>NC_134940.1:5295711-5920711 GCF_051020765.1 Lasioglossum baleicum | reverse complement strand
TATTTAACGTTCGTCCCGCGCGCTCTCTCCGCACCTTCCCCGCCCCCATCTGGTAATACCCCTAAGGCTGCAGAAACACTAATCTTCCATTAAGTAAACATTTATTCATCCGTCCCGAACCACCCATTCGCCCCACTACAGAGGAGGGTTTATCGATTCCGACGAATCGCGTCATCGATCTACGCGATAACGACCCACTATGCTTTCGAAATGTTCAAAATATAATACAATAAAAATATATTTATAGGAACTTTCTCGGTTAGTTTATTACTAAAGAAATGTAATATTTATTTTCCGACAAAAAATTGTTTAAAACTGTGTCGCATTTTCAGAATGACTTTTGTTGACCAATAGTTTAATTGAGACCTTTCTGGTATTCGGGGTATTGATTGGCTGCATGAATGCGTGTTACGTAGTTTCCCGCGGATCTCGCCATTATGTTTTTTAATCGTAATCCCGCCATTCAACGCCTCTTTGTTTCCATTGTGAAAGGTAGACTCCGTGGCCGGAGAGCGACGCGAAGGCGAAGGAGAATAAAAAAGAAACACTCGATAAATTACCTTGTGTTTGTCGACCGACACGGGTCTCAAGTGGCGGTCGAAGAGAAGCTTGTCAGGTTGGATGTTGATGGGGCTCTGTCTCCTCCCTTTGCTGCACAGAGACCACTCAGGATTTATCAGACCCCAAAACGAAGTACCTGAAAACCAAGCGAAAACGGACATATTAATATTTTGTTTCGGCTCATCGAAAAAATTTGTAGATTTCGATGTATATCGTGCACTGTCTTTTATTATTTAATAATAAAGATACAGTATTTTATCGATAAATGTCACAAATGTCTGGCCGATAATCGTCCCAAAACTATCCCCATTCCTGCGGGGAGTACCCCCTTCAGGGGCCACGAAGCTCGAGAGGCCTGAGTCGCCGAGAAGTATGACATCATACGGCTCGGGTATATCGGTGTGACCACGCTAATCCAATGACAAAACTTCTTTATTTTTCATTATCTTTTTATCGAACTTTCACCAACATATTCGTGGCATTTTTCTAATGAAAATGATACCAAATATGATATAGTTCCGATAATATTTACTTGTTTAATGAACGATGAAAGTTTCGAACTATTTTTTCCCCGTACGCTGTCCTTCTTTAAATATGTTCCTTCTATCGATCGTATTTGCTGATAATAAATTTTTAAATGTTTTCGGCGCAACGGTTCGATCGTTTATTACGAATTATAAAGCAACTTTGCTAATTGTCAAACAAAATCAACGTTTCGATCCCAGTTTGGATCTTTTCCAAGATTTATTTGAATCGCGTCTGTAAATTAAATATGTTATAATAATTTTGAAAACACAGAAATATCGAATGATTGAATGTAAGAAAAATTGTTCATAAAGACACACTCACTTGCTTTGGGGAAAATAAATAGCAAGTAAGAAAATAAATAGCAATTAGCAAAGTTGCTTTATAATTGGTAATAAACGATCGAACCGTTGCGCCGAAAACATTTAAAAATTTACTGTCCTTTGCGTCGAAAACTTCTATCGTTCATTTCTCAAGTAAATATAATTGGAATCATATCATATTTGGTATCATTTTCATTAGAAATATGCCACGAATATATTTTGGTCAAAGTCCATCGATAAATAATGAAAAATAATGAACATTTGTTACTGGATTAGTTATGTTTACACTTCTCGGCGTCCGAGGCCTCTCGAGCTCCACTGTCCTTTTCTACGTTCGGCAAAAGTCAAAGAATAGTATCCCTGGCGGATAATTGTCCCTGAACAGACCCGTGCTGGGGACAATTATCGATAAAATACTGTAATGGAAACTATAAGATTTACGATAGCCCAACCATTTTTATCTCACAAGTTGTCTAAAATTGACGGCTTCGAATGGGAATACAAGACCGACCTCGTGATATCGAGTCTACAAAGAAAAAGAAGGTAGATTCAAACAGAAATGTCTCTGGTCGGAGAGGTTAAAGGGTTTCGACCCTTCTTTTTTCAAACACCCAGTATAAATTCACGAGGAAGAAGGGCTCGGTGGCCGGAGAGCATTCTTGGTATCGATTCCAGCGTCCGCGCCGCGAAGAAAGTTAAATTTCTCAGAGGGACGCCGGAAACGCGACCGGAGAGGATGAGAGAGGGTGAGAGAGGGTGCGCTGGTCCCCATCGCCGGTTGAAACGAGTTCGAAACCCCTTTTACCGAATAAAAGTTGACGCGAGCCAAGGTTGGGGCTGGAACCGGCGCGACTCGGTGCGGTGCGGCGCGGCGTGGCTCGGCGGCCAGCCGGAAAAGTTGAAATTATAGAAATTTCAAATTTCCAAACGGCTGACAGACGACAAGACGATTCGTCGGGAAAAGGTGAGCCGCCGGTCCTCTGGGAATAGTCTTGCACGCGGTTTCCTTCCGAACTTCGCGGACTTTGCCGGGGAATTCGTGCTAGGACACCGATAGCGGGAAAATTGTTTCCCTTTTCCCACCCTGCCGAAAGGAAACGTGATTTTAACAGGCCCTCCATTTCTTATGTGTAGAAGTGCAAAAGTGCGTTTTTTATGTTTTTTTTTATTATTTTTGCTTATTAGACAAGCTTAAGGGGCCATTCTGGTGTGTTTTCTCAGCAATATTTGAAAATTATTCTTCAGAAGTTCTGTGAATTTTCGCGAAGAGCCCGGACGGTCGAGGGTCCTGCGAGTGGCCTAACAGGAATAAACTTCCGGCGTTCTGCGCACACGTTCATAAATATGAAACGATGCACACGGACGGGGAAGATTATTGAAATACTTTCCGATGCGCCGGGAGCATCCTTTCGCTTAAACACGATACAATTCCGTCGCATTCTCCGTGTTCCCCATCTGACGTCCACGATATTAACGATCCCTGCGTCCTACCGGGGGTGGGGATGGGGGGTAAGTAATAAATTATTGCTCGTATAAACAACTCGCATAACCGACGCGCCAGGCACGTCAGCACGGAAATTTGCCACCGTGACGGCACGCGACGTTGTACACAAAGAGACCCGTGTTAGGAACGATCCATATAACTCCCCCCGGAGCCCACCTCCGCGCGTGGTTTTCTACCCAAGTATTCCATAATGCGCCCTCTCTCGTCTTCATCTGCCGCGAAACAATCCCCGATATTCCGTTCAAGTACCCTGCAAACAATCGACCGAAGGAAATATCCCATATACCGATCCGGGAATCCAACGTCCCCCGATAAAACGAACATGCTGTTCGGACGTGCAGCCTTTCCCACCTTTGCGCTCGATGAAGATCACGTGGATTCGGTAATTTATGTTGCTGAACAAATGCTTACGCAAGTTAATAAACAAAAACTTCAAAAAAGTAAAAAAGTTACGCCAAGTACATGAATTGAATTGAGCCGCTAACACGGCATAATAATTATGATCACAAGAAATATGTGACATCGAACTGAGCTTTTGGAAAATCGTTTTTGCACATCATCTAGTAAACCAATGCTTCTAATTGCTTACAGATAATCAGTTTTAAAGGGTGTACCGGAGACTTATTTTACTGAGTGTACACTGTTCCCGCGATTGTTGTGAGAACCTCGGGGATATCGCGTCTCGGAAAACGAAATGGTACTATGTTTATTTACGTGTGTGTGTGTGTGCCGAACATAGATTTCTTGGATAACTTTTCCAAGTGTAAACGACGATCTCGGGTAAACAACGGAATTTAAACGGCTCGGAATGGTCTTGCAGTTCTTGTGAAAAATGGACGGTAGGTTTTTGACCAAAATAAAACCATTATATTAATACAATATTCAGGCTCGTGTGGTCAATTTACCGCTAAAATTATTGCGACTGCGGCTCTTGAAATGCTCGCAGCAAATGGAAACAGATGGATCCGAGCGAGTACCGCTAGGCAGCGGCATCGAAAATGCGGACGCCGAAAAATCGAGGTGGGGCAAGAATTAGCCAATAAAATCGACGCCTGGTGAGCGTTAATAACCCCGTCGAACCTCCGGCTTCATTAATTTCCCTCTAGCCGGTGTTAACAGCCGCTATCTACCCGGTAATACACAGCAACGCGTTCAACAGATCGTTCGTTATCTTCGTGAAAATTTACGAGGCCGCAAGTTGTGAGGGGTCGAAAAACGGCGAGAACGACCAAAAAAAAAAACAAACAAACAAAAAAGAAGCGCGAACGAGTAGGATAAAAAACAGAGAACGTAATAAAAAATATTTCCGTCGGCTCGGCGCGGTGGCAACGGCGTATTTTTTTCCGTCGCGTGTTTCAAAGGGAACGAGGGAAAAACCGAGGGAACCGATCACAAAGGCAGCCCAGCCCGTTCCAGAGTGTGTCGCGCTCCGGGGCGAGATTCGAGGGATGAATGAGGTTAATTGCGTCGATATTGTGACAATAAAGAGCCGGCGCAGTGTGCGTGTGCGTGGGAAGCACGCGACGTGCATGCGAAGAAGAATGCGGACGTGTGAATACGGCATTGACCCCGTATACGCACCCTTTATCGGACGCGCTAATTTTTAATTACACTCGCGTGCCTGCGTGTCGTTAACGCCCGCGCTCTATCGCCTCTCTGTTTCTTTCAACGATACGTGAAACTGTCGTCCATCGATACTCGGATGTTGTACAGGCACCAACCGGGAAATTATATTCCTTTGAGCAACGGAATATTGAACTGTGCTAAGTGGAGCTCGACCGACTCATTAGCGACGCGGCTGCTAATAAGGAGAAGGAAAACATTGTGCTTCGTTCGGTGGATCTTCTCTCATCCGAAATGTTTTTAAGACAATCGTCGTTACGATCAAATAATGCAAAAGCATTAAATAAACCGATAGCATGAGTTATTCAGAGCAGGCGAGCAGAGATCGACGAGGAATATGTTGCAAGAAACATTAATTCTTTCGTACGCGAAAGCTGTGATTTCAGCGCGGGTAGAATGTAAAGTTATTATTAAGTGGGTAACACTGCGCCGCGTTCACCATTTCCGCAATGTACATATTTATACGGGGGTAAATAACTAGAGGAAACGAACTGGGCTGCATGATAGAGCAGCAAAGTAATCTGCAATAGTAATGTTGACTCTACAGGCTAGTTTGGGCTCCCAAAACTCATCGTGTTTTGAATTAATTTCAGAGAGCGTGCATGCTATTTTCCGACGAGAGCGGTTGCCAAAAACTACTATTGTTGCTCCCAGAAAATTTCTTGTAAAACTTCTCCAATTTATCCTTGTTAATACAATATTATTACTGTAGCAGTTTGTGTTTTAATTTCAATGGCATTCGTAATATTAATATTTCTTTTTCACAAATCTTTCATGACCAGGTTTTTGTTAGTTAATAAATTCTTAACTAGTATATATATATACGATTGAAGACTTCATTACAGTGAATTGTAAAGGATGAAACTCGACCCAAGGTTTCTGCACAATTATAATAAAAATGAGACTGAGAATATTAAAGACGTCTCCCAATGATATTCCCAAACCCTGTAACCCAATCGGAGTATCGAGTTGCCATCGGTACCCAAACAACCCCATAAACCGACCCCCCCCCAACGTCCACCCGCGAACGAGTTCCGAATATTTCAATCTTCGCGCGTCCCCGGCAGCTCTTGAAATCTAAAAGCCGGATATCTCAGCCCATCCGCTCGGAAGCCCCGTATTTTTCAAGCGCTCCATCCGCCGATTAATTGTTTTTATCGAGAAAAATCCGGGCCGGGCTGATCCAATCTCGATTAATCCCATCCTATCGTCTTAAGCGTTCTTCTTATCGGGACCGGAATCTGGCGGGGCAGTTGAAGCAAAGGCGGTCGGCCAAGGGGAGGACGAGAGAAAGAGAGAGAGAGAGAGAAAAAAAAAGAGGGGGGTTGAAAGCCAGGGTCCGCTACAAAGAAGATAGAGAAGGATGAACGGGGGGATGGAACCATCCAACCCCTAACCAACTAGAAAGAGGGAGAGAGAAACAAGCAGCGAGAGGAGAGAAAAAAAAGTCTCGACAATTATTCCTGCCGCTGGGTAACCTGTAATTACGTCGGTTAACGAGGGTGGGTCTAGAGGCGAGTCCGAGGGTGTGTATCCACTTTCCTTTTATCCCGGTTGTCCGCTCATTATGAATTATTAGGCGTCCCTGGATGGAGTCCCGCGAGGAGCACAGGTGGATGATTAAAACAGGTGTTGGTGAAGTGGGCCGGCTAACAAACCGGTTTCTGGATTGGGTATCGAGACTTGGCGGAGGACGAGTGTTGGTTTGGTGCATATTATAACTCGCGTAAAATTTCTAATAAGTCAAGGGTAGCGCACACCCCCGGAGATGGCGAGTCCGCGAAGGGTAGCGAGAAGCGTGCGAAACGCTGCTGCGACGCGGAAGAACAGCGGAAGTCGGAGGGGTGCGAAAGGGGTGAGAAAGACAGAGCGAAACAGAGAGAGAAAGACAGAGGCCGTGTTGGCTTCTACACTTAATCACTTTTGCTAATTGCAGAATGATTGCTCCGCGCTTGAAGTTTCAATAATGGGGTTGTTACACCCCTCCGAGCAGCTCCGTAACTGGTTATACACCGAGTAAGGCTCTCCAGTTATCACCCTTTCTCCTGTTATCTACCGCCTTTCACCCTCCCACCTCGAACCGCGTTCACACAACCCCCCCAAACCACCCTCGAACCACCTGCCCAAACCCCCACCCTTTTCCGACTTACTCAGGTAGTGGCTGATGAATGCCATAATAGTCTACCTGCCTTCGGGTGATAAGAAAGTAATCATTCCATCTGGCCTCCGTTATTCCATTACCCCCAGGCCCCGAGCTTGGTCAAACCCCCGTTTTCCCACCCCCTCGGCAGCTCCTGAAGGCGCAGGCTCCGGGAACTAACCCCGTTTTGCAGAACCGCCGGTCAGCCAGACGCTAATTATGCAATTATAGCGGGGAGCCGAGCTAAGAGAGGGTCGAGCCTGCCTAGAAAATGAAATTCTCTCTTCAGGCCAGCGACCGAACTTCTAAATATCAAGTTAACGTTGTGCCCCGCTTGATGAATTGCCATCGCCTGAACACGAGGTCGAACCGCGATACCAGAAATCGATCAGCTGCCACTCGAGGAAACATACTTAAAACGAACCTAAACGAGCTGAACGCGGAATGTCCTCGAATCTGAACACAGTGGAGTATTTCGTTCGTAAGGTAGGTACAAGTGAACTCGAGACTTTCCGAGACCAGTCAGTTTAACGATCAGATTGCAACCGAATGTAAAGACAGAATGTATTACAATAGGCGAGTTCGATATAATCAGATCGAAAGCGAATGCAAAGACAGAATACATTATAATAATGTAGTCAGATTCCGCGTTTGCACTGTCGAGTATGTAAGATTTTTATTAGGGTTGTTCATAGATCATTTTACCTCTCTCCGGTTTTATGTTATGTGAGCGAGCAGAGTTTCTTCTGTCAATAAACAGAGAGAGCAGGTATTCTCCAGGCGCCAGTATCAAAAACTGAACCCTAGCTGGTTATATCTGCTTTAAAGGAAAGTATTTTCTTTCTCTCGAGATATTCGCAGCCATCTCATCCAGAGGAATATTGTCTTCTCTCTGGTTATCGATAAGGTTCAATTTTAAAAGCACATAGAGAAAAGTTTCGAGATATTGTATTATACTGGTGTGTTTGTACAGGAATCTGGCTGAAAATGAACCTTAACTATATCCTTCCTTTACTCGACGCTCTTGCATTATTCCGACATTGACTTTTTTCACAAAATGTTGCTCGTACATATTACTCTAATATCTGTAGATTTATGAATAAATATGAACACATTTATGGGTATATAAAGAGTGAAAATATATGAGTCTATCGCCATTACAAGAATTTCAAAAACAGTATTTTAATTTTCTCGGCTCGGACTAGATTCCGAATTCCCGCGATCACGCTCGTTTCGAAAATTACAGACAAATTGCGCGTAATTATCGGGAGGAGAACGATCGATCATCGAAAGAAGCAAGAGGAACACAAGGGCGGGCTAACAAGCGCGAGGGATTCCAGGAAAAACTAATAACGGAGAAAGAAAGTTTGAAACGGCGCAATTACCATAACTCGACATTCCCCGGAGCTAGACATGATTTTCTGCGGAACTGTCTCCGATACTATGTGCATACCGTTGCGCGTTGGTTTGAAACACGAAAAAACCAACGTATGATCCAACGGTTGGGTATATTCCGGTGGCGTGTTACCATCGAAACGACCGATTGCGACCGAGTGACACCTCGTATAAATATCCCCATCCATCAAGGGTGTCGCTCGCCACCCCTTAGCGCCCCTGTGTGACGCGACGAGCAGATTCCTCCCCTCGGAAAACAGCGAAATTCCACGGGGGAAAGGAAAAAGCCTAATTACAGTCCCGGGTGTGGATTAAAGAGCGAGAGAGAGAGAGCTTCATTAGCGTGTAGATTTTTCACGTTCTAAAAAACCGGCCTGCGCGACGCGGCGTCCCGCGCCACGCGGACAAAAGATCCACAGGCACGGAGGGGATGGTTGATTGGGCCGGCACGGCGAAATGTATTCATGTATGCATATGAATTCAGCCCTCCGTAGGCCGAGGCGTTGCGACGCCGACGCCTAGATACCCGCCGATGTCCGTCGCACGATGAAAAACATCTTAATTGGAGCTGGCGCGGCGTCGACGCTGCCAATGGACCCCTCTGTCAAGACGATTTTTGCGACCGGTACTGGCTCGCCATCTTCTTTGGACCAACCAACCAGACGTCCACGTTTTTGATTTTGCAAGGTCCATCGAGTTGGTTTAAGTGATTTTATAGGTGAGAGAATCTTTTTAACCTCTAAAAAGATAAAATGGGTGGTTTTAATTTAATAATTTTATATTTGAATTTTTCTGAAGTCTCTTTCGATTCCATTTATCAATGGCAATAATAAGTTGAGCCACTTTTTAATCGAAGCAGGCAAGGAAAAGATGAAGCGTTCGATACCTTTGATTGTTTTTGGGAGCTTCCATAAAGTTGGATAATTGTTTTCGTAATAAATAAACCGTTCCAGCAGGTGGAGGCACTCGGAGCCAGGTGGGGCGTTAATTAAATTATCTCGCCGGCTAATAAATTTCTCGGGGCCAGGCTTCTTTCTTTCCTCATTAATATCCCCGATTAATTTATTTTGACAGCCGGTCTCTTTCCGGCGCAACGCAAACAGCAATCTTCAGATAACCACGTCTCGGAAGAGAGAAAGAGAGAGAGAGACAATCGGCAGATCGATGAGTTCCACAGTTCAGAAAAGTCTCTCGACCCTTCCTCGTGCGAACCAGAAGCTCGTTGATCGGTTGCGACACTTTCCGTGTTCTCACGAAGCCGATAAATCTCTTTCTCTCCCCGTCCCGTGAAAACGAGAGTTCCCCTGGAATCGAGGGATCCAACGATATCCGATTCGAGACCAGCTCCCGAGAAAAAAGATTGTTCAACGCCTTTCCTTGCTTGTCAACCGTCCGACCCTAATCTACTCGTTGCCTCGCAATTTGATTAGCTTGCAATCTGCGAAAATAGAAATTACATGCTAATCTCGTTTTCACCGAGCTCCGTCCGGGTTCCCAGCTATTTTGCTAAATTTAATTAGAGCGGGTGCGAAATGTTTCCCGTGGAAATGATCGAGAAGCATTTACAGCTTCTTCTGGATTAACCATTTTTTAAGCTGTTCGATTTCGAACATTTTCTATATAATTCTATGTAATCCTGTGTAATTTTGAAGTCAACCATTCAATACTTTGCAACAAAATTTGTTCATTGCGATTTTGCTACTCGGCGAATACAATTCATTATTACCGAGTGAATACAATTTGTATTTGAATACGTACAGGTTTGATTTTACACAGTATCGTGTAGTTCGATCATTTTATAATCGTTCATAGTAGTTCACAATTTATGTAAATGGAGAATGAAATTACAATTACTGTAATTAACATTCTTGGGTGATTATATTAATGTGATCCCATTCCGATGAATTTCCGAAATCTTCAGCTGGGACCGAAAATTCAGTTTCAGTTGGCCGCGTTTCATCGCGTGGGGATGAAATAACAATGATTAATTATTACCAGAAATTACATTCGCCGGCTGTATAGGATCCACATCGTCATCGTGCTTGAACGTCCTCGTAAAATGTTATTCGAGAAAATATTTTCTTCCCCCGCGGTGCTTTCAAGCCATCTTATATTCATGCTTTTGTTTCGCGTCTACTTCCGGGCGGTCGGGGCCACCCCTCGTTATTTTTCTTCCGATACTTCCACTTGCATCGACGCTTTTAAGGTGTAATCATTTTGTTTTTGAATATTTCATGCATATCGAGATTGATCCGGAAGGGATCGGGAATTTTATGGAAATAGGTCTCTCAGCTTTCCGTGCTTTAACGTAAGTAATCCTTCCGACGTCGTATTTGCATACATTCCGAGTGCGTTTCCGGAATGCCTCGGCCCATTTCCGACCCTTTCTTTTTATTATCATTTCTCTCCCATTCTATCTCTCCCTCTTTCTACTTGCAACCAGCGAACCCCGATCTCTCGATGGAAAAATGAGAATTACAGACGAGAGATAAAATCAATCACTTCGCTGCGACACCTCCGTGTATCGTGAACTTCAACCCTTAAAACATTTATAACAAATTTTCTTGTAAACCAGTAAACCTATCTATCTTCTTCTCATTACTTCCCTTATGTCATCATTTTTTGTTTAGTACAGTGGCCGAAATAATGATAGGTTCAAATCATTTTTATGATATAACAGTGTCTTTCATGTAACATTTCTATCTTTTTCGTAATTAGTAGAACACATAATGTATTTGAACAATATCTATTTTATTAATGTGCTTATTAACCAAAATTTGGAATTTTTGTACGAAATAAATATAGGTTCACTTAATCATTTTCTAGTTGAACTTGACAAAATGCTACAAATGTAAGTAGAAATTAATTATTTGACCAGGAAACTCAGTAATCAGTTGGTCCTCCGTTGTTTTTTATGACCTCAAATATCCTTTGTGGCATTGAGTCTATTCATTTCTGTAAAGTCTCTGATCCGATCTGAGACCACGCCTCCTTGATGCTATTTTTTAGTTCATTAACCGTTGCGTATTGTTCACCATTTCTGTAAACTTTTGTTGATAAAATGCCCCATAGATTTTCTATGAAGTCTGGACTTCTTGATGTTCAAGGTAACATCTCAACTTCTGTCATCTGAAAATATGCTTTAATTGCTTTTGCACGATGGATTGGTGCATTATATTTTAAAAAGTTTAAGTATCTAAATAAAGAAAAAATGGATAAAGCATTATCCCAAGATCTTTCGAGCAACGTCCTCGCAAGCAACGAGTTCGTCCAGTAATGTGCAAAAATGAGGATTGGGTTGAAATTTCGTCGGAGATTTTTATGGTAATTTGAATTTAATTTACGCTCGGGGAGGTTCAGGTAATGGTTCCCAGTCCCTTTCTGCCTCGTCCCAGGACAAGAGGACGTAAGTTTCAGGATCATCTGGATTTACGAAATTTTTGAGACTGTCAGGCAACAAGAAGTTTAGTAATACATTCAAAGCTTCCAAGATTTGCGGCGCTCCCGAGACTTTCGAGCTTCCCAAACCATCACGGCTCGGATAACATTCGAAATAATTTTAAACTTCACGCTGTTCTGATTTCGACGGAACTTTCCGCGAAAACTTGTTGAGGACCTCTTACGAGGGTCCGACCGCGGAGTGTCAATCGCTAATTCCGATAAAACTTTCACGGTAAAACACCAAAAATGTAATGAAATTTTTTTATTAATCGTAAGCTAGATTAAAAGACCGAAAATTGTACGGTCGAGGTGGAAAAAGTGCTCGGAATTATTGTATTAAAGGAAGAAAGAAATATTTGCTTGTTCAATAATTCATTTCATATCCCAGATTCTGTGAAAATATTTATTTTCCTCTAATTTCGTTGAAATCTGGTATATTTCTTTAAAATATGAGATAATGAATAAACCCGGATTGGCGGAATTAAAGCATGCAATGAAAATGAACGAACATTAACCAAGAACCTTTCGTATTTTAAGCATAATTATTTCAATATAAGCTGAACAATGCATTTTACGATTTTTCACCAAAAAAGAGAAAATTAGGTTCATTTTTCAACAACTCCATCATCACATTTTCGAATTTAAATGAAATAAGTAACACTGAGAGAAAATATCAAACATCGTAATGAATTATATTGCGAACTTTATGCAATACTGATATAAAAATGAATTGAAAATGTTTAAAACGGATGGAAGGTTAAAATATTATACGATTTTTAAAATCCCTTCACCGACTCATTAAAACAATTGAAGTTTGAATAAAATTTGGCGCCTGTTTCTACGAAAAAATGCAGAAAATGTTTATTTCCCGCAAAAATCCGCAGTTTAGAAAACATTTAATCAAATACGATAATAACGCCGCAGTATTTCTGGAAAGCACGAGGGCGTTGAAAAATTCCATAGCTAATAAAAGTTTCACTGGCAATATTGTCCTCTGTGGTCTAACCGTATTCCTCGTTGGTTAAATTTCGCGATTACAAACGACAGATAACCGCGCGAAAATGAAATACTTCGGAAGCCGGAGCGGCGCGGCGGAAGCTCGTACAACGTCCGCGGATTACGTCTCAAGTCGTTCGCGCTGTTTAGGTTGTCGCGTTCCAAATTAATTACCACGGTCTAATTAATCAACGTCATTCATCGGGCGCCTCGCACGCGGGTCCGACCACCTCCTAAATGACAATATCATTGAATGGATGATTTTACATGGTGTGTGCGACGGCTCGGAATTGCGGATGCCCGCGTAAACCGTTTCCTTTAATTACAGAAGTTCTCGTCGATGTATCGTTTGTCTGATTTTCTACAACAAGCGTTCCTGCGACTAATTTGTTGCTGCGACAATTAAATTCCGTTTCCGGAAAAACAGAAACCAGAAACTGTATCTAGCAATAATTTTACTGTACAAAATGGAATTCGGTCTTGCGAAGATTTAGATTTTTGTTTTGAACAAAAAGGAAACTCTTTTGAAAGGAAACTTATAGGAACCAAAGAAGAGGATCGCAAACATTAAAACCATTTTTGATATTCTCCGTTTCAAAAACAGCATCGCAAACAAGCGGAATATAATCGGAAGAGTCGCAGAAACTGCACATCCTCGCAAAGATACAGAGTTTCGAAACCCGCCTTGCGCGCTGGTCCGAAAAAGGAAAAGAACCGGAACAACGGTTGGGAAAAAAAAACAAAATGGAAAACTGCGCGCGGTAGAGAGGCAATTAATAGTAACAGCTGGAATTACGAGCGATTCGAAAAGCTGTGTACAAACAACGGGAACGAGCTTTCGAAGCTTACACGTCCCGCGTGATAACGATATCGGCGTCGATGCGGCACTCGCGAGTGCCGTGCGCGCGTAGAACACGCCGATTTACACACCGTCGCTGTCGCAGTTGTAAATTCGTTAATTAACTAAGGTAATTGCTTCTGTAGTCCAGTAATGCATTCGACCCTCTGCTTCTCTCCATCTCCCTCCCCCACCTCTCTCTCTCTCTCTCTCTTGCTCGAATGGCCAGTAACAGACATCATACGGACGCGGGAACACCGACGGCAACGAGTTCAATTTGAAACGTAAGCAGCTGCGCCTGGTCGCCCGAAACTCTCCGACAGTTTACCGAATTTTCCGACTTGTTTAGAAAGCTCGGATGCCGACATATTGTACGGGATTTTATAGAGACTGCTGATGGGACTCTGAATAATCCAGTAATTCAGCCGAGAATTTTCCGAGGTGTCGATCGCTCGAAATTTCGCAGGATTCGTAAATCGCCTGGATGTCCAGGGTTCGAGGATCAGGAAAATTCGCTCCTGGACGTGCTTCAGTTTCGATCGAGGCGGCGAACAATGTCGACGCAGCATCCGGCCGATTAAATTAACCGAGTTCGAGGAATTTCCAAGACTACTTTGTGTCCAATTAATTACGGAAACTTTCGAAGGAAGATGGACGTCTCGCTCTAACCGGATTGTACTCTTTTTATTCGTCGACGTGCCGCGAACCGAGACAGAAAACTTGCATCGGCGAGCGCTCGCTTCTGCTTGTTCGTTTCGCCGATCTTGCGAAGCGAACGATATGCCTCGGCCGAGGAAAATTTAGAAGCTATAAAAGAAAATTTACAGTCCGGCGTCAGAAGTTCCGCGCGCGCGGAAAATATTGATCGGACTTGGCTCAGATGGGAGAGAGAGAGAGAGAGAGAGAGAGAGAAAAATATAGATGGCGAAGGGGGAAGGGGAGATGGAGCGGACGAGCCAAAATGGCCTGTGAATTATTAATTAATAGAGCGATGCTAAGAAACGCCCACGAAGTTCCCGGCAGAAAGGGAAATACAAGGCGAACGGCGGAATGCAGTTCCGCGAACTTTCGATGAAAAATAGACTCCCACAGACAGCTAATCCTCGGGCTGATAGCGCCACCTTCATCTCGATATTGAATTCTTTATCCTCGAATTTCCCGCGCAACTTTCATCAACTTTCATCCCTGACCCCGCCATCGGATTCCTGGTAAAATGAAAATCGAGGCACGACGATCCGGACATTTCCGTACCCAGTGTTTTACCCAGCATTGTTCATCCCCAGGCTGTACACGGAACTTTTTATTTTACACGGGAAAAGGATGTTCTTCTCATGTTTCTCTCATCTGAAGTTGAATTCCCAAAATAACCGCACGATTATTTATTTATTCCAACTAAATATTGTATAATTATGTTAAAATTCGATATTATTCTCGGCGAGGTATAAGGTGGAGTGGGGTGAGTGCGTTAATTGGTTATTTTTATTAGTGTAGTATAAGTTATTATAGTATAAACTATTCGACATATCTTGCCCCGTAGCACTTGAAATAAGGTTCGAAAGCATTTTTAAACTTTGTTTTAATATCACTGTATCCCCTTTCATATTTCAGCATAAAAGTACATGTTTGTTTAAAAATGGACAACTATAAAACTAAACAATATAATTTAACGCAATAAGAAGCATCTTAAAGCAGGCCTGTTAATCATTCTTCTCTTGCCCCGTAGCACTTGAAACAAGGTTTGAAAGTATTTTTAACTTCCAGAGTGCGTAGTAGTTGACACTTTGTAGAATATCCTATCAAAATGATAATTCTGGAGCAAAACTAGAATCCTACATAATACTAATTAATCAGTACTAACTGTGGCAAGAGTTTAATACCGAGAGCGTTAAGTTTTTACATATCAGACTGAAAATACATCAGTTTAAAGTCCAACTTCGTACAACAAAGTTCAGGAAAGGATGAACGAGTGCAACGATTTGATTGTCGTTAACTCGAGGTGTGGTGCGAGGATGGTATTCATAACCGGATTCTTAATTTCGCGGAACTGTTTTAAGTGTTTACCCGCCGCCTGTAGCGGCTAACAATAATGCCGGTTTAATTAGACCGCGTTCTGCCGCAGGACAGTTGACTTTTCTTTCCGTTTTCGGCGGAACGAGGTCCTCTCGCTTGAACGCGACCGGAACCCCGGGCCCCGGGCAAACTTTTCGACGACTGAACGCCCAGTTCCAAGCGGGAACGTGGACGCCTCCCAAACAACTTTCCTTGATTAATTCCTGTAATTTTATTTGTCCTAAAACGCGGTCCTTTTGTCATGCACTGTTACATTGTTCCACCGAACTTCGAATTTACGCTCCCCATTAACTGCTGCGCCAAGCGCAAAAACTTCATTAAGCCGCCAATTGCTAGAGACCAGAATTTTCGAAATTGTATGCCGTCGGAGTCTATCGATTCGAGAATTTCTCGATTACTACCGCAGAAAGTACGCTTACGAAAAGAATTGTCAATGTATAAGACAATTTCGCACATCAATCTCCAACTATACATCGTATTTAAGCTCCCTGCTTCGTTATAATATCTTCCCCCGATGTTATCTTCATCAACAGTGCGCCACTAAAGTGGTTGAGTTGTTTATTTTGTATTTAAACACCATTAACTATTAACATATTCATTCATATTACATGAACATAGATGGAGCATTTGATGCGCCCTGAAAATGCTGCATAATTTATTAAAAAATTCATGAATACAGCCGATAGATACCGAGTTAGTTCAGATAGAGTAGTTCGGAATAAAGTAGTTCTTACCGACGTATGACTGCTAAAAAAAAGCATCAATTTGTTGAAGCTCGCGATCCCAAACAGAAGCTCGAACGCTGAGAATAAAATGTTCACCGGGTGGCAACTGGGATCCTCCAGTTTACCCTATTAAACCGCATCAAGCAACCCTCTCGCCGGTTCGCCTCGACAGGTCCCCGAGCCGTTTACGGTGGCGGTGTTGGCTGGAGACCGTTGGGAAGGCGGGAATAGCGAAGGGAGAGAGAGAGAGCATGGTATAGCAAGAACGCCGGTGAAATTAGAAAAGTCCTCGGGAAGCTTGTTCGAAATCCGTGCAGCCGCGTATTCACCCTCTCGAGGCCGCGTCGCTAGTAATGTATGCGCGCAATCCGCGCGTTGCGCGGCGGGCCGGCCGGGCCGCTGGATGAACCGGCGCGCGTTGCGGCGCGGCGCGGCGCCACGAGAGTTGCTTTCCCGGAAACATATTCTATGCATACATGCATGTTCAACACCTGCGAAGCACCGACCGTCGTCGTCCGGCCGGGATGTGAAATTACGGCATTTAAATAATTTCATTTAATCTTTGCGCTCTGCCCCCGCGCGCCGCGTCTCGCCGGACTCTCCTCTAGCTAGCTTGGTCAAGCTGTATTCTCTCTCTCTCTCTCTCTCTCTCTCTCCCTCTATTCCCAGCCGCACTCTCCACTTGCAGTCCCTGCAGGCCCTCTCGTTTCGCAACCGGCCAGGTTCTTGGCGATTCACGTTCGACGGCCGAAATATTTTCCACCGTGTAATTTCGCGGTCGGCCGGGGTAACGATGGAAACTGGCTCCGCCACCGTGGAAACACCTTTCCGCGTTCGTTACTTGGCTCGTTTCACGGGGATTAGCTGGCAAGCCGATTTCCCGGGCGTCCCTCCCATCGCGATGGATCGGAAAAATGGCTGGGAATTTCCCGAGCACCGGTCCGAGCGTCCGCCCGATTCCTGCTCCAACGAATCTACACGCTCGCCGGACCTGTTATTCACTGGTCCCGAGGAGAGCACGATGGAATCCCGTGGCCGGATAATGGATGCTGATGGGGTTTTTATGTATGCTGCCCGAGCCAGCCGGAGAGGACGTGTCCCGCAATCAATGAAGAAGGTTTGCTTCGCGAGGTCTCGCGCCTTGCGAGCCACGTCGATCGGTTCTAGATGCATTCGATCAAGATAGACAATATTATTTCGGTAGATCGGTTTTAGTACAGAAATCCGTGTTTCATGTTTTTTTCTCTGTACATCTCATGATTCGAAAATTTGAACATTTCTGACCATTCGTCGGCGTTTCTTCTCGCGCAATACTCGATAGTCTCCTCCGACGAGGCAGAAACTTTGCCGAGCCTTAAGGCAGCACACTTGCATTCAGCGCGAAGTGATAAAGATGGAAAGTGGCCGGCATTTGCATGTTTATTCCACTTCTTTAATTCCGGGGCCGGCCTCTCGGCGAGAGTCGACTGCGCCGTTTTCATCCGGAAAATATATACGAAAGAGAAACCCACCCCCGCTTTGCCGTTTCACGCTCTCGAACCCCCACACGCATACACATCCCCGTGCTGCCAACCCTTCCTCCCCCGCGCTCGGTTTTCCCTCTGTTGTTTTGCCGCGCGCCGCGCCGCCGTCCGAATGTTGGTCGCCAGCTGCTTTGCTTCCTGCAATTCCGCCGCCGTCGAGAGAGATAGAGAGAGAGAGAGAGAGAGAGAGAGAGAGAGAGAGAGAGATTTGGCGGGATATTGCACAGCGTAGTTTTGCATGTGAAAATTAGCGAGCAATAGGGACGAAGGAACGGCGAACGCTGAGGACGTCGAACATCGGCCATCTTCATTTTTCCTCGGGTGTTTGGTCGCCACGTTCACTCGCTGTAAGTGCGCCAACTTATTCTCGTAGATTTAATGGAAAAGACGTAGAAATAAAACGTAGAACTGGGCGAACGACTGCATCAAGAAAAGACGGCCAGTGTCTCACGGAACAAGAAGAAGTAGACCCAGTTTTCATGGTTCGAGAAAAATTCTGATAAAGTGTCTCTCCGAGCTTTTTCGTTTTCTGCAACGGACAAATTTCCTTCGGTAATCTATGCACGCGAAGTTTACGAGCGCGTCGTAAAAGAAGTGCATTTTCATTTCTCAAAATAGTGTCCACGGGACCGGTGGATCCACCTCTCGCAGTTACCGTTTTCCGTTCTTCGGACGAGTGTACCATTCCTTCGAATTAAATATAGCGCACCCCATTCAGATTCTCGAGATCATTCGGAAGCGTTCACCTTATTTCATGCATCCTGGTCTACGAATAAGTATTCTTGGCTACTCGAATATTCATTTCATTCTATTATTCATGGGCTCGTCCTACTTTCTCACTTTTCCAAACTCTTGTTACATCACGGCACTGCTGCTGCTTCTACAGGACTATCTGCGAACCGACCGGATATCGTATGCATTTCCAAATACTGCTAAACATACATATTTTTATTTCGACGCGCCCGTTAATTCCATCAAAATTTTGCTAGACACAGCATCCTGCGAATCGATACTCGAGGTACGCGACCCATTTTACGGGCGCATGAAACTTTCATTGCTCTAAAATAAACATTTGTTACCCAAACATGCCTGCATGCTAAAACTTCATCGATAAAATATGATCCTGTGGACATATTCGACTTATTTGTGGATTATGATATGGCACTTCTTTATCTGCGGTCCAGTTTTCAATTATTATTAGTAAAAATATACGATTCCGAATGCTGTTCTGCTTTCTAATGAAAACATTCTTACCGCCATTTTGGAACGGAATATTAAGGATGCGAAACGATATCGATCTTAAAGATACGAGTTTATAAAGATGTCTTTTCCGCACGTGGCAGAAGTCTAGAGTAATATGTCCTGTACACGCAAACGTAAAACACGGAACACGCATGACCCGTGTCGCAGCGAACACGTTAATATAGGCAGTGAATATTCCAGTGTATTGACATTCCTTCCTGACCTGATTTACACGTTCTCGTTTCTTCTTTAAGAACGACGTTCAGACGAAAGGTCTAATGGCGTCGCAGCAATAGAAGATATAATATCAAGGGCTCGCAATTTCAGGAGACCTGGAGAAACAGTTTCGCTGTGATGCTCCTTTCGCTAGTTACAAATGTCAACGAAATGTTAACGCCTGTGAAGAATTACTACTAAGGTGGAGTGAGGTAAGTGCATCAACGGGGCAAGTGCGTTAATTGTGGTTATTTTTATTAATTGGTTTTTTCGTATTTTTTAAAATTTATTGAGAAAAACACTAAGATGCACTTGCCCCGTAAATATTACTACACGGGGCAAGTGCGTACTGTATAGGTAACTATAAAACTAAACAATATAATTTAATGAAATAGAAGCATCTTAAAGCAGGCTTGTTAATCATTCTTTTCTTACCCCGTAGCACTTGAAACACAAGGTTTGAAAGTATTTTTAACTCTCAGAGACGCTCTTGCCCCATTTTCGGGGCAAGTGCGTAGTAGTTGAGGTTAATTTTCAAGCAAAATTAGAATTACATAATACTAATTCATCAGTAATAACTGTGGCAAGAGTTTAATACCAAGAGCGTTAAGTTTTTACATATCAGACTGAAAATACATCAGTTTAAAGTCCAACTTTGTAAAAACTAGGGCTCATTAACCCCACTCCATCTTGGATACATATTTCGTGAACAATAATAATATATATTCCTCTACCGTGCAAATTTTAATATACGCATTCTGTATTCTCTTTGGATGCTACTCTTTTGGGATTTCAATATTTTTGCAGAAATATGTACACAAAAAATGACGAGATCGGTTCCAAACAGTTTTCCTTTTTCATTTCATTCGATGCTCTATGTAATTAATAAACTGCGAGGTTCGGGCTGGTCCATGTTTTTAGAGTAGATTCATTTAAAAGTTGAAAACCAAATTTTATTTTTATCCGGATGGATTTCGTTGATTAACAAATAAAACTGAAGCTTCGCGAAATCCATTCGAATTTTCAACTTGTCGTAATTTTTGCGCTCTGCTTTATGGTGTGCTGTAGAAAATGTATAAAACAGAGACTGTAATTTTTACACAGAGATTATTATTTTCTCTCGATTTCCACAGGTTGCTATTTGTAAATTTTGATTCAATAATTCCGTTCGAAAGTGATTATTTTCGCTTCTCGCGGTAGCGGCGGCGGCGCGGCGGCCTCGGTTGTATCCGAGTAGTAAAGTAAAAAAATTAATAGAACAAACGGTTTAGAATATTAAAGCCAGAGGTCGCGGTAGAAAGACAGCCGGAAGGATTATAAAACGAAGCTCGGTGGAGGTCTTGTCCGTTTTCTCTCTTCCCCCCGAAACCAGGCCAACGTGCATTTATTTGTTCCGGTGCAGCGAATAACGGGAACCGCGATTCTTGCATCCCATTCAAATTTATAGAATAAACTGACGCGTTCATCGTGGAAAACTGCTTTTCACGGCGATGAGGCCCTCTCGTCAAGAGCCTGAATCGGTTCATAAGTTCCCGCCGAGCCGCTTTTCCGAAACCCTAACACGCTCACGATCCGCCGCTTTGCAATATCCGCAAAAATTCATTTTTCGTCCAGAGGGCCGCTGGGTTGAATGGGGGTAGTGACACGGACAAGACAATTCCATTATGCACCGGTGGTGAGAAATAAAAAGCGAGAGAGAGAGAAAATTCCCATTCTGTTTGAAGAGTCTCTGCCTCCTTTATTTATATATTTCTGTAGCATTTGCCTCGGTGTACAATGAGATTAAGTTTCATTGTTGCTTCGAGAACTACACCCACACCCGCTAAGCTCGCTTCGAGAAATGTGTGAATAATGCTGTCTGTCGACTTCTCCCCGTTACTCCTGGGGGTTGATCTTGTGAGCACGGTTATGCGAAAGGCGTGCGACACGAATTCGGGTTCGCTCATGCTTGCGAATAATCCATATCTAACGAGAATCGCCTAAGACGACGTTCTTTGAAGCTGCGAATGTCGAGTCGTCCACCCTTATTTACAGTAGGGAGCAAAATCGATCACACACGCTTTAAATCAGAACAACTTTTTTATAAATGGACCAAACGACTTGAATTTCTCAATAGAAGAATTAGTTTAGTAAATGACGTTTAAAAAATATGTTGAAAAAATGCATTTGGACGGAATTGTGAAAAACAATAGTAAAAATTGATTTTTACGACTGGGCCAATAACGACAATTTAAATGATGTGTTTGGTCAACACGTTCTGAAAATTTCATTGAAATTGGTTAATTGGTTTACGACTTATAAACGATCAAAACTGGTAAAAATCGCAATTTTTCGAGATTTTCGGCCTTTTTCCGCTTTTGATCGCTTGTAACTCGTAAACCAACTAACCAATTTCAATGAAATTTTCAGAACGTATTTTAATTTATACGAGTTGACCAAACACATCTCTTAAATTTTCGTTATTGGTCCAGCTAAAAAAGTCGTAAAAATCAATTTTTACTGTTGTTCTTCACAATTCCGACGAAATGCATTTTTTCAACATATTTTTTAGACGTCATTTGCTAAACTAATTCTTCTAGCGTTACAGAGACATTGAACTCGTCATTCATAAAAAAGTTATTCTTATTTAAAGTGTTTTTGATTAGTAGACTGCGGATCTTTATGCAAAATAAAAATTACTTACCTGAATTGTAACAAACTGCAGTGAAATAGAAATTTACTTTCTTCCTTATATGTTTAGTAGGTTGAAAATAATATAATGGTATGTTTGAATTTTCGTAATATTTTTGCTGTCTTAAATTACACCTACTCATTTTTTGTCATAAATGCATAAAATCCGCAGTCTAGTGATTAGTTTTGCTCCTAACTGTATTTCTTATTATTTATTATTACGGTTAATTTATTTCTCTTACGCATCGATTTTTCGACCAGTAGGAATTTTTCTCGTATACACAATTAGCGTTATTTTTCTGCAGAAGACACACAAACTGCTCGCATTAATCGCCGCTGTTGCCAGCATAAAAACGATAAATCTGTCGAGGGGGACTTGCACAGCATCACTGGATTGCATCGAGACAATATCGAAAACATGCTCGAAGAGAGAGCTCGATGCGATGTACATGCAATTACTTTCAATTATTGTGCGTCTCTCGCTCGTTCTCATTTCTTTTGCTCTCTGCTTCTCTCGCTGTTTCGTTAATTGTCGATCTCAATGTTAACATTCGACGGGGAAGTGATTTTATTACGGATCCTCTCTCCTTCTCTCGCTCGCCCTTCGTTTCGCATCGGGATTATGCAATTGACGGTGCATCGTCGACGCACGTTTTTTGCCGTCTTTCGCAGCCGGTGGTTCCGTGTAACAAACTGATTCGATGTTAACGAATTCACGAAACCGGCGCAGAAATATTCGACATCGGTAATCTTTTTCATCTGCGGAGAACGCGTGTTCGATGAATCATATTGCATCGATTTTGCAGCGAGCTTTTTCGCTGGGTATTATCAGAATTGAATCAGGCACATCTCGCAATTTATTCCTACCTGAAAATCAGTCTGGTAAATTATGGCACTCGAGATTTACGCTTCAGCATCATTCTTTGTCGCAATTCCTCGATTGTTCTCTTCTAGAGCTATCTTTTTAATTATTTTTGACACACTAGAAAACTTTTGCCTTTAAATATACACATAAATGAATAACAGCAGGACAAGCATGGAAACGAATGAAGGAAATGAGCAATAATGGAGGAAGGTTGAAATAAATAAGGTAGGCAGATATTACTGGGCAAAAAGGAGATAATAGAAAAAAGAAGGAGAAACGGTGGCCAGAAAGCGAAAGAATATTTTTAAGGCGTGGATAAGGGGAAGGAAATTGGGAGGGGGACGTAGAAGTCGATGGGAATATTCGACGAAGTGAGAACGAAAAAGCTTCAATACCACGGAACTTTTCCGGCGGCCGGATTAAGTCGGTCTCCGGGTGGTTCTCGTCTTTCGCGTTGGTGTACGCAACTGGTAGCATTGCCAGGCCTGCTTCACCACTTGAAGAGCACTTTTCCGTCCCGTGGAAGTACTATTCCGAAGTGAAAATGAAATTTCTGCCGCGAGAAGAGCCGCCGCGGCTCTCTTTCCCCTCTGACATATCCGACGGGACTTAATGATACACTTGTTAAACGCGCCACGAACGGCTCCCGCGTAAGTGGAGATTTTTACTTAGCTCGTAAATAAGGGAGTTAATTAAAAATATTTTCTTTAATGGCCACTCTTCGTTCTCGCCGCAATAAACAAGCAGACACGGCTTCAAGACCGACCTCTCTTGTAACGGGTTTGAAAAATCAATTTCGTTTCCGAATAAGCAAAAATCTACACGTTCATTCGATCAAATAAGTCAAGCGTTCACCATTATAATTAGACGGCGGATATTACGCATTTGATTAGATTCGGTACGAAAGCAAGGTTTCTTTTTAAATATTACAAAACCAACAGAATTTCTCATCGAACCGAAAAAATCGTCAGCGGATGTGTTCGCGGCGAATGTACAATCTTTCAGCAAGAAAATGCTGAGAGACCGTGCAGGAAGTTCAGGAGAAAGAAACATTAGAGTCCCGGGGGCAGCAAAGCGTTCATTTTCGCCTGGCAGCGAGGTTATATCTCGACTCGAGCTAGTCTCCGTCTAAAACATTAATTTCATTCGCATTCTCTGTTACATCAGTCACGTACGCCTCGACTGCATCAACATCCATTCTTCCCTCGTCTTATTTACCCCCGGCAATATTGACTCTGCAACAAATTATATTCCTGCGTCGAATACCGTGCCTCCGCTTCATATCTTCCATTCCAGTTTCCCGTTTATATACATTGTATCGTGTATATATACAGAGAGAAAGAGGAAGAGAGAGAAAGAGAGAGAGAGAGAGAAGCGGACGAAGAGAAAGCTAGAGGAAGATAGGAAAGGGTAGAAAGGCAGAAAGAGAGAAGAACGGCAGCAAAGTCTAAAGCGATATTTTTCTCGAGGCCAGCCTCGAGCTGAAATCAAGGATATGCAGTATACGTATGGATAGACGACGGAAGATGGCTACAGACATATATCTTCGCGAAGGGAGTCAGTTATTGGTTGTAAAACGGCCCGGCCATCTGTCCTTGATATGAAACCTCGGTGCACCCCAAAAATCCACCCCTGACCCCCCATCGATGGGGGTAATAAGTCACAGAAGTCGTTCGAACGTGTACCAGGTGACAGAAAAATTCTGGACCGAAAAGATTTATGGAGATGCAGGCCTGGGCCATCATCATCCGCTCTACTTTGCGAAAGCTGGTTTCTTTAAACACCGCATGCTTCTAAATTAGCTTCTCTGTATCGTTAGGCTTCTCGTCTCAATGTTTCATTCTCAACAGTTTCATTTGATTCCAATCTTGTGGAAGATTGTTAAGGATTAACCGAAAAAGGAAAAATCGCGAATATGATGGATCAAGTCCGGCGAAATGAATACAAGGAAATGGGATCGCATAAATCTCTTCAGCCTCGGTGGATCGTTTCGTACATCACATCCCGTGACTACAGCCGAGATATAAATCGCCGGAGACAGAGGAACGTTGATCAGTTTCCATCATGGTGCGGGGTCGGCGCGGCGCGGCACGGCGGCGGCTCGGAGCCTCCTAATTTTCTTAATTTTAAGTTACGAGGCAATCGAGTGGCTCGTGGCGCCGGCACGAATTTTTTAATCTCGGCCGCCCCGCCGGCTGGGGGTCGCAGTTTTTATTAAAAATAAGCCAGGGCGCCGATAGGGTCGTGCGAGAGCCTCGAGAGTCTTAAGTTTAGTGTTGCTCTACGCCATGCGGGCCAGCTGCCACAAGAGAAACAGTGCCGTATACTTGGTTAAACGGACGTTCGTTTAAACCGGCCGAAATTTTTCCGTGACCTCGTTCGAATTCCTTTTTACCGCGCGAATTTTTCGACGCCAACAACTTCTTCCACCGACTACGTCGACGACGATCGTCGAATTCCTGAAAGCTTCATACTCTTTCTCCGAGACGCAAACGTATTTTCTTAAGTCCTCTAGCTTTTAAACAGTACCGAATCATTTGAAACATTGGCTACACTCATTTTTATTCTAACGATGTTAATTGTTTGATATTTTTGCTTCGTTTTAATTGTTCGTTGGTGCCGGCGACGCGCGACGCCTCGGACAGACTCAAAGGGCTTCTAAGCGGTCTTCGAGATATAATTTATTTCTGTAATCGTCCGGTGATATCATCTTTCAGTAAAACTTTTTCAATATTACACTTCCTCACCCCACCTGGCATCCAATCGGCAGCGAAAGTACAACAAAGATATATTTTCAACAGAGTCCACCCGGAGATCTCATTATTCCGCCAGACGAAGACGCGGAGTTCCTTCGTCTAACTTAACGCAATCGATCGTGAAATCCTCGACTATTAATGGAAATTAACTCGCACCGATTAGTTTCTCTTTCTGCCGACGCCTCGGGCAGGTATCGATTCGCGATTACACGGCCGATTACTTTATCTGCTAACTCGGATAATTGATGAAAATTCCTTTACACATTGACTCAAATGATTCCGAATGCTGTGCACGATCAGCGATTCGACGGCGAATTCGGTCGTCAGCTTGATTGTTGCAAACGCGATCATTAAAATTATTATACAAAGGAATGGAAATACGTTTTTGTTCTACGTACACTTTATTATTATTCAAATTATGTGTAAGATAATTTCTTGTTGGGAATAAAGGTTAAAAAGAGCTGTATACATACTGTGAACTCTTGTTTGATTTACCTTAAAGGTTATTGAAAGGTCATCGATATTTTTATAAATGGTTTGCATTTTATACGCACGATACATTGAATCCAGTAAAGAGTCGAACAGTGGGTTGAAGAAACAGTTAAAGCTATATATATGTAATCTATTTGCAAAACTTACCCGAGATTCCGTCGTAGGTCCACCATTTTTCCCAGTTGGACTCGGATTCTGCTAAACAGTAAAAAATATTGTTATCATTCGACGAAATGTTCAATAAAGCCTATCGCCGGTTTCGCCAGCAATTTTTCCATCGCGCAAACGAAACTGGCCGATTATATTAATTAAACGTCACAGCCGGACAAAGTTGAAACCGTAAGGGGACAGAATGTAGCCTCGTTAAAGCGGGGCGGCATAACGTTAGTCTGGAGGGCCGATAAATAAGCGTCGGCGATTCGAGGGATCGTAGGATACGTAATAACGCTTTACGGTCGCGAATAAAATACGAAACCCCGTAATCGTTGGCGGCACGATATCTGAAAAATTCGCGAAACCTGCCTGCGAAACCTCCCGCGTCGTTAAACCGACGTCGGCCGAGCGAGATGAACGTAAAAGCGGCGGCGCGACGCGGCACAGAGAACGCGAATAAATTCGTCGAAAAAGAAGCAACCACGACCCGACGAGCCACTGATTTCTACGTTTTACGGCGCGGTGTGACGTCGCGTCGTCTCGTCGTCCTCGTTTCAAATTCTCAAACATGTTCTTTTTCAGAGTCTACCAATTTTCTTTCATTCTCTTCTTTTTTTGAACAGCTATACCCCTCTGGTAAACCGATGCACGTTATATTAGCAATTTACCAGCTCCTCGTCCTCGCATATCTTCCAACTTCCGGCAAAACTTTTGAAGCTCCATCACCGGCGCGGCACGGCGCAGCGAGGCGCGCAGGAGTCGCGGACATCGATCAATCGAACTTTCCCGGTATCCCAGTGATCGATCAGTCGATTATTACAAAATGATTCGGCCCCTGGAATTTTCCGAGAATGTTCCACCGGGTCGAAGAATGCCGCGAAACAAGATCAGTTCTGTCGCTTCGAGGAGACGCGAGAATGTACGAGTTGGCGCAATTTTTAATAGGAAAAAGGCGAAGCTAGAGAATTTTTTGTTGAACTAAGAAGAAAGTGAAAAAAGGTTAAAAAGGTTGGCAGTTGACGGGTTAAGGCAGTTAAAAGGTTCACGTTATCATGTTAATCAAAGTATGATACAGTAATTGTGCGTTTACTGTCAGGGGTGGCCTGTGGGATCACTGTCAAGTGCCTACCCATTCCACTGCCGGCCAACGCCGCGCCGCAGGGCGGCAATGATTGATCTTGGGTCGGGTATATCGGTATGAACACCACAACATTGACTCAAATGAATCGAATTGAATATTGAAACTATCTGCAAGGAAAGAGTTAGATCGGTAGAAACAATTCCGTTTCCGATTTCCGGCAGGCTCGGCGTGGCACTCGGAGTGTTAAGGGTTGAGTCGGGAAAGTTTGAAGACCATTGCTATAGCGAATCGACAGCACGGGGAGCGACCGTTCCCATGCATGGAGATAGTACACGAGGAGCACGGGAGATTGACAACGCGAAGGAGATCAACGAAGAGAGGAGAGAAAGAGAGAGAGAGATAGAGAGATGGAGCGAGAGTAGGATAGGCCGAGAAAGTTTTCCAATTTGAGGCAATTAGTTTACCGTACGGGAGTGGATGGCATGCATCCAGATAATCGAATATGGGTCACCGTTCGAAGTGGAATGGGTCGCGCTTTGGTCAGACCGTGGAGACCGTGCAGACCGTGCAGACCGTGGGAAGAGAGGGACAAAAAGAGAGAAAGAGAGGGAGAGAGTTTGACGCGAACGCGTGGACCACGAGGGTCAACTAGTAGAACCCGGCTCCGAAGCAATAATTGTTCACGTTGGGTAGAAGAGGGTAGAGAGACTCGGAATCTCGAACTATTCGATACGGTTAGAGCATTAAAATGTCCCTGCGATGGAACCCCGGCCGCGAGAAAAATTTGCATATAGAAAAACGACTAGAGCAGCCGGCGCGGCCCCGATTGAAAAAGTAATGAATATTGAAAGAGAGGTGGTAATGCGGAAGATAAAGTGTTCGGCGGAATGAGAATTCCATTTTGAGGGTGTTCACCGCCTCCAAATGAAACTCTCTCTCCCTTCCCTCTCCATCCTTTCCTCTCTTTCTCTGCTCGACGGATACCTTTTTTCTCTGCGACACTCGGTCGAATTGTTTTCCGTCTATTTTTGCTGTTCTGGAAACCTGTTCCTCTCTCTCTCTCTCTCTCTCTGCGCGTTGAATTCCGGAAAACATACGCGTTGCCCGCTTGACTCTTATATTTTATTTAATTATTGGGTTGGGGAATAAGTTCGTAGCGTTTTATGTTTTCTTTTATTCTACAACGATTTTTTTGTTCCTTGGCAAAGTGTTGTACATCAATCGAAAGAGCTCCTTCTGCTCTACAAAACTGTGATAATCGTTGTTTTGAATAATTTAATTTTTTATTATTTTTCAGGCTTATAAATGGAATATCCAGGAAGCAAAAATCAACATTTTCGACACCTGCTTTTCTTCGCTTTTCATCGAGGTCAAAAAGAATTAACGGAAAAAATGAACTGCGATCATAATACCATTCTCAACCATCTTCATTCGATGGTGTTCGTCGAAAAATTGGGAGCTTGCGTGCCTCACGAGCTTATCGAAAACAATAAAGAAAATCGCCTTCAAATTGCTTCTCAACATGTGTCGAAAATGTTGATGTTTGCCACCTGGATATTCCATCTCTAAGCCTGAAAAACAATAAAAAATTATATTATTCAAACCAACGATTATCACAGTTTTGTAGAGCAGAAAGAGCTCTTTCGAATGATGTACAACACTTTGCCAAAGAACAAAAAAATCGTTGTAGAATAAAAGAAAACGTAAAACGCTACGAACTTATTCCTCAACCCAAAATATATCGATGGTATTTAAGATTTTTCCTATGAAATTGCAGCCACTAATTTTCGTCATAAATCACATTTTTGTCTAATGATCATAATTTACATTTGAGGCTTGGTTTCGGTATTAATTCGGTATTAAACCTCGCATACGTATTTCCATCTGCGCAATTTGCAGTGAATGCGATTAACGCGCGCAGAAATCCCACGGGTCACGGGGGCGATGTGTCTCGGTCTCATTGAAAATTCAGCCTAGTCTCGAGACCGGAAAGAATCACTATCGATTCACGCAGCCTCGTTAATCGGTCCCTAAACAATCCGAACGGAAGTCGCTTCACGATCGTCCAATGACAGACTGCGCTTCATTGTCTCGCCACGAATATCGGCCCCACGGGACCGGCGGGAAAAATATTCCCGAGTCTGCCGAGTCGGAGAAGAAATCATTTTCGTAATACCGTGAAACGACATAACTGCCGTGAAATTACGTATACGGCGTGATATACCGACTGTAACAAATTGTGTTAGGATTTACGAGGTGAAAGACGGTTGAAGAAGTAATCGCTATAATGAATCTTGATCCCTCGGTTTACTGTCTCCGGCAAAAAGTTTTCACTCGATGGCCTAAACTGTATTAATAAATGAATACCGAAATTGTCGGAAGCCTTCTTTAACATTGTCTAAAAGTTCATTTTCACATTTTACTAGACAGGAACAATTTGCAGAAAGATCTACGACCGAGATAGAAGAAAACGTACTTCCGACACGAGGCGAGGGTTGAAAATTACAGACATTTGTACACTGACATTATCGAGGTTTCTAAAGAAGGGGAGACTGGGAAAATAGTAATTTCTTCGCGCATCGTTCTCCTAGCGGAATAAACGTCTAGTAATAGCGAGATCGGAGGTCGGGAATGAATAATTCGCGCTCGGTGAGGATTGTTGCCGGAGCGCGGCGGTACAATTATGGTTAACCGAAATTTCTATATTCAACGACAGCCGGTGAAGTAACAGCCAGGGGTCGTGGGAGACGTTGTTAACTTTAATAGGAAAATTATGGTCGGATTAAGCGTGAACTCCTCTCAGCGGCGGATCCGCTTCTGCCACGGGTCCGGCCACTTCCACGTTTCGCACCTAGGTCCCCCGTTGCGCGATACTTTTTATTAAAACGGCAATTCCGCTCGGCGCGCGGCGGAATAAAGTGGATGGCTTCCTTCGTAACGTAGTAAAGAGGTTTATTAGCCCCGTAACTCCTTCAAACTTCCGGCGACCAGCCGGTTTCTCCTCTCTGTCCCTCTCGTAGTCCCGAGGCGGCGCAATTTTCCTCCGCGGCGTTTTACGCGCCGCGGGTGGCTTCCTCGGGGCCGCATTGTAATTCGAGTATTATTCGTTTAACCGCGATAAGCCGGTAATTACGAAATTGCCACACCTGTTGTCGGGGCGATGCGACGCGACGTTTCCTCCCGTCGCGCGACGCGTCGTTCGTAAAACACGCGGAACGCTGTTGCTTGACCCGAATCCTGGATCTTTTATCGGACCCACGTCGTCGCTTGCTCTACTCGGACGCTTTAGTTTCGAGGAGTTTCTTCGTCCAGAGAGTTCCCCGAAGTCGAACCCCGTTGCTTGTCTCCATCCAACAGACGCTGACAACACGGTTTATTCTGCTCGCGAACCAACTCGCCTGATGGAACGCGTTTATTGTCCCGGGGCCAGACTTCTTCGGTCGGTTTAGTTGGATTACGTCGACGACGACGCGCTCGTGATTTGCAAGATGCGGAACTCTGTGTGAAAACGATTGTTTCTAGTTGGAACATACTATTTTGTTTCTCAGCTGTTAGCGACCTGAACGAACAAATGGAATCGACATACATATATCTCAATTGTTACGATTCCAGTAAAAATTGACGAGCACGATCCATTTCATTGCATCCGGTCAACAATGTGTTAACCGCGTCATATGCCGGGTTTGAGTCGTCGTCACGTTCAGGAGCGAAATTGGATTGTGACGGACCAGAGTAGTCATGCGATTTTTCAAGCTATTTATAACGTTTATTCTGACATGAATTTTTTATAGATCTATATTTTGCTTAATCTAGAGACGCGGTAGCGTCTCGACGCGAAGTATATGAAAAATTACCAAACACCCTGTCTCGATGTCAACTGTCGCTACCGAGTATCTTTTACTTGTAAACCGGGCATTTTAACCTAACCTGAAACTTCTTTCGTTAATATCTCATCATGCCTGCAATATTTTCTAAATTGAAAGGCATTTTTCTCACGTAAACCGCATATAAGCTTTCGAATAAGACCAAATTCAATAAAATCGGTCCGCGTATGACAGAGATACCGTAATATCATGTCATGGATCAGTCAGAAATGGTAGGATTTTTCTTCTGATTCTTCTCCTTCGTCAAGAAATTTTCGTCAACATAATACGTATACGCGTTACACGCACACATTCAGCCAAAAGGACCAACACACGTGTTTCGTTCGTCGACTCTCGGGATCATTCGGCAGGGCTCGGGCTCGTCGTCTGTCATTGGAAGTCGAAAAAGTCGCAATCGAAATAGATCTCTCATTTCATTCATAATCTGCCAAGTGTCAAATAATATCATATACAATAGAATAGTGTACTAGAAAGTATAATTCGTCATGTCTGTAACTAATAGTATTAATATCCTACCGCTCAGTTTTCATAATATGCAAATTATCATTAAAGACGAATGGTTAACAGATGATCATATTGAATATTTTCATACATTATTACAAGCTAACTCTAATTATAGACCACGCGAGACATGGAGGGTTCAATGCGCTGATACAATTCAACCAGTTCCTGAAAATCAGGATCAAAAAAAGATTTTGCACAAATGCGATAATTTTGAAACCAATGCAGGGGGACACTGGATTTGTAACTTTTATTCTTGTATATATATATATACATATATATATCATATATACATATATATATATATATATATATATATATATATATATATATGATATACAATATGAATAATTCTTATTCATCGACACCTTGACCTTGTCTGGCCACGCCAAGTATTTGACTTCCAGGCCGCGGACATCTAGGCAAATGTATAGATCTTTATAGTTTATGTACTTGCAGCTCATTTCGATTTCACATATTTTTTGTGATCATAATTATTATGCCGTGTTAGCGGCTCAATTCAATTCATGTACTTGGCGTAACTTTTTTACTTTTTTGAAGTTTTGATTGGTGTTTCTATACGGGTCCCTACGGATCTATGGATGTGTGTGTACGATGTAAGATATTCACTTTGCGCTGCGCCCGTGCGGTGAAAAACAGTGCAGCAGTCAGTTCTTTTTCGAAAGGACGAAGGCCCGCAGGATGGAAACGCTGCTGTGCAGAAACCTCCCACGCCTTTCATCCGCGTCGTAATACGATTTCCCTTTTCCCGGCGCATTTTTCACGTCCCGTTTAAACGAATACCTCTGAATTGCGTCGTTCCCGTGAGCCACTTAACGTAGCGGTCGCCATTCCGTCGGCTCTCCGTTAGCAGCGTGATCAAGAAGAAGCGTAACCGTCTGCTCGAAAAATTTTGCGCGACCGACGCGAGCCTACGATCGACGCGCGACGGCCCGACAACCTCTGGGGAAAGTACGCAGCTGCACCCGAAAAAAATAAGGAAACAGAACTGGTGAAAAAAAAGAGGGAGAAAACGAAGCAGCACGGTGGAAAAAATGGAAATAATTCCGAGACGAGAGCCACTCGTATATTAGCCTCGCAATATCCGGCGAGTTTTCTTAATCTGGACTTTATCTTAGCCGCGTCCCGTCTGCGAATTAAACCCTGCTCCCTGCGCGCTTCCTTTTTCTGCTCCTCTAAACCTGTGTTGCCCCGCCAGCCGGAAGAGGATTAATCTGACAGAGAACGCGATATATTTCCTGTTGGTAGACTTAATCGGGGAACGGCCGAGGGTGAATTATAAGGGCCACGGGTTAAGTAGTGTTTTCGGAGATATTTGACCCGCGACAAGCCTCCGGAACTCGGAATTTTTTGCGAAATTGTCTTATTCGTGTAAATCACACATTGCTGGATAAAATAGAAAATTCCTTGGCCTTCGCGGACGAAGCGTTTCTCGGTCTGGCAGCTGATTTTCGATCGGAATTTTCGTGTTTTCGAAAATTTAATATTCATTTTGATACGTACGTGACGAGCAAAAGTGTAAACACACTTCGTTTGTTTTACATAAAACGTGACAATACAAGCTGTTTTTCAATTGAATGATAAAGATTAGGTAATAATAATTATATGGTGAACGTGATAAACAAAGCAAAACAGTTTATGTTCGATAATGTTAACAATATATAGAATATTTTACAAAAATAAGGATTTGTAGCAATGTTTGCTTGTCACTAAGGAATATTCGAGGGTGTGTTGTGAAGCGTTGCGAAAGCAAGCGCGAATATCAAGTGAAGGCGGCCGTTTAATTCTAGTCGAAGGGTTCGATCGAAGTGTTTTCAATGCTCAAACGTTGGAGAAGTCATCCATCCGTCCGTAATTATTTCTGGCTGATACTCCATTAACGAAACCACTGGCAACAGAAGCTACTTCGTCGGTTCCGTGCGGTGTAAAACGCGGAAAAGTCACGCGATGGGAATGTACGAACAACGCCGAGCCGAGTTGAATCGAATCGGTAGTTAACAGGTTCGACGCGTTCGTTGGATAATTTATGCGATTGCGTGTACTCGGCGTTACCGATTCGCCGACTCCGACACAACCGATGCAACCAAGAAATTTATACGAGCCACAAATAAACAATCCCCCGGAGAACGATCTCATCCTCCTACGAGTTGGTAGTGCTTCTGGTTTTTTAAAATGGGTCCGAAAAATTTCTAAATATTTCATTGATTACGCTTCAATTTTTTGAAGTGAAACTTCTTTGCTAAGGTTACTACAATTTTCTAGCGTTACGGAAGTGACGAAATTTCGCGAATAACCTCGAATAGTTTGACAAGTAACATTTTCATCATTAATTTACTAACTTTGAAGACTTAATTGGTGAACTTTTAAGATTGTACAATGTAAAATGAGAAGCCTTGGGTACATTCCCATTTCAGTTTTATTGTCTCATTCATTTTGTCTAAATGTCTTGTAAATACTGCATCGAGAGTTGTTCCTGATCTTGTTGTCGCTTCATTAGGATTATTACCATTTCCAATCTTAATTTACTTCTAAACATTACTAGATTGCAAGAAGTTTCACTTCTGCCGCGCGTGGTTTTCCACGCGTATTTTTTTAGTTTTCACACTTTAAGTGCAACTAGCAAGTAATTGACTGTATTTCTATGAGGTTAATAGAGAACGTGAAAATCTCAACAAAATGCTACATATATACAGGTACATACATTATACTTGAATTAAATATGTAAATTGAAATGTTCCTGGGTAATTTTCATTCATTAGAGAACGTATAATTAACATGCTCGCTGTCACACACGCGACACAGCCACGATTCTGCATTTTACATAGAATTTAATATTATATTTGATACAAGAGAATCGCATTAACTTTATGCATGCCTGAAACTTGTCGTGCCGACTAGGATTTTTTATTCTTTTAATGTGAAAATCTCCGGTAACGGATACTAATTGGAGGTATTAGATATATCTCGCCTATTCGAGAAAAATATCAAACCCGAACTGCAATGTTCCAAACGAAGTGTTATAATTGATTAAATTCTCCTTTTGGTTTTCTATAAAATTTCATATTTTTCTGATCGCTTCCATATCAAATTTCACAGAAAATTTTAAACATTTCTTTTCCTTATTACTACTGCTAGGAGAATATGACTATCGAACGGTTTATCGGTGTTGAATAAATTGTCGGAGTTGCAAGGGTTTGAATGTTTCAAATGCCCGACGCAGGGTGCAGAGAACTTTAAACGCGTTTTTCTCGAAACTAAGTTTTCCAACAGTGTTCGACGGTTTTCTTGGAAACTAGTGGACCGATTGCTCTTCCTTTTATAATGCACATTCGGAACATCTGTCGCTATCGTCCCTACCAGAATCAAATCGATATTTTCAGAACATGGATTTTTTTTTGTACCTACAACTTACGGAAACCACGAAGGGAAGCGTACTCCTGACTTCGGTTACTTGCTACTTTCGATAGCGACTTTTCAAAGTGATCGTGACATGGATAGCACAGTGGCAGTCATTCGAGATGTAGATCATTAGAGGAATATTTAAGGGTGTAAATACATTCAAGAGAAATAATAAATTGTAAGGGAAGCAGCGAAGAATTCTTCAGTATTTGAATGAAACTCAAGAAACGTGTTTTATTCAACGAGCCATTGAAATCCTTGTTGACGTTCGCGTGAAGAGCACAAACGTTTGAAAAGCGTCGCGATCGAGAAATTGAAAGTGCACGCAAAGCAGAGACGAGTGCATTTTGCAATCAGCGTGGACGAGATGGGGTCTCTCGTCAAATTGTTAGCCTTGTTATGGTATCCCATAGAAACGGCCATTCCCGTCTCTTGCATCCCCATTATCCCGCTTGCTCGAACACATTTGCCACCGGGAAAAACTTGCCCGTATTTTCCCTCCTTTCCCTATTTTCTCTCTCCCTCTCTACTTACCCCTTTTTCACGCACTCACGCATCGACGTGTTGCCGTAAGGTCTATCCGGAATAATTTCCTACGAGGAGAGTTTTCAATAATTCATGGTTCACCTCGATGCCCGGAGGTGTCCGATTACCATCACTGGAGGGTGTACTCGGGTACTTGCCGATGGTTTACGGTTTAATAATAATTTGCAATGGAGGCAAGTTCGGCCAATGGGAATCGAAGGGAATCGAAGGGAAGTTTCCGGGGCTGCGAAGGATTCCAGAAGAGGATCTAATGATCCGAGAAGAAGGAATTTCGACCCTACGTCTCGTGAATTCTATTATCACTTTAGAATTATTACCACCGGGTGGCAGGAGGATTTAAGGGCTCTAGAAACGGCTGGAACAAGCGGAGCATATCTTCATATTTAACCCTGACGCGATTTAATCTTACCCGGCAGCTACCAGGCCGACATAAATTATTTTTAACTTCCGTGTACCTTTCAGACAGCGTTTAACGTTCATTTATTTCTTTCATTGATATCAGTATTAAATTAAAGAAAAATATTTTCGTGTTACCGTGATACACTAAAATATTTTAATATTTTCGGCGATTTTGGAACTTTATAGATGGCACAAGCGCAAAAGTATCCGCAGCGTAGATGAAAGAAACGACGTGTAAATGGGAACGGAGGCAATTCGGAGCGCCGCGCCGCGCCGTTGGGGCACTTAACAGACCGTGGAAGGAGCAGCAAACCAAATCAGACAGAATCTCGAGAATTAATTTAACACAAGGAAAGTGAGCACGTGGAGCGCGCGTCGAGAGGGGTCAAAGGAAAATTGAATCACGTATTGAAAGTCTGAGGGGTTGATCAAAATTCAAGCCCGTCGACTGATAGACGAAACCGAACGAAGACGAATTAAAGTAACATGCCCTGATAATTTAAGTAAATATTTCGCGACTACGAGAGAGAGAGACAGAGAGAAAGGGTGAAGCAAGAACCGAGAGGAGAGCTTGATACTGTTTAAACATAATATCGATCGACCATACGTACGAAATTATAGTCCGCGGTACGCCGGTTCGCTTTACCAGATAAGACCGGGCAAATAACGGTGTAGATAGTATCTGTGCTGCCTTTCTTTTATCAACGGGCATATCAAATCAGTCTATAACTAACCGACCGGACCGACGGGGATGCCTCGAACATGCTCGGACTTATGGCTCACGAAACATTTTCGTGATATTAATTGGAGCTTGATATACAACCGACGGTTTACTGCCGAAATTACTGAGGTGTTCGAAACAATTCGATAATGCGATCGTTTCCGTGAACGGATGCCTCGCATAAACGAGCAGGTGGAACACCGAACGTATACATATAATACAGGCCCACATATAAAACTTGTGAAAAAGAACTTTCAGTATTTTCTCTGCAACTCCGACCAGGTGAAACGTTTTTCAAACTTTGTAACATCGTATGTGATCGAATATTACAAAAACTTATCGTCTTTTTAAGATTGACAGATCCCCTGTCTGAAGTCGTCGTCACGAGTCTGTCTCGTTGCAAGGCGAGTGGTTAATTTTAGTTGGTTCGTTGTAAAAATTCGTACGAAACTAATCCATAAGAAAGCGCACGAGCGTAGCGTCTCGCTCCAGCATTCCTCTTCTATTTCTTAATACAATTGGTGTTTCCAGCCAAAACAATCCAGCGAGAATATACGCTGCAGGTAACCGGAAAGATGCACGGAACGGTGGTAGTAAACGAATTCCCTGCCTCGGTCTGCGTGGAATGAAAGAGCCAGTCGCGGTAGGGGTAGGATGGAGGAGCAAGAATGAGCAAAGGGATAAAGCAGAAGGAGAGAGGAACAGAGCGAGAGGGAAATCGAGGCCGACGGATACAGGAGAAAAGAGCGAGGGCGAGACAGATAGAACGGGGAGGGTGTCCAAACGAGTGGTCAAATGTAATTTAAAGAAGGAAGCCTTTCCCGCCGCCCTTCAACCCCACTTCAACCTATCCTCGGGCAACGACCAGAAAAGAAGGCAGAAAGTTCAGACTGGTTTACAATTCAGCCCGCATAAGGCAACTCTTCCGCACCCTTTCTGACTAACCCTCTATCACCTTCCCGAGCTCCCACTCCCGCAAACCTCTACTATTTGACTTGGTGAAGTTAGGCGTGGTACGCGTTCCTGCACCCTCGAGCTCACGCACGCTTTACAACGGCCGCAACGAGCCATCGATCCGCGAATATTACACCCTCGCTTCTTCTCTTCTCCTCTTTTTCTTTTTTTTCACTGCTACAACCCCCCTCCAGCAACGAGGGAGGACTTCCTTCTTTGCGGCCGCGTGATCGATTATCGGGAACCTGTGACATTCGACTCTTTTGATTCGGAGAGCTTCTTGCTCTTGGCCCTCCGGGATCCCTCGACTCAACCCCAACCCTTTTACTGCCCGAGGGTGGCGCTGGAGCCAAGTGTACACACTCGAGTATTCACCCTTACCACTACCAACTGCTACCCAATTTTTAGCTTCAGAGCCTCGCAGTTTTTTTCCTGCAGGAATTGCAGTGTTTTCCTTTGAAATTATTGTTATAACGCGGAGCTTTATGTAACGTAAAAAATATACGATGCCAAAGATAGATTTTCAAACTACACTTCATAGAATGGAAAGCTTTTTAGAGTACTAGATGCACAGGATTAGCCAAAGATCGCTATTAATTTCAAAGAAGGGTTCACGAGGCGACAAATAAATTAGCTCGCTTGTTAGTAGTCAAACAGTTAACGATCGCCGGCGGCGCGCGGCGCGAGCATGAAAAGTAAAAGGGAACAGTATTTCCAGACGGTTTTAAAAAGGTGGAGCACAGCTTGGCGCGGCTCGTACTTAACATAATCGCACTGGCGCGGCGCATTACATCTTGCCGCGGAATACAATTTCCTCTCCGGCTCAGACCATACTCCGCGCGTACGCCATGAATTAAACGATATTCATTACGCGAATAATCGTACCAGCCAACTATTCCGACCAAGTCCCGCAGTTGCGACGCTAAAAGTTAGCCGAATTGCTTCCGGCACCGCGTTATTTCCCCACCGACGCGCTCTGCCACCCTCCTGCGTGCCACCCTTTGCCCTACAGTCTTCGGATCAGGCTAGTATTTCATGCTTTTTGAGAGATATCCACTTTTACTCCTTCCAATCGAAAGATTTTATCAATTTTTAATTAACCGTTCAATATCCAAAAAAAATCCTCGTCGAAGGCAAACTTTCTGTTTATCTCCAATCCCCACAAATCAAGTCATAAATCCATGCACCCTTCCAGACGTCATCCTAAATTCATAGTATACGCACTCACCCCCCAAAAAAATGAAACGTCAGCAGTAACAAAGGACTCGATTCGAGGCAACATAGACAAATTGTTGTCTCTCTGCCAGCTCTAGATAAGCAACCCCCGTAGGGTCACCGAAATTTCTCCCTAGATCCGATCATCCCCTAATCTCTGGTAGCGTCCACAGGGGAGAGTTAGCTTCGCGTGGGGTGTTCGTACGATTTGACTCGTCCCTGGTGTGGGTGGTCGAAGAAAACCGAAGGAGAAAACATTCGGAAGAGGAGAAAGGGTGCGCGGGGTGGATCAGGGGTTGGGAAAGCCCTCGAGTAAACAAAGGAGGAAATGGAGTAAATAAAAAGCAACCGCGGAGGAGGTTGAGATTTGGTTGTGTGTCTCTCCACACACACATACACACACAGTCTTAACACATTAAGGAAAGCAAACTGTGTGTGGTGTGGTAGGACGCAGAAACACACAGCCGCGGGTGCACGTACACGCATACACACAGAGAGGCCCCGACATAAACCTCCACCCCCGTTCTCTCGAGGAGGATAGAACAAGGGACGAGAGAAGGGGCTGAGAAGCGGCTAAGAAAAGAAGAAGAGTCGAGCTTTAGAAACGGGGGAAACAGCTCGAAGGAATGGCAACGATAGCTCGGGGAAGGGGAAATATGGCTGTGAATGGTGGGTTGTCGGGGGTGAAGAGACGCGACGCCAGAGGTTTGGTCAAGGGACGGGGCGGAAACTTGCGGGAAAGTAATCCGAACCGCGAGAGCTTTATAGTTTTGTTTATTCCCTCGCATACAATTACGCTGATGACGCGGAGTAAACCCGGCTCAGACCTTTTATCCCCCCCTAGTCCCTTCGACACTCCACGATCCCCTTAGATCCTCGCACCCCCGCAAATCTTTCACCAACCACTTTCTACGCTTGACGGTGGTCGAGGAATTTAGTTCCAATTCATCGTTACTATTTCTGTATGATTTATCTTCTCGTTACTAAATTTGTGCGATAAAAATTTCAATGGAAAATCAGGAGAGAGCCGATTTTTTAATGCAAATTAATATTGCAGAAATGTGTTAATAATAAATAAGGATTTTTCAGATATATTAACTGTACAACGACCAAGGGTCGTAACGATTAGGAATCGACTTACGGTCGAAGGAGGGAACAAACGCGTGAAAGTGCACTTGGAAAATGCACCAGTGGTGGAGCTCAAGGTAGACAAACGCGGTCCGTTAGTCGAGGAAATCCTGAATGTTTGAACGATCACCGGTAATCGTGGCCAAACACCATTCCACGCGGCAAACTATTTCTAGAATAGTTGGCCGTGATACCTCTCGTTCTCCAGGAGCTACGCCGCGCCGTTACCGGAGAATCAGATCTGTTGTTTATTATGCTCCGGTTCCGTTCACGTTAGGTATCGAGGTTGATAGTTGAAACAACGGGGCTGGATCCGAGCCCCCGCCGGATCACAATGCGCGAAGTTTCAGAGGTCAAGCCGCAGTCACAAGTGGCCTTGTCCAAATGTGTTCGCTGGGATGCATAGTCGCTGTTATCGTGTTCACACGCGAAATTCACGATTATGTTTGTCTTGCTCCAACAAGAACATATTATACGCGTCTACGTTCCCCCAGACATTCCATTTATTCGGCTCCGTGATGTTTCGATTTAATTCCGAAATACACACACACACACACTACCATTACTTCTGCTGTCCCCATAAACACTGCAAATACCAATTCTCCAACTAAGGACTAAGTCATGCGATAAATATTTTTGTGAATGAAATGCTCAATTTTTACCAGGGACCAAAAATAACTATTGTTCTAAAATTTTCTAAAATTTATTCTCTCATTGATAACTGTTATAAGTTGACTGCGGATCTTTATGCAAAATAAGAAATGTTTGCATTGATTGCCGGACACAGGAGCCAAATAAAAATTGCATTTTTATTTTAATTATCCTGTTAAGCTGAAACTAACACATTGATATCCTTAAATATTTTTTACATGTCCACTGCTTTAAATTGTGCGTACCCATTTTTGTCACAAATGCATAAAATCCGCAGTCCAGTTTATAAGTGATCGAAATGAATTTCTCTCAACGATAACATGTACCAACAAGAGAAAAAATTTTCGGTTACTTATAATCCTTATTTGTAACCAATACGATTTTAGTCGATGATATACTTGTTATTCCATGACTTTTTTGTGGTTATAACAGTTAGGGTGCCTGATTTTTACCAATAATATTTCTAGGTTTGATAAAAATGTCGAGATGATCGGATTACATTCAAACTCTTCCCAAGATTTTCACACTCTTGATAAATCTGACAATACATGTCTAAATCCTGGAAGGACATTAGACATAGACTGCACATTAAGGAAAGCTCCAGTAATTCGAAAGTCCGTCAAACGTATAATACCAGACATGATATGATTAACACCGCCGTGGAATATTGCTAGCAGGATGCATTTCTGAATTTTAATTACGTAATGCAAAGAGAGCTAGCCGTTCACGGATAGTTGCGTAAACGCTACGAAAAACCTCTCCGTGACCCAGAAACTTCAAAAACGCGGCTGCGAGAGATTCCTATACTTAGCGCAAGTTATACAAGGCACTAAACTTAGATGATTCATTTGCATGAAGTAGCGGATCTACATTTATGGCTGAACGTAACTTTCCGGCTCGAGCAACGAAACGTATGCATGAAAATTTCAGAATTGTACGAAACTCAAATAAAGTTTGCGAGCGTCGAACAGCTGTAGGACGTTCGACGCTTAACTAGATGACTACAAACAGCCGAACAATAAAGATCACACATCCAGTTTCCTCTGGATTTCAGAGTGAATAATATAGAATGTAAATGTAACGAATAGCAATGGAATAGTTTATGTGCACACAATTTGAACGACGATGTAATGCCGAGACACATTTAATGTTAAGCAGCCGTTCCGGTCTGTATTTATTTATACCGATTGCAATGATGCGAAACGTCCCATCGGCTGTCGCGAGGGTCACGAAGGAAGTTGCAATAAAATTTACATCGACGCCGGTGTTTGTCGATACGAAGTTCCCCATGAAAAGCCAACTTTTCCATGTTCGGAGGTAGGGCGATCATGAAATTTTAATCGTGCCGCGCTTTCTTCGTCGGAGAAGCAATCACGTGGAGAATATCGGAGGGCGTTGTAAAATGTTTTCCGCCAATATACTGCTCTGCCGTGACAACGTTCTCGTGAGAGACGAGAACGCTGTAAATAAATCTCGCTTCGTTGTGAACGGAGTTTAATATTTATGCAGGTTCGATTTTGTTCACGCTCGCTGCCAACGCAACTATTGTGAAAGTTTAAATAAAATTGGCCAAGCGTTTCCTTGCTGGTTATTGACTTGTTATTATCACACCGCTTCGATAATTATAACATCTTCTAGTTTAATCGACTCTTAAATATGCTCATATTTTAAGTAAAGTATTATATTTTGTGTCAATTTTAATTGAGGACGGCATAAACGGAAGTTTATTTTTTAATTACCAGCCCTCATCGGTATTGTGAACTTTTTATAAAATATTTTTCCATATTGGTGTAACAAAATTCGTCAGAAGCATCACGAAGTTTCTAAGCATTTCTGAACTTTCCGTGCTTTCGGTATTAATCGGGAGAATGTTGCAAAGAAAAAGAGCAGCGAGATATATTTATCGTTACGACAATGGCAGCGAAGTGTTGAGAAACTTCTAAATTAAAAAAATTTGTGACAAGCGATGTCTGAGATAGAATTTTTCTTCATATTATCTGACGAAGAGTATTACCTCGTGATTAATCCTCTAACACGTCTGATCGTTTTACTGCGGGGCATACGCTACAGTATGAGATTTAAAAAGAAGTGAATTAATCAAATTGAATAAAAAATTGCCTCAAATATATCTGTCTAAAAAAAACTTTCTCATATTCCATTAAAAATCAAGTACATTGTCCCTAATACGAGTACCGATTTTAGTGACTCCAAAATAAGAATTTAAAGGTCTTCGAGACAGTTCGATACGATGATGGTTATATCGATGACAGGCGAGGACACGCTTGTTGGATCTGTCAACGGGCGGTCGTCGCGGTACGACAGCGAACACATTAAAATTCAATTACAGCCGGCTATTTACTCGCCAGTTTTCTACCATAAATATTTCGCGAAACGGCGAGAACAAATTCGAAACTCGTCACCTGCCGCGACTAATGCAATTTGAAGTGGACAGAGCTTTTTATACTGATTCGCCGGAGTGATCTACGAGAGACATTTGTCCCGCGGCTGCGCGTCCGTCGGGAAATTAGAGCGATTTAAGAGCGGAAAAGCCAGCTGATAATATTCAACCGCGATATACAGGTAAACAGGTCACTGCTTCCGGTGACATTAACATCGCTCGTTATTTATTGACTTCAGCCGGCGCGGTTTTGTTCGACCACTTCATAAATCTTGTCGTACTCCGGCGCAAACTTTCCCTAAAGAAGGTGCATGCACATCATAAAAAATTGGCAATAATTAATAACGGTCTCGTTACTTATGGAGGAACTTTGATAAGCCATTAATTCATTTTCTGAAAGTTTCCAGCTTTCCGGAAAAAAAAATTATTTTTTTCTTTCTGGTCAGTTTTTGACTTTTCAGGGCGAAATTACCCCTTGGGACTTGTCACGTGTTTTGAACGGGTCCCATGGAAATCACCGACACAGATTTCTCCGACACGGTTTTCGCCGACAACGCCTTTAACCGACAACGATTTTGACCGACAACGAATTTTATCCACAACGACTTGAGACACAGTATGATAATATTGTATGATAATGCATATGATAATACTGTACAGGGTGACAAGAAATAACGGAGTTAATCATTTCTTATTATAATTCTGTCAATCCCATTTTCCAGGTTTCATCACATCTGCGGAATGGCCGCCGTACTCACCGAATCTCAACTCTATGAACTCCAGCGTTTGGTCGATTTTGGAGGTCAGGGCCTGTGCTCAGCCCCATAAAAGTTTCGAGTCGCTGAAAAAATCTCTGCGCCGGGTGTGGGACCGAATGACGCCAGAAGAGGTTCGGCTCATAGCCGAATATTTCAAAACACGTTTGAGCCTCTGAATCGGCTCAAAGGGTGGCCACTTCGAAACTTCTTAAATATATGAATACTAAAGGTCTATGTTATGGTTGTTATCATTTAGTTTTTCAAAATTCGTCGATTTGACAGAATTATAATAAGAAATGTTTAACTCCGTTATTTCTTGTCACCCTGTATGATAATACATACTGTGGTCGTCTTAAATTGTTGTGGATCAAATTCGTTGTCGGTCAAAATCGTTGTCGATGAAATTCGTTGTCGGCCAAAGCTATTGTCGGACAAATCTGGAGTCGGAGAAATGTTGTCGGCGAAAACCGTGTCGGTGATTTCCATGGGACCCGTTTTGAATAGTATGAAAAGTGCGATGAAATGTGCTCCCAATCTTCCCGGGTCCAAACAATCCCGCAAATTGATATTGGCTTTGCGTCGTGGACATCCCCGAAATCCGAGCCACCATTCGTCAAAACGAAATCATCGTGTGTCTGGTCTGCGACCACGAGTTCATTATACAGCTGTAATTAGGGCGACGCCCAGAAAGCACTTGTCGTCGAGAGGGTGAGAGGCACGCTGGGGACGCGATATTAGTTCATTTTCGTGTCCTAATGTCACCGCACCAGCACGTGTTTATGGGTGGGGGGTATATTTACGGGTGTACACTACACACCACTCCGCCTGATCCTCGTTTTCTCCCAAACCCAACTCAGTGGCGTAGAACCTAGCCGCCGAAATATCCTTTCGAAACGTTCAGTCCGATTCAACGGAGATATTCGAATGAGCTAACGCCATCTACCCTTAACACTAAACCTAAAATAGAAAAAAAACTTTTAAAAAATCACGCTTATATTAAAATGCACCGAAAAGGAGAAACAATTTTTTTAGACATTAGTGAGTATTTATATTTTGTGCAATTTTTACTATTATAATATATACTGTAGTAAAAAAATTTATATCCAATAAATTCCCATGAAAACACCTTTACAATTTCAATCGTTGTCAAATAAAAAATCTAAAATAGGTAATTTGACCTCTCGTGGTAGGTTTAGTAAAAATCGATTCGCAACTATTCTGAATATTTATCAAGATGAATATTTATTTATTACTGGATTATCATTATTTGTTTGGAATTCATTTCAAGAATTGCTCAGGTCGTATGAACACTACGCCACTGTTCCACCCTCATACACGGAAACCAAGCTCAAACATATGGACGATTATTTTCGCGCGGCAGACATCACACTCGTAGGTCACACCGAAATTATCCACAAAATAATACAAGCGGCGCGTAATTCTAACGTCGTGTAATTTAATCGCGAAACTTGCCTCAATTTATGGATTAAATGAAAACCACGGGAAATCAGTGACAAACGGCTTTGATTCCGGTTGTTCCCTGCGCGCGAGAAAAATTACGATTCGCCCTGGGATTACAGATATTTATAGAAAAACAGTATTTAAAGCCATCATTGCACCATTCTGCGGTGGTCGGTACAGTGGAATCTGATCGTACGATTGTATGCATTGAAGTACTCGGATCTTTCCTGTGCGCGATCGTAAATTTCTACTCGCTGAACAACTATAATACGTTTTATACGAGCATAATATACACGTACTTCTGCAGCGGAATATAACCACGATTTTTAATCATAAACGGAAATTGTTCATTTCAGAAGGTATTCAGATTTATGAACATCCACAATTAATAAGACACGAAGTAAAATAGTAATTGTGGATTTTCGAAAAATTGTGGAGGTGTCCGAGGTAACCAGAAATAATACCTTTTCGTTTGAAAAAGAAGAATTTTGAAACGATCGCTAGTTGGAATGCATTGGGGTCGCGAGAAGGAGCAGCTGCCGACAATAATTCATGGTGTAACCATGACTTAATCAGAGACGGCTCCACTTTGCATTAAGAAGCAAGTCTTAGACAAAGGAAATCACTCGCTGATTCCCTTCGTTATGTACCACTCAAAGTTTCTGTAACAAGTCCGGACACAGTGAGAACTTCATGCCGCGACGACAAACTAAGGCGTGCAACTGTTTGAAAACTAATATCGAGCGAAAATTACTGTATAGACAGCGGGAGTAATAATATTTGTCCGCGTTAATGCTGCAAGAATATTTTCATACAATCGACGGGTACTTCTTTGACAAACGAATTACCCTTCGACAAACTATACATCCACACCTCGATCTCGTTAAAACGATTAGTCAGACAAGAATTTCTATTTTGCTCCTGTCTCTCTTCCAATGAACGTGGAACAGTTTTACTCTACTAAAGTACTCTACTAAATTACTCTACTCAAGTAAGATTCGCAGTCTATTGCGATTGAGATTGGAGCGGCTGGCACAACGAGCTAAATGGGACACAATAGCATTGTGTCAATTAGCAGTATTAACAATCGTCACTTTCAAACTGAAAACAAGCTGAAGCCACGTGTTCATTCGACGGAGGGTACACAAAGATCGATTCCAATCAAGATATATCCGTACGTAAAGGAATTCAGTTTGCAGGAGTTCGAGCCGCGGTAGAACGTCGCCGAAGTTGTCGTTAAACGACCGACGAAGTAATCTGTTTGCAGATTGTGTCATACCAGAAGTGAAGCCTTCAAGTGACAAGCAGCCACGCTTGAAAACTTCGAGCCCACATCATAGCAAACTCTGCCGTTGCTTAATCGTGAACTGTTGCTGCACACCCGATCAACAACTTTCCTACAAATCGCATCATTTTTCTATCAAACCATACACCGCCCACCATTTTCTCATTTCCATTGAAGTACCGTAATTTTTATCTCCTTTTGCGTTGCCTAAATTTCATTGAAAACTCCAATAGATTGAAGAACATTTTCGATGGTCCCTCTTTCTCTCCGTTTTCCAAAATTTATGTTCGCAGTTAAATAACGAGCTCTCGAAGTTTTAAGTATGTTCCATCCGTGCCGAATGCAATTTCAGACAACTGGTTGCGAATTTGGATGGTATCGCGACAGGAATTCGAAGAATAAACGTTGCAGTAACTGCACCGACCGGAATTGCACAGCTTTCGTCAAACTGAAACGTAACTGAGGATCGAGTGGCGCGACTAACATAAGCTGCTTAGAATTTACGAGTTAGGTAGCGAGCGTAGCGCCCCTCTCACTTCCGGCCCCCGTCTCATTCACCGGCATCGTGAACTTTACTTCGCGACTACGACCGCCCGCGCCCGCCGCGCTCGTCTCATGAATTTCCATCCCATTAAGAATCGCGCGGTAGATTATCATTTGAATAGTAATCGAAGAAAGGAGCTGCAATGAATATTAAGCGTAAAAAGTTTCGCGACGGAATCCCGTCCGAATGGATTTTCACGGGAACCGGAGATCAGCGTTTAGAAAAATTAGGATCCCGAGCGGTTATTGCAGTTTTATGCTGGCTCTCGACTTCGTTGTCACGGATCTTTGTGCGTTTATAGCCGAGGATAATGTTTGAAATCCTCGACTATTGCTACTTCAAATTTTGTACTCGTAGTCCTACATTATTATACTATTCGAAAGTTTTATTATCGTTTTTAGTGCTAACCTTATGATGTCAATGTAAAACTTGAGTATTGGCACCTCGTAATTCCCTTTAATCACTTCTTTATCGTTCTGCACTGCTTTTTCTTTTATTAACCCTCATCCGTCCCTCATTCCACGTACTGGATCTGTCCCTCGGTGTCTCAAATTGACACAGTGATAAAAAATCGATAAAATAACAAGATAAAAACAGTTACTTTTGCGATAGTTTTTTTATTCAAATTGATGAGTTAACATTAACATCTTCGATTTCTGGGTTATATGTTTCGCATTAAAAATTGCAAGTCACGAAGTTTCGGCCTTTAAAGACGTATTCACGTCAAAAAAATTTTGAATCACCTTGTCGTGTGACGCTCGGTAGTACGTCATCTCGTTCAGCGATCCCCACCTCCGCGCGCCAGCGCTCCCTACTCCACTATGCGTTGCCACTCCGACTCATCCCCATTCCACTGACCCACTTCGCACCGAAGGAGCTGAGTGTGGTTTTCCGTTCATTCAGTTCCATTTCGGACAATTTCGGACTCCATCAAGAGACATCGTCCCTCAGAGTCATCCTCTCATTGTATATCGCGTATTTCCATATCTTGCGTTCCATTTAAAAAAGACTAAAAAGTAGATAATAAAAAAATATATCATATAAAAAAACTTTTTAAAAACCACGCTTATATTAAAATGCACTAAAAAGGAGAAAATAATTTTTTTAGACATTAGTGACTATAAATTAAAGCGTGGAGCGCCCATGAAGATTATAATATAGTTTATAATATAGTTTAGCGCTCCAAGTTTTTATTCATAGTCGCTAATGTCTACAAAAATTATTTTCTCCTTTTCAGTGCATTTTAATATAAGCGTGGTTTTTACAAAGTTTTTTATTGGTTTAAGTGCAAAGCGTTTTGTGGAAATTGATCCTCGCAATGTAGAGAGCGTGTAAAGGTAAACATATCCTATTCATAATACCGATTACAGTTGTTCCGGTTTCCCTTGTGCACCGGTCGGCCATAATCCCGATGTTCTCGAATCACAGCTGTAAAATACAATGTACTAGAGTACCGTGATTGACGGGGACAAAGTGGATAACGTCGTTCGCGTTACCAACAATTCGATTTATCTGTAAGACCAACGATAAGGGTATCCGATACCAGTCGTGACATCAATGCATAGTTCGTTGCTATACGGTATCCCTTGCATTCGATTCCGTATCGATTGGTCAGGTTCTAGCTTTTCGTTTGTTGAATACTGATATTGTTCACCGAAGTCTCTTAGCACATATTTCCTCCCATAAAGATTCCCTGTACAGTCGGATTGTTTTAAAAGACAGAGTAAATCTCGTATCGACCGAACGGAGAATGAACCTACTTGATTATTAATTTTCTGAATCACCGGAGGAAGGAAAAATTCTTTTAACGTCAATTTCCTTTTTGTCTGAAAAATCGTAGAAGATCTGCAAGAAGTTGCTACAGAATGGAATGTATTTTCGCCAGAAAAATGATGAGTCTTCCATTACCTGCAGGAAACATCGTCCCAAGAAAGAGAGGACAAATTCGTTGCAATTATTCCCATCGGCGAGGATTAAGTGCGAATTGTTCGAGAAACGGGAGCTGATCCGCCATTATAAATGAAACTGCTAGCAGGTGGTTCTTTCAAGCCTACGGCGCGGAAGAGAGACCCCGGCTAAAATGGATTACATATTGCTGTCCCAGCTTGCAACGGACAGCACACACTTGACCCAGGTCGTCCGAATAAATCGAATCTCTCCCCCAACCTAAACGGAATTATACTCTCGAATCCGGTGATCTACGAAAATTAAAGAAGACTTTACCCGGTGGCCTGCAGCGCCACGAAAATTTCATTCCTCTCGTCCGCGATCGAACGGAAGAACTCTCTCTTTCTCCTCGGCGATAAACGTCCCGGAGAAAATTTTATCGGTTGCCATTCTTTTCGTAATACCTGGACAAGCTGTATCGCATTACATTGTGGATTCCCTACCCTGAAAAATTTCGTCCATCCTCTCCGACTATTTTTTGGAAATTCTCAAGAAGAATGAGCTACTTCCTACGATTCCACATTTTACTCCTGTTTCTGCGTTTTCGGAAATGTAATCGTTCCATTTTTATTCGTCTTGCCATCTTGTAGACTGTACTTGTCTTTCGGTTGTAAACAACCGTAAGTTATGATCATTTTACCCTTTTTAGCCAAATATACAACAACATAAGTATTATACATTTAATGTACACCAAAAACGATTTTAAATGAATTTAACCAAATAAAGAAGATAAAATTCTAATAACAGTATGTAACAGAAATGCAGAAAAAATCCGAAGATATCACAGCATCTTCTACTAAAGTACCCACATTTGTGTTTAAAAAACGTATTATAAAATTTTGTTTTTCGGAGAAGCCCGCGGGAAGCAATTAACTATAACTTCCGGCTATCAGTAATTTCTAAATAGGATCGCATACACTCCGATAAAATCTCGCGACAACAATAACACTGAAACGCTATAATTGTTTTTCCCACGGCGTGTTCCTGTCGTTCCAACGTTTCTCCTAGCTTTTTTTACGCCGAGCACTCGCGTTCTTATCGCGCGAACTCCAAAAATTTGGACACGCCGCTCGCATTCGGAACCTAGCTAATGCGAGAAGTCATTGAAAATTTCAATCACGTGCTCGTCTTATGCGTTCCCGGGACTACGTACTACTTGCAGCTACGGCCGCGGCAATACCAATTGCCGGTAATGCTGGCCGTCTGAAATCCGAACAACGCTGAGATTCAAACTAAATGCAGCTTCTAAACATTCTGCCGCGCGAAAGCGAACGGAAACCTTTGCACAATTCTAATCGAAAACTTCCGTTCGGTGGAACGGGCTTCTTAACGATCTTCGTTGATTTTGCGTTGTGTTGCTGCTCGAGATTGCTTCGCAAGGATTTTATTTTATTCGCGGGGGTTGCGTTGCAATTCTGGAGCCTATTTTCCTTGCATTCGAATCACTGTTTCATTCGAAATGTAATAAGAAATGTAATAAATTGGTGATTGTGTATAATAACCGGCAAAACTTAGTGGTGATTATATACCGGGTATTTCGCCTAACCTGACCACCTTAAATATCTTTGTTGTTTGTAAAGATACGCCAAATGTCTGAAGAACAAAGTTGAATGGTAAAATGGGGCTCATACGATACCAAAAAAATTATTATATATAAACACAAAAATATTTTTAAAACTAAACAATATAATTTAATGCAATAAGAAGCATTTTATAGCAGGCTTGTTAATCATTCTTTTCTTGCTCCGTAGCACTTGGAACAAGGTTCGAAAGCATTTTTAACTCTCAGAGACGGACTTGCCCCATTTTCGGGGCAAGTGCGTCCTAGTTGATACTTTGTACAATATCCTATCAAAATGATAATTTTCAAGCAAAATTAGATTCCTACATCAGTAATAACTGTGGCAAGAGTTTGATACTAAGAGCGTTAAGTTTTTACATATCAGACTGAAAATACATCAGTTTAAAGTCCAACTTTCCACTCGACCTTAGTTTTATTGTTTTGCATTTGATGAAAACAAGGTACGTAACAAGCATCTGCGGAACACAGTTCGAACCTAATCGTCTAGAGACGTTCAGGGAACAGTTCGCAGGATTTCACGGGTCCTGAAAGCCATGAAGCCCGTCACCATCCCGAGCATGGTTCGTCGAATTCCGTCGAGTGCCTTCTCGATTCCTTGGGCATCGGTCCCCATGAAAATCGATTTCCGGTTTGCTGGTAATACGGGGAACGTAGCCACGACTGCTTAAGCCGTGTTAGGTCAAGAGAGGAGAGCCGTAGGGTAGGAAAAGTGGAAGACCAGCGCGGTGTGGCACGGAGTGATGTACACGGACACACGTACACGGTGTTCTGCAGAGAGAAAGTGGTATGGGAGAGGGCGGGAACGGCTGTGTGTGGTTAAAGTGGATTACATATTGCTGTCCCGGCTTGCTGCGTGTTGTACACTTGGCCCTGGCTAGCCTTCCAGGTAAATCGAATCACCGCTAACCCGAACGAAGTTAGCTCCGTCCTCTCAAGCAATCTCTGCCGCACGCATCCCGCACGCGGTCGCGAAGGAACGCTGCGTTTCCACTTACGACGAGCAAAACAACCACAATTCCAGCTGATTCCACTGCTCTGAGAATCGTTCGAGAACTTGTTCCTCGTTGGCTCTTGGCTACCAAAAGTTCGTTTATTATATTAGGTCGGCGAGGAAGTAATTTCGGTATTTTAAGGTGAAATAGAGCCCAATGTTTTTACTCAAGCAATAAACTTTAATGAATAAGTTATTTTCCCTTTCGTTCGATGATCGTTTGCCAAAAAGAATAAATAGTAAAATATTTTATCGATTAAAGTTCATCGCTTGAATAAAGATATTCGGTTTTCTTCACCTTAAAATACTGAAATTACTTTCTTGCCAACCGAATATAATGTCGAGTAGGTTTACAATACCCGGACGAGGACCAGGACGAGTGAGTGCGGGTTCCGAGGCTAATTTTACAACCCCAGCAATATCTCTTCTGGCAAGTGTGCTGCCAGAAATGGCGGTACGCTGGTTCCAGCAAGTACACCGGTGCTACTAACTCCGCGAATCCATATCTCGGCTGTTAACCTTTCGCGGAGCCCGTGTGGAACGACACCCTTTCCCTTCCTATAGCGCGTTCGATTTTTATGACAGGGATACGACGCAATGTAGGTGGAACCGTTTACCTTCGATTCGAACCGTGCAGTTTTCCCGGGAACGCCAGGGAGTGTGCCGAAGAAATAGAGGTAGAAGTGTTTGTTGCCGGGTTCGGGGCTTGAGGCTGTTACTCGCGAAACGGCTTGGATGAGGAATGGAAATCAGCGGATTTCTATTTTCATGGCTTATTTTCCCGGGGGTCGAGGGTCGGGGACCAAACCTGTTTGATCTTCTCGGAGAACTCGTTGCGTTAAAAATGAAACGAATACTTAGAAATGGGCTTTCCTAACACTTCTGACTGGCAATGTTCTGTTAGAATGTCTGTCTCCATATGTCTATTGCTGAAGAAGTATGGTTGAGTTTACAATTTTTGGGTTTTGAGAAATACGCATTCCAACAATTCAATTGGGACAAATTCGGATCCGATTTTACCGGCACAACGGTGATCTATCTTCCGAGCGAGACAATAAATTCGATCGTAACTACTGCTCCCCTGTTAATAAACACGGCCGCGAGAAAGCATCGACGCATCACGAATGTTAATTAACCAGCCGGAGGGTGAGCCGGTAGGTGGATGCTGGGCGATTAGGCTCTTTTACGGTCAGGTACTTCCCGTTCGCTTCACGGGAACAGATGGTACCCTTAACTCGGCTCGTTTACGTGCCCCCCAATTGCTCCCTTATCTTAATTGTTTAAAGTAAATTCGCCGGGGCTGGATGTTACACTGTCCGGCCGCGCCTCGTAATTGCTACCGCCTCCGCAGACGACGGTTTTCCCGTTTTATGCAGTGGCCAGTCTTCTCCTCGACTGTCTCCCGACGACGACGACTTTTTTACCGAGTTAGTGAATCGTTGCCGCTCGAACTCCTCGTCGTCCACCCTTCTTATCCATCCCGCCGGCGCGGCGTATTAATGGATCTCTTAAATTCATTACGCACGCCGGAAGAAATTTCCGACGCTCGGAATTTTTTTTTTCTCGTCCCCTCTCTCGCATTGTACGGGGTGGATCCCGCGGCACAGTCCACTTCGTCGCGTTTTAAGAAAGTTCGGACGGCTGTCCTCGACAGTATCGGGAAACGGATAAACGTTTTTTAATTCGATTCGCCGATTGTCCGATTCACTCGATACCGAGTTACCTCGGCGAAACAATTTTCCTCGCAGCGAAGAACTTCCACGGTTAAAGCGTCCCTCGAAGGTTGATCATTCTTTTAAAGCAATTCGGCTCGTCATTTTCGATCTCTAACTACTACAAGAAACATATGAACCTCGATTTATACGGGGTGAGCCACCTAACGTTGCCACCTCAAATGTCTTTGTTGCTTTTAGAGATACGTCAAATGTCTGATGGACAAAGTTGAATGGTAAAATGGGGCTCATACGATACCAACAAAATTTTTGTTTTTGCGAAATTTTTTTTACAGATATGAACGTCACCTTCATTTTTTTTAAATGGAATGTCCTACTTTTTATACCATAGATCGATAGAGTATCAAATTCTGAGTATAAAAGTGTTGACCTTTATATGTTCCAAAACTAATAGTTAACGAGATAATATCCAAAGAAAGAAGAAAATTGTTTCGATAATATCTCGTTAACTATTAGATTTATGACATATGGAGGTCAATACATTGTTACTTAGAATTCGATAATCTATCGATTCATGATACAGAAAGCAGGTGTGTTTCCATTTTAAAAAATCAAGGTAGCCTTGAAATCTCATCTATACCTCCACCCACGCAGAAAATATTTGTCACAATATGCCCCCCTCTACAGAGTGTCCCAAAATTCCTTCAACAGCCGGAAATGATCTCGGGAGCCTCCCATTTCCGGCTGTTGAAGGAATTTTGGGACACCATCTATACCGTGTAAGTTTTGTAAACAGTTACATCTTACGTCTACAGTTATATCTCCGTTATTTGTAATAATATGGAAAAATGTAATGAACTAAATTTGCACGGTACAGAGGGAGGCATATTGTGACACAAACATTTTCTGCTAAAAAAATGAAGGTGACCTTCATATCTAAAAAAATTACATAAAAACAAAAATTTTTTTGGTATCAATTCAACTTTGTCCTGCAGACATTTGAAGTATCTTTAAAAACAACAAAGATATTTGAGGCGGCAACGTTAGGTGACTCACCCTGTATAATGGTAAACTTTTGTACCAAAATTGCAACAAACTCAAGCGAAGGAGATGGCAATTGTCGGTGATTTTGTTTTCACTTGGAGACGGGTAAATTAGCATTCGTGACGCGCTGGTACCCTTCTGCGGCCATGTTTATTAACGCGATAAAGGGGTTGCAATGCACCCCCCGTCTAGCTCGACCGCAGAAGAAGTAACGCAATGTTTGCCGATGCACCGTGGTAATCGAGAACGCGATAATCCCTAAATACAGGGCCTGCCAGTGGCCGTTTTAGTCGTCGGGTTCTCGCGAACCCGAAGGCGCTAATTGGAAGGTCACCGCATGTGGCAATCGGTGGTTTCGATGCACCGGCACGCAATACAGTCTCCTGTTCGACGATCAAATGCGATATCAAAGAGAATCGAGCACTTTCGCAAAAAAAACTATCACTCTTCGAACCTCTCGATTTGTTTTGGCGTCGTTGAGGTCATTTGTCAAGGTCACGGGCAAGCAAAAAATCATTTGCGTAGTTAAAAAAAACAATTTTCCCACTTAGCATAAAGTTTTACCCCCAGGGGGAATTTCTAGTTATTTTAGTGTGGTTTCGCGACACAACAATTTCACTTTCGACGACATTATCCAAGGAAAAATGATCCCTGCTCTCAACGCCTGTTTACCGTAAGCGACACGAGCATTTCGTCAACCATATCTTAACCGTGCTCGTCTCCGCTTTATCACTATGTCTGAGCTATCGTGACAGCCAGGTCGACTATTTGCGGATGACAGACCCCGTTCCAACGAGGAACGCTAATGTTTGTACTCTACGCGATCGGTTACTCGAGTGCATTAAATCCAATAATCCCGACCAGAACGACGATCGTTCTCCTAGTGACGTACATCTTAACGCGATAGGTATCCGGTACGCGTGTATGCTCCGAAAATTTAGTAAAATAAATAACCCAGGAACTTTAAGTGGTATAAGGAAAAAGAATAATAGAACGTTGATTCTAAAAAGATTCTTGCTTCTCTTGATTATCGGTATCATATGTCTTATATTTTACCACGTTTTTAGTAGCTCGCTTTCTTGTCTGCCTGTTTGGTACTGCAATTGATTTTAAACTAACTTCCTGATGAGCTAGAGACTTGAAATTTTAAACATAGCTCAGAACTGAATGACAATTCAATATTTAAAAAGAATTTTTAAAATAGACTATGCGTTTAGGAGATATATAACTATTAAATTTAACCGTTACACACGAATAGTTCACCTAAATCACTAACAATTTTATTCCACTGCAAATTATATGACCTGTTGTGCGAGTTTTCTCAACGGCAGCTACTCTCTACACTCCTTACTATGTATGTATTATCTTGCGCCCCACGTTTTTCGTTTTAAATCTTACAAGTATGTTCACAGCTATCAAAAATTCACAATCACAAATTTTCAGGACTTGTACGGGGTTAGGAATATGTATGGGGCTAGGAAAAATTATTTTAAACTTTTTAGTCTGTTTTAAAAACGTGGTATATTTAAACATTTATTTTTATTTAAATAATTTTTGATTTTATCCTATTGTGCCACTGTCGCGCCATTTTTGCAGGTTTACCGTCAGATGAGCACACAAATGAAGTCTCGTCTCTGATCCCAAACAAAGTCAAAGTAATCCCCTGTTCAGTTTGACACGGCGAAGCAGTGATCCTCAACTTGAGAGTTGTTTGCGTTTCATTACAAACAACGGTGGCAGATCGGGCGTCGGTCGATAAACATAATTCCATGACGCGAAAGTCAGTGACAATCGGAATCCCCGTGATTATTTGCGGATAATAATCGGCGCCGAGCATTTCGCAGCCATTCGATCAGTTATGTGTATTTGATCCAATAATGTACCATGACGCCATTGCTTCGCGTCTGTTGCATCGACGATTGCAACTTGCATTCGTTGCGCATTCTTTAATTTTAACAACGTTTTAAGCGTAAATGATTTATGCGATAAATTGTAAATTTATTTCTTTGAAAATTTAATAACACTTGTGGGAGTAGCAGAGACAAATATTTGCACGCCTTGTTTCTTTAGCCACGCCGTGTACATAGAATTACTTCTCGGTCAATATCCCCTACGATAATATACCTGGGAGCTAGGCTGAGCCCAGCAGTTCCTTTAGGGTCAAACATAAAGCAACAATGTACTTAGTTGGAGCAGTGTGTGTGATTAAAACTTCTTCAATCATAATGAAACATAAACAGATCCCTGTTGCTTCGATAAAAATAGAATATCATAATGCAGATAGTTCTTGTTATTAAACTTCGCAAAATAATATACAGGGCTTCCTTTTTATAACGCACTGTGAAACTGCACAATGATTTTTCGAACCCAATGGTCTCTGGAACACCACTTTCGCGCAGGATTGACATCATTGGAATCATACCATACCCACCTAGGCAACCAACTGAAGTAGATTGAACATTGGGCCAACCGAGCCCAGCCCAGGATCAATTTCACCCTCCTCCGCACCACCACTTCACCGTACTTCATCATCAAGCTTGAACTTCACCTATGCAAATCCCTAACACCATTGCAACGCCCGACCTCAGCTATTTTCGAGGTGTACCTCGTTTCGACACAACAGATATTAGTACCCAATCAAAACTTCCAGAAAGTAAAAAAATTACGCCAAGTACATGAATTGAATTGAGCCGCTGACACGGCATAATAATTATGATCACAAAAAATATGTGAAATCATAATTATTATGCCGTGTTAGCGGCTCAATTCAATTCATATACTTGGCGTAATTTTCTTTAGTTTTTTGAAGTTTTGATTGGGATATCACTTCTTTTTACAAGAATAAAAGTTACAAATCCAGCATCCCCCTGCATTGGTTTCAACATTATCGCATTTGTGCAAAATCTTTTTTTGATCCTGATTTTCAGGAACTGGTTGGATTGTATCAGGGCATTGAACCCTCCATGTCTCGCGTGGTCTATAATTAGAGTTAGCTTGTAATAATGTATGAAAATATTCAATATGATCATCTGTTAACCATTCGTCTTTAATGATAATTTGCATATTATGAAAACTGAGCGGTAGGATATTAATACTATTCATTACAGACATGACGAATTATACTTTCTAGTACACTATTCTATTGTATATGATATTATTTGACACTTGGCAGGTTATGAAAGTTGACACTTGGCAGATTATGAATGAAATGAGAGATCTATTTCGATTGCGAATTTTTCGACTTCCAATGACAGACAACGAGCCCGAGCCCTGCCGAATGATCCCGAAAGTCGACGAACGAAACACGTGTGTTGGTCCTTTTGGCTGAATGTGTGCGTGTAACGCGTATACGTATCATGTTGACAAAAATTTCTTGACGAAGGAGAAGAATCAGAAGAAAAATCCTACCATTTCTGACTGATCCATGACATGATATTACGATATCTCTGTCATACGATGATCGATTTTATTGAATTTGGTTGGCTTATTCGAAAGCTTATATGCGGTTTACGTCAGAAAAATGCCTTTCAATTTAGAAAATATTGCAGGTGTGATGAGATATTAACGAAAGAAGTTTCAGATTAGGTTAGAATGCCCGGTTTACGAGTAAAAGATACGCGGTAGCGACAGTTGACATCGATACAGGGTGTTTGGTAATTTTTTATGTACTTGGCGTCGAGACGCTACCGCGTCTCTAGAAAACAAAATCGACCAATTCCACGGGAACAATTTTATAGTGAACTCACCCCTCGCACAAAATTACAAGTCACCAGAAAATAATTTCCAACCATACCTCCGAAAAATCGTTTCACACCTTTCGGCTCCCCGGGCGCCATAATCGAGGGTGCCAATCTTTTCGTCTCTCCAGACTTCAACAATGTCGCTCCCGGGTACCGGACTCGAAAAATGCGCTACGATACGGCTTAGCGTCCGACGACTGTTCGTCGTTGATACAGAAATTCCGCGGGAAAATTGTTATTCGAACCTGTGCCCCGTTGTTTGTGTTTTTTCTATTCCGGACAGGAGCGTAGACAGACGGGAAGAGATGAAGGGGGAGGTCGCGGTATGGAAAGCGCGTTCGACTCGGCATTCACATGGAAACGCGGAGATTTTCTGTATGGTTTTGTAACGGGACCGGGGGCCTGGGTTGGACGAGAAGAGTATATAGAAAAACATAACGCATCGTATGAATAGTCACGGTTCGTGAGTGCACTGTTAAGCGCAGGTGAACGCGACTAGAATCGAAACGACTCGCGCGGGTGGTTGGCGAAGGGGGGGTGGTGGTTTGGGGGTTGTGCGGGGATGGTCCGATGAAAAGGGGGTCAGAGGGAGTAGCAGGGGGCGGTACACATTGGTACGTGCGTCGACAGGGGAATTGTTGGTCCCGTTAGTGTTATTGGGTACCGTACACTCGAATAAGCCATCAACGGACGCGCATCCGCTCGAAAATCGTATTCGTTACGCGACTAGTCACGCGTCTTTGTTATTACTACTGCTTCGAGCCACAGTAACGTATTCACTTTGTCCCGAGCGCAGCGCTAGGGATGATGCGCGAGGCGCGATTCGCCCCCAGGTTTGTTTTGCGTGACGGCGCGGCGCAACGCGGAGCTCGTCTGAGATTGCATTACGACCGATTCGTGCGCGAAATGGCTCCTTTGAGTGCCCCGCGAGTATGTTACCTCGAATCAGACCGGTCGCGGCCGTTTGATATTTCCGAGTATTGACGGCCGACGAGTTGGATTGCGATGGGTTACGAGGCGTTGGAGGATGTTTGAAACCGTTTCAAAGGGTCCTTGCGCGTCCCGGCCGCGGATCGAATTTCAAACACACATCCGTATTTTTTTCGAAATTAAAATACCCTTTTGTTAACCAAGAAGATAGACGTTTCCTTTGACTGTACATCTTCAGGATTCCAATGGCGCAAAATATAGGAAAGGGAAGAATGGGAACCAGCGAACTTTTCCGATAACATCGATTCGCAACGATCGAACGAGGATCGCGTGACCACGGGCAACAATTGAACTTCTATTTAGACGTCCGCCGGCAATGCCGAGCGCATTTAATCCAATAATGCCAACTGGACCACCGGCAATTCACTCGTTTGCACGCATATGCATCCATTTCCGGTGAACTCGCGCACGCGCCGGCCCACTTGGGACACAAGCAGCTGTTTGGGATAAGTTTACGTATTCAACGCGTGTTTATGTACACGTGCATCCGGCTGCCGCCATGCATGCGTGTAGATTCGAGCGACGAGGACCGCGATGCGCTCTCGTAGGGTTCATTCACAGCGTTTGCTCGATTGTCGGCAGGAAATGAGATGTGAACGCGGATCCTTAGCGTTCTTTTGTTTGCTCGCTTTTCCGGCAAATGATACAACGCTGTGCACTGTTTAAAAACCCTCGCCGCCGTGCCGTTTGATGCTCGGACTTAATACAGCGGAATGTTGTTTCTGATGCACTATTTTACCTCTTCTTTCCAGTGACGATTGCAAACGCAAAATAAGATTCGACAATGAGACCTGATTTCGTAAAGCATCGTTTCATCGATCAAACTAATTTGAACGAGATTTTCTTATACGAAAGCAGAGAAGTGTGGAGAATTCCCCGAATTAAAAGAGAGCGACACGTGTAACGGACACCGCGTTTTGCATTTTTACTGTGGGTGGAAAATTTATGAAATTCCGTCAGATGAATTCTAAACAGGCAGCGCATTCGTCAAGAGAGATAGAACCCGGTGGCAGTTCTCAGTTAAACGTAATGTGTGAATCAAGCTTAATGCTGCAGTCAGTATGTCTGGCTTATACGGCCACATACTACTTAATCAGCGATGTACGTATTGCAGTTACTGCCGCTGGAAGTTACATACGCGCGCGTCGCGAGTGAATGAGATTACTAACTTAGGCTTTTGACTTGCTTGTCTTTGAGGTTTCGTGCGTGTATAGCGTACACGCTACCGTAATCCTTTTTTAAATTAATAATCTCTTGTTTGTACGAAACGTACAAATGTATGCTTATAGAATTGAAAATTTCATGGTCTTTGTTTACCGTTTCTGTAGCAAATTATGAAAACAGAGACGTTATAATTACAATACTTAACACGCTGGTGTGAGCTCGTGTGCTTCGCGCGTAGGCCCTTTAACATTTCAACCATAACATTCCAAAGGCCACACGCTGCAGTTGGCATGTTGGAATTGTAATTGTTCGGACTGATTCCGTTTGTTGGTTTGACTGACAACTCTCGAGCACACCGTGATATTAAATTTTGTAATTCTACCATTTTTGGTCAATATTTTTGAAGAAACAGCCAGAAAATTACAAGTAAATATCCGTTGAAAAATGTAGAACTCGATTTGGTGGTTCTAATTAATTCCATTAAAATCGGTTGGAGACACGCCGCGGCGGAATGTTATGTTTACAGCGAAACGTTGTTTAAAGCCATACACGACTGACATACCAGTCAATTGGCGTTCGCGTAGCGACGCTGTCCGATGTACAATGCCGAAGGACAGGATTTTATCGTTCGCTTTGAGCCGCAGGCTAAATTACAACAAGCGGACCGAAAATCATTATTGCTCATCGGGCCAATTACGAATGACAAGGGCGGTTTCGTTGCGGCCAGTCGTTTGTCTCCGCGTTCGGATACTCGAGTGTATTTAATCCAATAATGCCAACGGGACCGGCGACAATACCCTCGTTGACGGCGTACGTTTGCATATGCCTCTATTTCCGTTTCCCCTTCGCCGCGCCGGTGTGCGCTTACGAGTGCGTACGAGCGGTTCCGTCTGGCACGAGTATGCGCGTTCCGCCCCCCTCCCCACAAACCACCCTCGAACCACCCCTCCGAGCTTTACATGTGTACCCTCTCACCTATTAGCGATCCTCTGTACACGGTGTCCCAATTTCCATACATTCCCCGGCTGCCTTCGTTCCCGGCTCTCTGCCACTTTCCATAAACTAATTAAAAACTTTTACGCATCGAATCGTATTTGGAAAAATTAGGGGACCGCATTCTCTTGCGTTCCGCCAGAAATTTCTGGACAAATTTTGTTGAAATAGAGACGAATAACAGTTCACAGCCTATGCTTTACAATTTATAATAATAAGTTTCAATTGGAATTCCTTTTGTTTTTTATTTTCTGCTTCAATCGCGGGAGACAGAGAAGCGTTCCCAAACTACGAAGCCCGAGTGCGGCCAGCACCGAAAACACGATCGAATCGAATCGTCCCAGCCCTGGCCGAGCAATTTATGAACTCCGGTGACCAAAGCCCGCAGCACCGGAGCCATTAACTCCCTTCAAATCTCTCTACACACCCTGTACATCCTCCAGAGCCAGCAACATGACTTCCCATATGTATGCAGGTGTCCGTGTCTCCGCGATCGTTCCCAACCCCTTGCGTTCCGTTCCAATACGAGTCCGCGTGTGTGCAACAACTCCGCCCGCGCTCCCAAAGCGTCTATCCTCGCGGACGATGATCGCAGCAGATGGAGGAGGAGGAGGAGCGGGGATAGGGCTGTTGTTGTGTATCCATAACCCTCGCAGGATGTTTCAGGTTTGGGATTTCTACGGAATGTTAGCGAGCGACAGCAGCGGCGCGACGGCGAGAGGGCGGCCTGGTAATCCGCTCGGGGAATGGAAGGACTTGAATTTGGGTCGCGCGATAAGGGTAATCCAAGGGTTTCGAAATGCCGGATAATTTCTACCAGGACCTTGTCCCCCGCCTTGCGCGTAAACGGCATCCCGCCACGGTGTGCCGGTCCTGGGCGATCGCGGACCAGAAATGCTCGCAATTCCGTATCGCGCCGCAGTTCCGAACAGACGAAACGGTTCGGCCACGGCCACGGCTACATTTTCGAGCTATGCCCGCCACGGATAATTATTATCGCGCCAATGAAACGCAAGGATATAGCGCGCCCGGAGGATTATGTCCGATCATGCTGGACTTCCATTCCCTACCCCTCGCCAACGATCCTCTTCGCTCTTTGATCAAGAGAAGAGAGAGAGAGTAAACCCGAAATTTACGAACCCATGATCCGTTGTAACCGATTCTTCTCGAAAATTCAACAATAATCGATATCAATTAACAACAATGTTTAGTATGTAATACGACGATGTGAACATCCGATAAGGCTCAGCTTCGAGATCGTAATTAATTTCAATTTTTTTTTTTTACGGTAACTGTAATTGAACGCGGACTCGCAACATGTGATATTCGACCCCACAGCTTTAAACAACGTTAACGCTTAACAAATAACATGAATAGCAGCAGAAATTAATTTAAACCATCAAGTGAACAGAATTGGATCGCACGTGAAACGTAAATGATAATCGAATGGAACATTAATGAAACACGAATGAGATTCAAAGGAAACGCTTATCCGTCCTCGAACCCTTTTATACTGTGCAGTCGACGTAGAATTTAATTGGGTGCCATTAAATCGCGTCGGAAGTTATTTTAGTTTCCTATTGAAATTTATTTTTCGCTCTACTGTACGCTGTGCACTTGAAATAGCGACCCATTTCTTTTTATGTCGGAAATGAAATACAATGTATCGTGATTATCGAATAATTCACGCTCGAATAAACTCTATAATTTATACCGATATACGTACAGTCTTTATAAAAATTACCGTTATAAATATCCCATAATTGCAGTGCAGGCTGACATTGTGGTAGGCACTACCGATCGTGATGCTACGTTTGAAACAGTCAACAGTGAAAGTGGTTGTCGCAAACACAATCCAACTTTTCGGTACACAACAAGATCCAAGCAAGGGCCAATTCCCGTTTACGTAAAGATGTAATTCCTTTCCCGCAACGTGGCCGGTCTAGGGGTTGGGGTACAATCCAAAAGGGGTCGCAGAAAGACAATCCAACTAGTGTGCCATGTACAACAAGATCCAAGCACGCGCAAGAAAATCGACCAATTCCCGTTTACGTAAAGATATAATATAATTCGTTGTCCACAAGGGGGCTGGTTAGATTGGGGTACAAGGCAAAAGGGGGTGGCACGGTGACCGTCGTACATGGAACGCAATTTCTTTCTCCTCCTACGGGGTTCCGGGCGCAGGTTCGTTCTCCCCGTACGTACAGAAATACCTGCGAGCCATGCAAATACCTCTTCGAAATAAGGTCGCGTACCGTTATTTCGTCGTTCCTTTTTCTCGCCGGCCCGTCCCCGCTTTTCCCGTTCGGTATTCCGGCCCGATAAATTCCTCGTGGATTCCCGAGGATTCCGGGAGAGGGGTCTCAACGACGGGGCTGCTTAGTAAGGATAATAACGATAATAATGACGATAATGGTTGCGCCATCCTCGTTCGAACTCTCTGGCTCTCTTCTCCCCTCCGCGTCGCTTTCCTTCGCTTTTCTCCGCTTTCCTCCGCTCAGTACCGCTTCGGGGACACGAGGATGGTTACACAAATGGAATCGAACTCTCGAAGCCTCCGGGGCCAGGGTGGGAAGGGTGAAAAACGCAGTTATTCCGAATTCTTCGCCGAGGAATATTATTTCCTCGAGACGTATCGATACTTCTCTATCGCGCCCCCCAGACTTTCTTCGACTTTCTCTCTGTACCCCCCCCCCCCCCCCCCGCCCCGCACTTTTCTATGCAACGCCGACTGTCACTCGTTAATCGAGCTTTCGAACTTTTGATTACACTCGCCATCCTTTCCCGTGGCGCGGAATTCAGAGCCCATTGTGCCAGGAAACTTGGAAACGAACGCCGAAAAAATCGAAACTGTGACTGAACTACGTTTTTCTGTACGCGGATACAAGAGGAGCGTCAATTCTTCTTAGAAACATCGGATTGACTTCTATCGCAGGGTAAATAATAAGGTGGAGCGGGGCAGACTAATGATTATTTTGCTATGACTAACATTCAAAAAGACCATTAGTCATTTTTAAATATTAGTTGATTATTGCCCAACTCTAGAGTGGGGTAAGTACGCCCTAGTTTTTGCAAAGTTAGACTTTAAACTGATGTATATTTTCAGTCTGGTATGTAAAAACTTAACGTTTTTGGTATTAAACACTTGCCACAGTTATTAATGATGAATTAGTATTATGTAGGATTCTAATTTTGCTTGAAAATTATCATTTTGATTGGATATTGTACAAAGTCACGCGCAGTTTTCGAATTGAAGGTTGAAATACAAGGGTTAAAAGTTTGCAAAGGCTGGAAACGATAAAAAAGAAATATAAAAGGCTGTCGTAGGGCTGGCATATGGTGTCTGTCGCTTGGTGGACCATTTTATGGCCGCGTGCGTCCTTGAAAGACGGTTCTCGTTCGCGAAATCCATGAGATTCGCACTCGCGGGTTTGCAAGGTGCGTTTTCCACGCGGCGAGGTCTGCGAACTGTTCCCCGTCCAAGCGAAACCTGCATTTGACTTGGAAATAGAAGGCGACCAGGCCGATCCGCGACGAACGATGAAACATGCGCAACTTTTGCCTCGGTTCCGACCGAATAACCGTGTTCTGGAGCGTGTTCGGGAGCGATCGCAGCGATAACGGCGCTTTCTGTGTTGCTACCGGTGATAATGTATGTACGAATAGCGAGGAAATATGACTGGAGAGGTATATTTCCCGGGATGAACGAATTTTTCTACGGTCTCTCGCGCGTTATTTACTCTGTGCGATGCCGCGGATGCGGACGCCTTTTGGTTCTAGCGAACTTATGGTTCGCTTGCGTCGAATGGTTTCGTGAGTTAGAAGAAAATAGTGCTTTTATCTCGCGCACAATGTTTCAGCGAAAATTTACCATTTTTTCGAATGCTTTTAGATTGTTTTGTACTGTCGTCTTTACAGATTCTGAAATGTCCTGTTGGAAAATTCTACTAAATGATATAATTACAAGAGCTTGCGATATACATTTGTTTAATCGTTTTGTTTCGCGAAAATTTATATTAGATACTGCTTAAGAGACCTTACTCCTTTGAAAGCAGGATTTTCTTGAACTCCACAGCGTGATATTGAAAAGGAATACGCATAACGAAATGGAACTGCGAACTTGCTTTCTTGCAACTAAAAGCTGCAATTCAACTCTGCCATGGCAAGATTGCGCGGATGCTTTTAGATCCTCATAAATTAATTTAAATCGCTTTATTTAAACTTCCGCGAATTCTACTCGCAAACTGCTATAATATTCTACGACTGAGATAATGTTCTACCTAATGGCTTAAGCTGTAGGTAATGTTTTTCAATGTGTTGCGATATTACAGTCCTTTTCAATCGCGAATTGCAGTTGCAGTTTGCAAACAAAATCGAAACCGATTCTATCGAAAAAGAAGCCTTAAATTAGCCGGGCATTCTGTAATCACCGCGCAAATTGCCATAAGCCGTCGATCAGAGCTATAATGTCTGTTTTTAGAGCGGTGGACAGCCAATATACCTAAATGTGGTCGCATGATTAACTAGTTAAGCAGACCGATCAATTAGTCAATTGATCGGGCCGACACGATCAACTAATTACAGGACGGAGCGGCGATATTATAAGGGCAAATCGGTCGGCCAATAGTATTACTCGATCGATTTATTCGGATAACTATTAACCCGACGCGGCTAATCAGTTTCATCGATTACACGACAGGATCGATCCCGAGGTGCATAACGTGTGAACTAAGTTGACGAGTTAGTCGGTTACAGTTTAACCGTCTGAATAATTGAACTGGATTGGGTTTCGAGGAGAGACCAAGACAGCCTATGATAAGTTAATCGATTTATAATGGCTCTCTGTGCACGCCACAAGCAAAACAACAGTTTGGAATTCCGCTTGTGTAACCCGCTCCCGCTGTCACTAAGAAATTCGCGCATGGGGCTCTGTGTGTTAATTGCGCCCGGCTACTGGCGGCTTACGTCGTTCCTTTCATTAACACCGGAATTCCCATTAATCGCTGGCAATTTCTCTGTTAACCGTACTGGTGCGCCGAACCGCCAGAGAGATATCTCGTCACATTTCTACACGTAATTGTCGATCGCCTACCAAATACACTAAATTCACGCTTTATTTACCGGAAGACTATTAACGCATTCGCTATTGATTCGCTTAAAACCATAAGATCATTTTGATATTTAAACTTTCGCTCAAAAGTTGCCAAACTGTACAGGGTGTATAAAAAGTAATGGTCATCCGTTTTAGGGGTGACCTCTGGATCGGTGGACATTTGTAAGAGAATCTTGCCTAAAATTGTTTATAATATGCCTCTAAAATAGGGTTTCAAGTGGAATTTTATGAATTCTCCATAAGAAGACGTGTTAAAATCTGCAAACTTTAAGTTGCTATAATTCTTAAACGGTGCAGTGAATCGAACCCAAACGGTGGTAATTGCATTAATTTAGTAAGAATTATATCTTGTCAAATTTTCAACAATTTTGTTGCGTTTTGATATACCTCCACACAGAACATCCTTAAATTTCGTTTGTCACGAGGCAAGCACACGATCATGTTCTGCCTGATCGACACGGTCTGCACTGTAGTAGTAGGCTTTTGTCTATACGTATAACTCCACATAAGCAAATTTTGCAAAAACTGTAACAACTTATATCTCAATAACTATGTGTTTGCGACATGTGGCTTCTTTCAAACTTTTTCTTTCCTGACTGAGTGGAAGGTGTTGATGTAAAAAACAACTTTGACAACAATTTTATTTTGTTGTGAACAATTTGGCGGCAAGTTTACAAATATCCACCGATCCGGATGTGTAGATTCACCCCTAGAACGGATGACCATTACTTTTTATACACCATCTGTACAATCGCGCTGACCACCGCAGCGTTCTCCGTAAATTTCGTTGAACGCTCCCCGTTGTTTGGGACTGCGTTTCGGCGGCATTAGACCGAGGTCGGCGTCTTTTTTTCTACGGTGTTTTGAGAAAAGGTGCAAAAAGGCCCTCTTGAACGCGGACGAAAACACGCAATGCGGCTTCTCGGCCGTTTCCGCGTCGGTTTACCGGTAGCACGTACGACGTCGTTCCGGCGCCGCCCCGCGCCGCGTCGCGCCGTAAAATACTGAGGAAAATTGTTGGCGAAACTATTCGCGAGCGTTCCCCGGCAACTATGTCGCATCAACGTGTCTGAACACGGCTCGGTCGCCGGGACGCCGGAACTGATGCCATATCGGGTTATTCCGGCAATGACGCCGGCATTCTGCCGTCCTTATGCCATCTTGACTCGCCTACGTATGCCTGGTTGCACACCTTTTCAGACGATCTGCGACGAAAAGGGCCGCGAGTCTCGCAAAAAGATCCTTGACGATAAAATCGCACAAGCATTTTACAAACAAGGTTATATTTAATTTTTCAGGTATATCTTATGAAAAATGAAATTCAACGTTTGCATTCCTCGAAATGCTACCATAAAAATCATCCTGAGCAGGAAATTAATTTCTCTTGTATCTCCACAACGAACCGCTCGATCAGAAATTAGCGCGAGCACTCCGAGCGCATTAATTACTGCAGCGATAGTCTCACAACAATCAAATAACGAAGTCGGAGTCGGAAACGCGACTAGAGAACCAGGTAGCGTAGCGTGCTGGGCAAGTCGAGCTAATCAAAATGCCCGATTCGAAACCCTTTGGAAAATTAAATTGAACCGTGCTGGATGCAATTGGCACCCGGATAGTTAACGCCATAAAGAGCGCAGGGCTGCTCGCCGGAAGTTCCGCGGGGCTAAACGTTCTTGTTCAATGAGCTAGGAAGCAGAGCGCGGTGTGGTGGTAACCGTGCTCGAAGGATACACCGGGTTTAATTGGAAAAAAGGGGGAGAGGGATAATTTCTCTTTTCGGTTTCCGGGCACCTTCGGTCCCTTTTCTCTCTTCCTCTTTCTCGTTCTCTGTATCTGCCAGAGCATGGTGTCCGTCGAGGAAGTATTTGCAGGCGACTGTACAGAAACCCAATTTAGTCTGCGGTCGACTAATCCTATCCTACTACATACCATCAGTCGATAGCTTGGGGCTGAACCTTCTCTCACCCTCGCCCTCACCTCTGTTACACCCTTCTTTCGCTCGCTATGGCTACGTTCACGCGCTCGCTATGGCCCCTCCGCTCTCCCCGACTGTTCCACGGAGCTAACTGTCCAAAACTGGACTCGAACGAACCACCCGTTTTTATTTGTTTTAATTTCTTTACTTTTTTTGAAAACTCCCGACTTCTCTGCTCGCGCTCATCCCCCTCTGCGGCGAAAGTTTTGCTCATATGGCGAATTTGTTTTCGCCGGGAAACTCTTTCGCGCTGCTTGCACAAAGTATACTATGGGGAAAGTTGTGGGGATGAAAAAGTGATTTTTAATTGTGGACTATTGATTCGATGACTAGCAAGTTGATTTTAGCTGTTTAAAAGAAATGATTGAAGAAAATTAATTTTTGTATGATTCAAGTAATCATTTTAAAAATTATCTCTGGCGGGTGTGTACGTTCGTATTCAAGTTGAGTCGAGGAAATCCATTAATTTAGAAGAGTATGGTCATATTCGCGAACTGTACAGGAAAATTTTATTTGTGATGCTAAAACCTGTTCGATATTTGGTTGAATATTTACCAATCCATTTTCGTTCCTGAATTTATTGAAATCCTTAATTAAAAAAAATAGATTCGGGAACAGATTTGAAACCCGTACAAAAATATTGAAATATGGAAAAATGCAATAAATGCCAACTAGCAATTTCAGGAAATTAGAAACCTGTTGTTCCATGAAAATTCTGTTAACATGTAATGCAAATAAAATCGAATTGCAATATTTGTTTAAATAAATAAAAATATTTTTTTAACATGCAACACATTTCCCGTAGATTTTTTCACGCTCATTTCAAATCTGGTTTCAAAATTTGTCTATGATCTCAGGATTTTGCAAGAAATCGATTTTTGTGAACACAACTTATGAAATCATTTTTTGGTTGAAATGATTTGGTAACCCACTGGTTTGAAGGAATATTGTATTTTCATATATAAAACACATTAAAAACAATCATAATGAAGTATTTGAACGTTTACAAAAAATCAGCATAAAAAATCTACGGGAAATGATGTGTCGCATGTTAAAAAAAAAATTTTTCCGCGCGTGGTATTGGAAAAGCACAATTTTCTTGAAATTGTGCAAGTTTAACGAATTCTTTCAAGGTTAAAAAACGTTCGTATCACAATCTCCATAATTATCCCATATTCTGCAAAGTTTCAGCTTTCATTTAAAAAAAATTTCATCGCTCTATCTCATTTCTATCGGAAGTTCTTCTTTGATTATGACACAGATTTCGTCGGTTTGGCCCATAGTGCGGCGCACAGTGGGTCAAATCGACGCGCTAACTGTTCACGCCTATTTCACCAGTATTTCAAAACATAAAGACCACCTTAAATATGTCGCTGGATTCGCCTTGGCGTCGGCTATAACATTATCGAATAAAAAATGTATAGTTATAAATAAACAATCAAGATAACCACAATTTTTTATTTAAAAAAAATATTATTGAAATTTTTTGGAAAAGTTTGATCTTTGAACGCTTATTGTAACGAAAGTTTTTAATAATTTTAATTAATATTATCATTTTCGAATGGAATGGACACACACACAACATTTAAGAAACATTTATACATTCGTCAACTTTGATTTTTTAGCTCATGAACAGCTAGCGCGTCGATTTGACTGACTGTGCGGCGTGTCGTATGAAATCACGGGGCAGGAATTGCGAAATTAACCGGATCCCCGTCGAACGCATCGATTCCCCGAGCTTTGTTTTCGTACGTACGTTTTCGGAATCCCACCTCCGCAAACACACACGATCAAATATTTGCCGATGTATCGAGCGGCTCCCACCTCCAACGTTGGGGTTTGTTGCTTATCAATCGATATACGCGCCGGCTCCTCCGCGCTCGATTTGAAGGTCAATTTCGAAAATAGGTATTTCGGGCAGCTGTAAATTCTCCGACAATGCAAACTAAATCACTGCCGGCAGACGCTGAACTGCAATTCTATACAAACATAAATCCTCGGGCGTGTCTGATATAGTCGGGCTTTATACGGCGCGCCGTGGATATCGTTTCCTCCTTCGCAATTGCGAATCCGATGCCTGGCGAAACCCGCGCGCGCACATCTCGCGAAAACTCGTGTCGCGATAAGGACTGATTAATTCGATATTGCTCGATACAATTTACTAGAATTGGAACCGGAACGCATTAATACGAGAACAGTTAATCTTGCTGTAATTCTTGAAGTTGTAATGTATAATTAACTATTCGAGAAAATGACCACCGCGTGACAGTAGACTGATAACGGTGTTTGGCAACGAAATAGAAGTCTGACTCTCTCCACCACAGGTTGCCGAGAAATTCAACCGGAATAAGTGTTAACGAGAAATTACTCAGCCACTAATTATGCTAATGACGTGCCAAACGGCGCGCCGCTCAGATTAGCTGGAACGTTCAAGAACAGAGAGTAAAACGAGCAGAGGGAGAAATTTCAGCTTCCACGGCCACAAAATTTAATCTTTCAGAAAGAAACATTATTATTATTTCTAGTTTTATCACCGAAAAATCGGAAACACTCTGAACGCATGGTTGATGTTCACACGAACCGTTCCGGTCATTATAAATCATCAAAAGAGCATCATGAAGCACAAGCGGGAGGTATCCATGGTGGTAGATCTTCGAGGAACAACATTTCACGCGAGCTCTGTCGTTAATTTCCGCGGGGTTTCCCGTCGCGACTGACGGAGCCAAAACAAACAGACGAGACCCGGAAAGATCGACAAAGAGAACCATAGAAAGAAAGAGAGAAACGTAGAAAGGGCCGGCACGCGTTTTCCAGGGTTTCGCGCTGCGCCGCGCCGGTTTGCGAATTTTCTCACCCCGCGGGGCGACACGACTTCGTTTCAGCGAGCTTGGAAATAAATTACATGGGGGTGGAGCCGAACAAAACGAGACAAGCCCGGACCCACAAGTGTTTTCGCTCGCCGACGCGGCGCGGCGTCGGATTTAAGCAGGGAGCGCTTTAAGCTTTAAGCCTCGTCCGCCCGGCAAACAAAAACACCGGGAGAAGATAAAACAGAGTCGGGCAAAAGGGCGGAGGAGTACTCGATCGATCCCGTTACCGTGCAAGCCGCCCCCGACGAAACGTTCAATCGGAAAAAAGAAACGGGGAACAACGAAAGAATAGCTCCCCAGCCCATCCGCGCAGTGGGGGGTGGGATCGAAAGAGGGTTGAAAACAGAGCACCCCCGATGAGAGCCCGGTTTTTTTCGCATGATCGCAGGGAGAGCTGCCCCCGACACCTCGAATTCGATGTTCCAATTCGGGACAGGTTCCCTCCGACACTCCGCCGACCCCCAATCATCCCCTTCAGCTCGTTGATTACGATCCTACAGATTCGTTCGACTCTGTCGGCGGAGAAGTTGTCAATCGTCCAGCGAAACTGTGAATTCTGATCTATGGGCGGGAGAGAGAGAGAGAGAGTATGAACGAAACAACGACGTCGTTGTCGCCGAATGATCATGCGATTATTCTCTTTACTGCGGAACGTGTATCGATTGCCGCAGATTGCCGGCCAAGTGTCAACGGCGTCGATAAATCAACCGGATTGTCGTCGCCACCGCGGAAGAAACGCTCGATTGGATGATTCGGGGGAAACGTGACCTCAGGGCACACGGGAAAATGGTAGGGCAATGGTCTTCTGGGAAAATTATTTTGATGGTCGTTGATCAGAAATCTGATTGTTTGGGACGCTTGTTGATGTAATTCGGAGGGGGTCAGGGGTCGTTCGAGATTTCTTATTGGAGTTAAGATTCCTCGGGAGATCCAAACAATTTAACCCTTCGAGGACGAGGACCTATGTTCGGTTTTCTTTATAAATTAATGTAATACACCTAAATGAAAAACTGTGTCAGAATATATCCAGTCTAGTTGCAGAACACAAAATTTCGACGAATTTTCGGGATGGGGTAGGGGTTGTAAATTCCGGTTAAATAATTTCAATATATTTTTCAGCAGGGAGGGGGGGGGGGTTGGCGCGCATGGCGGTTTAATCAAGTTTTAATAATTCGCACGATCGATCCCGGTGATGGCCGATTTCCACGGCCGATTATTACTCTTCAGGTAGACGTCGGGATTCAAACAGCGGCCCCTCGGTGGCACAGTGGCTATTCCGAGGGTCGGCGATCGGTTCCCCACGAGCAATTATCGATATTCCTTGCCGTGTGCGGCGCATTTTTCCGCGTCCGGTATCTTCCTCTATCGACATATCGCCGGGAAAATTTCACGTGCGTGGCGATCCCCGACCCGTGAAATTGAACCGTGTGATTTCGTTCCGAGGGATGGACAGCCGCGGTTATGCGAATAAGTGCATCGCACCGGAAGCCGGCATCTTACGTATGAAGGATCGCAAGGCTTCCCTCTGCCACGTTCGATGTCGATCTGTGACGTCGACGAATTGGAAATAGGAACTTGAGTTGTTCGTGTTCGTCGGTTATCTAACGATCTCTCGGAAGATATATTTCTGGGATTATATATCGAGTTAGCGATACTCGAGTTTCTATCAAATTTAATTAGTTTTAAATTTAACATTAAATTTAACCTAACATTATGTGGCAGTATCGTCAGGGGCTGATAATTACCAAAATCATTCCCCAGCTTCCGTTGCCGGTGAACAAAACACAACCCTATAAATTATCAATTGTTCGACGACGGTCCACGAACACACAATGTCACCGCACACCCTCGGACGCGTTACATTGCGAACGAAACGCAAAGTCACCGCGCGAATAATTTATTATGACGTTGCAACACCGCGAATAAATGCCGTGGCGCCGTTATGAACACGTCACTCTTAAAATCGACGATCGAAATCGGCGAACACGTTGTCCGAGTCACCGCGTATCACAGCGGCGTGATTAGCGTGGCGCTCAATGCACCACTAAATTCGCACATATAATGGCGCTAACGCGTTTTTACGTAGCTGGAATTGCGAGCCAATCAACGCGCTACCTAACTTATCCTCAATTCAATTATCCCTGTATCAATTATTAGACTTTATCCCAAACTATTACACTCCATTTACCTCGACATCATTTACATTTCCCATTTTCTTTTACACCGATCCCCTCTTACAGGAACCACACATTTAGTATTTCTGATAAGCTTGATAATAGCTGATTCTGGGAGTTTAATTTATTGTATTCATTTGTTGGGTATACTGTAAAAGTGTTGACTATGTATTTTCGCTTTCCAGATCATTTTTCTACTTTATTTCATTGAAAAGTTAAAGTTATATGTGAAAACAAGAGAAAAACGATGACGGAAACAGACATTTGACGGACCCGATCGAATTTATTTGCGCAACCGTGGCTTACCGTTCCCAAATGACTCGACGGAAATGCATTCATGCAGATTCTCCTATTTGCACCGCGAGAGAAAGAGAGAGCATCGTCGCGGCGTCGTCGCGTCGGCTCCTTTCCAAAGGAATATAAAGCCATTGGGTTTTATCGCGTTACACGGTTTAGAACCGTGAATTACAGCCTACCCGATCGCATCTCGAAACCTCTTAGACCGGAGGATCCCCGGAGAGAACGGCCGAGTTCGTTAGTCGGTGAATTTATATTCAAATTCGCGTGGGAGGGCTCAAAGACTCGTGCCTCGGTTTCTAGGCGATGCTGATTTCACGTCATAAGCAATAATTATATCCGCTTTCTGTTCGAAATTGATTCCGCGATTCGCAGACACCGAGCCGATCGCTGTCGTGGCAATTAATTCGCGATTCGTGTATAGGTATGACTGTTTCGTTGCTGGTTAGGATGAATTTGATGTTGGTAGGGAAAACCAGCAAGATGTAAGTAATTTTACACAAAAATTTCTATGAGAAATGATTCAACAAATATATTTATTTGGGAATATATTATTGCAGAAATGGTTGAAAATTTTTGTAAATCTATCATTAATGTTCCGATATACATATTATATATTCCGAAGCTCGCGTATGTGCTCCAAGCCGACAGATTTTGATCTGATCGCGTTCAAGCCGGCTCGCAAAAGGTAACAAGATATTCATCCCGCGGAACGACGATACCGAAACATCGCGAAAAAAAATCAAGGCTGTATATACCGAATGGGAATCCAATTTTTCGGTCGCGTTTTGACGAAGCATAACCTTGAAAATTGCTTGGTTAACTCCGCACGCGGGAAAAGCCGTTGAAAACGGAAGAGGCTCTTTTTTTCCCGGGCGTGTTTGGACGAGCTAACGGCAGGATGAAAGGGTGCACGGTAGGATGAGGGGCGGGGGGTTGTATGTATAATGGCATCGTCGAATGTTCTTTGTGCGGGACGGACGAAAAAGGATGGGCGCGGTCTGGTAAAGGGCCGGCAAAAGGCTCTCGTCCTTTCTGGCGTATAGCCAGTCCACGTATTTGAATGCAAATTCAATCGAGCTCCGGTGAATTTTGCAACGTGATCCTCTCTCTTCCTCTCTCTCTCTCTGTGTTTCTGTCTCTTTTTCTCTTCACGGGTGACAAGGGGGTCGCACTTGGAAGCGGGCTGCGGGGGTGTCATTAATTCACGAAGGGTTCGCGCGCGCAAAAGCTGCCGGCTGGCGAAATCTTTAGAGAAAAATTAATTTCTCGCCCGGGCACCGTTAATCGACCCCGGCAAAGTGTCGTCGAACGTATTCACAGAGGGGTCGGAAGAGAACGACGAAATTGCATTGGAAGTTGCGCTTCTGTCGCACACACGATTTTGTTTGATACGCCTCTGTATATTGTGTAGGCCGTTTCTGACCGAGCGCTTTCATTTTCTGTTAGGTCCACGGACCGGTCAAGTGTATCGCTATCGAACCTCCGGGGACAAAAGAATATACGATGACCGGGAATTTGGGTTTTAAATGGCGATTAGAATGCACGATTTTCACATCAACAAACACGCGTCTTCCTTATCTTTAATTACATAAGAAATGTCTGATAAATAAGAGCTGAGAATTACTGATCCAAGTGCCAGTAGCAAAGCCAGCCGTTGAATAAGCGATTTATGCGAATGATGTGTTCACAGAATGACGAGGAATGATAATTTCGCCCGGGGCAGAAGTGAATCAAATTTACCGTGTACCGTAAAACCCGCAACAGATGCATTTTAATAAAAGCGGTCGCGTAATGGATGCGCAACATTGTTTACGTGCATGTAGCAGTCCCCGGTAGCATACGTGGAACAACAATTTCGATAATGCGAGTGTTAGCTTGGGGCCGTCGCGTCGGTGCGAGTACGCGGAACTCGCCGTGGCAAAATATTTTTCTTGTATAAGCGAAAAATGTGCTGGTTTACCGACCGGATTGTTACACAGCGAAAATATTCGCAATCACGGCGCACGCTAATGGCGGCTCAATTCTATACAATTCGCGACTCGCATTTCATTACACGGCTGTTTTCATTTTTCGAGAAAACGAACGAATCCTCGGGGAATTGTTTACGATATATTGTTGCGATGCTCTGCAGTTAAATATTGACAGATGTTGAGGACATTTATTTTGGAATAGGATGTTATGTGAGCAACGAACGAATACACTGTAATAATTTGTGCATTTACAGGCTACAGAAGCGTTCAAGAATGCAGTTCCATTTTTAATTTTCATTTTCCGAATCGAACCGAACGATATTTTGGGGATTTGTTTGCGATATATTGTTGCGATGCTCTCCGATTAAACTGGATAATAGTGTCGGGGAAGCAACTGGGAACGGAAGCGGAGAAACCGAAGAATGGCCGAGGAATCTGAATAAAAGGAGTTCCTACCAAAGTGCTCGAAAAACTCTCGTGAAAGTTTTACTTAAATGCGTTTTTAGCATTCTCCGCTGCGTGCCTCGCCGTGCCACTGGCCATGCTTCAACCGGAAGGTCCTAAATTTTTAAGCGAGTCCATTTCCTCCGGATCTAACGAGAAAAATGGTATTGTAAAGGTTTCACTGTTTCACTTCCGGCTCGAAGTCGTGCTCTACGAATTTTAAAACCGGCTGTATACATTTGTCTCCATCGAAAGGCCCTAGTCGATCAGGGATCCAAAATATGTCACATTTTTTTAGAATTTCAGAAAGCTAGGTAACTACCCTCGCGGGCAAGCTAGAGAGGGATGAAATTTTGCTCGGTTTTCCTTGGTCAGCTTTCGAATGGATCGATAGCCATTCAAAAACCTCTGAGGACAGTTTTAACCATCTTAATCAGCTAGGATTGAAATTTCCACATAATAGAACCACATAAAAATGTTTAAACAACAAGTTGTAGTACTTTCTCTGTAATTCTAAATACGGACAAATAATTCCGTCAGCCATGTATCGGTGAAACGACAGCGAACGTGTTATCACGTCAAAAATTCTGCGAGAGCCGACACCAGCGGCAACAAATAGGTTTATCCTCGCTAAAAAATCGATCGGACGAGTCCGGACAAGCCGATAAAAATAGCGTGGTAAAAAATCACTGTATATTAAGATCTATTACCGGGCGCCGCGCCGGTCGACGAGCGATTCGCAGGGAAGCGAGCCGGTTCGTTTCCGGGAATGAAATTGCATCGTCAGTTGCATTATTCGCGGCCCATTACGCGCTGCCGCGCCGCCGCGCCGTGCCGCCGCCGGAAAAGTTCGGTCTCGGAAAAAAAACTTTCCGCTCAGCGTTTTCAGTTAATTAATTAAGAACACCGCGTCCAAGAATCCGGCCGGGCTCTCTAATAAAACGGTGACAAATGAAAATCGATGCTCAGTCGAACGGGGGGAAAAAATTACAAACTTGTGGCTGATTACCGGTCGTGAATTTCGCGAAATTTTCCTCGGTAACTCGCGCGTCTGTTCCCCCGTTCAAACCATCGAAATCCCACTGCCCGGAACTTTCAAATACAATACATATCCCATCGATCATGCTCGCGCCAATCACCCCCCGTGTATCGTGATCGATCAATATTTGCGTCTGCAAATATCGGCCCCTGGCCGTGTTTACAATATAAAGCGATTCGGTGCCGGGCTACTAGCCGGAACGTTGCAAAGCACGCCTCCAATTACTATTACGCTTCTTAGTTGGTTCTACTTGCAGTGGATAGCTTGAACAAAATGATTAATCCTTAAACTGGAACAGTACGGTAATCGAATTCATAAAATCACGATTGCAACAATCTCCTGAACATAAAGGATAAGAATCGGAGCAACTATCGTGGTACGCGCGGAGTAGAGAGAACCGGATAATAAGCCGGGAAAACGCGAGTGTTGCGAACAATTCGTGAGCGGGGTCGCGTAAATTCGCGGGATCGCAAATAAGCTTCGGTTTTTCGCGACGCGGGCCGGCAACGCGCGCTTAATGAGAGCGTAGCGGTCGCGGTGCAACACGCACTAATTAATGCGACCGGACGAAATCCGCGAAATTATGAAAGCGACCGCGCCGCTGCTGTCGCGGTCTGTGCGCCTTTCGCTATTCTATTCGCTTAAGAACGGGTTCGCGAATAATCAATCGGCCAGCAGCGGCCCGATCGAATTTCCGCGGTAATTAAACCAGCAAGAAAAGAAACCCACCTACTCACACGATAGCCGAGAGTGAAAAGAGCGGAATTTGCCGGTGGTACGGTTTAAAAATCGACGGGAATGAATTAATTTTTATTTAAATCGACCCAGGAAGCTTTAACGTGGACGAATAAATCGTTCAATTCCGACGGTCCCTGTCACGTCGCCGTTTCACCGTTGCCCGAATGCGGTATTATTGTTCCTACGAGGAAATTAATGGGGATTTCGTTACCTGTGATTTTTCGAAATTTATTCCACCGCCCTGCAACCACCGATGAAACCGACGATACAGCGATGCAGATTTATTAAAATTTTGACCCGCGCGATCATCGTTTCCAGTTCATCGAAACTCGCTGACGGTTGATCGCGCTGCTTTATTAGGTTTTAGTCGGGAAATTCTAAATGAAATTTCAGCAAATGTAATTGAATCATTGCGTATACGTTTTTATCGTGCTTTTATTAAGTCATAAGTTTTGTTACTTCTTTTTTGTGATAGTGTAAAGTATAATAGAATATCAGGCTCTCGCGCTTGTTACATAGTTTATTCTTTTTCTGTTGAAAGTTCGATTAATTGTTTCGGATTAGCGTATGTACACACTGGCTGGTTTGTTTGAAGAAGAAATTCGATGTTGATACATGCGATTATGCCTGTCTTGTTTCGCTGATAATAAGCTTATGGCGCTTGTCTGAGGGTTAACTAAGTATCGCGAACGCAAACATCGCCAGCTAGCGATCGGAAGTTCTGGGAAAGTGAATGTTTACTTTGAGTGAGCATCCGGAAATAAATAATTTCGGGCTGCGAGTTGCTGATGCTGCAGTTAGTTTGCGCAAACAATGTAGCACCCGTCTTGAATCGTCTATCGCGAGAAATATTTGCCCTTTTCCGCGTTCCCGGTAAACATTTCCGTGAAATAAACATTTGATTTCTTTCGTGCGTAATTGGAAGTATATTTGAATAATTATTTACCTCTTCATAAAGATATTAAATGTCATATTTTTACTGTACCGAAACAGCAATCTAACGACCGCCCATTTCAGACAGCGAAAAACCGGGAGAAACTGAAACGTTCGTCCCATTTTCCCGGTATCGTTCATGCTTGCACCCTTATCTCGCATAATGCAAGGACTCGTTAACATCGGTGTTGCCAATGAAGCCCCGGAGGCATTAAAAACTTGCAAAAAAAAAAAGGATCGTTTCGCGTTGAATAGTCAGCATTTCTGTGGCTGCTAGAAATAAACGCGGAGACCCGGGGTATTTTCAAGGCAACAAGGTCATCAAGCCTACGACGTTACCTGTTTTCATCCCCCGAACCTAATGAACTCGTAAAGCAATTCCAACGAGTCCCCTTCTCACCCTCCGACGCAACAGTTTCGCAGTTTCCGGGTGAATTAACATATTGCGGGGGCGAGAAGTATGAAAGGTGGGATGAAATGAAGGGTTGGCAGGGGGGAGGGATGGGGAAAGAAAAGGAGACCGCGGGAAAATTTCCAGCGGCGTCGCTACGTGCCCGGTCGCTCTTATTTGAGCAACACGCCACCCGGCCCCGACCTTAGCTCTCGCCTCTCAAAAACATTTTGCAGTTCCGGGACCCTCGGGGAATGGGATGCCTCGCGAACTTTTCGCCTCCCGCGGGAGTATCCGGCGCTGCGCGAAAACCTCGAATCCCGCGCCACAGAACCCGCCACGTCAGCCCCGCGACGACGCTCAACGTTTCGTATTCCGCTTCCATTCCACGTCACGACGCGACGCGTACAAGTCATCGCGATGACGGCCTCGATCGTGCCACCGCGATCCTCCCCTACCTTGGATTCCGCAATTTCACCGAGACTCCTCCAGTCCAAATCTTCACTGCCGCTACACTGTCTTTCGTGATAAATCGATAAAGAACACCAGTTTTAGTCTATTGTTCATTCAACAAAATAACAATTCATCGAACTTGATTTTATTTATTTACCTAACACCTTTGATGGCAATTGGTTTAAAAAGTAACGGCCAAGTTTGAATAATTTAGCCCTCCATGTAACTCTTTAAAAATTAAATAGCGTTCTTTTAAACTAATTTTTACGAACGCTTTTTTCAGTATTGCAAGAAGTATTTCCAAGGTAACGAACTTGGCCGTATTTTCTTTGATCTCACAACTTTTTACGGCCATAGAAACTTGGCTCCTGTTTACAGAATGTTTTTGTTGGGATTTAAATAACTCTGAAACATCATTACTGTCGTACCAACAAAGACGTTACACAAGTAAGTAAACGCTACTGTCTTTGTACGACAGTACTGGCGTTTTAGAGTTACTGAAATTGAAATATCTCCTGAAGTACTAACTTTTCGACATACATAGGTTAGTACTTTTTTTATAACGAATGTCCAGCTGCATCGATTGATGCATTAAAAAATACTTTATTCCATTTTACAAAAATGAAGGTGACCTTCATATCTCTAAAAAAAGTTACATAAAAACAAAAATATTTTCGGTATCGTATCACTCTTTACCTACCGGAAGCCTATTATGTAATAGGATTTTCAATAATTGTGCTGCACCAAAAGAAAGCATAGAAAGTTTCTTTTATATGGCAATCTTAAATGAAACTATTAGATGATGTTATTAAGGGTGACTTGTTAGTACATAATGAAAATTGCTGTTGCTACTGAAGGTTCCACTAAAAAGTGTTTAGCCATGCACCATAGATTCTACAAAATTATGCAATAATCACCGGTCAGTAATGTGGTATGAGCCCCATTTTACCATTCAACTTTGTCCTTCAGACATTTGACGTACAGTCGGTGTACAAAGTATTCGTACACGCTAAAAAAAACGAATTACTTTTTCAAAATTGGACCCAACAGTTTGAGTTTCTTTTCAGACGTTAGAAGGATTAGTTTACTAGCTAATGTGTAAATAACTTTTTTTAAAAATTGTTATTGGTCGCAATTGCGAGGGAAATAGTAAAGGTCACCATTTTTTAATTTTTTATCTGTACCTGTAATGAAAATTTAGAAGGCGCCTCTGGTAGGTCTAAGTCAGTTATATACTTGTACAAAGTTTCATCGAAATTGAGCAAGGAGATGTTACGAAATACAATTGATTGAAAATAGCAAAAATCGTAAGAATCTGCGATTTAAATGAATCGCAAACCGTAAATTCAAAGATTTTTACATCTTACAATGCCCATAGCTTCTTTATCCGTCAACGAATTTCAATGAAACTTTGTACATATATATAACTTACTTAGATTTACAAAATACATGTATTAAATTTTCATTACAGGCACAGATAAAAAAATTTTAAATGTGGTCTTTACTGTTCCCTTCGTTATTGCGACCAATAACAATTACAAAAAAAAATTATTTACACATTAGCTAGTAAACTAACACTTCTAATGTCTCAAAAAAACTCAAGCTGCTGAGACCAATTTTGAAAAATTTATTCGTTTTTAAAAGATGTACGAATACTTTGTACACCGACTGTATCTTTAAAAACAACAAAGATATTCACGGTGGTCGAGTCAGGTGAAATACCCGGTATATTTTCTATCAATGATCATACGAGCTGGTGAAAATGGCGAATTTCAGATTTTGTGGGAAAATGTTTTTTAAGCTTGAAAATCTTCTCCTTGAAAATTAGAAGTCGCAGTAAAAATGTTCCGGTTACTCTGTTCAACGTTAATTTGTCAGGGTAGTGTAGTTTCGTGAATCATAGTACTTCGGCAACAGGGTGGTCCGAATAACTGGTTGCGGGCCACCCAGTATATTAACACCGTCTAGGAGAAAATTACTCGATCACATCCTGTGACTGGAACCTATCTCCCGGCTCTATAGGCCGTTTTCTCGTTCGCTCGCCGAACCCGACGAAGGGGGTAGCTATTTAGGAGCTTAGCACCTCGCAGGGGTGAGTCTGTGGAAAGAGGTGGCCGTGTAGCTGGCGGCGTTAGGCGGCTGGTAGCAGGCTCGCAACCACTGTGTCACCTTTATCACCTTTATCACCTGCTGCAAATTGCCACCATTTGGATGCTAAACCCGGCAGTCTCACCTCGCGCTGACGATTATTTGTAGGGACGTATCGGGGGGTTGGAACTGCCGGGGAACGGGGTTCGTTAGTTTATACAGGGACCACCGGAAGAAACAAGGTCCAAGGCAAAGGTACAAGAACGGAAACGGGAAAAGAAACGACTGGAGAGATACGTCGGACGTTTGAATGACGAAAAGGGGTTGCGCGGAGGGATGAGAGGTTGAAACAAGACGATGCTGAGAGTTGCAATCACTGCGAGTTCTGAGACGGTGACTGAAGGATGATGAAGCTTCCTAAAGGAGGGGAATGCGGAAGTCTCCGATACGGAGGAAGACACGAACGTGAAACTAGGAAAAAGAATTTTTATATAGGGTGGGACGAAAGTATTTCGCGGACGGATGCTGTAAAATGATTTTATTGGATTTAATTTGTGGAAATACTTTGCTTCTTATTTTTTTCCTGACATGCTCGCTGTTATGCAGAAAGTCTGTAACGATATTTTAGGAAGCTAGGATTTGTTTCAACGATCAAACAGATTATAAAAGAAGTTACAAGTATTTACAACCTTCGCGACATAATTTTAGACGTTTTAATAACGGACGAATTCTTAGGTCCGGAAAGATTAAATAAGGAGAAAGGAGAATAATGATCAAGGCAGTGTTCCAACATCTTCGGGAGCATGTATTTTTTCCGACTAGTTAAATCTAACGAATTTCGTCGATGTGTTTCTCCAGAGCTCTAAATTTCTATCGGGTTTAATTGAACGGTCCAGTCCGAAATATCTGGCTCGAATGCAAGATTGAACAGCGCAGATTGAACAGAAGAAGATCTCGAGTTTTGGAGGGGCGCGGACGGGGAGAACTCCATTCACGGGAGTAAAGTATCGATTCATTCTGCGGCGACCCCCTGGACGTCAGCATGGCGCAACACAATTAATCAGAACTGGTTAACGATCAAAGGAATTTAAATTAGTACCTAGTATTATTAACGTCAGCCGGGGAGGAGCGCTGCGGCGAGGGCGGCGGCGTGTATCTGTGCAGCTACTACTCGAGGTGCAAATTGCATCTTCAGAAGGATCTCGGCGATGCGAATTCCTTGAATTTCAGGCCAACTTGGAGACGAGGTCTGCTTATCACTTAAAGAGAACATTATAGAAACAAGCATCTTATTAGCTCCACTATCTTCCTCTCCCTCTCCTTCTATCTCTCCCTCTTCTATCTCCAGTTGAATACGGTGCAGACAATGGCCAGATTAGGGGATCGTGAAGATTTTCAGAACGTTGATTACTCTTTGACGAGTGATCTCGGGAAATACTTTATTCGCTGCTTCACGCAAATGCTGCTTTTAATCATTTCGTTCTCGTTCTGCATGCTGTTTCAAAACGAGTGACACTAATCTCTCAGTAGGTTTAGAAACTCGTATTTACCGCGAGATACTCGAATAAATCGAATTTTATTATTTTAACGAGAAATCACACAGTAGAGTAAGTGGACATTTAATTTGCGAGTCGAAAGAAGGTCCAAGAACGTTAACAAGAGCCCGGTGTTCTCGAGGCGGAAAGAAAGGAAAGAGAAAAACCGTCGGAAGAATAATGTTTGTACACGGTCGTGCAAAGAGGAAACGTTAAAAAGAAGCAACGGCAACACGTCGAAGGGTACGAAATCACAAAGTCGCGCGAGGCTGGGCGAGCAAAGCGTAGAAGCAGAAGATGGAGCATGTGCGCAAGATAAAATGGCTGAGATAAGGGGCATCGGAACCTGGGACAGGGAATGGATAAAGTGTAAACACGAAGACAGGGATCGGGAACGGGTTAGGTGGAGGCGAAAGGGAGAGAGAAAGAGAGAGAGAGAGAGGAGAGTGCCCGGTATCGGAAAACAATCGGAACGTTCGTAGTTGTTGGTTTCGCGCGTGCGAATTACAGTGTCTCGCTGCCTTCTCTCTTTCTAGCAGCAGTGTCTCGGGTAGCTTTCTCTGATGACGTACGAACCTAATATCCGACTAGGAGGTTAGACGGCTAATTAGGGGCTAAGCCTAATGACGCCGAACGATGCTCGCGCCCATAATCTTCCCTTAACTGATAATCAAAGCCAGCCGCCGAGACAGAAGTCTTCTCAAGCTTCTCTGGGCACTCGAACGTAATTTTCGCATGAAACTAACCTCGAACAAGGAGCTGCACGTCCTCGTCCGTGAATTTCTTCGTCGGCCTCTTTGACGATCGAAACGTGAAAGAGGATTTCTGGCAAGTCGGCGAACCGGTTTCTACTTGGAATGGCGCCGATCGGGTGACAAATTGATACGTGTGCCTCGGATTTATGGCTGTTGGGTGCTATCGATTCAACCGTTCCACGATACTGGGCGTATCTAGTTTGATTATTGGTTCGTTAAAGCTGAAATAAAATTCGTAGCTATATCTATTTATTTTTAGAAGTCAAAGTCAAACATAGGTCACGATATTATAGATCACTGCAAATTCTTTGGTCTTTTTCTCTGCCGTTGTTTTTTTTTGTTGTTTTTAATAATAAAGTTATGTATTGAAGGTTCTTATTCGAGAGACACCCTGTACATAAACAGGACCCGCGTGTTCTCGCCTGTCGCGTCTATACATTCTAATTTCTCAGGCCACTGTGCCCCCCCCTACCCCGCAAATCTTCCCTTTTCTCCTTTCTCTCGTAATGACTCTCCCGCCCCTTTCACGCTGACAGATTGTTACGAATACCGCGGGAATAATGCCCAGCTCGCCAGCCACCCCCGCAGAGAGAGAGAGAGAGAGAGAGCGCCCACTTCACCTTTCTACAACGAGAAATAAATGTACTTTTAGCCGGTGAAGTTTTATCGGGTCGTCTGAACTGCGACAAAGAGCGGGATGGAATCGCGACTGCCTGAACGGTTAATGGTGTCGGAAGTTCAAGTGCTGTATCCTCGAATAGAGTAATTTTCGAAGTACCGGTGAACGGTCGAAATGATAAGGACCTTTGGATATTCTTGATAATAAAATCTGATTCGTGGAGTCCCGATCTCGTTTGCTAGACAATGTCCCATTGTTGGAAAAAAATATTGTTCGGTACAAAAACGAATCTCCTTTGATGCTCGTAAAATATTTCAGCTGGAAACGAATTATTTTTGACGCTAAGAAAATATTATTTGGGATACGAAGGTACTGTGGTGCTGGTTAAATATTATTTAGTTCATTTTATAGATTATTAAATACACAGATTATAGTAAAAATAATGGCGAATACCTCGATGATTGTATTTTTATAATTATTTTTTAATGCAAGGTGTTGATTTTATCTCGATTATTGGAAAGAATTCATTTGCATTCCCAGGAGCATATTTATTGCAACTGACACCGTTGCCGACGTGCACAGTTTAGGTAATTATTGCGTGGTGCTCTTGGCAAATTAAATATGATCAAAGTTAACATTTAATTACGAGAAAATAATTTATCTGTGGCTCGGTTGTAATGCGTACAAACTGTTTGTATTAAATTAATTTACATGTTTGTGAAACCAAAGGTACGGTCGAGAACAATTTTTATCTTTGCGTCAAATTGATTTACCGATGTTTTAATTAAACCTCCCCAATGATCGGAAAAGGGCTTGCTTTTATTTTACTAAAACAGGATAACTATAACACGGTATATTGTATCGGATGAAATCCGATTGACTAAGAATACGTCAAAATTCAACAGAGTCTGAATAATTCTTGATTTCCTTAGTTAAAATATTGATTATCTGTCAAACTGTATGAAATGTGAATTTGTATAATCATGTGGGGTAAAACGTTGGTTAAATCGCGGGACCGGGAATGAGATGTCGATACTATATTATTTTGGAGAGATGTTTAGAACTTTTAAGGGGAAGAATTTTCCGCGAAGTTATGATACGAATGTGCTCGAGATTTTCACAGTTTGCTTCGTTTTAGTGTTCCAAGCAATTAGTTTCCGGATTCCTGGCCCCTGAACACACTCACCAACTTCGGAATTACGTTCAGGGTAAGTTCGGAAAACCTTCGTGCCATAAACTTTGGAAAATCCCCTCAAATTACCGAACGTTACTTTCGAGTTAAAAATGTCTGCCGGTACAGGAATGTCGTTCGTGTTTCCGCCAACATTTTCTACTTGCCTCACACATGTCTAATTAATTTACTCGGCCACCAATCTCAACTTTTACTGCTGTACTGCCGCGACAGTGCAGTAGCAATCAATGAAAAATAAAAGACACTTGCTGCAACTTTCGTGTTAAACTATTCGAATAAAAATTTTGAAGGTCTCTAGAATGTGTAGTTTCTTCGGCAATTAAATTACAATTTTATTTTCAGCTGTATAATTTACTTTCAGAGCGAAAGTACTATTCTTATGAAATAGTTTGTAGAATTTGCAACAAGTTCTTTGGAATATAAAATATTTCAACATTCTTCTAGACGCGCAGCTTATCTATAATTTGAGTTACAAAGAACATTAGCACAACTTTAGCCCGATACGTAATCTGGAGCAGGCGAGAGTCGTTCTACAATAAAGAAAATGAAAGAGAACATTCTTTCCGGAATATTATAATACTTTTTTCAGCTACATTTCTACGGACAACCTAAAAAGCTAGTAATGCGAGCCTGATGTAAATTTTACACCATTCGCCTAATTATTCGCCATCTGCTCGCCAGGTTGGAGTAGCTCCAACGGTATTTTTGCATATTTAGAACATGGCTGAGTAGTTTTGTTATCCACATCGCACGCGAGTCTGAATATTTCCATACATTTCAGTACGCTCCTCGACAAAATAACAACACAAATAATACACTGGCAAAATACAAAATCCCATAAAAGCGAACCTGAGTTATTATCGCACGAAACAACAGTTCAAAGAAACTGTTCAAACAAGGTTATCGATGCGAAAGATTATCGAGTGCCGCAAATAAGGATAACGATATTTCGGTGTTAAACAAGCCGCAAGATAATCGCCGGGAGTTTAATGAAATTCAGGCAATGTTTACGTGCTTCCCGCAAACAAAGACTAATTACAAATGTAATTAATTTGACCACCGGTCGGTCGTACCAACGAAACACAAGTTCCATCGAAAATCCTATGGAGAAATTGCGGGGACTGCGAGTTATCGATTATCCAAGGAATATCGACTGGCGCGCGGGAGAAAAACACAGAGAAGAGAAGCGTGGAATTCATTAAGATCCTCTTGCTGTTTCGAGCCACGTATCGGGGACACCGGGACAAGAAACAGGAAGCGAAGAAAAAAGGAAAACAATCGCAGCTTGAATGGAAATAGTTCCTAAGATTTCGGTGACTTCGCCAGTTCCGACTAAGCCGGATAATCCGGAAAGTGCAAAGGTGTGGGAAACGAAAGGGCCGGACACCTTCAAGAGTCGTGACGAAAGGTGAAAACAGCATGCAAAGACCAAGAGAACACTTGAAAGAATAGTATGAAACTTTTCTCCTGGCGCATGGCGGTAGTATTTTTTTCGTTCAATACGAGTTACGTTGATTCGCAGAACACTCTGTTTGTACTTTCAATAGGACGTAATATTATTCGTTGCACAGAGGGGAAGAAGAAGGAGAAGGAGAAAGGTGTAGAACGTGTCGGAAGATGGCGGTGCGAGTGAAGAGGAGTCTCGCAATCGATCAGGATCTTAGGTCCGATTTTCTCCCCGTTTGATTCGTTTCGGTCGAATTAATACGTTCGACGAGAGGTTCCGGGCGCGCCGCCAGACACGACGCGACGTGCCGTGCCGGCACGGTTTCAATTTGCCAGTCGACTCAAACAGGTTCCCCGAGGCGTAACCGCGATGCGTGCGCATACCGATGAAACCCTCGTGCACACCTGGAAACATCCGGCACCACGTTTCCAGCCCGTGTCACGGAACCCGGCCTGGATGTTTCATTATTCCCTGATTTCCTCGTAGGAGTTTATTTCCTCCACCTCCTGTCTGCCTTTGCCCGCGCGCCTCCGCGCCGCCCCGCGAAAGAGAGAGAGAGAGAGAGAGAGAGAGAGAGAAACAAAGAAAAAAGAATAGCAACGCAGCAATTTTTAACCGGCCGGCAGTGGAATGCTTTAAAAGGCATCGATCGGCCGCCTCGGTTTCAATTTTCTCGTGTGTACGTCCGTGTGTGTCCATGGCTTTTTTTCCTCCCTTCCTTTTTCCGCGAGTTGTTTGCGTTTGTGGACCGGAATTTGAATTCATTCGGGGGATTAAACTACCGTCGGATTTTATTAATAGGGGACGTTGCGCGACGATTGGGCTGAAAAAAAGTGAAATTTCTTTTCCCCGCTTTTGCTTCTTTCTCTGTCGAAACTGTTGACATTTTTCCTCGGAAAGGAAGATATGTATATTGCAATTGTTTCATTTTCACTCTCGCTCATCGATTACTTTCTGTTATGCAACGACCTATCGATATTCATTAACCACTTTTCGCATTGTGTCCCAACGCCTTCCATTTATATTCTCAATTATTTTTAATCGAGCGTTTTCATCCGTTTGCGCTCCGCAAAATTCGACGGTCGGACTCCGGCTGAGCGAAGCTACAAGCGTTTCTCGTCAAGGGGATCATTGCTTGTTAGTGGAGTGGCATTCCACGAAAACTCTGTTTTTTTTCAATGAAATCAATTTCCCCTGGACGCATGGCAAACCCGCGCAATCCCTTCTATATCGCGTTTCTAAATTAAACGTTGCCTTTCAATCAATTAATAACCGATCGATTACTCGTACACAATTTTTTCAAATGTTTTCCACGCCCTTTCGGTTTTCTTGTTAACTTCAAAACCGATGAAAAATATTGAACCAACTTTTCGCTCTCCCTCCCTTTATCTTTCAGTGACGGACTCACGCGCCAGTCATGTTCATTTAATTATCTAATTCTCTACATTTCTGTTTCGCCGCCGCGCCGGCTTCTCCCGTGGTTCGCGACTTTTTACCAGTGGCAGCGCCCTTTGGTTACCGGCAACTTCCCCACAGTTGGATGAATAAGATCCCTCCGCATCTAGATGCGGGATATGCCGTGTAATTTCGCGCGATCCGACGGTTCTCTAATTTATTAGAAAACTTTAATTATCACCCGCGAGTATAGTAGCTGCATTACGCGGACACCGACGAAACAAGGAACAATGCGGAATTTCTGATGGAACGCGTTTCTTATCTGTTTCAAGATGTTATTTACTCTCGCGTCTCGTAAAGGATTATTATCGAACACGATCTTAATACTACCCTTATAAATGGAGCATTTCACGTTAGTTCCGAGGACCACAAACCCGTTAAAAATCGTCTCCTTCTCGGTCAGGGTTGGTCGGATCGCTGCGCCGGAGTTAAATAAGAAGATGCATCGTGATCTCGCGCATCGAGACGTAAAGTCAACTCTGGTGCCCCGACATCTCATCAACATCCAGGAGACGAACGCCATGAAATCTGAAGCTCGGAAGGTCGTCGGGTATAGGGGATGCGTTTGATCGCGGAGGAGCCACGGGGGGTTCGAAAACGTCAGCGTATCGCGCGATGAGATAAAACGACGACGGTGTATGTCCATCAGTGGCAGCGAACCGGCAAGCCGTATCGCGGCCCGGTATCGTCTATCAGCTCCGTATTATCTCGGGCAGCGTTCGCGCAAATGGCGCGAACATCCGCGAGGCGCCTTCCTAACTTATCGTCGTAGGAAGTGGCCCACCCGTCCTCCTTGTCGACGAGCCACCCCCTCGACGCAACCCCCTTCAGCTCTCTGCCCCTCCCGCCACTACTTCCCAGAGCGTTTTTCCGCTTTATCCGGTCTGCTGCGAGGTAAAAGACCCTCCAGAGGCGCTGGAACCTCCCTTTGTGAAATACACCCCAACCCGCTACCTTCTCTGACCCAGCAACCCCCGAAAAAGAGATCGCTATTTTTCTCGTAAACGCAAGAAACCCGGGATCCGTGGAGTGGGCCAGTTAATATACCGTTGCATGTGAAAAGCTTCAAGTAATTGGCCCATCGGTACTTGATGGATTAGATCAAGCGAGAAGCTGGTGTGCTGCTAGAGAACAGAATTCAGATAGAAATCGAATTAATTTTAACATTACATGGTATTCGTCTAATGAAGAAATAACGATATTAAATTAGCGGATAAGTCGACAGTGTGTTTAGAGACGAACACAGCCGGAGGAACTTTGAAATTCGCCGGGTTCTGCATCTGCATTGAAAAGCAGACAGGAATGAAGGGTCGGGACGCGGATGCGCCCCGAAGAATAAATTGGTCAGAGGGCGGTTTAAGCAGTACATTAGCTTCCGGTGAAAACTTAATTCACCGTCGCTGAAGATATCCACTTATCCTGTCTAGCAACCGAATATATAATCTCTCCTCTCCTTCGCTTTGCGATATCCTGTCTCGGCCCTCGGTGCCCTCCTCGTCCTTTTCCATTCCCGCTCCTTATCCGCTTTAGCGAAGAGCCGAGGAAAGTCTTCGGAAGCTTTCAAGCAACTTCCCTCTGCTCTGTACCCAGCCGTTTCTTCACTTTTCCCATCGCAGGTCGTGAATGATCGCGAGCGACATTAATTACGGTCGATTCTGCCGAAAGACACGGCTACCAGGGCCTCGTAACACGCAAACCTTTCGATAGTACAGAGTTGTGCTAATTCAATTACATTGTAATTCAATTTTACGCAATTGAATTACATTACATTTCAATGATTATATAGTAATTGAATTACGTCGTAACTGAATTACATAATTCAAACCTTTCAATTAATTCAATTACTAAGTATTTTAATCAGATGTGTAATTGAAATACAATATAATTAAAATACAGCTCTCCAAATGATAGCCCAGAACTTTGAAGAAGTGCGATATACTTTTATGTTTTTCGCTTTCATATACTTGTTTGCTGTCTTAGCGGCGTAGTTTCTACTCCTCGTCCTCGTTCATGATACGTAACGCCATTTCATGTTTATGGTTGAAATTTAAAAAATGTGCAACGCAGAAATTATTTCTGTTCAGGTATTATAAATTTACGAATAATAAATTCCTTCTGTTTGAAACCTACAACACGGATTTTTCAACCTCTTCTTACCTATTACTTTATCATTCCTTCATTTCGAATTTTAATTTAATTACATCGTAATTCGTAATTAAAGTAATTTAATTACTAAGTATTTTATAATTTTACTGTAATTGCAATTACGAATTACATTGTAATTTAATTGAATGAAGATCTGAATTATAAATTACAATATAACAGTATTACAATGTAATTCAATTAGTTTGAAATTATAATTCCTGGAGTAATTCGATTGTAATTCTGTACAACTACGTTAAAGTAGAACCTTGTCAAACCTATATCGTTGAAAAAGTTTTAGACCAAGGAAAATGTTTGAATATTAAATTTTTCGTTTTCGTACTAAAAATGTTATGCACAATTTTCTTTGGCCGTTTTGCGAGACAAAAATGAGAAACAATTCCGTGTTGTCACTGATACGCCGCAGAGTGTTTCAAAGACAAACAAAATTTTGTTTGACCCCCGGAAGACGCAAAGCGAGACTGCTGCGTGAGGGGCGGATGCCGAGTCAGTTCTGATTCGTAGTACGATGTAGAATATTTACTCGTATAACAAGAGAAACAAACTCCCAGCGGGTTTCCCTTTCGTGTGTGTGTGTGTTGCTAAACAAATTTTTACACGAAAATACTTCTTCCCCCGTTTGCTTTTCCATCATTTCTTTTAAAACATAGAGATACATTTAATTGCAAGCTGACTGTGTATGCAGGTGTAATTTTAAATTCTCTAAACGAAATTTTGGAAAGTCATTTTTACATAGAAAAATTAAGTGAAATATTTTCAACTCATTTTTCAATACCATTTCTACGGAACACTTTTTTCTTATTTTACCAAAGGCGTGCGTTTAAGGAATCCTTAATGATTGTTTCGTATTTGCAGAGGTTTGTATTCATCGTTGTACAAGAGATTACCACAATTCTTTCTTCGTTCCACTTTTAATGGAACAACTTACAAAAACCAAGAAGGAACATAGCCACGACGAAGGCAGAGAGTTCACTGTAGGGGGAGTAGCGGGAGAGTGTCGTGATTAATTCGGAGTAATCTGATCAAACCCTTTTTTCGAGTTATCAGACGGCGAAGGGATGGAGGATTTTCTCCCCCGTGCGAGAATGTGCTATGCCACCGAGATTTCCTCGGGCGCAGCGGTGTGGAGAAGGCACCTGGAAAATATTGTACGAGGGAGAAGAATCTCGCGCTTCTTTGTGGTAACGAAGTTAGAGAAATACGAGTAGCTAACCGGGGCCGAAGCGCAGCCTGCTGCGAGAGAGACTTACGCCCACCATATACTCGCACGATCCCCATAAAACATAATACCGGTATTAAGCGCGTTACTCGTGAAAACGTGAATTTCGATAGCGCTACACACTCTCGATCGCCCCGGTAATGCTTTTATCGAACACCAATCGGAAACTACTATTTCTTTTCCCGCGGAATAGCACGAACCGTCGAATATCTCAACCGAACCTCCTATAAATCCCCACTGTTTAATTAAAAAATTCTGGGCCGGCTTTATCTACCGGGTGACCTGTCCAGCGAATGAACAAAATTCGTATTCACAGAAAAAATAACATTCACGATACTAATTCTATTGTAAGTTGACAAATCTCTCGTTGGAGACAGACATAATTTTTCCTTGTGGAGTAAAACCTCGATATTAGCACACAATCTCGTAATACCAAAAATTCCATTCGTTCCCAATATCTCGACGAAAGAGCAAACTACCATCGGCGCGCACTAGCAGACCGCCAAACTTTCCATAAAACAATAAACCCAGCGGGGGAAAGAACGTTTAATCTGTACACAGGGGGTGGAGAAAGGAACGAGGTATCGGATCCGGTCCGGCCGGTTCCGAATTCCACGGTGCACCATCCGGTCCGGGCTGGCAGTGCTGCAGTTTTTCGCGTTGCGGCGAGCCTCTGTTTCCGCAGGCGAGAAAGCAGATTTTAAATTACTTCGCCGGTATACCCACATATATCCGCCGATGCGAGCGTTACCAATTCTTCGTTCTGGCACGTTGTACATGCATTAGCGACGATACGCTCCTGCCTGCACACCCCTGCAACCCACTGGAAGCCGAGGGTGAAGCGAAAACACCGCCACGGTCCCGTTAGCGTGTTTTTCTCGTTTGTTTTCCGCGTCGCGGCGGTTCCCTCCGCCATTATGTGTCCCCCGGTTTTTCGCGACGGTTTTTCTCCCAGGCGGTCTTGTCCGCGACCGGCTCTGTCCCCGACGCTGTTCTCAGGGCTAATGAACTCTGACTGATAAGCCGGAATGACGTTTATCGGCCCACAAGTCCGGTTTTTGCACTATCCCCCAAGGTTTTTTCAGTTTTCGCGAATCACCGGTGCTTTTGCCACCGTTGCTACCCGGTTCCGCCGACCCCGCAGATAAACTGCCAACGTAATAATTCACCGTTCCTGGTCTTTGCTTTTTTTTTTCTCTCCCGTTTCTGCTTCGCGGCTCGATCGTGCATGGTCTTGCTCGGTTACGCGCGCTCATGCTGTCCCGCTGTGCAAACGCCAGATTGTTTTGCTGCCCGTGAGTTATTCTTCGCCGGGAAATTGTTGCTTCCCACGACACTGTGCGCGGTCTCTACAGCGGGTGGTGATCATGGTTGCAACAATGGTCGATCGCGCAAGCTGCGATTTTTGCGAATTTCCAAGTCGTTGATAAACGGGTTCAAGAGGGCTTTCTTCAGGTTTAATCGAATCGATCGTTATTAAATACTGTCAGTCCCATTTCGAATTGTTTTGGCCGGCAACGACATCGCACAGTGAGAAGTTCATCGGCGTTAGTTCGGTTAACTCTCGCAAGGCAATCTCGGCGAAATCTGGAGGCAACTCGGCGTTAAACGTACCGCTTCCTCATATTACTTTCACGGTGGTTTCCGGCGAAGTGTGTGAGTGTGGGAGAGAGAGAAAGGGGTGGGGGAGATTTTAGCACGCCGGAATAAAAAGGAAATACGAGGCGTTTCGTTCCGCGGAAGATACGGCCGCGGCCGCACTTCAAACCAGAAGCTAACAATGCGCCACTAAACTTCCAGATTAGCATCGCATTAAAACTAACAATACTACGCCGGGTTATTCGACGACTCCTCGGTTGCAGTAAAAACTTTCCTACTGCCCCGTAAAAGATTCGGCGGACTTGTTTCGTCAGGAATCTTTCTTTCGTTCTCCTTGCTTCGAGATCTCTCCCGGTTCCCGCGAATGCTTCTTCCGAGACGATCCTTCGTCGATTCGTTAAGAAACCTATTCATATTCGGGTTGCATTTAAACCGCGATTGTTACGCTCACCCTGCTCCGAAGAATAACTATTTTACATTCAACGCTGTCATGATTTACAGTGGCGAATCCCGAAAGCAGCATCCTCTGGTTAAAAACAAGACAACTCGCAGTGTCCGCAGAAATTCTTTCGGGGTAGCGGTAAACTGCTGGAACGAAAGATTTTATCTTCCCCCCGGGAACAAAAATGACTCCGCTGTGGATTTTCTGTTTACATTAAGAAAGATTTCATGTCATACACGATCGCCCATAACGTATTTATACATCCGCGAACGGTCGTGAGCGTTTACAACGTTTACACGAAAGCTCGGGCTCTCTTCGCTTCGATAACGTGACGTGAACTGACAGAAAATAATAACACTACCGCGCGAGCCGAGTAACACCGCTGTCAATATTTACAGCAAGCGAAAACGGTGATTAATGGACGCTGGCGTTAATCAAATCTCCTATTCGACGAATACTGTCACGTTATGTCACGTTCTTCTCCCATCTTTCTCTCTGTTTCTCTCGTGTGAAGGAATATAGAATATAATCCTCGGTTTTGAACGTGTCTTCGACGCGGAAGAAATTAAATTTTCTCGCACGGCAGCTCGGTGTTCCTACGAACAATAACGAGAAATAAAAAGGAAAAGGGGAGAAACTGTCGAATCAGCGGCGGTATCAACGAATGAAAATTGACGGAGACGAGCAGGGGGCGCCCGCGCCCGTTTTATTTGCCTTTGCTTGCTTTTACCCAGCACGCGTGAATAAATCATCGATATGATCGAAACAGAAAGCCCTCCGTCGAGCACGATTTGCGGACCTCTGTTAACTGCGCATTTTTGTTTTGTTTTTATAAACCCCCTATGTGTCCATAAATTCTCGATCCTCCTTCGAAAAGGGGGAAAAATAACGGCGCGCGATACACGCGGCGCACGGCCAACGGAGACTAACGAGCACGATAAGTTCGGCGTCGCAAAAATTTCCGTACACCGACAAACGAAACCGTTCCTTCTTCGCTTATTTTCGCGGCGAATGGATCCGCGAACCCAACGAACTCGATATTAAATCCTACCGCGATACCGCGACCCGTATTTGGTCCGCGAGATCTCGTAAAAATTTCATTTTTCGCAAAAATCAATGATATTTCTTGCCTGAGCTCCTGAATATCTATAGAAGAAATCTGTAATTTTATTTTTCTCCAATGTGAATATTCGCTGATCAACTTTCTGCTCGATGTTGCTTTTTATAAATGTTATTCATTATAAATATCGTCCCTCTTACATGATACTCTTGTTTTATCGAGTCTGCTCGATCTACGATTAATACCTTAAACACGGCCGTCGATTTGTACAATATTATAGTTTAATACCCTGCTAATACATTTCCAATACGGTCTCCTCTTACATTCATAACGCTCTGTCTGCGCAAGAACGCGATTCCTAGCGAGCACATTAATTAGACCGATCGCAGAGCCACTCGATTCACACATGCGATCGTATTTCAAGATTTTTCTCGCTTACTGCGGGATATTCATTCATTCGGTTCTCATCCGGTTTATGGGTTTGTTCAATCTCGTTGGATCAATTTTTCAACTTCAGACAAGCGTCTTTTTATTCGATCCCATTGCCATTTGCTGATGGAGCCGTTCGTTCTGTGGCTGTTTATTTACTTGGCAACCCTGTTTAGATACTCGTTCATTGCTAAATAAATATTGATGTTTGAAACAGAAGCCTTTGAAAATGACATTAGAGCTAGAGGAGAAAATGATCGTTGAACATTTATATGTCTGTTCCATGACCCAGTTACACTATTGCCTCCGATCACGAACGCTTCGCACTACTTCTAATTAAACGGTATTTCTCTGATATTGGTTAAAACCACTTTCCACCTGGCAATTAAGTAAATACGGAAAGAAGATCATGCGTGTTGTACCGAATCGACTTCTATTTTTACACGGCAGCCTTTTCACCGCAATTGAAAAGACAGGAACCAAGGCGGCTGATTAGAAAATCCCCTCGCGTGCATGCAGATGACTCTCACCCTCCTTTCGCTATTAACGCGTTCAAGGTTCCTGCCTCTCGCCCTGGTAAAATCCCATGTAAACCACTGTAACTATTTACAACGCGTTTCCTAGGTGAATAAGTAATGCTCTCTGCGCGAAGTTATCGAAAGTACTTGCTGTGTAGCCGGCGAGAAAATTCCCGAAAGCGAAGTTTCATCCCAACAGCTAACAAAATTACGCAAACGTTCGGCCAAAAAATTAGAAAATTTAAAATTACTTCGTTATCCGATTAATTGTATATTTTCCACTTTATTCTCGTCGTTAATAATTTATTGTAAGCGAGAACTATTTAAACGACACAGCGGAATTATTGGGAGTCCTATGAGCAGGTTCCCGCTGGAAAAACCAAATGCTTCTAATTAGCCCAGGTCCATTAAAATTTTGATTTCAATGGAGGAGTATCTAGAAAGGTTCAAAGCAGCGTCTGGTAGTTATTACGTCTTCAGAAAATTCGTCAACCGGCCAGCGAAACACCCAAGTGGTTGGAGGCGTCTTGAAGTTCGGCGATCATTCGCACCCGTTCCTCGCTTCGGTGGATCGATTAGGGTAGTCAAGGGTCGATCAAAGGTATCCCGGTGCAGCCCCGGACCCGATCGCCAGCCCGTTCAATCCCCGTTGTTTGGCAAGCCTCTGGCAGACAGTCGTGAAAAGGGGCGCACACACCGTTCCATTTCGTCTTGTTGGACTCTCATAAAAGTGGACGAATGCGGACCTTTTAACGGACCAAGTGTAAACCTACACCCCCGTCGCCCGTGCCATTTACCCACCCCCTTTGACACGGCATTCCTGTCTCCTCGCGACTCCTTGCTTTCTGTCTTGGTCCTGGACCCGGTGAACGATGCCCGTACTTTGCCACCACGATGAAACTTGCACCCCCGGATCCTCGTCATCCACCCCCGTTACTACCATCTACACCCTCACGCTTGCAATCTTTCCTCGCCTATGTTATTCGTCAGACGGGGGACGCATTCTGCAGAATTCTATGGAATCTGTTGAGCGGGTTTCCAAGTTGATGCGGCAGGAGTTTTCATCCCCTAAGTACAAGGTTTGTCCGGAAAGTAATGCGACCGAATTAAAACAAAAAAATTTATTGAACATACGAGTGCAAACCATTAAAATTCTTCAAAATAGGACCCGCGGGCGTCGATACATTTTTTCCAGCGCGATTTCCATGCTTTGTATGCTTCTTGGAAGGCGTTTTCTGGAATCTCCCTTAGTATTCTCGTCACAGCTTCTTTGTCGCGTTCCACGCTTTCAAAATGGCATCCTTTGGCACAGTTTTTATTTTTGGGAACAAGAAGAAGTCGGCGGGAGCCAAGTCAGGACTGTACGGGGGTTGTTATATTATTTTTTGTTAGATATGCGCGGACTCGTAGGCAAGTGTGGCTGGGTGCGTTGTCGTGGCGAAGCACCCAGTTAGCGGCGATCTCTTTTCTGACGCGTTGGACCCTTCGTTTCAATCTTTTGAGCACTTCCAAGTAAAAAGCTTTCATCCGAACACTTAATCCACGGTTCGAATTAAAAATTTTCCGCACACGGTCCACATTGCTCTCGGATCTGCTTGTTGACGGGCGCCCAGAGCGATGCTCATCTTCCACCTCCTCCCGACCCTCCTTAAACATTTTGTGCTATCGCAAAACCTGAGATTTTGAGAGGCACTGATCCCCAAAGGACTGTTGCAACATGGAAAATGCCTCAGACCCAGATTTGCCAAGTCGCAGACAAAAAATTTGATCGCGTAACGTTGCTCAATAGAACTCTCCGTGTGTCAAGCTTGTACCGCGTACTGAAAACATGTCTCCGTTTGTTTACGATACTGACCGAACGAGAGTTCGGAGACGCACGAGTTTTTTCATGTTTACACTTGAGACCCCACCCACCGTATCCCCGAAGCGTGCGCGATTAGGGGGAGCCAAAAAGAATTTGGTCGCATTACTTTCCGGACAGACCCTGTATAAGCCTTAGTTGCTGTGGTTCAATAATTGATGGTTATTAGAAAATTATATCTCGCGTTGTAACAAGATTATTCGTACAGAGTCCGATACACATGTTCGATGTACGTTCTGCTGTTGGCATTTTATGCTCGACTTACACCACTGTCACTGGACCACTATTGATCTCATCTACACCCTTCAAACGGGTTTGCATTGGTATCGCACGGTTGCCTCGATAAGTCCTTAAATGTCAGGTCGATTTATATTCGACTGTGAAACCGTATGATCGAGATTCTGGCAACGGAGATTCCACCACGAATATATTTAGTGCCGAGAACGTCGATATTAGATATCGGCGAAACAAGTCCCGAAGTAACTTGCCGTGGTCGAAACAGAAATAAAAGTAATCGAACTATAAACCGCCACCAATTTAACAAGCAATTGCCATTGAACATATTCACATAAAAGATTCTTTAATAATTCTTCGTCATCGAGGCTCGCGTTAATTCTGATAATCATTATACGATGATAACAGCGGTATTGATGTTATTATCGTAAATATCTAAATTGGGCATTACGTTTCCTGTCGACTTCGTTACGTTTCGGTATCGATTGTATTGTAACATACAGTACTGTAGTCGCGTGTCTGACTATGTACGTGCATATACTACTGCAACTAGTGTGCCATTACTTGTAATATAATACATACTAGTAATACGTTATTAGTAGACTAACAAGAGTTTACACATTATTTTATTACAGAATTAATTCATGTTTTCTTTCTAATTTATTTCTCGGTAAATAAAGAAGATAATACAGCATCTCTTCCAGAATTAATTAAATGCAAATCCTCTAGGACACAAAACGATGAATATGATATATAAAACACTCGTATGACTTCTATCTAAAAATACTGGTAGCAAAGATATCTATTTAACCAGAATTAATAACGTGCAAAATATTATACCTCATATTAAACACAGAAAATGGATTGTATTAAATGAATAGTAAGTATTAAAACGTTTCTACGACTTCTTGACAATGCCAGTAACAATAACACCGATTAAACCGGAATTAGCGATGCGTCCAACAATCGCATCGTGAAATCCATATTCTACACGAGGTAACGAATAGACTCGCTACAATACACGTTGATTATTGTCTTCGTTATCTTGATTTAAACTTTTTAACAACGTTTCCGCCGAATACTATCAAACGGCCCGGACACCGGACATCGTTTGAAAAAACGTGTTATTCATCGGCGGCACAATCATTCTCACAATAGAAGTACGTCTGTGTCGCGATAAAGTCCGATGAAATATAATCAACTTTCGAAGCCCCGCATCGACGTACAAAGCGAAGAACGAACGATTCTCTCTAATTAATGGTGGACCTTAAAGCGCTTCTCTGAATTATTCCCCAACCCGGTCTCCTTTCTCTCACTGGGAGACCTTTAGGCATTATAGACGCACAAATACTCGCACCCAGACGCAGAAAATTCCACTTTCAGTGTACGCGCTATGCAAATCCGTGAAACTGCCGATGGTCAAATCAAAAACACTGGAAACTGGAGGATTTCGGCGATCCCAGCGAATAAAAACACCATTGTATTACGTAACAGCGAACACTTTTCGAGAGTCGGTCGAATCAATTTCGCGCGGCGGCTGGTCGCATGTTTTGCAAGTTTGGATGTGGTCGTTAATCGGCCGATATCTCACCGATCTCCCGGGATAAATATTCCGCGGCATTACCGGTGAATTACAAGCGGATAATGAATCGTCCTTAGCCGCCATTAACGGACTATTATCGAAGTAATTGCGGCGGAGCAATCGCTGAAAAGTTAAACGACGACGCCGCCTCGCGTCTCTCGCCGAGTTTATTGTATCGATTTAACCCGGGTTATTTTAACTCCTCTTCCGCAGAACTCCGAGTTGTTATTAACGAATAGGAACCCTCTCTCTCTCTCTGTGTGGGTCTAGCTCTCTTCTTCTTCAGCATCCACATCTGCTCGTCCTCGTAATTATATCTCGAGCCTCTCACGAAGCGCGACCGAGACTTCCTGGAGGATCCATAAATTTCCTCCAAGAATTCGCGGCACGCTGCGCCACCGAATTCCCGAAATTTTCTCGCCAAAAATATTTCAGAAATTCGTCCCGACGCGTATCCGACACCTTCCCCAACCCTTTTTTTCACCTGTCACGCCTTCGCTTTCATGTCGGCTCTCTATCGTGTTGGAAATACGTTTCTTTTCCCGCCAACTCGCGGCCACGCGATTTTTTCGCGACAAATTCGCTGTTGGGACTTTCAGAGACGAAAATACACCGTGGGCACGAGTACGGATTTAACCACTTCGCTACCAAGGACGAGTTATCTCGCGACGAATTCTGCTAACCAGTGCCGTAACGAGGGTATGAAGCGCCTGTGGCAAGTGTCCAACTCGCGCCTCCTCGTAACCCAATAATGACAAAAAAATAAAAAATTTTAATGTAACAAGCTAAATTTTACTAAATGCAATATATTAAATACTATTAACCACATCAAAATGAGTTGCCTGTATATACAATAATGTATTTGGCAAGGTATTTGTACGAATAAATAATGTATAAATTAAATAAGAACAAATTTTTATTCATATTCAATGACGACAAAATAAAAGAAATACAACACATAGGTATATGTTAAAATAATATAATAAAAACAGAGAACAGTTCAGCATATTTTATAAAGTAATTTTTCTCGTTTTTTCATCTGAAAACACATCTATTATATCGTCATAATTTAATGTTTTGGCAACATGACTCAATACCGATCGTACGATGGTCGCGAGATAACTCGTCTGTGGTAGCCAAGTGGTTAAACGAATGTTCTTCATAATGGCTAGAATGAGGTAAAATTTTCCTTTGAATTTTCATGTAGATTTACAGCTGTTGTAACTCCGTCTGAATGCACTAGAGAATAGCTTGGCTCTCGCGATGGTTAGTTAGCAGAATTTGTGAGCACTACATAACAATGTAAGTTCCGTGATAGCGTTGTTACAAGATGTAACATACTGCGACCTTCTACCGAAATAAATCGAATAAAACAAGCACTCGAGCACTCACTTTTCATCGCTCGGATACCAGAAATCCCACGCATTCCGCTGTTACACCGGAAACCAAATACCACCAACTCCTCCTCGAAACAAGTAACTAAATTCCATTCCAGGCAAATACTCTCATTTCATTACCTTCCGCGACTCGTGATCGCACTGTGATACCCGAACGACTATGGAACCCGCCTCTGTGACTAACAAGGGATGTTTTGAACAGGTAGCCCCTGATACAATTTTAAACGGATCTTTCGCGAAACCTAAATATCAAAAAGTATTGAAAAGTTCCGCAACACAACTTCTACCTTTGAAGTATCTTTGTCCCCGCTCGTAAACCCGCTAAATATCAAAAAGTAATTCAAAGAACATTGTACCTCGACATCAAAGTAATCCATCTGATCGCAAGAAATTGTCTTCTGGATGAAAAAATTAAACCGATTTCGAAAAAATGCACTAAAAGGTATAAAATCATTTCCATTTAATTTATGTGAATACACACGAACTTAAATATTGTACAATACAATCTTTTCGGAGGCGGCGCAAAATTGAAAATGTTGCTGATTATGATTTCATTGGAATATGGTGGACTTGGAAATCAGTAGGTGGGAAGTGAAGATACATTAATATTAATATGTATAAGCATGTAGAAGAATTTAAGGGTCTTCGTAATTTCCAGTGTTGAAAATTTTCAATTTTACGCCGCTTTCGAAAAGATTGTATTGTATTCAAGTTCGTGTGTATTCACATAAATTAAACGGAAATTATTTGTGGATTATTTTATTTTAGTGCGTTTTTCCGCGGTCGGTTTAATTTTTTTTATAAAATCTTTTTATTTCACACTTTTTAGTGGAACGAGCAGAATTTGTAGAACACCGTAGGATGGTTTTCCGATCTTATCGGCTATTTGCAATAAAAACCGCAAAAAATGAGAAAATGCAAAATTTGTTTTCAAGGGACCAATCGGGAGACATACCCTACAAAATGCAGAAGGTTTCGTCCTGATTGGTCCATCCATCTCGGCGTAATCGGTGAACATACATAGAAAAAAAAGCGAAAAAAAGGCACATACAGATCGAATAGAGTAACCTCCTCCTTTTTCGAAATCGGTTAAAAAGTACAATCAACGTGCTCCAAATAGTTAAAAAACAGACGAAATTCGAGAACCGATTCGGGAACACAGCTCCTTATGATCCACAGGCTGTCGGAGAAATTGAATTCGATTATCGAGAAGCCTCCTGCCCATCCCCTCTTCCAGCCACGTCCCCCGAAATTCATCGAAATATCCGGAATCGTCCGAATTATTTGTACCAAGCACCAGGGCCCATGATCACGCGAGCTGGTATTAACGGCAAATTCGATTTTAATTCGCCGACCGTATAACTCGTTGACGCGGGGATTCAATTAATTAATATTTTTAATTAAGACTCGGCCCGGGCACCGTGACCCACGCGAAACCGCTTATAAACGATTAGCGAATTATCCGCGCCCGTTCGAATAGAATTTTCATTAATTTGTCCGTAATGACCGGCCGCCGGTTACTTCGCTAATATTTATGGTTTAATTATGTTGCCGTTTGATATGGCCGCTGATTCGATCCCGGCGTTAATCGAACGGTGATCCTCTGTTATTCTTGTGTTGATAACAGCTGGATTCGACGTTTTTAGGAACTGTTCTCGACGGTGGTCTCTTGTCATTGATTTCCTCGTTTTTCGGGATGACGGCCACCATCTTGGAAACCGTGGTTTTTCGAGTGACGGGATCGATATGGACGGTGTACTAAAAACTTTTGTTTTGTGATATTTGTTCCGCTTACTGCGGACTTTAAGCTCCGTCTTGATTAAAAATGATTTTACTCTGTTCTACAAGGTCCTTGTCCGCATTTGTTATTTAATCACATTATCGACTTTAACGTTAAATTGTTAAAACAGTTTTTTATTCTCTTCCTGGAGAAGAAAATCATTTATATTGAGATTAATATACATATGCAGTAGCTTCAATTTTCCGAAAGTTATTATGCACGCTGAAAGCTTGGAAAAATTTTAATAAGCGTCTATTTGCACCTAAGGGAACTTATGGGAGAAGACACACAATTCATAAAAGAAATGGATAAATTCAGCAGATTAAATTTTTCTAAACGGTATTCTGCTCGGTTAAAAGCTTGGAAAATTTTAATAAGCTTCTGAATATATTTCAATCATAATGAACCGTATATAATTGAGAATATAATCCTTGTAAAAATTAATGAATACAGAAAATTGAATACCGAAGGAAATGTGTAATTTCCTTTTCTACTTCAGTTTCTGCAACATGGACAACAAAAGCATAAGCATGCATAAACGCCTGGTAACAATTCCAGCACATGTTCTAGTCAATGAATTCAAGGGGCGTGACTATATTAATTGCAGTACAATGAATCTTCGAGGCAACCAGACGACCGGAGCTCACGAAATAGTTCCCAAAACCACCCTAAACCATCCCCATTCGTCGTAACCACTCAGAAGCTTCATTCGTCCAGACAACCTTGTCAACAGTCTGAACATCCACCGCCTGACGTTCATGTTCCTCATGATGGTACAACGCATTCATGCATATGTGGCTCGCCTAATCTCGCTTTAACGTAACAAACACAGGCTGGCTTGAATCGCCATCAAATATCTGGCGCGCGTGGAACGAGAAATTGGTTTCTGTGGCAACCAGTGACGCTAAATTAACAATCATTACAAAGACAATACCTAAAACCATCAGCGGGAAACCACAAACGTATTCTAACATTTCAAACAATTTTTAAACAATCCAATTTCATTCCATTTCCTAATATAAACTATGAATTCTATTTCCTAAAGAAAATCTCGCAATATTTCGCAGTTTTCACACTTTTATACGTAACCCCAATTTTTCTGACCAAATTAAAAGCGAGGTGAAGCTTTACATTTGTGATAATTAGACTGCGGATGTTTACGCAATTTGCAATTTTTTTAGGCGAATTTTATGTAACTCGAATCAAATAGAATCTTATTTTCTAGGGTACTGGTCTTTCTAGATCTGAAATAAAGTAAAATCGTACTAAAATTTGTGGTATCTTGTATCCTAGCATTTTTTCAAAATTTTCAAAAGCCATAATTGCATAAAGATCCGCAGTGTAATGATAATAACGATCGACAATGCAATATTTTGTCGTTGTCGTTGTATGCGTCAAATCTTGTAATCGAATTTTAAATCACTTCCCGATGAGCTAGAGACTTGAAACTTTAAACATAGCTCAGAACTGGATGACTATGCAATATTAAAAAACAAATTAAAAAAAAAAAGACTGTGCGTCTAGGAGAAAAAACATTTAAATATTAACCGTCACACCTCGCTGCGCGGCGCTCGGTAGCACGTCATCACGTTTAGCGATCCCCACTCCGCGCGCCAGCGCTCCCTACTCCACTACGCGTTCCCACTCCACTGACCCACTTCGCACCGAAGGAGCTCAGTCATCCCCTCATTCTATCTAGCGTTTCTATATTTTACATTTTAAAAAAACTAAAAAGCAGAAAATAAAAAAATAGATTAAAAAAAACTTTTTGAAACCACGCTTATATTAAAATGCTCTAAAAAGGAGAAAATAATTTTTCTAGGCATTAGTGACTATAAATAAAAAAAAGTGTGGAGCGCCCACGAATATTACGTCAATATGTATAGTTTAGCGCTCCATGCTATTATTTATAGTCACTAATGCCTAAAAAAATGATTTTCTCCTGTTTAGTGCATTTTAATATAAGCGTGGTTTTTAAAAAGTTTTTTTTTATATATTTTTGGACAAAACGAAGAAGCGAATGGTGTTTTTTTCATATTTGAGGGAAAGATAGGTTCTCCTCGACGGTGCGGTGCGATGGTATAGCGTTCATTACGAGAACATTGAAGCTACGCTGGGAAGGTTTGTTGTTACAGGTGTCGATTCCCAACGAAGTTGCCATCTCCTGGGGTTGCTCGTTCCTAGGTGTCGCCCCGCAGCAAAAGTACCGGCTAGAAAACGTAATGGCGCAAATAAATTCACGGAAGACTGCTCCCGGCAACAATTTTGGCTCTGGTTACTCCACGGCAGACTGATAAAACCTGTCTGGAAAGAAAAAAATAATCGCACCAGTTAAGGGAAAACGGAATGGCTAATGCTCGCAGATACCAGGCAAATTGCCGAGCAGAGTTCAACCCTTATACAAAATAAATTTGTTGTACGTTCTTGTTGAATTGTTGATGAATAGCAAAGCTAATTCAAATTTCTACTTCTGTGGGTAATTATTAATAAATCTACGTTACAAGCATGAAAATATGAAGTTTCACAAATTATATTGTTAATAAACCTCGTGGAAAATTGTCGGCATTCACTTAACTTTTAGAATTTAAAGTATTTATTATTTTTGCGTATTTTAGAACCCGTAGGAAACATTTTCTAGTATGAAATGTCGTGTTTCGACAAACGAATTTTGATTTTTTTTCTTTTGATCAGCTGAAGAAGACGAATATTTTTCTATCGGGTAAGTGATCTTTCGGATTTTTTCGGTGTTTCTATGCGCGCGGTTACGCGTTCCCACTGATCGATTACGATTTCATGGAAATTCTTCTCGCTCTCCTCGCTTTTGTTAATGGTCCATCGATACTGCCGAGCAACGTTTTGCATTATTCTTCCGCTGTCAGAGCGATCCCTCTTAAATAATGGTCGTGTTTTAATGACGATTTTAGATTGAGTACAATCGGGAAAGTTAAAGCGGAAGACATTAATAAATCTGATCGACGCGGTGTTGTTGGATGGAGAGAATATTTCTACTCGTCTATACAAGTTCTTCAAATATATTTCATCATAACAAATTGTATACTTTGTGTATTTTGTAACAACGGTGAGATTTAATTTTTTCTTTTATCTACGATTAGAACCGGATTCCGTTTTCCTGCAGAGACAAGCCGTTCCAAAACGAGAAAGAATAAATCGGCGACCGGCGTTTGCTAGCAGGAAAGTGGAACGTTAAACAAGCGCCGCCACGTGACAGCTAACAATCGAACGTTTACCGTGATCGACCGAAATGCGAAATATTATTGTGATAAATCATATCGCATCCCGTTCGGCCGCGATTTCCCATTTATACGAGCCCGGCACGCGTTATTGAATTTCAAAATATTTCCAGCGCCGCGCCCCGTGTCCACGCGTGTCCCTACGCTCTTTCGTTTTAAACATGTCACCTTTTCAACAAAAAATACGGCCGAAAGCCCATATTTCTTTTTGATGTTGTTGTCGGCTGAATTTGTTCCCGTTGACACCCTGTCACGGTTTTGGCCAGGAAAATCGAAAACGCGGACAAAGTACCGAAGAAATGGGGGATCCAGCCCCAAAAACGAAAATCCAGCATTCAGCAAATTCAAGAGAGACGCCACTCATTTTCAGTTTCAGCTGATCAGAAAGGGCCTAGCCGATTAAAATGGTCAAAACTGTCCATAGAGGTTTTTCAATGACTATCGCGAACCACTCGAAAGCTGAACAAGAAAAACTAAAGAGGCTAGGCCCTTTGATCTCTTGCTAATATTCTCTTGTACCGTTTCGGGAAATTTAATCTTCAATTTCACTTTTCGTGTTTGAAGTATATTATACATATTAACACGATTAAAATCCGGTTTCGGTGGCCCCGTAAATCGAAATGCGGACCCGTAGAATTTCCGGGACAGTTCTCGGAGAGCTGCCAATCGTGTCAGCTTCGAATTTCAGCGAACGACGCGATGTCTGCGATTTCGAAGGGGCTGCGCCCCCGATCGAAAAAACTTCGTGTGCGCGCGAAAATTCGCCGTATCTTCCGCGATCGTTGCACCGCGAGAAAAAATAACGGAAAACCCTCGGGATCACGGTTTTAATTACGTCACAAGTTTCTGTCGAGTTCCCTGTCGACGTCTCACCGGTGGCTGTCATCGCAGACGGGGGTTGGGGGTGCGCACACGTTCATTACGTCACAAAGACAGATTAGGAAACACGTGTGGCGCGTGTCATTCGCGCGAGAGACAAATGACAGCTGGCAGATATTCGAGGAAACGGACGAGCTGAAAGGGATGAGGCAAAGAGGGTGGATTGCATGGCAGACAGAAGGGGGTTGCGGCAGGGGGGATTTTATACCCGGCTCTGATGAGAATCTCTTTTGCGAGCCACGGAATTTGCACAACGGCGGCCCGCCGAAAGCTATAAACTCGCCCAAGAAAAACGTGTAATTGTTAATTGTTCCTTGGACACAAAAGACAGAATAAACCGCAATTAAAGTTCCTCTACCACCCTCCCCGCCGTCGCCCGGTGCTTTTTACGTTTCTTATTGCATTGTCTTTCTCTCTTACTTTTTCTCTTTCGCCCGCTCCTCTGCCATTTTATCCGGTCCGTCGCCCATACGTTTATACGTTTCGCTATCTGTGAAAGTTCGCGCGTTTCGTCTGCGGTTTCGCGTTTCACGGACTGTTCGTGCCGCTTTAAGCATCCGGTGCGACGAACAGTTGTATTAATCAGATTCTCGCGTTTTCGTCGGATGCATTCCGACGATTTTATTGCTCCTCATTTTGTTTTACCTGTCGGAATGCCGGCTTTTGTGTTTCCGATGAGATTTCGGTTTTCGGAAATATTCCTCAGAGAGCTGTCAGCATAGATCGAGTTGGTTTGCCAGGCGTCGGATAGCAGGCGGAAGAATAAGCGGACAGAAGCATGATAGCGAGTTGGCGAGCAGATAACGAGAATGAAATGTGCATGGGCATTATTTTTTCCGAGTAAATGTCGCGTAATAGGAAAAAGACGAGGAGGAGTCGGAGGAGGAGGAGGAGGAGCTAGGGAGAACGTGCTGCACGCCCAAGAGACTTAACTTATCCGGGGGTGGTTCGTTTTTCGGTGACGAAAAGAGGAAAAAGAAGAAGAACGCTCGAGGAAGACGCGCGTCACGACGCCGAAATAGGAAACATGGCCGCGCAAACGTACAAATCTTATTCCACCCTCAATGATTTCCTGTCTGTTTGGCAATTTACTTGAACCAACACATACTTCTTACAACAATTTAACTATACAAACACATTACAGCATCTATGAAATTTTTTATTAACCTAAGAGACAGCTTAGTTTTTGTACAGGTATACTATGAAAAATATCGTTTTATATTCTTATTAGCAGTTGCCGACCAGTTTCGAAATCCCGGGAGTGATCGCCGGATTCCAGGTTTTCTCCATTTTCCACCGCTTTGGCTAACCAGCCGTTCCAGAGTCGGTCAATCAGTCTGCCTCAACTCGGTCAACCGATATCAGTGATCTCCAAAGAGCCCCCGCTTTGCGAAACTCGAGCGTGCCCACTCGAGAGATCGTTTGCCTTCGATACAAGTTCCGGCGAATATAGGGTGGTCCATTTACCATCACCGTGAAATATCGCTAAAACTTCTTGGACTTCGCTGGCGCGCCGCGCCTCGGGAAACAGCTTAACGAAAGTTGCGTGTACCCTGAAGAGATCATCGTTCCCTAGTCAACAGATTATTGGGGCTTATCTCGGTATTTAACTTCCTAAACATCGGTCGGTTTACAATTGCAACGGGAAACAAACATACTTTGACAAATCTAGTTTTGTTACACCCCCCTAACGTCCAGGATAGCTTCTCGATAATGTCACTTCCCTTCTCATCTGCTGACCTTAAGTTAAATGACCAACTATTTATATTGGGCATAAAAAGAATCGTTGACGGCGGACCGAATATCGTTGCCTACACAGCGAATCTTCCAAAAGGTTAGAAGGCTTCATTTAAAACTTTAATGCGCCTCTGTTACCTTCATCCGGAAAGAGGTTCTCGCAGTTACCTGGCGATCATTCATGATGCAGATAGGTTCTCCGACGGGTCAACCGTTTCCAGATTTAGAAAAATCCCGAAGAAATGCAGAAGGCGAGGTAAGAAAACATTGAACCACCCGGTATATACGCGATCAGACCACGATCCTCCGTTAAACGCTCCCTCACAATTCCCCGCATTGATTCCGGCGACGCGCAACGCCGCCGCCGATACCAATGGCCCTTTCAAAGTAACTCTTATTCCGACGACCCCACGTGACGACTTCGTACAGTTTGGTATTATCTCTGTACCCAGTGATACGAGACCTGGGGTTCATGTTTGATAAGATTTATCGGCCGAATGTAGATATCCCGATGGACCATAAAATTCGGGTACATTATTCGCTGAATCACCGTCTTGTTTTCCATCGAATAAAAGCAATTTCCTTCAGCATATTCCATTTTGAAAAGATTCGACATCCCTGTGCAAGAACACTTACTATTTCGTATTATTTCTTCATAATATTACATAGAATTACTATCTACAATGACAATAGAAGGATAAAATTACGTTATTTGTTTCAAATACTCGAATGGAGATATACAAATGATGAATAGAAAATTTATACGGTTTCATCAGAAACATTATTTCAATGCATCAATCACATTTTTATCGAATAATTGGAACGCGCCAATTTGATTTTTTTTTAAAGAGTTTCAACACTAATTATTTTACATTGAAATCGAATTCGCCCGCACCGGGTTTTAATGAAAATATTTTTCAAAAGAACGATGCAAATTAACGTATCGGGCGTTACACGATTTTCTGCATAGCGACCGTGTAATTACACATACAAAGAACGTAAATAACAAGCCGAATCCGAGCCTACCTTTTCCGAAATGTTTTGACCGCTCGTAATTAAAATCGAATGCGAATCGCGGGCGTAATAAAAACTCGGCGGAAAGTTTATTTTACGCGAAACAGAAAATTAGCAGTTCGATAGGATCGAATGAAAATATGTAGGAGGAGGAATAAAATACCACAGAACAAAGATGCTGAAACTATTGTTCTGCGTATTACATTGCTGTTATATTTGACATTCACTGCGGAATCCCAGAAAAACGTGCTCTTGTCAAAACGGGGAAAAATTGATGGATTTCCCTAAAATTTCATAAAACCAGCTGATTTCAGTTTTCAAGTTTCTAGACTATTTTTTTACAATTTTTAAGTTTATACACGGATACTATAATTTCTTGTAGGTTTCCGCAGTCCCCACAATTTTTTAATGTGGCCTACATTTTTCTGCAGGCCTCATAAATTCTTACTGTTCCCTAAAATTTTTCTGTAAGCACTGCAATTTTTTAACTATTCCTAAAATTTTTCTGCACCTCCTGCAATTTTTTCGTCAACTTCACAATGTTGGCGTTGGTCAAACAACACTTTCGTACTTTACACAAGATTTTTAGGAGCCCTACCATGTTTTCGTAAGTGCAAAAATGTTTTCGTAGGTCAAAAAATTCACTAGATTTTTCCTCCAAGTTCTCCAACATTTTTTCGTGAACCTCAAAATGTTGTTTTAGGTTAAACAAGAGTTCTATGAAGGTTCAAACAATTTTTTAAGTCCGTAGACACTGTGAAATGTGCCAACGGAATAAGACGGTTTCGTAGAAGACCATCAATTACATTATCCGAAATATTTTCCGCGGTGGCGGGCGAGGTATCTCGAACGAAAGATAGAGCCAGACGGAAAGTTTAATTGGAACGGGGCAAATAAATAACAGAGAGACGATACTTCATCGATCGTCGTCGGCCGAATGCGATTTAATAAGTACGATCCAATCAGCCTCGTGATTGAACGGGCCACGAATATCAAATGCTTCCGAATTCGTGAGAGCTGCCGATTCAACGTATCCGTTTGCTTCCGTCGGGATTCCCCTATCGTTTTATCCGTTCTCGAGCATGATATTTTGTCCCATTAAACTCCATATCCGAACGAACCGCTGCTGATGTCATCAGGTTGCATCGGGTTGCCAATTTTGCAGTTTTCTTCGCCACGCCGCACCCGCGCCACGGCCCGTCGATAGAACGGCATTAATATTGTTAACTCGTGACCGGAAGTCGTGTGCACCGCAGCGAATCCGCGAACACGTGATACGCCGCGAGTTTCCGTCGACGTTTTATTGTTCCGACCAATGTTTGCTTTCCGAAATTGATTTTACGTCCAATTTGCCAGGGACGTGTCAAATTTCCTGATTCTTCTTCTTAATTGTCGTCCCCTAAGATAAGCACCTAACGCAAATCTTTATAAATCCTCACAATTCCAGCTTGAAAATATTTCTAAGCTCCATCGTAGGATTTAGAAAATTTAGAACTTGCTCCTATAATTGTCCTTTCGTCGATTAATTAACTAGGAGTTTCCAAACGACGATCGCGATACAAAAACACCGATGAAACGGAACGATGCAATCTAGTTGTTCTCCTCGAAGACAAATAATTCTCCAGAGAGACGGATACAAAGAGACATTTCTTTCTGAAGACAAAAACGAATTCGTTTGATCCATAACCGATATTCTTCTCGAGGTAACGCACGCGGCGGTGCGATCAGACGTAGAAAAATAATTGGAAAATAATTCTGTCGATCGGAAACACATCCCGAACAATACCCCTAGCAGAGTCAAAGCCTTCTTATTAGTTCTTTCGCTAGAAAACACTGGACAATTCGTAGAACTCGGCGACGTCCTAATTGTTGACCCTTTATCAAAAATTCCACTTCTAAAGCATCCCAGCGCGCAGTCAAACACACATTCAATATCGATTGATTCCCGTTTTAATTGTGACGGACGTTACCGAAATCGCCAGAATAAAAACCAGCTGCAATGTCTGGATTCAAATATAATGCTTTGCGCTGAAAGCTAGTGTGAAAAACTGGTTTTACGGAGCAACCGAGAGACAATTCGTGTATTGGCGAGTTCTCGCGGCGAAGAGAGTGGAAAGGTGACGTTTCCGGGATGATCCTCTCATCGGCGAGCAAACAGCTTTCATCCATCAAGTCGCCGTTGAAGAGGACTCCCATCGAGAAGAGATGCATTGAATTCTCGTCAGGTTGCGGACAAAAACCGAGGAAGGAAGCGTCAGTAGTCAAAGGCTAGGGATCCGGTCGAGAGCGGCCGTGCACCGAGCGACGCAAATTGAAACAAATGGGAACTTATATGCATCGGGCCGCATTCCCGCCGTTTTTACTGCCGGCTCATTTCATTTCCGGCTGCCACGCCGGGCAGTATGCTTTTATTGGTGTTGCCGCGTTATGGTTTCCCGCCGTTATTGTCACTCGTCCCACCACCCTTAAACTCGTCGTTCCGTCGCTGACGAGAGAAAGAGCGAGAGAGAGAGAGAGAGACGACCACCACATCTTCTCCTCGAACCACGTTTGCTTTTCGCCCAGTCACACTTCCGGAACCGTACTCCTCGGAATTAAACCCGATCCCCTTTTTCCAACTGGCGATGAGATTTTTTACGCGCAGTCAGGTTACTTCTTCGCGTTATCTTCGGTGGCATCATGGCGGAAGGGAAATCACACGACCAGGGACAAAAATAACAGTTATTCTAAAATTTTCTAAGATAAGAATCATTAATACAAAGTTGATTATTATTGGAATTTAAGATAATGTACACATTTTGGTTACACATTACAATTATTAGTGTTCAAAAAATTGGATCCTCCTCGATAACTGTTATCGATGAAGACATTTTCGATTGATCAAAGCAGTTATCGATTGTGATACGTTCATTTCGATCACTCGTAACTAGACTGCGGATCTTTATGCAAAATAAATATTGTCTTCATCAATTGCAAGACACAGAAGCCATATAAAACTTTCTTTCTATTTTCAACAATTTTAATAAATCGACAATAACATATGGGCGTTGTTAAATTGTCTTAATGTTATTACTCTTTTAAATTACATCCACCGATTTTTGTCATAAATGCATAAAATCTGCATCGATTCATCTACTCAGTCTACTCATAACAGTTATCGATGGGAAAAATTATTTCGATCGCTTATAACAGTTATCGATGATTTATTGATAATTTATTGAGTTGTCTACTCTTTTTTGGATGGAACAAGCCTGTGAAATTCATTGAGAAGGTTTCGTACAACAAGACAAATCAACAGACCATAAGAACAACACAAAATCTGATTGTTTGTCACATTAAATTTTGATTGTAGCAATTAATTTTACGAATAAAAAATTTATGAAATGATTGATTGTCTATAATTTGAAAGTTGTACTATTTAGTAATAATTATTACAAATTTTGATAACTGTTATGAGCGATCGAAATAAATTTCTCTCATTGATGACTGTTATAAGTAGACTGCGGATCTTTATGCAAAATAAAAAATGTCTGCATCGATTGCAGGACTCAGGAGCCAAGTAAAAATTGTATTCTTCTTTTAATTATTCTATTAAGCTGAAACAAATACGTTGATGTCCTTAAATATTTTTAACATGTCCACTGCTTTAAATTGTACGTGTTCATTTTTGTCATAAATGCATGAAATTTATAAGTAATCGAAATGAATTTGTCTCAGCAATAACATTTACCAACAAGAGAAGAAATTTTCGGTTACTTATAATCCTTATTTGTAACCGATACGATTTTAGTCGATGAAATACTTGTTATTCTATGACTTTGTTTCTTTTTGGTTCTAACAGTTATGGTCCCTACATACGACTTCTAATAACAGGAATGGCAGCTTTTAGTAAATAATTTTTCTCTCTCAAAAGGTGTAACACAATATGATTAATCGTACTTCGAAATTGTAAAACTAATCTCTGCGAACTTAACAAAATGATTTACTCCCTCCGGAATAAACGAAATAATTTTGAACAAAAGAAGAATAAGAGCGATATAAATAAATGAGAAGAAATAACATTGAAAATGAACGAACGGGTACACGAACACGAACACGATTTTCTTAAAATACTCGACGCGCGCGGAACTAGAAATTGCAGAGCGCAGTCGGCACGATGAAACTGTTCGATCTTCGTCCCATTTTCTTTTCGCCTTTCAGCGGAACGCGGGGCTCTCGCGTGTGTGAACAAGCCATAACTCAGGAATTCTATTGCCGAACTTGGGTTATAACCGCAAACTTCGTTTTAAAGGTCCATCGATTCTAAAAGTTCTTTGGTTAATTCCACCTTCGTTTTCCGGATCCCATTAACGCCACGGTCGGCGATCACAGACTGACACATAGTCGATAGTAAACTTCTTTTAATTATTTTCTTAAACATACCGGACCCGCGGTATTAACCTTTAGAGACTTCATAATAATCCTTTCCGGACTTGCCACCGTTAACTAAGAGCGAACGATTTCATTAAGGAGTGTGTGTCAATTTTTAATTTAACCAATTTATTTTATTCTTAATTTCGTAAATTCGTTAACGGGTTTAATTCAATTTTGTTTTAGCGAATGTAATATATTCCACTATTGTAAGTTTTCAATCAAATATCCATTAGCAATTGCAATTACATCGCGAAATTTCTGAGCCTCGCATATTTAATTAAATCGCCCTGATCGTGTCAATAGGACAGCAGGATGTTTTACAGTTGGGTCAGCGGAATCTTCCTTTGAAACTTTGTCCGTCTACTTCCTGCGATAGGACATCCGGCCACGAACGTCTGCGAAACTGTAGCTTTTCCTGTTTCCTGCTGAATAGGGAGAAATGGGATTTGGGGATAAGTCGTAAGTCGACTAACAGAGAATGAGGAAACGATGGGGGTCAGAGGGAGAAGGCTTTAGGGGGTGGTTCGGTAACAACCAGAGGCCGAGGGTGATGTTGCAACAAAAGGCTACCCTGGAGAAATTATAGACTTTCATAGAGCTCATAAGATTTATCGTAATAATAATAGCAACAAAGGGAACCGGTTCGCGCGCGTAAATTGAGACTCTCCGTTTGATAATGCATTTCCCGATGAACCCATTCTCGTCCCGTGTTTCCATCACGGAGTCCCGGGTTTCGGAATGCTCACTTTCCTCCACAATGCAACTATCGTGAAAAATGTTGCGTCAAATATTTTTCTAATTTTCTGCGCACGTCCAATTCTGCGTAATTTATTTTCTATAGTAACGCGAGAACTTCGCACGAAAGTCTGACGGAGGATTAGTCGATAATTTCGAGGGAAATTCGGAGACTAAAATTTTCAATGAAGCTCGTAGTTGTAAATATAATTCGAGACTCTTAATTGAAAATTATTCGAGAAATGTACAGTTGAGGAGAACGATCGCGTAATGAGCACGTCGGCGCGGCGTTTCGATAGTCAAGATGCTGGCAAGAAGCATCTGGAAAATTCTCACGTGTGAACCGTCTCTGATGGAACTTAAGGTTTTTACTTTTAGGATTGGAAGCTCTGTGCCGCGCTTTCCAACAGCGAGAGAGAGAGGGAGGAAGAGGAAGGCGATACACTCGAAGTAGAATCTAAATCAAAAACGTGTCTGCTTTAAGAAAAAGATGCCGGATAGAATGAAGATAGTACCAAGTTCTACCAGTAATCTTCCAGGTCAGTGATTTAATGGCCATCGATCTTCCGAAGAATACTAACGATTTTCATTTTTCTTCGACCCAGGACAGAATGCAAACGATGACGACGAAAAGAAAAAGCGCGAAATCCGCCATGAATATTTATTGGAAAATCGTTAAAACCGGTCTTGCTCGGTTGTTGACTAACTTTGGATGTAGGCGCTCGCGTAATAACCTGTACTTCGTTCTGGGAACCTCGATAGAACAAGTTGGACGAACTTAAAACAATTAAATTTTTTTTAGAGCTGGTAGCAGAGGTTCTAGTCAATCTGTTTCTTTTTCATTCATTCTGTTATCGTACGAATACATCGATATTTATAAGAATAAATAGCAATAGCTGAGAAGATAAAACGGAACAAACTTTGCGTCCGACCCTATAATATACGAAAGTTTCATCAAAATCGAGGCCAAATGGATTACACCGCTCATAAGGATTAGATCGATTCCTCGACTACGTGACTCGGAAAATCTTTGGCGTGCTTGCCAGTGGTTCCACCGATAATTTTCCCTGTTGGCGCGTTAAGGGAGGATTCTTGTGTAACAGGTTCAAAAAATCAATTTCCTTCTGCTCGAATCAAACCTACAACGTTCACACATTTTTTCGTAACAATTTCAACTGAATTTTCTTGACGGAGAAAGGCCATCTCTCTTCTAAATGTTAGAACTTGTTCCATTTTTCATACATGTCTTTGGAAGTTGGCACTAACCCAGCATAAACCATCCAACTTTAACCCTGTGTTGAGCCAGACTTTTCCACCAAACAGTTCTACCTATTTACATTAGATTCATCGATAATGCTTCCAATTTTCCAGAAAAAAAGTCGCAAAAATCACATACAGCCGTTACACTGCAATCTCATGGCAGTCACCCGAGAACTACCCCTTCTCCTGAAACCAGAGCATGATTGAGGTGGAACCAAATTCCGAGGGAAATGTATGTAACTTTTAAACGGGGTTGTCGTTCCTCTCTGTATCGGCTCGGCTCCGACAACTTTTCCCGCCGAAAAGTTCGCCGAAACAATGAAGGAACCTGGCGCCGCCGCCTTCTGTCAGCCTTTCCGTTGTCCCTCTCCTCTCTTTCTCGCGCTTCTTTCTCTCGTAGCTTCTCCTCTGTTCGAGGGAAATACGAGACCGTCGTCGTCTGGCTCTGGTTGGTTGTCTGTCGCCGATAGCAAGTTTACATCCGAGGCGATAGTTCGAAGTGTTCCCCTCTATCCCGTTACTTTTATTCGCGACTACTTTCCCGCCCGTCCTATTCCGCCGTAACTCTTCTAACCTTTTCGCGTTTTGTCTAGCGACTTACGACTTACTCCAGAGTTGCCACCCCCCCAGACTTCATCCCCCTTTGGTCCGTACACCCTCTTCGAAAATCCGGTCTCAACCTGCTCGACCAGACTCCACATGGAAGACTGCAGTCTCTGGATCAGGGATGTCGATATCAATTCGACCGGCTCGATATCAGGAAAGTTGCACCGGTGAAATATAATCGACTAACTTTCTATTTTACCGTGAAATTACCGTGTTTCCCCGACATAGTTGTTCTTTCGGGGGCTGCGTAAGGTACTACGCGTAACGTACACCTCCTTCGTCGAATAATTAAACAATTTTGTTAGAGAACAACAAAGTGCACGATTTAAATTTGATTATTTTTAAGTGACCTGGAAGTTTGTGAAAATTGTAACCACTGATGAAAACTCGGATAATTTTCAAGTGGATTGCAATATTCGTAAGGGTCCCATGTACGAGTATATTCATTAACATCTCACTATTTATGAAATCATTGAAATTCGACTGTAAATGACTGACTCGACGATGAGATTGGTAAGCGCTCGATGCACTCCAAAACATCAATTTCCAATAAGCTTTTTCCGTCGAATATCGCGACGTCGCGTCGGAACCGTGCAAAACAGTATTTAACCAGTTTTACGGTGGCAAATCGATTAATTCTCATTAGTATGCCTCTGATCATGATCTCCGTATACCGATGCTCGTTTTACCATTACAGTAGACTTTATTATCAATATATCACAAAAAAATTAATTTTTTGGACCTGATACACCGGAACACCCCAGGAAAGTGTTCGTGTAGCACTCGTCGTCGATTACCGGTCTCTTTCGAATAGCAGAGCCACGGTAACGAAATTTCCCATGAACACTCCTGACCGGGTCGTGTCTGGACGGAGCGGTGCGACGCGGCGTTCCATAAAAATCTTTCAATCTAAATTCCGGCGCCGGGGAAGTTGTCTAAGTCCAAAGGTTCCCGTGAAATTCATTAAATTACACGAATTCGCCGCGGCGAAAGGAAACCCGCTGACTACCGCAGATTTTATATATCGCTCCTCGTTCCTCGACGTCCACGACCTGGCTGAGGTGGTGGTAGAGGGGGTACATATCGTTTCTACCCCCGAGATTCCTCGCACTCGAAACGATTAACTGAATTCCTTGGGATCGCTGTGCACGTAGCCACCGCACCGGTAGATAGCACAGGATGAAGGGAATCGTTTGCTGGAAAGAAACAGCCTGTTTTCGCAATCTTTCTTTTCCCGTCGTCTATTGAATCCCTGGGCTTTCCTTCGGAGAAAACTAAGGGCTCAGTTTACACGGTGGACCATCATGGCGACTAATTAATTTCGTAGCCGTGTACTCTTACCGGGATCATGGAGGACGGCCGTTAGGTAACCGGCCATCAAAGATGATTAAAACGTAAAGGCGTTATTACGACGATTTCACGGCTCGGTCGAGGGGGTCATTCGACGAGCACGGGGGGATTATGGTCACGGATATAGGATAATAAGGATCCAAGGAGGTAAAGACGAGAAGTTGGGCGGTACGTGACTCGAATCGGCCGACCGAAGAAGGCTCGAATTACTTTGACAAACTCCGACCGGCATACGTGCCTCTTTACACCGCACACTCACACTCCGCGGCCGTCTTTCTTCCTTCAACAACGATTTCTTTCCTGATGCATCGGGCTCGTTAGAAATCAACGAACAGGTACAGGTACGTGCGCACCTTAACAATCATATAGATTGTGCTATTCCAAATCTCGTAGGCAATTATTCCCAATACGTTGCCCGTTTCGAAACCACAGTTGGGCAAAAATTTAATCAACGACGAATATATTTCTACTTCAATCGTTAATCGCAATTAACAATTCATCTCCTAGTTTAGTCGTTAATTGCGATTAACGATTACATTCCTTTCAATTGTAATCGTCAACCGGATAATTGATTAATGATTAACTGCTGAAAATACGGAATCAAAACTGTATGAATACTGAAAATAATATGTAAACTGAGCTTTTGTTGAGATATATTTCTATCAATTCTCCATCTCCGCTCTCTGTCTCTATCTGCCTCCTTATTACAATTTATGGATAGACTGTATAGCGATTAACTTCATCAATTGATGGAATCAGTCTCCGATTTTTCAATGATTACTTTTTAATCGTACACTGGTCAATCGCACTGTGGTCATTTGTCGGTTTTACACATGTGGAACACTGTTATGAAAACTTTCAACGTTGCTTTGAAATATAAATAACAAGCAATATATGTAAAATGATTTACTATACCAGGAGTTCTTAATATTCGCCGTTTAAATCAAAAGTGTCAATAACTACTGCAGTACTAGGAATATTACAGTTTACCCTATAGCATGAAAGCGGTGTTAACTCGTAGAAAATTACAACGGAATCGTTCAAATATTGTTAACGCTGATCCCGAGTGAACTATAATGAGGATTTACATACAATAGTGCCGGTTGATCTATTGAATTCTAGTTTGAGAGAACCGCGACGAACACTTTAGCTACAATCACGGAGAAAATGGAGAAAGTATGTTATGGCAAATTGCAATGCGAGTGACACTGTGTCTGCTATAACATTAATTCCGTGTCACAGTATAACGACCACTATTATGGTCGCAATTTGCGGTTAAAATTCGCACGCAGCCTCGGTGTTCATCTTTGTTTTGCCATCGTCGCGGCTCAGTTTCACGTTTTGCGTGTTGTTAATAATAGCAGGGGACACAGTTCGACCGCAAACCGTTCGAAACCTGTCGTTTCGAATAAACTGTAGAAACCAGGGGCTAAACTATACGTAATTTATAACAATTATATCGGCGATCCGCAAGGATCTGGGTCAGCGTGCTTTTCCGAGAATTTTCAGAAAAATCACGTGGCTACTTGGACGCAGCGAAAACATGTTTCATTCGATTCCCGTTGCTCGACTTCTAAATAAATTATGCCAGACTTGCGTTAATTCTGCAGCGAGTTAAATCATTAAACGACTGACCTTCAATTCTTCGTTTATTTCCCCTAGTCTGTTGCATTCATAAATAATATGAATGTGTTGGTGTTCATAGAAATTTAAAAATATTAAACAATTTATTCGGATGAAAGAGCATGTTTCGGGTCAACGTTATCCAAATTCTCGTTTTATTTTGTATTTTATTCGGCCGGTTGCTGTGTAATACAATAGAATCGCATAAAACGAGGTTTACTGATAACAGTGAATAATTAATGTAGATCTGCTTTCGAATACACAGTCCGCCCCGTGGGATGAAGTTTACCCGTTCCGGAAGTAGAATTGTTTGAAATTAAACCCACAGCTTGAAAAGAGTTGCGAATGAAGGAGGTAATAATTCAAACTCTGTTACATGCGTGTTAGCTCGGAATAAATTCGTGAAAATTTGCTTATCAGTGTAGCGTCTCCTATATAGCCGGATAAGCATGGGCCAGCGGCCCTCGGTCCGATTTTCCTGATTCCTGTCTTAAAACATCGTTTCATGTCTAAAAAAACATTGTGTAAAATTTCAAATGTCTACCCTCACCGATAGGGGTGATATTGAGATAAATTCCCCCGCACTTAAATGCAATTTGCTCTAAAACGCGAAAAGATATTGACATGGGATAAACGGAAAACAAAAGATATAGATACACTCTATATTTCAGATTTTTTTCAGAATTTTTTGCTAATTATTTATAGTTGACAATAATTAATTATTAATTTTTTGGGAATTTTTTTAACTATCTTCCCCTGGGTTGACACCTACCAAAAAATTCTAAAATATTGCTATGATGCTAACCTATTTTGTAGAAAAATCTCAGAGTGTCCGTTTGGTGGAACAGTGTCAAAAAAAATAAAGTATGCCGGCGAACGCTCGGTTTGATCAGTAACGGCGCACTATGGGCCAAACCGACGAAATCTGTATCAAAATCAAAGAACTTTCGATAGAAATGTGATAGAGCGATGAAATTTTTTTTCAAATGAAAGCTGAAACTTTGCAGAATATGGAATAATTATGGAGATTGTGGTACAAACATTTTTGAACCTTGAAAGAATTCGTTAAACTTGAACAATTTCAAGAAAATTGTGGTTTTTCCTTTCCAATACCACGCGCGGAAAAATTTTTTTTTCTAACATGCGACACATCATTTCCCGTAGATTTTTTCACGCTGACTTCAAATCTGGTTTCAAAATTTGTCTACGACCTCAGGATTTTGCAAGAAATCGATTTTTGTGAACACAACTTATGGAATCATTTTTTCGTTGAAATGATTTGGTAACCCACTAGTTTGAAGGAATATTGTATTTTCATATATAAATTACATTAAAAATAATCATAACGAAGTATTTTAACGTCTACTTAAAATCAGCGTGAAAAAATCTACGGGAAATGATGTGTCGCATGTTAAAAAAAAAATTTTTCCGCGCGTGGTATTGGAAAAGAACAATTTTCTTGAAATTGTGCAAGTTTAACGAATTCTTTCAAGGTTAAAAAACATTCGTATCACAATCTCCATAATTATCCCATATTCTGCAAAGTTTCAGCTTTCATTTAAGAAAAATTTCATCGCTCTATCTCATTTCTATCGTAAGTTCTTTGATTTTTACACAGATTTCGTCGGTTTAGCCCATAGTGCGGCGCAGCGACCGAGTCTAGTCGGCGCGATATCTAGACGCAGTCACAAATCAAAAGTAGTGTCCGGGCACGATCGTTGTCCGTGCAGACCACGGCTTTTGGACAACGAAGGAGCATTTACTGTACTTATATTTTAAGAATTTACATAAACGTCCACAGTGTGATAACGACCAAGGAAAGCATGTATTTGTCAAATGGATCAGCCTCATAGCGAGATATAAGTTTCGGTAATCAACCGTGACAGTTTGAATGCATCTCTCCTAAAAGTTTCCAGCGGTGTGGTAACTATCTTCGCAAGACATAATTGCAACCGACACACGCAGAATTTTACAGACCGATCGATTAACAAGTGTCGCTCGTTACATTGTTAGCGAACAGCGTATACCGCGAGCGCACATTAATGTAATTCTGAATTATACACCTTGCATTTGCGGTAAACATCAACTACGATAACCGAGAGATTTCGATCCCTAAATTGTTACACACTTCCACAGTAAAATATATAATATCGTAAACAATTAATGAGTAAACTGGCGAAACACAAATGGCCGCTGGTACGTGCACGGGTGACACGATTATTTGGCCGCGAGAAGCAAGAGCAATCATTATAATGCATTCTAACTTTTCACCATCAATCTTTGTTTCATGCAAGACGCACTTCGTGCAATTGAAGATACAGCGTGGCAAGGATCAACCAGGAAACTGTTAATAATGCAGAACAGTTCATTGTGGCTTGAAAGAGTGTAGTCGACCGGAGTAACAGAAATTCCACATTCTCAATGTAGGACGTTAGACGCAAAGAAAGTCAGATCCTCGTGATCGTCGTCGACTATCTCATGCTGCATCCGTTGATACTGTTCTCCTCTCGTCTAGGTACGCATCTCTCGAAAGCCTCCGACGCGATGCTCGCATGATTCCCGCGAATGTCTTTCGTGGAAACGCGCGTTTCCGCACGGATGGTCGGCGCTTATAGTTCGCAGGGTGGAAAGACGCTTTCGTCGCCGCACACCACATCGAGCCGGAAACGTTCCTCTATGACAGACAGTCGCGAGTCCCTTCCGTGATTAGTGGAACCGATACATTATTTCCTCCTCTTTCGCGATCTTTCCCCTAGCTATAGATCAGTCGTGTTAGCTATTTGGCGGAGCGCCGCGCCGGGTACGTTTCAATCGGGTCAAGGGTGTTTTTGATTAATTGGGTTGGCCAGAATAGGGAAAGATAGAATTTTAGATGCGTTCGTGTAGTTTTGGGAACGGTATGTGATCGAGCATCGGCGCGAGGGCTTAGAAAGAACCCCGTACTAATCATATCTATCCCGGTAAAATCAGTTGTATGTTCCATGTGTTGTAGCTTGTGATCTACTGAACAAAAGATGTAATTGGCACAAAGCTCAATAATGGACAGTATTCGAGTTATAATCAGTCAAACATGACAAATTCGAGTTGCCGAATAATCAAATCAGAGACCACCACAGCAGAATCCAAATAAGTAATACATAATAAGATCATTTTTTTATTAATCCACACACACACGCACACACACAGCAGAGAGGGTTTGGACTCAAAAAATACTACGGGAGTGACGAACCGCGGGGTCCTTATCGCTGCTGTGACACGCAAAGATTTTTGTGAAAGATTTCTGTTCACAGACCTTTTCAAGGTCATTCAAAATTCAAAAGTAATGACACCACCAAACATTTTTCCAAAAAATATATACTTCCCGAGATCTGAGTATTCGGCAGCTCGAATTTGTCATGTTTGACTGATTATAACTCGATAACTGTCCATTATTGAGCTTTGTGCCCATTTTGTTCAGTAGATCATAAGTTACAACATATGAAACATCCAACTGATTTTACCGTGATAAATTTTCCATATGATTAGTGCGGGGTTCTTTAGGACTGCTCGAGAACTCTCCTCCCAACGCATAAGAGTTTCTAAAGTGCCGGGAGATTTGAAAATCGTCCAGATGGGTTTCGCGCGTCAGACAGAGAATACGGGATAGGGCGTTCTCGCATAACTGTTTAGCCGTGACATGGACGGAACAAGGGTCTGAACAGATTCTCGCTGGTAGACTTTAATTCCGGGGCTGAATCACCAAGCAGAAGGAGCGGAAATGAGAGAAATCTCGCGTCGGAGGGTTTCATAAGCAATGGGATCAGAACGAATTCTTTACAACGTCGCTGCACGGCATAGGTGGGGGGATGCTTTCGGTGTAACGCGGTGCATGTAATATGCAGCGTGCAATATGCAACGCTGGTAACCGAATAGAGTCGGGAAGGGCTCCCCTGTATTCGTAATTCATAGCTGCGCGATTCGAAATGGCGAATCCAAAGGCGTGCGGCCCGGCCGCGCGAAAAAGAGAAATCATTGTCACCCCACGCCTGCTCGCGTTAGCATAAAAAATTGCATTTTCATGGGAACCGTAAATTCACACGTTGCGGCGCGCGGCGACGCGTTTCTCTTGTTTTTCTCTTACCGGGATGCACAATCAGCTTTCAGTCACTCTACAAATGGTTCTAGGAAAAATGATCCAACTCGTTTTCGAATTTTACGGTAGCTGTGCAATTTTTGTCGAGGACAGGTCTGTATCAAGAAATGGCGAACAATGCGTAGAAGAGTCACATGTCTGAATCATTTTAAAACAGACAGTGTGGTTTTAACGTTGTGACAATTAGAGTTTTCAAAAATTATCGCTCGGAAATTCCTCAGATTTTCATATTTATTTCCGTGAATTTTTCACCAACGTATTTCGAGTTCTCGAAAGCGGTTCCCGCGTTTTAAAATTCGACATCCAGTGGATCGAGAGATCGTTCGCTCGGTGCACGATCGTAACAATACAATTTTAGATGATCGATCTATAGAACGTTCACGGTGTAAGGGAAATTTCTTCGAATTTTACGATAATCCTGACTGTTCTTCCACGTGGCCGGTTACGAGATAGCCTGCAGGTGAAAACTGTCGTCTCGCAATGATACCGGGGGAACGGCATTCGCAGGCATCCTACCTACACGAATATTGGCAAGTAACGTACCGTAAAACAACACAGGGTACGCATAAATACAGACGTGGTGCGCACCGCGAATCAGACGAATTTTTCCGCGCCCTGCTACGAGAAACCGCGAGCGCGTTCGCGATCAAACGACGCGAGCGAAAATTCAACGGAAAAAAATTAATAGCTCCTTTGTCAACTTTTTTTCCTGTGCGAGCTACAACCGGACCGGAACTTGAAATTTATTGTCAAACGAATTGTTGGACGGTTCTTCCCGTAACGCTAAGAAATTTACTATTGTAACAGTTACTGGATTTTTGAAACGTTTCTATGCAGACTCAATCATATTGTTATGCAAAATTTTGAAATTAAAGTTCCTCAGACGAATTCGAAGCTTTCCAAAGTAATTCGTTAGCGAAACTAAATTTTTGGATGCATTATGGTCGACGAATAAGGTTCTCGACGATTTTTGCCATTGAATAAAATATAGTGGGAACGTTGACATTCCGTCGCGTCGCGGCGAAGTGTACAATTGCGGGACGGGCACCAGAACCCGACCCGAATCGATATTATAAGGTGAAAATGTCAGAATTTATGACGCGGAGGAGTCGGAAACTCGAGCATGTCAGAATTTAGGTATCTGTGGACTCGAGGATTTCGAAAGGGGAGCTCGAAAGTGAAGTTTGCGAAGTTTGGAAAATGTTTGGGGATATGGGAACTTGAGAAACGGAAGAGTTCGCAATCTGAGGAAAACGCGGCGCTCGGTGAAACGGCGAGTTTCAAAATTTCACTATTTTAGCTGCTGGAAGGCTGAATTTACTTGAAAATTTACAACTCGGTAAAAAAGCAACAACTGATGAATTTTATTCGTATGGATCAATTGAAATTTAATAACAATTTCAAATATTTATAATAATATTTTTCGCCTACGCGTGGTGAGGATGGTTGCCAAGTTACGGAGGACACGTGATAATCGATAGCAAGAGTGGGAGTTGAGATAATAGAAGTGGGGGATTTCATACAGTAGATTGGTTGGGTTACCATGGGTTCGTCGACAACTCATTTGACCGACAATAACTTTCGTCGACACTATGTTTTCCTCGACATTGTGAAATGGTCGACAAATAATTTGACCGACACTATGTTTTCATAGACACGGTCAAATTGTCGACGTCTGCTGCTTTCATCGACAGTCCGTGTTTAGCGACAGGTTTGATTCGTATTTGCTAATGTTGACTAATCGTTATTATCACTGTTATGTTCTAGACGCATTTAGTTGCTTGTATAATAAAAAATAAAGAGAAGTACAAAGCATCACCTCAAATAAACAAACTTTATTAATAGGTACACACAAATGAACAAAAATCATAATATTTCATTTAATTTCAAACATAATTGTGTAAATACATATAGATAATTTGAATGAACAGAACGAATGCTACGCATATACATATACAGATTAAAAAACATAACAAAATTGTACAATAATTACATAAATATCAAGTAATGAAATAAAAAATATATTTTGTGCTAAAGCCTTTAAAAGATCCGTATCACTGTACATTTCTCGGCTCTCTAGTATTTTTCGAATACGTCTACGAAAACATAGTGTCGGTCAAATTATTTGTCGACCAGTTCACAATGTCGAGGAAAACATAGTGTCGACGAAAGTTATCGTCGGTCAAATCGTGTCGATCCAAACAGTGTCGGTCAAATGAGTTGTCGACGAACCCAAGGTAACCCAGATTGGTTAGCTCGACAGAGTCGCAGGAACCTCGATACTCGCAGGATTCAGTCCCGTTTCGTCCAACCACCGAGGTTATACCGTACACAAAAAATTATCGACAACGGGCACGTAACAATATACATAGTTGCACGTTGGGGAAACGTTGCAACGGGGTGTTTCCATTTCGAATAAATCAAGGGTAGGTTCGACTGCATTGGGTAGCTGCAACAGCTCGGTGGTCCGAGGCTCTCGAAAAAGCAACGCTCTCCACGCCGCTATCTCGTATTTTTCAATTTGCGACGCGTTCCCCTATTGCGGCTTAGCGCGTTGCTTTTTCCCCTTTTACAAAATCCCTTTCATTTTCGTGCGTGTTCACACGTTAACGAGGAGGAAAGGGACAGGCTCTGCGCGTGTATCGTATTGTATACATACATATAGAAGAGAGAGAGAGAGAGAGAGAGAGAGAGAGAGAGAGAGAGAGAGAGAGAGAGAGAGAGAGAGAACGGAGGAGGAGGAGGAGAAATGTATCGGAAGTAGGATTCAAACGGTTCTGCTCGTTTTGCCTCCTAATATGGCCGACTGCCTCTCTAAATAACATGATACGCGATACAGAGATACAGGTGGACCCGTGCCGCGGGGCAAAAACGTTCGTCGGACTTTGTTCGTTATCGCAGCCTCGAAACAACCGAAACACTTCTTTCGATACGAGAGAGAACGCCCCCCCATAACAATTTGACATCGAGCCGTCGCGCCGAGCCGGAGCAATTCGACCGCGATAATTTCGCTTTTTACCAAGCGGCGCACGGCCTCCGTTTTTCGCGATCCGCGAACAAGATAGACACGGAATTTCGCAAACATCGCCGGTTCGAGCTCGTTAAACAGCGAACCACGCGCACCGGATAAAACTAGACGGTTCTTTGGGAAGGTACACCGTCCGCCCGACAGTGTTAATAACTCGTAAATCGTTGTTCGTTAGCGTTCCGCGCTGCCGGGGCTAGAAGCTGAGGATATTAACGACCGCGATGAATCTTGACCGTTTCGGTGCGTTTCATTAACCTTTGGCTGAATTTTTTACGAACATTCTTATATGATAAATGAAGTAATGCACTTTAACGCCTTTGCGCTGATAGTATGTTTATCTTCTCTTCGATGGACACGTGCGAGACCCTAGTGCAGTGATGGCGAACCTTTTTGAAGAGTGGATCAATTATTTGTATTTCTTTTTTAAATACTAGCCCATGGGTCATAATTAGAAGGGTGCCAATTATTTGGAAACATCAAACATTTTGTTAAAAGATAAAGTTGACAGTTGAATCTTTCCGGTTCTCACTATTGAAATAATCAGAGAAAAGTTTTAGTTTCCTTTTTGATTTATAACTTTAACTTTTGCGGATCAATATTACAACAAACGCGTGGGTTACAAAGCCTTCGGGAGTCAGTATCTGACCCGCGTGTCATAGGATCGCCACCACTGCCCTGGTAACTTGTAACGTGTCGAGAAGTTAGCAGCGTTTCAGGTTCGATTGTGTGGCGTGTCGTAACGATCAGTCTGAAGGAACTGGCATTAACGGGCGACGAGAAGCCGTCTATCGGCGTAATCAGCGATCCCGGTCAGAAATCCACAGCAATCCACAGCAATCCCTGCGCATCGCGGAGGCCTGAGAATGGCAACGCGATGCCTCGAGTGGGTTCTAGTGGCTGGCGAGAGCCACGAAGAGGGTGAAGAACGCTGATGCAACCGCTATTTATCTCCGGCCACCCTCCGAAAGGCATTATCATTTCAAATTGGCGGGTTGTTCAGGCCTGCGCGAGGCAGTTTCGAGTTGGCCAGAAACCGCGAAGAACATCTCGAGGAAATAGTCTGGAGATCCTTTTACGGTGATTGAGATCGCGACTACTTCAACTGTTCATTAATTAACCCTATGAGGATACGGATTCTTTTGCAACATTGCATTTTCCTCGGGAAGTTATGTCAAAGTTTTCTGTTCTGTGAGAAAATTACAATTGAGGTATTCCAAGATATTTAGGAATATTTTTCCAGAGATTTTTCGCTGTCGATCGGTTGTACAACAGGTGAAGAAAACGAGCATTTCTGGTAGACCGCATAAAATTCTTGTAGCTCGGTTAGGCATGAACATAGACGTCGACGACGACGCCTCGTAATTTTCCAGCTGGTCCCCAATGGTGCCTCTGGGACACCGGCGCGGCGTTTCAGCCTGCATCTAATCGCTCGCATTATCGCGTAAGCGTACTCCTCCGATCGAATCTCGTCGACTGTTATCGTCGTTATTGACGGGAACCACCTCGTAATTACGTGAGAACGCCGATAAAACGAGCTACCGACGCTGCTGTGAAGTGTCTCGTCTAAATATTTCGGTTACATTCGTTATACCTGGACCCCGATATTCCTGCTACCGCTACTTTCAATGCCGCTGGCATTAAATATAACCGTTTCCGTCGCAGAATGAATACATATGTCGGTCTCTAAATTGCAATACTGATCCGATACGGTGAGTTCCAATTTTAGACTGACGGGAATTTTGAGTGGGCTTCCGGAACTTCAATTTACAATTCTGCCATTGAACCGCTGTTGAAACTAATGCTTATTAAAAGACGATTATGTAGGATGTGGAGCGCGGGGTCGAAGACATCCCCAAACTGTATGTTGTGTGTTGCGTGACGTATGAGTGTGTGCGTGTATGTGCGAGCGACAATGAAATGAAATGAAAGCTCGTATTCATGAAAATGGGCCAAATTAAGTCAAGATCAAATAGAAAATTTATAGGGTGTGTATACAGGGCGACAAGAAATAACGGAGTTAAACATTTCTTATTATAATATAATTCTGTCAAATCGACGAATTTTGAAAAACCAAATGATAACAACCATAACATAGACCTTTAGTATTCATATATTTAAGATGGTGTTTTTAAGAGTGTCCGAATATTAGTGGGAGTCACTCTATGTAGTTTAGTTGATTCTTTGGACTAATAACGAAAACTTTTACGAAAAAATTAGTATTAATAAAATATTAGCTAAAATATCGCAGGTGTCTTATAGTTTTGTCGCGGAGTGTACAGGCATGTCGGAATATGTTGACATATTAAAATATCCATTTTCTTCTCAGTTTAATGTACCAAATGAGGAAAAATAGATGATGTGCTATCTTTTTGTCCCGGAGTGTATGTTTGATGAAGGAGTCGTTGACATAATCCGACAGCCAAAATCAAAATAATCACACTGCTACGCATTAGATGGAGGACTCTCCGCTATCAATCGACTGTCATCGCAAGCTTGGAACCAAGACGCAAGACGCGGCTCGTTTCCGTCTCGACAAAAGGAAATGCGCGCTCGTCGGTTTTCTACATTGAAACGCAATCAAACAAACAACTGTACGGTGCACAGTCTTCCGTAACGTGGAACAGCTTTGTTTCGGAGCTGTGTCGACGTAATCTGCTCGCTGCTCGAATCAGGAGAGAGAGAGAGAGAAAATGAGCACAAACCCGAGAAAACGGTCCGCGACTCTGAGTTTGCCACGCCACGCCGGCGTGGAATGCGTGCAATTCGTCCGTCGAATAAATTCGAGAGACACGTTTCTTCGTTCCCTGACGGGCAACGGAAGCTCGTCGCGAACGTGTTCGATGGCCCTGCTCGAAATAAAAATGTTAGATTTATTCGGGCTCTATTTATGGCGCAGGTCCTCTTTCATGGTAGAGCCAAATGCTGATACGCGGTGGAAAATGTTTTTCCTTTTCTTCCATCTGATGTAAGCACACTGCAAATCTTTATAAATCTCCATTTTTAAATCTACAAAAAAGAAAATTATTTTAACCAATTTATATAGCTTAGCAATTAATTAATTGAAAGTTGAGATTCGCTCGAATTCGATCAATTCACTTGGCAACACGATTCGAGCAGAGAAGAACTTGATCCTCTCTTCGCTCAAGATGATCAAGTTACGTTTTAAAACGAGTCCGTTTAAACAGATCGTTTGCAGTTAATGTTCTTTGATATTAAAATCAGATTTTAGGTAATTCATTAACGGGGCAGGTATGAATGGGCACGGTGTAAGTCGGCAATCGCATTAACGGGCAAGTTTGCGTTGGTTTATGTTGCATGAAAAGTGGTAAGAGATTACAGATAATGCTCCTTAAAGTACCCGCTTTATGTGCAACGTTCACGGGGCTTCGCTGTATATTCTTTTATTTTTGCGACGCAAAAAAACACAGTTAAACATTAATGTACTTAGCGTAGTGCTTCCGGAACGATGATATGCTTGTCACGGAAAATTGCAGGGCTCCGCAGTGAGATATTCCTTTTTTTCTGTATCGCTTCCTACTTCAATTATGCACTCGTTGCAAATAGCACTGCATCCGTTCGCGATGAAAAGCATGGTTCCACTATTATACAGGATCTTTTGTTGTTAATATATTTCTCTTTTCAATGGAATTTCGAAAATTCAAAAAGAGGAAATATTTCAAAGTTGAAAAAACGTTCGCGATGAATGGAAACGATTCACATGGAGGAATGCGTGTGTGTATAATAATAGTCCCCCGAAAGTTTATTTAAAAAAGCAGACCTGCAAATGACAGGGCTCTTTTGAAATATTAAAGAAAACACCGTGCGATGCCGCAGAACACGTACACGAGGAGTCTGATACAGGAAAATACGGAAAAATTTACTTCCACCGGTTCAAGCGGATACCGGATACGGGATACAGTTTTAGAACCACTATAAATATTTGCCCGCCACGAAATATTCGGAAAACACCGTAACGATCGCAATATTTCGGTAAATTTCACTGAAAAGTAGCCGCGGCTCGACCAGCAACTATGTAGGTCGATCGTACGGGATTAATAAAAATAAATCTGAGATTACTGTGCCGACATCTCGTTTTATCTAGATTGATTTCGGTCGCCGTTAACCGTTCACTTTTTCCAGCCTGTATTTTCGTTTCGCGCCCACCACGTCCACTAGCTAATCGTATTTCTCCCGTGACAAGTAATGGGGACCGATGTGTTGACAGACGATTACGTTTCTGTCTATCGCTAAGCGTAAAAGTTATCACTCTGTTTCGGGCGAAATGTCTCGCTGAAATATTCAATTTTCCTGCGTTTCCATTCTATTTGTATCCGCGCCGACAGTCGTCCGTCATTTTGCGAAAGATTTGCAAACGCGCAAGTAGAATTGGTCCGCCTGTGGTCGGACAGGCCTTGTAACCATTGTCATATACGTACATATAATGTAATGCTTTATAGATACTGAAAGCTGTGTTCGATATCGTTCTAATAGATAAAAATGATTAATCTTGTTTATTGCGAGGTACACTCCTAAGTAATTGAAGGTAAACAGTGATTTTACGGGAGTTCGTTCCCTCTCGGCGACTTTCCCCAGGATCTGATCGATTCGCACGCAAAAGTTGTCAAACGAATCGTCTCTGGCTAGAAATCGACACGAGAAAACGAAATCTCGGTTCCTGACAAATATGTTTGTAAGAAAGTGCTTGCTCTTCTGAAAAGTTACTGTTTATTTTAGTGGAAGATTGTAGATTTTATCTGAAGTATGGGTTTAATCAATTTCGTCTCGTTCATGATTGAAAGAACGAATTCTGACTTTTGGAGAGAATAACTGCCTTCGTTCATTCTCAGTCAATAGCGAATTGACGGTAACTCTATCGGTCTAATGAAAGAAGAGAGGCACGCAGAAACGGCAAAAAGAGGAGAGAGAAAAAAAAGAAGAATAGAGAGAAGAGAAACGACGCGTTTTGATTCACTTTCACGGACTCCCGTACTTTTCACCTTGCAGATTTTTTAGGGTCGAAATCCACCGCCGTCCATCCATGCATATCGTTTTTTATTTCCCCGGCGAAAGCTCCGTTAATGCGAGCGTTAACACCCCACAATGCGCGTTGGCTTTTTTTACAATCCCCCTTTTCTTCGTCCATTGCGAGAACCTCCTCCTGCTTCCTCGCCCTCGACATTTCTCTCCCTCTCTACCTGTATTTTTCGCACTCTTTCACTCTCCCTCCCTCAGTCTCTCCTTCCCGCTTTTTCCTGTCTCTTCTACCCGGCCGCGTAGATTACGAGAGGGTCGGCACGCCGTAAAATCTGCCGACGCGTGTAAAAACGACTCGCGTTAGCCTGCGGCCATTCTTGTTTTATTTTCCTTGTTACTATTTGCTGTAAACCGACCACACACCGAAAAATCTCTCCGAGACCGGCCGTAACTGCTTCGACAGCCGCTGGTCCTGACGACCATTATGCTGTGTGCACACGTAAGAGCCCACATCGAGGGAGCCACTCTTAAGCCTCCATTCACTTGCCAGCACATTTCCCAGGAATATACACCGGTGAAAGTTACGACTATTGGAAATTAGGATGGTTAAAACACAAAGTACAATATTTCTACCCCCGGAAATTGCGATTGTTAATGCTTAATCGATACTTGACCATCAATAGCTCGCGAAAGACCGATTCCTTGGCGCCACCGGAAAGAAAGAAATGATCAAGAAACCTTTTAGTTCCTTAAGCACGAAAAAGGAGGTCCGCGGGAAAGTTTCATTCAGGAGCTGGTTAAGCTCAAACTTTTCTGGCACTTTACGGCAGCTCGGAGTTCACGTTCCTCCGCAACTCTGCGAAATAAATATTTCCCTTCAGTCGCCTAATCTCGGCTAAATCGGCGATTCATCGAGCATTAAATCACCGACCGATAAGATCGACGGACGATCGACTCGCTGCAACAGCATCGCTAAACAACAACAACGAAAAGTCCGCTCGGTAAATGGAACTTTCATTTGCAGTTGAAAAAATAGATGAACAGAAATGAAAACACGAAAAGCAATTTACGAATACAACATGCGCGGTTTCCGAAAAACGATTCGCATACATTGTGAATACGCATCTCTGTATAAACAGACAATAAACATTCACATAATAAAATCCATCGAAACGCGTTCGACCGCGGAATATCTTTTCCGGGAAACAATGCCTCGGGATGCATCGGTTTTTCAGGCTCGTTTATTACAAGTGAAATAATTAACTACATACTTGGTTATACTGTCCGGTGTATCGGGCAAAAAAACTAATTCGCGGCAATATTCAGTCGGTTGCGATCAATGGCCTGCGGTTTCCCTTTTATAAACAAACAACTTCGGTTTATTACCAATTAGCGTTAACGAAATGATCCTGAAATATTCTGCAATACTTCCTGTTCGTGTCTGGCGAAATTGGTTGCTTTTTGATGAAATTGTGGTAAACGTCACGGGAAATTGTGAGAAACACATATTTATTCAACATGTTCGCTACCACCGTCAGAAATATGTGACATCCATAATCTGACAGCTCACTGAAAAACAGTCAAATTAATTTTATGCACTTCGTTGCTTAAAGTCATAGTAGAATGCATAATTTTCAGAGAATCTGTGACTGTGAATGCTGAACTGTTTTAATAATTCCAAATTGGGTACGTTGCATTTAATAAAAATTTCGATCAAGGAAGGTTAGCAACGAGACAAATGCTGGTAGCGAACGTGCTAAACATATTTATTTCTCAGCTAGATTTTATGGATTAGTAAACATTATTTTCTGAAGATTTTTAATTTATATAAAAGACCCTTGTGTATTATCAGAATAAATATTAGCGAAACTCAGATAAACGAAAGACTGTGCAGAACCGGTTTGCATGACCCAGCGAGCTCAATCACTCCGTGCCTCAGCGGATTCGCAACATTTTCCGGATCCTCGCGATTCTTTTCGTTCGCGAACTGTAAAAGACACGCCAATCGCAATTTCAGCAAGGAGTCGACATCGTGCGGATTCGGTAGTAATTAAGCGGCGTAAAGAGCGCATTTCGCGAACGGTACACGCCTACTTTCCGCGAACGCGCTCGGCCGAGTATTGTATGCCGGGTTGGAGCAATTCTCCGGGCAGAATAATCGCGAGGCAAAATATCTGCGAAAGTTGGCCAGTAAATCACTTGGAACAAAACCTCGGGAGTATCCTCGTGGGCCAGGTGTCGCCAAGACACCTGGTCCAGGCCAAAAAGCGTCGCGACGCGCCCGGCGATAGGCAAATCTCAGACCGAGCTGTCTGGCGAAGAGCGATGGGCCGATAGAGAGACCGTGGGAAAGAAACATCGGAAAAACTCACCGTTGATGACGACGATGGCGCCCAGGAGGCAGAGCAGCAAGTGTCGCAGGCACATCTTTTCTAGGTGCGGGGGTTTAGCACAGAAAAATAGCGGAACACGCGTGCGGAAACCGGGGGATCCTCACTTGGCCAGCATCGTTTTTCGGGGCTGGCTAAGCTCGAGATTCTCTCCTCGCGATCTCCGTGGACATCAGGCAGCCAGAGCACCGTGGAAATTCGTCCCGAGGATCGTCATCGCGATCGAACACCGTTCGGAGATCTCTCTACGACTTTCCCGGATCGAAAGACGATCGCGGAACGGACCTATGAATGACAGCTAATTAGAGCGACTCCGGTTGATCGGACACGATCAAAGGAGGGGGTCTGGCTCTCGATTGGAATCCGACTCTTGCCCTTCTTAGACTCTCCCTTCGACGACCCTGAACCTTCTTCCGGCGCTACCCTCTTTCTCGAAACCGTGGGACAAGAGCTCTGCGAGAGACTGCTCTTTGTCCCCCCCGCTCCACGGATATGATATCGTCTTTCCTGCGGATCTTCGATCTGCTTGTTTGTACTTGATGACGTCAGCTAGCCAGCAGATCCTTTCCTCGGTAAAAGAAGGAGAGAGAGAGGGTAAAGAGAAAGTGCTCGCCTCCCCCGAGGGCCGAGGGATTCGAGTTGATCCCCTGAGGAGACTGGCCGGGGGACTAGCTCCGAGCTCCTCTTAAAGTAATTACTTCTTCCGGAGGACTGTCTCGAGCTGGTCGAATTTTAATGATCAAAGCAGCCGATCGGAGACGCCGCACCCGGCTACCGAGCAGACTTGCTCCAACAGCCTGATCCTCGAGGTACGCATTACCGGCGACGATCTCACTCCTCCTATCAGACTGCACACCTTCTAGTTTTTAGTTATCGAGGATAATTTGACTTCTCACGTTTTCCAAATCCGAGTGTGTCTCGCACCGATAGTTCTGGGGATGGAGATAGTATTAAGGGTCGATGCGTTAGGGGTTGATCCGCGTTAGGGGTGAAAATATCCGCGGAAACACTTCGGCCACGGGACGCTTCCGGCCACGTCGAACTCGCGGCGCTTACTGAGTCTCTCGAGGCGATCCTCGAGGGTGACGAGCACGTTTCTCACCCCCACCAGGCAGGGGATGACCGCCACACGAGAGGCCGCGCGCTGATCCGACGAACATGCGCACCCGGTGCCAGCAGGTAGCGCGCGTCTGAAAGCGTCGCGACGCTTCCCGAGGAGACGCCGAAACTGACTGAGCAACGGTCAAGGCGGCCCCCAGGACGCCCCGGCCGACAGACAAAGAGAGGAGGCGCCGTAAAGCGCAGCCACCGGGGCAGGCTGACAGACACACATACACACGTTAGACTTGCGGCAAAAGTTATGACCTCAAAGGGGTCGTTAACGAGCGCCCGCCAAATTAGTATAACGGCTGTGGAACACTTCTACCCCCCACTCCCGGGAAACCAAGGCCTCGATCGCGAGAGAAGCGTCTTTGGGATGGGGTCGATTGTGGGATTCGGGGTTCTTTCTCGTCACGAAATTCTTCAGGACTTGCAAAATGTTTGAAATTGGGCTGCCTGTGCTGTGAGTTTCTTACTTTCGTGTGTTTGTGTCTGGCTTCGAATGTGTTTGACAATAGTTGTTAGATACATGCTGGATTTTGACTGCGAGGGTGTATACAAGATTCTTTGTGAGCAGAAACTGTGTATTTTTGCAAGTATTTTCGAGAGCGATATTAAAAAATAATTTTTAGTTTGTGGACAGTATTATCCAATGAGGAGGATTGAACTTTCCAGTGTACGATTGAATAAGCATTGCACAGATGTCAAAAGCACAATTTCGTCGACGCATCTCAACGTTTGCTTTCTACAATGACAACACCATTAACAGTGTTACCGAATGGTTCTGATACGCATCCGATGGTGATGCACCAACATCCACGATCGTGTTCAACGGAAAAGGTCTGCAAGGGTCCCCACTCATCGTGATCGTTAATTAATCTCTATAACGCGATCGCGGGTCTAAAGTGATACAAGCTATAGCCGTGTACTAACGAGCCACGCGTCACACACGATCAATGTAATTAATAATTAAATCCATCGCATCAAAGCGCCGCGTCGCCGTGAACTCCGGTATCTCCAGAGACGTAAATAATTATCCGATAGCCGGAACTGTATGCAACCGATAACTGACAACGCATCCTGTCACGGTAACCTTCGACAAAGGGTCGGTTAGGCTGCGACTTACGGGAACGGCGATCTGATCCTTCGGAACACTGACACTATCCACGTTCTTTGTGATCCCAATTTTTAATTAGCGCAGTCCCGGAACCTGCCACGCCAATCCAATTAATAAAACAATTAATTTGCTGGGATGTAAGCGGCCAATCAACATTTTCGAGTAGTTTGAGAAATTGAATATCATACAATGCAGAACCCTAATATCTGTGGTCGTCAGGAAGAACGCCTCTTGTCACATACTTTCACTTTCGAGATATTGCCGTTTAAAGTTTTGATCACTAATGCTTTGACATAGAACATCGGTTAAATTGCATTATTGTTTTGAGCCTTTCGAATTTGTTTTCGTGACTTTTCTTCTGGTAAATGCGTAATTCCTATACTATAAAGTTCAAATAATGCGTAATCTCAAATTTTTTCCCTTGCAACCACAGATATACTTACAAGTATTCGAGTTTCATCATATCCGTGATTTCAATGCCTCCTGTTTCAGATTAGCGATTTAAAACATAGCAAGCCTGCTTTACAATAATTTTTCCTATAGTTCGTGCAAGTTCGACAAGTTTGCCAGCTAGGTCTCAGGAGCTGGGATCACTTATGCGAGTCGAAGTTCCCGAAGACGGGGCGCAGCATCGACGCCAATGAACCATTTTTATCTAGTTCTCCGTCGGCTCTTTTTACGGAGCGAGCAGTTTTCTGCACAGCGATTTAGCAAGTCCCAGCAATAACCCGGAAGGAAGGAGACGGGCTAGAGCTAGAGAGAGAGAGAGAGAAATAGAGAGTTTTCCATGCCTCTCGGGCCGTGCTTTGATCGGCGGCCCCTCAAAGCATCGGCCCCCTGTCTCATTCCGATTCTGTTTTAGCTCGCCCGCATATCGATATTCCCCGTGCTTTTTTCTCAGCCGACCTCTTTATTCCCGCCTTCGACGTCGACCAATTTTCGGCCTCGCGTGAAGATGAACAGAAAGAAAAACAACGCTCTTCTCCTCATTAACCGCTGCTGGTACCGCTATGGGAGAGCTTGCGGGTAAAAGGCCGGAAAATTTCCTTTCGCCCGCCTATGTGCGCACCCCAGGAGTTAAACTAATTGTTATCGTGCCGCGCTGACCCGACGCCTGTCAGGTGAAAAATCACATGCAGAAATCTATCGTGCCCGACTTCTCGATCGATGATTCCTCTTATGGCGATTTCTACCTTTCTGCACAGTTTTATTTAACCTTCTGACTGTGATGCACTTTGCGGTTCATTCAGAAAATATATACATATCTTACAACCTGTTAATTGAAAATTTAACAAGCGGAAGTTCGTATGATACCGTTATTGAGCAAGATAGTTATTCGCGATAACTATGCGAAAGGGGTTATCGCTTTCAATGCACAGATTGTCAACCAATATTTCTGAAAGTTGACAGGGAACGCGTATGCGGTAGCGAAAGAGTCACATATTATTGCAGATTATTCATTTGCATGTATATTGACGGAATAAATTACAAAATTGCTCGATAAAACTGTCCCCGGCTCTGCGCCGAACAATATTTCCCGGTCAATATTGAAACACGCCGGACCGGAAAGTAAATTTGAGGACAATCATCGAGTGGGACGCGGTTCTCGCTATTAGAATCACTCATTCGATTGCTCAATTACACACGACACTTGCTTGTAACTAAATATTTCGTTCTTACACAGGGTATTTCATCTAACTTGACCACCTTGAATATCCTTGTTGTTTTTAAAGATACGTCAAATGTCTGAAGAACAAAGTTGAATGGTAAAATGGGGCTCATACGACACCAAAAAAATTTTGTTTCTATGTAATTTTTTTTAGAGATATGAAGGTCACCTTCATTTTTTTAAATGGAATGAGGTATTTTTTCAATCTTTAAAACCAACTTTTAAAAATATCTTTAAAAACAACAAAGATATTCAAGGTGGTCAAGTTAGGTGAACTATCCTGTATACAAACAAAGAGTTATCCAAAAGTACCTTTAGGATGTTGAATGAGAATAACTGTCAAACGCCATGTTTGTCTCTTGTCACTTTCTTGTATTACTAACCTACACAGTGATAGACAATTTTAAATTTATTTTGCAAATCAGTGTTCAATAAAAAATACCCATCGTAACTAACGTGATTTTTTCGGCATACATAATCGTCCATCACAGCAACCAATTCGAAATTTGGTTAAAAAATTTGATGAAACTGGATCTGTTCATGATAAACCAAAGTCTGGCAGACAAAGAAACAGCTGGTTCGCAATGAAAACATTGCTGCTGTTCGTGAAAGTGTTGCTAATGAGTTATTAGTAATGACCCATCAACATCAATTCCACGTCGTTCTCAAGAATGGAGCATTTCTTCGAACTGATGTCTGTAAACATGGTCGTGGTGGTCATTTGACAGATATAGTCTTTCACACATAATTGTGATAGATGATACCTGATAATATAATTAAATAAAAAAACGAATAAATTTAAAAACAGTATGTTTTTCATTTTAAAAAAACTTCCTATAGACTATTTTGGATAACCCTATAGTTTATGGACAAAATTGGCAAATTCGCTTGTAAAATTATAATTTTTATTACACTTTACGTATGCGCATTTATATAATTCATAATTATCTTCAACGAGGATGCTCTTGCAGAATCGATCACGGTTAATTTATAAGATTTTATTTGTGAAGTATTAAAACTCGCGCGGTAGATCCCGAGCGGAGTGAGAAACAAATTACTGTTTGATCGGAAGTTTCTCTGAATTAGTTCCCTCCGTGTAATTAAAACGGAGTCGTATCGCGACAATTATGATCGATCCGGCGAAGTTGATAATATTTACAAGCAGACCGTAAACGCGTTAATAATATGTTCGCGAGGCAAACCCATAAACGATCTGTTTACTGGCCTAATAAAGAAGGAGCGTTTCAGGATGGGGGATATTGAATCGCGTTGAGCCGCGGATTTCCCCGGGTGAAGAGATTGTTCGAAAGCAGAACCGTTAATAATTAACGGGGGACGCGTTAACACTGTTTCGAGTCGTGAACAAAATTAATGTTTTAACGGCGACCGTGTGGCCGCCGTTGTTCAACGATTCCTGGGGCGCCTCCGCGAGCGGAAAAACAAATGCGCTTTTGTGCCCGTCGGATAATCCATATAATTAAAAAATTTACACACTCGCCGAATAGCCGTGGAATAATGGAGCCCCCCGATAAAAATGTAAATATGAACGCACTCGACAAACCGACTGTGAGCCACGCGAAACCACCGTGAATTCGCAATGCCCGTGAATTTTGTTCCATTCCGCTAAAGTAGAAAGCATGCAAATCAAGGATCCCGGTGTTCGGAGAAACATTGATTTATTTCGCTGGTACATTTTCGCTGGGTTTTTTTTATAGACAGGAGATTCGATAGAGATTTTCCATAGTCTTCTATACCACTTACAGAAATAGATGCGAATATTCATCCATTTTTGGTTTCACTTTAAAAATGGAAAAATTGAAAAGGCTACGATATCTAATTTCTAGACCTAACACATCAGGCAAACATTTCGCATCAGCGTCTCACCTTACCACTCAATAATCATCTGCGGCATGTTAACATCGTTCCGCGCGATAATATTCGCGAGCGTACTCAAGCCGGATCGTGGAATCGCTCGAATTACCAGACACTGTTTCGGATAAACTGACCACCCCGTATAACTGTCCAAGTTTATCCAGCCGCGACGTATACGTTCGCCAACGATTATTGTGACAATTTCATTTCGCATTATCCAGCCGAACGGCCAATGACTCTATCGGCGAAAACTACCTCGTTCCCACCCTTCGCCCGCGTCTCCACCCTCTTCGCCTCCCCATTGCAGCGGGATGGAGAGGGGTAGATTCTAGGTACACCGAGTCCGGACTACAGCGCACGGTAAATTTCCCTTCGGGACATGTTTCGCGCATATCGAAATCCCATTTGATCGAAATTTCGGATGAGCCACGCTGCACTGTCCTATCCTCTCCCTTCTCTCGCACAACCCCCTCCCTTCGTTCTCCTGGATCGCGTACTTGCTATCCGAGCCGAGGAGAGGGAAAAAGAGCGCCGGGGAAAAAAAAGAAGAGAAAGGAACGGAAAAAATATAGTTCGAGCGGTACGTTTCGCGCGGATTTACGGCGACTTACGGATTTGTTTCAGCGGAACCGTTCACTCAGCTTGATTGGCGCAGGGTGGTCCGAAGGGTACAAAAAGTCTGGGGGAAAAAGAACAGTTAGAGTCCGAGGTTAGTTCACTAATTTTTAACGCGTACGAATTTTATCGGTGAGCCGGTTTGATGGGTTTTTAAACAGCGAAAGTTTTTGCGCTCAGAAATTCATCGAAAAATGGGAGAAAGGTAAAGTGTAATACATACTTGAAAAATGGTTGAGCGAACGAGCAAGCGAAACGAAAGATAGTGGAACCGTGGACGTTTTATTCGAAGTAAAACAAGCAATAAGATTTTTATTTTTCATTATATCCCGATGATCTCTTATGATCGCATCTTGTTCTGCCAAGCTGTGAAAATGTAAACACGCACCCGTAAACGCTGTGTACGTACCGTGTTATACGAGCCCCTTTCTTTACCGCGTTACACGAACGGTGTCGCAATTTTTGTACCGTGTTCCACGAATCCATGTTAAACGAACCCGTCTTATGCGGAGGTTTACGGTATTCTCTCAACGGGTAGCAAGTAGCAATTCGTTAAATAACAAAGTTGGTATATTTTAGTTGATTTACGAATGGAATTGTTCTCGCTCTCGAACAACGTATTGAGCAATCCTCCCCTGTTATTTGGTTTGAGAAGGGCCATTCAAAAATTGCCGGTAAATCAACTATTAAGAAACAAATCACCATTTCAGACATCATAATTAGCTACTCGAGCAAAGCGGATTATGCTTCCCCCAAACCGGACGCGGTTCGCAGTACATGTTGGATGTTTCGAACAAACCAGAATGAACTGGCAGAATACGCGTGGAGGTTTATCTGCAAAACTGCGAGCGTCAATTACCATAAACCGGCGATCCTTTCCTTCGTAATCTATAGATATCGCGTCGACGCGACGCGACGTCGCGCGTCGATCGTCAGTCCGTCACGCGTCGATGATCGCATGCGCGAAAAAAAAGCAACACGCGCATAATTCCACGCGGCGAATTGATTGGCTATCAGCAGACGGCCTTGATAACGAACTGCGCTGTTATGAAAATAAATCCGCGGGTGAATCGTAGCGAATCATAGTGAACCCGGCGCTCGAGCACGGTGACAACGTTCCGCCACTTTTTGCGTATACTCTACGTTTGGTAAAAATCCTCTTGAAAAAAAATGAATTAAAATGTCTGTACGCACAGACATTTTAGTCTCCTTCGGACGTTCTTATTCTAACACAGCAACATTTTCTAACTTCCCGAAATATCGATATAAAAAGAAATTGATTTTCGCGAGTTTCAGTTCCGGACAAACGTGGAAAATTCGCGGGAAGCGGGAATGGTTTCGCGGATGATTGTCCCATTGGCGGATCGTTCGGGTGTCGATTATAGTCCTCGAAAAGTGCAAACACGGCGGAGAGCCAACCCTTCGATAACGCGGGGGCTTTCCCCTCCCGGTCCGAGTATTTTTTTAATCTTTCAGCCAAGAACTTTTCAATATTCGCCACACTTCCCCCGGGATGTTCCGCGGTATCGATATTCCATTTCGTTGGGAATCGAGCGACGACCGTGGCGACGCTGCACAGATCACCAGCCGACGAACACGAGGAAAAAAATATATAGGGTGTCGGCGGGGGTGGGACCCGGTGAAAGATGCGACAAGACCGTCGTTTACCTTTATCGCCGACCCCCCATTGCACTCCCCTGCCCTCGTCGGCGTCATTATACCAACTGGCATCGGTGTACCCTTAGCGCCCCCAGACCCGCCATGGGAATTTATTCGGCCGAGCTTACTTATGGCGAACCGTCTCGTCGATTCGAAACCTTGTAACCCTGACGCGCGATGAAGCCGAAGGATCTGGACGCGAAATATATGTGGATCACTTTCTTCTCTGCTTTTAGTACATATTACAAAGTTTGGAATATTTAAGTAACATTTTAATGTACCTAACCTAACAACTACGAGAAAGCAGATTGTAATAGAATTAACATTTCAGTTCCATCATTATGATTAATGTATAAACAGATTACATATTCCTCGACCCTTCTTCGTGGATATTAAACTATTATCTACAAATTATCAATGAAACTAATTCTGTTATACAGAGTATGTCCAATTTGCTTATTAATTATACATTATATGGAATATTATTGTATGCAGAAGTTATATGATTCCGTAGGGCATATTAATTTTCATATTAGTATTAATCATCTAATAATTATCATGTATTCGGCAAATATATATCAATCCCAACAGTCTCACAAATTTGAATAACTTTTATGTGAAATTACGAGCCTGTCGTCGCCGTTTGACTAGATCTAGCATTAATTATTTAGTGCAGTGGGATTACACGTTTCTGACCGATGCCCGTACCAAATGTTGCATGGATACGTTTTTCAGCTTCCGCTTATTGATACCTGCGCACGGAAAGGACAATTCGAATGAATAATTCGGATATTTGCAACCCGCCAAGTGATTCGTATTCAAATGTATGCGATAGAATTTTACGGGGAAAAAGTGACCGCGACGGAGAACGTCCATGTGAGTATCTACATATATTTCTACGGGGGGGGGGGGAACTTTTTAATATGCATTTCCGAATAAAATGAAGCTGCGACCAGAAAACCGAAATGTATTAATTGCAAAAACATGTTGCAGTCGTCGCAAGTAATTTATATTGAATAAAACCGTGCGTTCATTACGTTCCCAACGGCTCACGTACTATAATTATTTCGCCCGAAGATTACAGCAATTTCCAATATCGAAACTTTTTAAATTGCATTTCGCATGATTTCTCCCAATAATACAAATTCGCGTATTCCATCTACTGTACGGTGCGTTCATTTTTCTTTCCGTTCGTTAAAAAATGTTGTATAATTTCTCCTTTAATTACGATGTAGACAATTATTTACAATGGATCATGACCGTGTCTGTCTGTTCCCGAAAAATGTGAAAATATCTCGATATTGATTTTGGGACCAAAAAATTGAAATTTTCTCCTCGAGAAGCATAGCCGTCGCAGTTTATGTAATTCCGGAGCAAACGACGCGGGCTATCTAAACATTTGTCGGTTTCTAATTAAGCACAATAAACTGGGAGTTATATCAATGGGACCGGAAAACAAACAACGGATTTTCCCGTGGAATGAACAGAGCTGGACTCTCGGCAAAAAGGTCTCGTCTGGGAACGCATTGTCGGCGAGAAGAGTTCCGCGGGATCAGTCTCGCGTGCGAATAAAAACCGGCACAGCGATTTTCTTTTGGTGGTACGCAAAGCGTGCAAATTAGGCGGCTGAAAAGGGAAAGATGGCGGACGCCGCGCCGCGCCGTCTCTATCCGTGGAAATATAAAGTTATCGCGTGGCCAACTTTCAATTCAATTAATGCCGATAGAGGTCCGGTGACCCATTACATCACTTCGTCGGCACGCGAAATTGTTTCGCATCTTCCTCTTCTTTCTCTCTCTCACTCCCTGTATTTCGACCTCCCTTTCATGCTTCATCTTTTGGTACTATATGTACATTTTTCTCTTTTTATTTTTTAGAGAGGCTTACACCTTTTTTCAGTGGCTGATATGGAAAAGCCCGGTGAAACCAGTCCCGTGATTCGAGATGTTCCTCTGAAAGGATTAATGATTTCTGACACAAAACCGCTGATATAATTAATTCGCGAAAGCCGGAACGGATGGCGAACTGGAGAGACGATACTGGATCGATACTGATCCGCTGCGAATTTTTATTTGATCTGTCCTAACGTAATGCTTAATACGCTTTGGATTTTTGATTTAGGAAGTGTAGTTTATTAAATTTTGAGCGTATCATCTTGTTCGTTATTACTATTCATATTATTATTGTTGCTCGTAAATGGATGGGGAGAATCTACTTTCAGATTATATCGCGCGTTTAATATGTACATTACGATCCGTACTAAATAATTAAAGCTGCATAACCTGAAATATGCACCTTTCATTTTAGAATAAATGACCTCTGGATGTATACATTGCCAGGTATGTTTAAATATTTTATCTGTAATTGGATGAGGTTTAACATTACGAGTTTCGAAATATAATATTTGAAAGGACTACCAAAACAATTTAAATAATACATTTTTCCCAAATAAAACATACAAATAAATGGAAAACATCGAATTCGTTTCAGTATCCACTAAAAATAGATGCAAAGAATCTGTAGCTGTATTTATAAAAAAAAAAAGATTGAAAATGTGGAGCAAGACAAATTGGGGGGAGTTAGTTGACTATTAGCGAGCTAGCCAGTTCCGTAAGTGTGATTTATGATTTTTCGGACGTTTTTTTTCACCGGTTCACATGTAAAATGGAATCTGGTTTGAATGAAACTGGAATCACGGTGGACCCTTTCAATGTCTGCGGTGCGCATTGCGCTCGCGAAAAAAATGGCCGACGACTTTAAAGTTTTTGCTGATTATTTTCCGCGCGGAGTACACACGCGTTGCTTTCACGGTCTCTGCGCGAATGGTATTCAATAAATTTCCCTACCGAATGTCCCGTTACGCTCGCTAGGTGCCGAACAACGCTAAACACGTCCACAAAAAAGCATGAAGTGAAACGTGACCAGCTCTCGACACACTCTACCATTCCAGAATCCATTCGCGAATTGAATTCCAGCGTAAATCCGACGGTTTCGACTAGCTTACACATTTAAACAAAACGATTGTTTGAATTTTTTTTAAATATCGACCGTTATTAAATATTTTGGGCGGCGTGGAACGACTGAAAATGTAAGATTAAAATTCTAAGATATTGTTTAACGAGGTACAGTGACCCGAATTAATATTCGGACGGTCTAAAAGAAACGATAAGTTTTTTAATATTGTACTACACGATTTGAGCTTTTGTCGGGAAGCTAGAGCAATTACTTTACTGCAACTTGTGAAAAGAAATTTTGTTCAAAAAATGCAATTCTTCGGAATTGTAAAAGAAATACTAAAAGTTGCATTTCACAACTTTTTTATATGGGCCTATATTAAGAAATTTGAAAAATACGTTTTGTAGATCTGTGTCAATTTTTGAAAAATTTTCTGTTTACATCCTACAGTAAACTATTTGCTCTAGTTTCCCAAAATAGCTCAAATCGTATAGTACCATATTAAAACAGTTATCGTCTTTTTTAGAGCGTCCGAATATTAATTCGGGTCACTGTATATATGGTACAGACACTTTTTGTTACTGTATAATATTTTTTTGAAAAAGAGCAGGAAGATATCAATGGTTAGAATCGTAAATGGTTGTATACTAGGACTATGTGTAAATCGCGAGATATCTTATCGTCCGACGGTATAATGTTAACCGAAGCCAACTAGATAGTGTGATAACACTGTAGTGTAGATAACGGTATACAATAGTCCTAGTTTAATTGCCGCAGGCTCAGGACTGGATCGCGACTATTGTCGAGGGAGGAAGTTCCTGAATAAATCAATACTGAAAAATTGAACATTACATACATGTGATTGCATGCATTTGCTCGATTTACAGCAGGTAAAAGCGCTAACTAATGAATAGAACTGAACTACATTCCCTGTCCCCTACGGTAATCTCGGTTTTTTTCCCCGAGATCCCTCCTACTCCCGAACTGAATCCGAATCCTACGGAAAAATGTCGGTAGCAGTCAGTATCCGGTTGTCCCGATACTCCAGCGAATCGACGCGCCTTCCAGCATTCGTCCATCCGCGTCGCGTGAAATATTGAAAAAGTCGGCGGCAAAGAGCACTCGGAATAATCCCGCAGGCTCGGGGGCCCGAGGGTCCGGCGGCGTTTTCGACGCGTCTCGTCGAAGGATTCATTAACGAGTGGCCACTTTTCGCCGGACCGGCCACAGGCAGCGGCGATAACAGTAGCCTGCGATCGATCGATCGCGATCGGTAGGTGTAGGTCGTAGGTATACCTACCGGTTCGGCACGGCCGGCCTCTCCGCGCGCCACACGAATGGCCCATTCGTCGCTCACATTTACCACTGATGGTTTTGCACGCAATTTGGAGTCACGCCAGGACGTGGTTTCCCACGACCATCGCGGGAGGACACGCCGATGGGTGGGGTAGCGAGGGTCGAGATTGTGAGATGGAACAGAAGATAGGCAGGTCGATCGGCTCCTGGATGAGGATGCGGCGTATTCAAGCGGATTGCCAAGTGGCCGGTGCCACATACCGGACAGTCCGGCGGTTTGCCATTAAATTCGAACCGAACTCTACCAAGTTCATGCTTTATTTAGTGTCCGTCGACAGACTTACCGATCCAATCCCGTGCCGAGCGTTCTGGTGTCCCGTCGCTTTTTACACGTGCGAGCATCGAGAAGAGCTCGACAAACTCCTTATTTTTCAAATCCGATTATAATGGACATTCACGCGACGACATCTAATTTTCCCACATTCTGGAATATTTCAGCTTTAATTTTTATTAGGTCAATCGAAGAGTTCCGTCCGTTTAGCGTCGAGTAGCCGTAGCTCGAACTGTCGTTAACTATAACGTTTAAAGTAAGGTTAACTTTTTAGTTTGGACATCTTTCAATAAAATTCAATGCATAACAATATACGCTTGCATCAATAACATCGTTTTTTGAGCCGAATAAACGTCATTTGAGCGAAGTGTTAATCTTTTGCTTCGATTGGAAGAAAACTGCAACTGAAGCTCATCGAATGATTATAGACATTTATGGCGATAATGCTATTTCCGATAAAACATGTAGAAAGTGGTTTCGACACTTTAAAAATTGTGATTTTACTGTCGAGGACAGAGAGCGTTCTGTACGGCCACGAGTATTCGAAGACGAAGAATTGCAGGCATTGGTGGATGAAGATCCATGTCAAACGCAGAAACAAATTACAGAAGCGTTAGATTGTGGTTAATCTGTCATTTTCGATCGTTTAAAAGCCTTGGAGAATGTCTACAAGAAACGAAAGTGGGTCCCATATGAACTGAAGCCAAGAGACATTGAAAAGAGAAAAATCATCTGCAAAATTCTGCTTGCAAAACGTCATAATAGTTGTCAAAGAAACGTTAGAAGCACTTCGCTGGGAAGTGGCTATCCTATGCGGCTTATTCGCCGGACTGTGCCCCTTCTGACTATCACTTGTTTCGGTCAATGGCACACGCACTTGCTGAGAGACGATTTAATTCTTACGAAGATGTCGAAAGATGGATCTCTGACTGGATGACCTCCAGAGATGACTCATTCTTTCGTCGCGGAATTCGCTTGCTGCCCGAAAGATGGGGAAAAGTCATCGCTAACGATGGACAATATTTTGATTAATGTACTTTTTCATTGTGTTTTCCGACTTTCCGACTGACCTACTAAAAAATCATCGCTCTATCTCATTTCTATGAAAAGTTCTTTGATTTCGACACAGAATTCATCGGTTTGTCCCACTGTGTGTCGTCGCGCGATATACGTACACACTTTTGGCGCAATGTCTCGTTCAGTGACGGTTGTCCTGTGGTGAAAGGGTTAAAAGAACGAACCTCCACGCCTTACATACCAATAATAAACAAGGCAAGTTCGATTAATACCCGAGTCCATCGTCGAACAGAAGGTCCGCCAGCAATCTGCATTCCGCTACCGGAGCAGCAAGTTTGCCCCGCGATATACCAAGGTTCACCCTGATTAGCCGAGTTGCGGCAGCGGTAAGTTGGGCCCCCGGGGCAACGTCCATCGAAAATGGCGTCGCGACGTCGATATATACGGGCGGTGGTTCTACGTCGTCGTCGACGGCGTCAGCTAGAAGACGCGAGCAGAGGTTGGCCGAATCGAACCACCGTATTGGCTGATGGAGGCGTTACATTGGCTGATTGGTCGTGCGACGATCTGCTCGATCGAAACGTTCGGCTTCTCGACTTCTCTCTTCTCGACTGCTGTCCGATTGCTCGGACCAAGGTGGCCCGTAGTTCGACCGGAACTTCCAAGTGTCAGGCCGCAGCTCCGGTTCATCCTCTTCTGGACGATGAAATTGACCGGTGAAAAAGGGTCTGAGCTAGCTTCCAGCGTGATCTGCGCTAATCTCGGGATACTTTGGACCTCTTACTTGCCACTAGTTTTCGCTGGTTACTTTCCTCCACGACCCGTGAAAGGGAATCCTTAATTCGCAGAAATTTATCCAATCTCTCCCTGTTTTTCTTGAACTGACGTTGGTTGAACTGGATGCCAGTCGTAGATTGGAGAAGATCTACGATGTATACTCTCTCTAAACGCGGCTATTTTACATTGATTTATCACGTGTCCAAGTAATCCAATTTTGTTAAGGAGTGAAAAATTCCTACAAAAATCTGACACGAAATACAAAAAGAGTATCCGACCAGAGCTTTATTTTTAATTTAATTAATAACCATATAGATTGTCCCTCTCTCCTTATGCAAATCAATTTTTACGCACCTGAACGTGCTTTGAGATCTCGAGCAGGTTTTCAAACACTTAAATGCAAATCCACATGTAAAGAAACAATATTTCTTAGACTCTTTACCGCGCTTCGCGCGTTGTAGAGCATGGAGTATGGAGTGACTGTAGAGTGTCTGCTGTGAGAGAGAAGATTGATAGATGAGAGTGATTACGTAATAGAACAGAGCACATGTTCATAAATTGAGAGAATAATAAAAGTGTGAATGGAGAAGTGATATGGAATAAACTTTAAATGTCGTTTCTCTGTTTACAGGTAGAATTGTATATAGTGTACATAATTATTGTAATATAGTATTGGGTAATGAATAAAGGAATAAACTTTGTTTACAGGGAAACAATTTCTAGTTTATCTTGAAAATCCTGTGTAATAGATAACTGTCTTATACACATATGGATTAATAAATCCTATAAATCGAATTATTGCGAACTCCAACACTCTATACAATAGTATTGATTATTTTAATGGGTCGTTACACATTTTCAAAAAAAAATTACGCAGGATTAACTTATAATATCAGTACCTTTATACCAACAGTTTTTTTTTTATGCATGTCCTTTCTTAGTAATTTATGTTAAGTCTTTGTTCTATTGTGAACATTTGTGTAAATGGACCTCGGTCCGTTCATAATAAATAATAAACAAACATTTGTATGCATACGAATAAATTTCAGATGCAATTTCCTGAGAAAATACAGATTTTTCTTTGGCAAAGCAGCTTCGAAAAAATGTCCGTGCGGGAAGCATCGTCGGAGAAAAATAGCCGCAGGGGAAAAAGCATCGCTTGGTCGCATATTTTTTTTTCCTGATCGTTACTCAATGGCAATATTCTAGAAGCGATTCAATTACCTTCGAAGTTGAAGGTACTCGCGCACGATCCGGTAATTGTTGCGGTCTACGTAGATGGCTTCAGCCGGCAATATTCGTCGGCGCTCGATATATCGGCACCAGATGTAATTGCATGGACGGTGCTTCTACATTTCAATTTCATCAGGAGGCACTGGTGAATTACCGGTACACGGCATTTCCTGTCGTTTCCGCGGAATCTCGTATCGCCGTGTTAATCGTGGGATCGATCAATTAACGGAATCGTTTCGCCCGTCGCGTCGGAGGCTTCTTTGCCGGCGATACCGGTGGAAGTTCGTCGCTCGAATCCGATCTCGGTTGTTCTCTTATCTGTCCATAAATAGATTTTTTTGTATCAGGTGGAGTGGGGTAAGTGCGCCCTAGTTTTTGCAAAGTTGGACTTTAAACTGATGTATTTTCAGTCTGGTATGTAAAAATTTGACGCTCTAGTATCGAACTCAACAGTTATTACTGATGAATTAGTATTATGTAGGATTCTAAGTTTGCTTGGAAATTATCATTCTGATAGGATATTGTACAAAGTGTCAACCGCTACGCACTTGCCCCGAAAATGGGGCAAGAGCGTCTCTGAGAGTTAAAAATGCTTTCAAACCTTGTTTCAAGTGGTACGGGGCAAGAAAAGAATTATTATCAAGCCTGCTACAAAATGCTTCTTATTTCATTCAATTATATTGTTTACTTTTATAGTTGCCCATACAGTATGCACTCTTACTTAACGATTAATAATACCTACCGATACACATTTGCTATCCCACCAGAGATCCATTCAAGCATCGTCTTATTAAAGAAGAGCATATCCCGAGACTCGTCTCTACAACGCACACCGCCACACAACGGCTATTAAATTAATCACCAGTTAAATTATTCAGTAAATAATGTGTCCCACTATTTCCCGATTCACACCATCATTAATTCGAATTTTTGCAAATCAGAGCGTGACAGAGAAAGGAATTTGATGTTTGGTGGAGTGAACTTCCAGCATTAATTGAGCAGAGATAATTGAATTAGGGAAGTAATTGTAACACACATTCACTGATGCTCGATAATCGCAGTAATTTGCCGACCACATTGCATCGTTGAATAATAATAATAACAACAACAATAATTATAATTATAATAATACTAACAACAGCGACGGTGATATAGAATAGAATTATGCGCAGGAGTTTCGTCCACGTCATCAAATATTAGTGGCGTCGACAGCGTTACATCAGACATCGATTAAATATTGAACAGCGTTGTTACACGCGGGAACTAATCCCTTTACTGGGCCGTTAAATTTGATTCATTCGGCGTCTCGTAAAATTTAACTTTCGATTAAACCGGCGGCCATTTAATACGATCGGTGCTTCGTGAATTTAAACGACAGTAAATTCGATCGGGAACCAGAAAAAACGATGTCCGCCTCTCTTTTTTTCGTTCCCTTGGTTTTTTCATGTTTTTTTTTTTCTAAACCCCCTAATGAATTTATTCGCGACCGATAGTGTCGTCGACCGCAACAACGTTACTTACCAAAATGCTTTTTTCTGCTTCCATAACTTTCCCTTAAATGTCTGCAACAACCTGTCGGGGAGAAAAAAACTTTTACTATTTACGACTGTTCGTCGGACAGCTTTGTTTTTTAATGATCGCGCAAAGTTCGTTATCTATTCTCGTCGATTTTTCGTGGGACCGGGTTTGCTTTTTCGATTCGGGGAATTTCAGATTTCCAGGACACGCGCGCGCGCGTTATTGTCGCGAAATAAAATCACCGCGCGCGAAGTATATAATTATGCAAGCAGATTCCACGCTAGAGGAGTTACTAATTTAGCTTCCCGCTCATAATTAAAACATTTACTTCGCCAACAACAATGAGCGTGAACGTACACAGCGAGCCGGTCGTCTGATAAATCAACACTCGCTTTCAGAGGCTGCCTAAATAAAATACTAACGCAAACAGAAGCTGCTCGTGTGCTACGGTAATCATGAAGATCTACTGTCGACGTTTTAAGCGTTCCGCTCGGAGCTTAATGAAATGATGTAAAAAAAAGATCCGGAAAATTCATTCTGTCCGATGACTCGAATATTCATGCACAATGTTATCAAGGATTTGTTTGCATTCGCGAATTCATGTTTTATCAGGTCTGACGGAGAAATCTTGCGTAAGGAGGCACGAAAGCTCGGACAACGAAAAAACTCTGGCGGCGAGCATCACTGTAACGGGTCGAAGAGGGACATGCGAGGACGACTAAAGCTCTGCAAAGCTTTTTGCGAGTCGAGCCAATTTGTCGGACCCGATTCCGACAAGTCGTCGCAAGAAAACATTTGACAAACGTCTGGATAACCCTACGAAAGGACTGCGGCGTTGGTTTAGTCCTCCGAACGACTCCTGTCAGCTTCATCCCTATTCTGGACCAACAAATGGACTTTGCGGACCCTATTGTTCCTGATAATCTAAATATTATTCATGCGAACAATCATTCGTAAGTAGACCGCGGATCTTTATGCAAAATAAAAATTGCCCAACTCGGTGGAGAAGCGGGGTCACAGGTGAGAGGAGCACGCGGGAAAGGGGCGGGTGCTCTCTTTGCCGTACCACTAGGAAAATTAAGTTTCGCACACGAAATAATTAATGCGACCCCGCGAACGAGACGGACATTACGCGTTACCACATTAGCTGACCCTCGTTCCCCTTGCTGTTCCCGTACGATCCAGGGGGGCCCACGGCCGCCTTCCATTTCACCTCCGCCGCCAGCTGAACCTTCTACTGCCGCTTCCGGCCATAACTCAAAATCCCTCAGGTGTGCTAACCGCGTATGCCGGCGGTCACGTTGGAATGTTAGGCCGCGAGCTTCCACCGTTATTAAGCCTCGTCCACGTTCGCAAGCGCCGCACGTGCGCTACGACACACACCCCAGTACCTTCTCGGTGCGCCACCCTCTACACCGCACGGTGGTATTGAAATTTTCCTGGCGAATTTCTACGCACCCCCGGCTCAAACCTGATTTTATACACGCTATAATAACGCGTCTTTTAGGACACCCTCATTTCTAGGGTAAAGTGCCGAAATATGGTATAGTCGCTTATTATGGCACTACCTTATATCTTGTAAAGGAGAAGTCGCACTCTAGCGAGAACATCCTCAAACAATAGTTTACCATGCTTACTCAACAGTGTGCAGTGCAATCGCACCATTCTATAGATTTTAGTATCAATCCTCCGTCAGTTGTGTCTCCACGTGTTGAATATTTTTGTAGTTAGAATTTTCGATTGTATCTTTTTCGAGGAAGATAAGTGATTTTGAAATGTTTGAACATATCTGCATTTTCTGTTTATTTCTATTAATGTTTGCCAACTATTGGTTTCGGCTGAAATTCATTTTCTCTTCGTCAGTAGCTAGTATTATCAGTCCACGTGGAGTTCCCAATACGGCACTACAAAGGGTTCCTAGGTGTCATATTAGGGACTCAAGGTGTACCATATCAAGAACTCCCTTTCGCTGGAACCTGCAAATGACACACCACAAAAAAGAAATATTTTCCCCAAGCTGTATTAATTTTTAAACAAACTTGACCCCAGAATCTTATAGGGAGGAAATGCATGTACAACTGGTAATTGTTTGAACGAAAAAGAGCATTCTAAAATAATCAAAAAATGACATCAACAAAAAGTGGTTCGTATTTGGGCACTTTACTCTACATCTTGCTTCTCGTTTGACAAAATACTGCGCACAATAAAACACATACTACTTTAAATACTATTGGGAAAAGTGCGATCGCAAATTTCGCTTTCGCCGCAGGATGACTGGCGAAACGAGATTCCCAAAACAAGATGAACAGTCCCTCAGCGAATTTTTAATTGTCCGAAATCCTAGCCCATAGCTTCGTTAACTCAAAAATAAAGCAACGACGGTATTGCATATTCATGAACTGTTCTCTTTCTTCCGTTGCAACAATTTTAGAGATTACCACAATCAGAGTAATCCCGTCATACCGAACCTAACACCGGCAATCTACCTGTCAAGCGAGGGTGCGCGTTCATTATACAGCGCCCGCGGGGGTTGACGAATCTATTTAGTAGAAAATGGAAGGAAAAACTCGTCTCGAATCTGTCATAGAGTTTTTGTTGCAATTGCATTTCGCGGATTTGCATACGCCGCGCGGACGCTGAAGTCCGCGGTCTAGTCGTGACTAATGAATCCATTATAAAATTCCCGTGAGCTGCGAACAAGGTTTTCCGAAACCGTGGGGAACAGCCTGTATCCAAGATAAAGTTATTAAAACTTGCCGACACACTCGACCAGAAGAAAGAGTGGCCCATTGAAATTAATTCCCTGCGACTTTAAAGCTCTTTTCTCTCTCTGGCGTTCGCCCGATTTGCCTCCCGATTACTCGGCTCGCGAAAGTTACGCTTAAATCAAGCTTCGCCGACTGCCGAGCTCGTATTTTTCGTTTCGACGAGAGACACTTTTTGCAGCTCTCTTCACGAAGAGTTCTCCTGATTTTTTCCAGGAGTCCGTTTAATGCGTCGAGGACCGCTCCAAAGGTTGCTGCAAAGCGTATCGGACCCGACAAACTGTTATTAACACACCTTTTAGTTTCCACAATGCTTTCACGTTGAAAGAATATTCATTTCATACTGGAGCTGGGCCATTCGTCATTGACGTTATCGATTTATCAACTTCGTTTAGTCAATTTATTTATGAGGGCATACGAAACAAGATCTGTTAATGCGAATTTGGTTTTTGGTTCTTGCGAAATAATGTACGATGTGGGATAAATAATTCGCGAGGATGGTTCGTATAAATATCGTCGGATTACTTATTAATGTCAGCGCGATGAAAGGGGTTGGTCCGAAACAGAGGGGTTGCTTTTGCGGGCGCGTATTTCTGGGACGGTTCTCTCGCGGGTCGAAAGGGTGAGAACCCGGCCGGGCTTGTCTGATTCGAATTGATTCGCGGAATCGGTGAAAGACCAGCGTGGGGTTCTCGTGAAAAGGATGAAACGCAAACTTTTCAGCCGACGTGCTCGGGTGCGATTTTTTTTTCTTCCTCGTTTTGCACCCCCTCGTTCCGGTCACCTTCTTTCTCTCTTGACGCTTCAAGCCCTTTCTCCGTGAATCGCGGTTCCGGGTTACTTGAAACGGCCAACTACTATATTCTTCGTTTTCTTTCGCTGCGTCGCTTCAGAAGAATTAAACACTGTTGCTGTACATTCCCTTCCCCCTTCCCTTAATAAGTATGCAGACACTTATCGAAAAATACAGCTGACTTGGGAAAAAGTTCAGCAGGACTGCGTTTTGTGTAAGCGTTTTGTTGAAGTTACTTTACTAGTGGATAAGCTCTGCCGACAAAGTTATAATAAATGTATTGCAAAGATACCGTGTCGATGTTGACGTATTGCAGCTAGTACCATTCCTGGCGCTGTTGTTCGATTCGAATGGTCGACACCTGGTTCGATACGTGCGATTTTTGAGGATTTGAAGGATCAGGCTTTGCCGCAGTTGAAATCCACGGACTGATTGATCGCGGTTTGCTCTGGCTCGCGATTTCCTGCGAAAACATGAACGTTTGCGTGTCATGGTCGCGTTCGTACGAAACAACGCCGGCAGCTGCTCATCAACGGAGTTGATTCAGCTTTGCATAGCACAAGTGATTCGCCCCGTTGTCGTGGAATTTCGGTTTCAAGCCTGTGATCATTAAGGCGCCGTGTACAGACACACTGTCTCTTTGACGGTGCTCCACGGAATGCCTGTAAGTTGGCACAAACGATCGTCCTAATCTTACACGGAACTTAGGGGTTCTAGATGCACAAAGGCCGACGAGCGCGACCATTCCCGTTTGATCGAGATTTTTGGTGTCCCATTAGGTCGCTCGTCGAAAATGTTTCCCGTCCAGCTTCTCTGTTTAGGGGAACAGAATTCTCCATTTACGGGAACAATGACAATATCGAGGATTCTCATCTGTAAGGTGAAAAAACACGTTTCAGCACGTTCGTACGTTTTATGCATTTTTAATGTGGCAAATGAGTTTTCTCGTCGCACATCATGAGATTTTCCGTTTCACCGTGTTCCGTAGATTGGTATAAATAAAACCACGATCCATCCACGTTTGTAATATACACAGTGGAGCATCGATCGGTTAATGCATTGCTTGGCAAAGCACGGAGGAGCGGAGATGCTGCAACGCGAAGCAGAATGGAACACGGAGCCGGCGAGTTGCACGCCGTGTGATGGGTCACGATTTTGTAACAGCATTACCGAGGTATATTGTAACTCGGCTGTAACTAGTAATTCGAACTGGCTCTGGCTATAGTCAATCAAGATCCCGCGGCGGTCCGGCCACGGTAAATTGAAGCGATTCTGCGGGGTACCGTTGTCGTGATTCCATTTCTTCCCCTGGTCTACGAAATTGCGAGCTCGAGCATTTGATCGCCGTGTAGCGCACGGGAAATGCAAAGGATCGACTCGCATTATCGAACAATCCGATTCACCAAAGAACACCGGCTTTCCTTAAACTTACTTTATATTTTAATTCAATTATTTCCAAGGCATGTTGGATAGAGCAAAAAGAAGTACAGGGTTTGTCCAATAAGTATCGGAACTGATTTTTTCCATCCAGCGGCAAAGGGTGGAGGGCGGTTTCAAGGGGCTAAATTGATGGGGGTGTTGTCAGGTATGCTAGGATTACAAGTTCATTAGTTTCCCAGCATTTGGAGTGTGAAGATCGTGACAGAAGTTGAAGCGTGTTTGGTGCACGCGTCGAGATTCAAGATGGAGCGACCAATCGAGTAGCGTTGTGCCATCAAATTTTGCGTTAAACTTAACAAATCTGCTACAGAGACTTTAGACATGATCCGTGCGGCTTATAAGGGCGAAGCCATGTCCAGAACGCGTGCTTTTGAGTGGCATAAAAAATTCGAAGATGGCCGGGAAGACGTCGAAGCGGCTTCGACCGAATGCCTAAACAGCCTTGCAGTTACCGAATTCCAGGAGACGTATAAACAATGGGAAAAGCGCTGGCAACGGTGTATCGATTCAGAAGGGTCCTATTTTGATGATTATTAAATCCATGTACAGAGATATTTTCAATAAATTCTTTTTTATGACTTCAGTCCCGATACTTATTGGACAAACCCTGTATACTAGAAAATTGATGAAAAAATATAGGTCTATCTTTAACGGGTTTGGTGGTTTGCGTGCTGACGGCCTTAAAAATAGTATAGCGATCCGTCGAGCCCATAAACGCTCTATTTTCGTAGATTTTCAAACGCGAAGACGGACTCGATTGATCCGGGGGAAGATTGTGTGACCTCACGAACGCCCGCGGCGCGGCGCGGCGGTGATTAGAGCAAAACGCTTCCGCAAAATAGCTGAGAATCAACCCTGGCCGTGTGCGTGAACAATCCTGAAACAGTTGCAAACAATATAGTCGGCCCGGTATAATGGCGGAACGTATTTAAACGCAACGATAACTCACCGAATGTCCCCGACATGCCTGATTTCGCGGGAAACGGTGAAAGGGCAACGAGCAATGGCGCTCGAAAACGAGGTTAATCGTGGTAAGTTTCCGTTGTAACTTTATGCCGTTCTGTTAGTCCGTATAGTTCACTGTTCCGCTATATACCATATCGTCTGCGAATGGGCTGATTTATTGGCAATTATGGATCGACGACAAATGCCAACCCGTTTGCGGGCTGGCTGCTGGTAAACCTACGACGAAGTAATAATTACTCGAAAGATCTATGGACGGGGACTTGACGGGCTCTACCTCACACCGGAGCATGTTAACCCACGCGCAACGGCTGATGTTACGTGTCAAACAAGCTGTTGCGGATAGAATGGCGTTTGTGTGTTTTTTGTAGTTCCTAAGTTGTTGTATTGGCGTTAGAGTAAATAGTGCGTTGGATTACTATTTATAAATTATGATTGTACAAGAGGGAGCGGGGAGGGCGAGAGTCTGTTATGTTCACGAGTCTCCTGAAGTGGGGATTCCCGCTGGCATCGCGAAACGTGTGTTGGACAACCGTATGGTTGGAAACCACAATGTACAGTGGCGTGCAAAAGTTCCCCGCCAGATGATTTTTGCGATTTTTCTTCTATAAGAAAAGCGTTAAGAAATTTTTATTAGTATCATTTATTAGGGCGTATCACGTGAAAGCATACTACGAAAAGCGTCAACGCTATTTCTTTTTCTTGTGTGTTTGTTTGCAGAATATGTATACAGGGTGTCCCAAAATTCGTGAAAATCCCGAAAGGGGGTGGTTCCTGAGATCATTTCAAGCGACATTTTCCTTTGCAAAAATGTTATCCGCGGCTTTGTTTAGGAGTTATTAACGAAAAACACGGACCAATCAGAGCGCGACCTAGACACGAGTTGGGACAGTCGGCCAATAGACAGCTGGCGCGCCGGGCCGACTGTCCCAACTCGTGTCTAGGTCGCGCTCTGATTGGTCCGTGTTTTTCGTTAATAACTCCTAAACAAAGCCGCGGATAACATTTTTGCAAAGGAAAATGTCGCTTGAAATGATCTCAGGAACCACCCCCTTTCGGGATTTTCACGAATTTTGGGACACCCTGTATAGATTAACGTGTTCAAAAGTTCCCGGCGAATTTCGATTATAAGTCTGTAAAAGGTCAGCAAGTGTTTACATTCAAATAATATTACGTAGCTATATTACTTCAGTCAAATAATGTACCGCAAAATTGCTACACAATCAAAAACGTACATAATTCTTTTGTTAAACATACTGGCCGGGAACTTTTGAACTCGTTAATCTACATATTCTGCAAACAAGCACACAAGGAAAAGAAATAGCGTTGATGCTTTTTGTAGTATCCTTTCACGTAATATGCCTTTATATATGATACTAGTCAAAATTTCTTAACGGTTTCATTTGGAAGAAAAATCGCAAAAACACCATCTGGCCGGGAAGTTTTGCACACCACTGTATAGGTCACGTGTAAGGTCGCTGATAGTAGCGATCTATAGACCCGTTTATGGCCCAAGGAGGACGGTGTGACCACCCTTCTGCGAATTGGGACCACGTGCACGGTAAGACTTGAGAGGTTGAACCGGGGCCGGTAGGCGTGCGAAGCCGGCGCGCGGCGGGCAGCGGTGTGCCTCCATAGCCTTCGTTTACAACCCGGTGTTTCTATCATGTGTTGAGACTTAACACAGGCAATTAAATAAACTCGATGTTCATGCAGAGGTATTTTTCCGGGGAATTGCGCACGACGTTTCGCTTTAGCAGATAGTTTTATTAGACTATCTGGGAAACCGGATCCGGTGCGCGATATGCCGTTTAAATCAAACGGGGAAACAGGATCAATTTACCAAAACAAATTCGAGGCTCGGAACGTACGGGCCAGCATTTTTGCGAACCGATCGCTGCGTCGATCCCCCGGTTTGGAAGAAGATCGCGAAAAATGCCACGCAAAAAAAAGGGTAGACAATCGTGCGAGCGCAGGTTGACACGCTGTGGAAAGCCCCCGACGCGACGTCGATGCAAACGGGGGGTGAAGGGGGTGTTGCGAAGGGGAGAATACCGGCGGATGGCTGATGCGAATTGAATCATGGGGGCGTTTTAGCGTCTACGTGGGCCGCATTCGAAATATCAAAGCTCCGGGAGCCCCATCCAATAGAAGATCGGGCCCGGCACACTCCGCAGAAATAAGATTTACTCCGAAAAATGCGAGAACCTTTTAATTTAATGCTGTTCCGCTGAATGACACTCTGTATACACCGTTCACTTTACAGAATTAACCGGCTCGAAAGGGAGGACGCTTCTATGAAACATTCAACAGCCTCCAGTCGGTTTGCTACGCTAGCCAACCTTAATTGTATTTTCTCTTATAGAATTTTATGAGTCAAGAAATTATACGTTACACTACGAAGCTAGTATTCATGGTCTAGCTATAATACAATTAAAAAATATGTTAAAAATGAACAGCACAGCGAAAGAGATTGAACAAAATTTCTGACCAGTGTAAGATGCTGGAACACATAGCTACCGATTTATTTATCGCCAGCCGGCTACATTGTGCTACTTATGCCTGAAGTTGCACGTATCGAGCAATCGCCATCATGCGAGCTCATCCCGCTGAGCCCATCCCCGATTCGCAAAAGCGAGGGAAACCGGAAAGGAAAAATGTTCCTCGAGACTGCATCGATTTTTAAATTTGTTCGCCGGCGTGCAGGTGGGAAAGGGAGAGAGAGTTCTCCTTCAGAATTTGTCCGATTGAAAATTTATCCGATGCGCGCGGTATACCAAGCAGCCGTTGCCCCTTCGTACCACTCCTTCGTCCGCCATTTTTTCTCCGTACACTCGCCTTATCCACCTTTTCACTGTGTATCTTCTTCTTTTTCGCGTATTTTCCGCTGCTCTCCTCTTTTTCCCCCGTTTCTTCTCTCCGCGAGAGAAACAGAGAGGAGACCGTCAATAATTTATCAATCGTGAGAGCCGACAGCGAGAGAAATATTTTATTTCCTGTGTTGTTATAACTCGCTTCGGATCCTGAAGAATTCAGGAACGACAGCACCTCTCGTCCCGCAACCACTTGGATTCCGCGCGCGAAAACTCCCGCAAGAAAAACGCGACATACCGGGGAACAGCCGGTTGCTAATAGCGGTGACTAAAGATCGTCGATTTATTGTTGCTTGCGAAATATTTCCGCGACAGACAGCAGTCTAAATGTGTGTGAATGTTACATCTCGTTAGAAAGGCGAACGACATCCTCCAGCTCTTAACACTAAACCTACCGACCATCAAAAGTGACTGATGTGTATAGTATTATAAAACTAACAAGATTAAATTTATTTACATTTTGTGCGGTTTTTACTATAATATATACTGGAGTCAAAAAAGATATTCAATAAATTCCCATGAAAACACCTTTACAATCTCAATAATTGTCAAATAAAATCCTAAAATGAGTCATTTGACTCCTCGTGGTAGGTTTAGTGTTAATTTGCACAATTGCTTATCGAATCTGAAAAATGTTACCCTATTTGGTTTCTTGTTGTATCACTCGAGTTACTCGAATAATCTCGACGAAATCATGAAAGAACTTTCGCGTCAGGTGTGTAGCGTGAATATTCAGAGCCAGGGGACAACAATGATCGATTCCATGGCAGATCCGGCTCAAGGGAGAGCGAAGCTCCAGCCGGGAGGTCAACAGGAAAACAAGAACGACGGAAGTTAATACGATGAAGACGAAAAATCCGAGGTCGACGGAGAGAGGGAGAGGGGGAGGGGTGAACTGAAAGCAGCGCGCAAAAGTTTGATACGCTTTAGAAACAAGTAAGATAGTGGAGAAACTGGAAAGTCGAGAAGTCAGGTGCAAGAGGGGAAACGTCGAAGTCGATGAGGGCAAGAGGTTGGAGGAGCAGAATGTATCGATGAAGACACCGGACTAGAATAGATGAAGAAGTTTTGACTGTTAGAGATCCCACCGTGCGAGAAAAAGAGAAAACTGTTACGCGTCTACAGTGGCGTAAACATTTGCCGAAAAGAATTGAAAAAATCTGCCGGAAGAAAGGAAGGAAAGGTGGAACGCGGAAAAGTAAACAGATAAAAATTTCACTTTTGCTCTAGTTAATTCTGTGGCCGAACTTGTGCACGGTACTTTGCCTGCGCATAGTATCGCTCACTATAGCGAGCTATGGCTGTGATTCTGGCACAGTTCCGTGGTATACTACTTCTGTTTTCTACCGAGATACTTGCTTCTGGAAGAAAGTTCACGCGTGTCTGGATTTTTGGAAAATTCTACGGCGGATTCTCAAATAATATATGTTTTACTACATCGATTTTATTTTTCTCGTTAAAGCGGTCTGCAATTTAATTTCTCAGTGAACTTAAATATTTATGTCTCGGTCTAATAGATTATTGTCATAGATACCCAACCTGTTCGAAATCGAAAGACTATTTTAACATCAACGATAAACAGCAGGTTTTAAATTGCACCCGACGCGACGTCGCGCCACTTGTTTCAAAATGACTGCCAGGTTAATTACACTTGTCGGCCACGTATGACATTCAATTTTAATTCGAAATCATCACGACCTACATACGGGTCGTGGAACTCTGTAAACGCGTTACACGCGAATTTAGTTTCTATAACGAGAGCTTCGTTATGTCAAAAATAAAGTAGGTACTTTGCAAAAGCTTCATTAACCTTCCCTTACTGTTTTCCAACAGAATTCTGTTGGAAAATGAATCATTATTCGACACTAAACTATTCCGCTTTTGATACTTTTAACATTTTTTTTATTCGACGATAGAATAATGGAACGTGTATCAGTGTAGCGAAGGACGATTGGATCCTCTGCGACGATGAATCCAGATTTCAAGTTGTTGATTACAATACCGATCGTACGGGAACAAACTTTTCCCGGATGTGTTTTTCGCGACGTGAAAAATAATGAAAAAAAAAAATAACGAAACACTCTGTATACTTTATAATTAATGCTGATATCTCTGACGTGCAGCGGATAGAAGTTCCACCCGCGCGCCGTGAAAGGTGAGAGTGAGAGAGAGGAAGAAAAGAGAACAACTCTCGCTTAAGCTTCTCTCGGTACCCGATGGCCGATGTTAATATATAATACGTGTCAGGTTTAAACAAACTCTGAAAATAATTAATGGCGATAATCTGGAGGGCGCATGTAGACCGCCAGATGGTGAGTTTAATAAGTCAAATTAAATTGGATTAAGAGGAGCCGTGCTATCCGAGCGATGCCCGAGGATTTTGAATATTATATCAGGAATTTTCTATGAGTCTGTGTCGGAACAGCTGCGAACTGGTTTGCTACATCGCCGATATAAAGCCGGATATCCAGCGAAGATGTTCTTTGTACAATTGTTCCGAACTGACCATGCTGCATCTTTAATTAATTTTAATCCCTCGTTGCGGGAATTTTCAAAACGGACGGCCGAGGAACGGCGCAAATACAATTTCAACTTTGAAACTGAGCTCGTTTGAAATAACTAGTTCGCAATGCCCGGAATAACGAAGCATCTCATTCTGATTTTCCGACTGCCTTTTTTTGTACTTTTTAATTTACGATTATTGAGATTGTAACGATGCATGCATGAGGAATTATTTAACAAATTTATTTCTTTGTGTACGACTGTGCAGGGCTAATTATCGCTCGCGAAACAAATGAACGGTTTTTGGAAGCGCGAGTTCGGAAAGAGCAATGGGCAACCCTTTTCTTGTCCCCTCTCTGAAATCGCCCTTTTACGACAGCGCGTGAAATTATTTGCACTCGATTTTCACGTCGCAAAATCACGAGGGCGCGACACGCTTGTATAATTCGCAAATGTTTTCCACATCTGTACAACGGCCGGCCGATATTACGAGGCTCTTTCACCGTCACCAGAGCCGGACCGTGCAATTAATGGCGGTCCTTTAAAACCGGCCAGCCTTTTCGGCCGTCTATAATTCATCATTAGCGGCGAGCGTGCTTTTCGTCGTTCCGTGATCCACGGTAAAACATCGAGTCCTGCGAATCGACGATGAATATTGGCGATTTCGCGGACGTGCAATGGCAGGCCCGAAAATCTTGAATATTAGTACGGTCCATCGGGACACATTATCGACCGGTTAAATTTAGAAGAGCAATAATTATGCTCGAAAGGGGACGCTATCGCGCGCCGACCCCTCATAAAGAGCTATATCGTCTTGATGCAACCCGAGGGTCGGGGGCTGGTTAATTAATAAAACACTCTCTGTTCATTATCTAATTGGTAATTGGATGAAGAGCGGAACGGGGAATAATCTCACTTTTGATGCGTCATGCTAGATCGCCGTTAATGCCCGTCCCTTGATTTCACTGACGACGTGAAATCGGGTCGCCCAGGATGGGGTTGAGGGTAGAAACATGATTACAAGATGGCTACCTATAATCGTTGTGATCTTGAGACTGCCGAGAGCCCAGGTATCCTTGATGACGGGTCGTAATTTTCAATTTTTTGGATTCATCGTATGATATTACAATACATTCGGAAAAAGAGGCTAGCTCCTAGCCGATTAATCAAACTGCCCTAAAGGTTTTTCAATGATTATCAAACCATTCGAAAGCTGACCAAGAAAAACCTCTCCGGATAAAATTTCAGCCATCTAGCTTGCCTGCGAGGGTAGTTGCAGGGTAAATTAGATTTTGCGCTTCTAAAGCGCATTTTAGAGAATTTTTTCAGATTTTTTTGTTGCAAACTGTGCTCGTAAAAAATGAGAAACCAACAAGTGTAAACTTTCCTCCTCAAAGCAGATACGTCGAAGAAGTTCGGTTTTTATTGTTTTTCACAATGATCTCCCGCAACGAAAAATCTGAAAAAAATTGACTGCACTGCCTGTTTTAGAACTTTATCAGGGAGCTAAACAGTAGAATAGCATGTTCTCATATTTTCTAGAAATCTGCATACTTCCGATCTTTTGGGGGGTTTTTCATTTTTTACAAGCACAGTTGGCAACAAGAAAGTCTGAAAAAATTCTGCAAATTGCGCCGTGCGGTAAAACGCGAAATCTAATTTACCCTGTAACCAATGTTGGGCAAATTTTATTTTAAATAATAAATAATTAATGCAAATAATAACTACACTTTTTATTTAAATAAATTATTATTTCTTATTTGCAAATAAAAGATTATTTCTTATTTAGATTGAGGTGGAAATCAAATAAATAGTTTTTGATCTTCTCTTATCTCTTGTATTTCGTATATACAATGAACACGTGCGCGTTTTTTGTCTGCTATAGCAACCTTTTCAGGTATACCGCCAGTGTACGGGCCCGTCCGAAGGGCCTAGCTGCCTATAAAAAATTCAATTTAATTCATTATTTGTCAATACAAATAATAATTGAAATTGTATTTATAAATAATAATTAACTCTATTATTTTAGATAATTCATTTAGACTTGCTCAAATATATAATAAGTAACTTGTTATTTAAATTTTTATTTAAATAAATTTATTTATTGTCCAACACTGTGTGTGCCTGTAACTACCCTCGCGGGAAAGCTAGAGGGTTGAAACTCGGAGGGGTTTTTCTTGGTCAGCTTCCGAATGGTTCGATAGCCATTGAAAAACGTCTTAGGGCAATTTTGACCATCTTAATCGGCTAGGCCCGACTAGTTGACACTAGTCTCTTCCTAAAATAAATAGCTGAAACAATAAATCTTCACGAAATCATTTAGCATCGCGGGGGATTTGAAAGGCAAATGTCCGAAAATCCTAATTCTCTATCAGTGCTGCGTCACGGAAATTAGGGACCTCGAACACGTCGCTAGGGGAAGAGAGAAATCAGGACCAACGAGCTCGAGCCTCGGCGCTCGAAGAAAAAGCAACGCGCGGGGGTGGACGAGTGACAAAACCGTCGTAGCCGGAAGTCGGCGTTGCACAATCGTGCCAGACGATTAAGGCGGCAAAAAGGACCACGGGAAGAGGAGGGTACACACACAGGGGGTCGTGGGGTTGCCACGGGGAAGACTCAAGGTGTATAAAGTGCGGCGTAATCAGTATTCGGTCGGCACCGACCGGAAATTCAATTCCATCTTGGGGTTATAAATTTTTTGCACCGCTCGTAAAGGCGTGCTCGCGGAGAATCATCGTGATATACTGGGTGTCTCGTCCAAAAGGGGGTTGCGCTGCACTAGTTCGCGTTGAGATGCTAATTTTTACGCGAGAGATACCGTTGTTCGTCTATCGATGGAATGGTTAGACCATATACAGCAATTGTGGTTGTCGATGACCATACATTGGAAGATTTCACAATTGCAGTTATCAGCGAGTATCCATTTGGAGGATTTCATAACAATTATATTCTTCGTGTATGTTGCAGAAGCTGTGGAGCGCGTCAGTCGCGAGAAAAGGGATTTGCCAATATAATTGCTAATGTAGCAGCAATGGGAATGTATTATTCCAGTAACTGGTGACGTCGACATGCTAAACACTATGACGCAAGCGATCGCGTCGATAAAAGCCCTCCGGATAACCGGGAATTCCGCAAAATCGAGCTTACTGTCGTCAGTGAGCAGGACCCACCGACGATTTCGCCGTTGTAACAAGAAATTCCTGCGGTCAGCCGAATTGGGATCAACGAAGAAACTTTGCGCGCGAAATTGAGGTTCTATCGAGGCTGCAAATATGAATATTGCGCGCTAAGTGCGCCGCACAACTATCGATCCCTCGAAATACCGATCGTTCCTATCCCCCAATCGATTCTTCCGTTCACAATGATTCGCGAACAACACAGCCGACAATGCATGATTTACCCCACTAAACGTGAATCCATTTTCCCGACAATAAAAACAATTCGAAAATAAAACAGAATGTTCCCCGCCCCCGGTCGTGTTTCCAAAAAAAACATCAATCAAGCGAACTCGGCTCAATCTATTCATGCCTCGCAACACGCTCGAAAGAATGATAGAGGCATCATTTATCAAAAAAATTTTCGATTACACCATATGTTTTGATATATTACTTTTTACGCACCAGGCTGTCCCGATATAGTTGTGCTTTGATGGCCGTCTTCACTAAAATCACTATCCCGGCCGAGTTCTAAGGCTAATTAACATTCGAGCGGGTCCTGCTTTAATCTTGCCGACTTCAAAAGAAGAGACTAGCTCGGGGATTTTGTGCAATCTCGGTATAGTTGATTCGCCGTTCCGCGTCGCAGACTAGTTTGAGGCAAGCCTGATTTAGGTTCAATTAATTTTCATCTGATTTGTAATCTAACGGAATGTATTGCAAAGAAACTTTCGCATGCCCAAAATACTACTATATTGCATCCTTCGTGGCAATTTCAGTTAATAAATGTTACTGTATGATATCCGACGATTAAATGTTTAATTTTGCAGTCCTCGGAACGGCAAGTGGTCGATAAACAAATTGAAATGATCAAAGAGTTGTGTAATAATCCGACGATTCGACATATATCAATTACACGTAGAGACAAAAGTTTGTTGCAGCTCTCGCCCCCGAAAACTCGTCCAAACATTTCGCACGTCAACTGAAACGAAACGAGACTACAAATAAACACGTCATTACCTAATAATTAATTTCGCGGACGTATCAAGCGAGCGTATCATTTTAAATAAACATTGCGAACGTGATTCCGTAATATTTACGGAGGGCGTTAACGAGGCAATCAATCAACCTGGCTCGAGCCACGTTCTCGCTACAGTGAAATCGCATTAACAATAAGACACATAGGAGGGTGCGCTCGAAAAGTTGGTAAAATGCATTTTTTACTCCTACGTCAACAGTGCTGCGGCTACTTGCGATTTCTCTGCAGTCTTTTTCAAATGTTCTTTTTCACATCCGATATTAAAAAAGTTACCATCTTTTAACTAAAGTATCAAATAAAATCTAATTGATCGGCAGCAAACAGAGCAGAGTCTTTCTTATGGGGCGCCAAAGAGCGCAGGAAAATGCAACTTTCTTGTGGAGTCAAGAGAACCAAGAAGAGGCAACGACGAACGACAGTGTTGTTGCTCGTAGAATTGTAAATTAGTTTTACGATTCACGAGCTTCGCGGTTAAAGTAACAGAAGCAGCCGTGTTACTGTTAACCGTTATGTTCGTACATAAATATAAAGCAAGTCCTTCGGACCCGAGTCGACTATCAAGCAGCCAGGATGGATGCCAAGTCGATCCGCGAAATATTGCGGCGTATACTAGACGCAGCGTTGTGAATAAATTTATAAGCGTTGCTTTTCTATTGCTCGTATCCGACGTTGAATAAGTCTCTCTACATTGACTTCTCGTTCGGAATAATTGCTCCGCAGCTGTCGATGAATTGGTAACGATTAGGGGTGTGCAAGTACCCGAAATTTCGGGTTCGGGTCGGGGTCCCGAAAGTTTGCAATCTTCGGGTATCCAAATACTGAGTTGGTTGGGATTAGGTAGGGGAGAGGGCGGCAAGGTAAGCGGCTCGCGGTCGTCACTGCAAACCAATATGGCGGCACCCTTACCTGTCAAAAACACTGCAGATTGCTCAACTTTAAGGGTCATTCCATGCCGAATCGATCACTTTTTGCAGGCACCATCGTCGATTTTGTTCTAAATGAAATATGTTGTAGTCCATGAGAAATTAGGGGAAGGGGGTAACCACTCTTGGTTACAATAACAAACATGCTGATTGTTTACAAGCTCCCTTTGCAACAGCATTACCAATTAGGAACACTAGAAGCTTTCATAGCTTTACCCCATTATCGAATAAAGAACTGCTGTGCAAAACTTGCTCGTGCGTTGATGATGGCTCTATTTTTAGTGTAATGAAATATTATAGTTTTTCTTATATTTTTTCCATAATCCTTAAGTCTACCCCACACAATGATCCTATCCATATTTCTTACCATAAACTCTCCTTATCCCTCCCCGAGGGAAGAAAATCACCACCTTTTCTCGTGGCTTCCATTGAGCAACGACACCTTTTTTGTAGAACATATAAAATTCGTATAAAAACTAATATCAATAAATGAAGTCATGATTAAAAAGGTGTTGTTGGCCAAGAGTGGTTACTAATATTGTTCTCTTAGTTGTATACAGTCTGCTGGTATTTTATTGACACCAGCGGTATAGACAACGGACCATAATAGCCGTGCGCTCGACTCGTCTCTACCTGAAACGGGGGTACACGGCGTCCTTTACCAGCTCATTGTGACATCAGTTTTAATGACACCATCTTTTTCAAGGGCTCATTTTAAAGGGGAAACTGCAAGGAATATAACCATATTTTTTTTCAAAATTTAAATCACTCCGCCCCATCATCGAAAAAATCGTAAAAAGAGAAATCGTTTCCATTTTTCGACATTATAAAGTTGATTTTCGAGGTTGAAAAAATTATTTTGTAATAGCCCAATCCTTCCCGAATAAAACAAAAAAAATGTAGCTCAATCGGACAAACAGTTCCAGAGATAAAAATTCGTAAGCGAGGCCCGTTTTCGCCGAAACGGGCAAAAATTGAAAACTTTGAAGGCCTGCCATTTCTAAAAACATTCGAAAGCGGCAAAATGATGACTTAAACCCCCCCTAATTTCTCGTGGACTACAACATATTTCATTTAGAACAAAATCGACGATCGTGCCTGCAAAAAATGATCGATTCGGCATGGAATGACCCTTAAGCAAGCATTGATTGATCCTACAGGATCGAAACTTCGATCTGTGTGTGTGCAGCTGCCCCGGGTTCAAATCTACTGGATTACATATGAAATACATCATAATTTAGAGGAGACAGGCACAAACTTTGAGTCCGGTAAAGTAAAGAGCAACCGAAATATGAACTATAAAACCACCGTCGCGTCGGTGCGACGGCGACACGACTGTTTTGCTTACTAATATGTATAGTGCTGGAGTTGTCGGTGTAATATATGAATCACTAGACTGGAGTGCTAAGGGTTAAGATGTCCAGTCACACTGTCCCACAAATTTCAACCTTTTTTATGTTCCCAATATACTGTTGGGTGGATCTTTTATAGAGTTTTTGCGCTGATTCCGAATCTGTCCTTAATTTTTCTCCTACGCACGCACAGTTTTTGAGAAACATGATTGAAAAGAAACGTATTTTTCAACATTTAGCAAATATTGTAATGTTATTATAAAAGATATTGAATTGTTCTTTACAGCAACAGATTCTACAGTGATACCCAATACTAATACATTATGATTGTTTAAACATGTTTAAACAAGCATTAAAAGACGGAGAGACACCACTTTTGCACCAATTTTTGAGGATATTGTTCAATTTATCTAAAAAAATAAGGGTCCAGTGGAAAATTGAACTATACCACGCGATAGAGCAGACTTTTATCTTGAGGAAACACCATTTCAAGTTTGCATGGTCGACGTTTTTTCCAAACCAGAAAGCAAAATATGTGGAACGCCTGTTCTAGTGGTAAGCGCCACTGGCGGCAACTCATGTCGGGCGAAGATATTTTGCTTTCTGTTTCGGAAAAAACGTCGACATCCCAAACTTGAAAGGGTGGTTTCTCAAGATAAAAGTCTGCTCTATCGCGTGGTACAGTTCGATTTTCCGGTGGATCCTTATTTTTTGAGACAAATTGAAAAATATCCTCAAAAATTGGTGCAAAAGTGGTGTATCTCCGCCTATAGCGATTGTTTAAACACGTTTAAACAATCATAATGTATTAGTATTGGATATCACTGTATTCGGGAAAGTCTACAGAATCTTTTGCCGTAAAGCACAATTCAATATCTTCTATAATAACACCACAACATTTGTTTAAAGTTGAAAAATACGTTTTTTTTTTTAAGTCATGTTTCTCAAAAATTGTGTGTCTAGGAAAAAAAATTAAGGAAGAATCGGAATCAGCGCAAAAAAGCTCTATAAGAATCACCCAACAGTAATTGTGGAACAAATTTGGTGTTGGACAGTGTCATCGGTTGTAATAATATTTCGATTTGTAATAATCACCGTTCACTAAACGCTGATATGATCGCAGAAATTTCGGGTACCCGCACACCCCTGGTAACGATGGACGGTGAACTAACGTGACAAATTCAAGTAAATGCACAACTAAACGCACAATTGAATTTAAGTACGGGAAAGAAATGAATGAAATCGCTACGGTTGAAGTACAACAGTGCTGCGAGAAAATCGGAGTTACACTGATTGGCTCTTGAGCCGTTCAATTGTTAATTTAGGGGCGGAGTTGCGGGAGGAATTGCGAAGCAAGGAGTGAAAGAATATGAAGGGGAGCGATAGGAAAGGCTGCGGCGTTTCTAGGCGGAAGGCTATTTAGATTTATTCGCGAATCCTCGACCCGCCGATATATCCTACGAGTGCACGTGCCAATACCAATAGGCGGAGTGGTTAATACCATCTGCCCTGGCATCCATCCTCGCTACTTGATAGTCAGCTTCCATTCGAAAGCTTCGTCTTATACCACGGCCTATACAGTAATCCTAACTCTCATCCGCTTTTTTCCCTGAATCCCCTCTATCACGGATCGGCATCGGCTGCATTCCTCGAAACGGTACAAATGTCAATTGAAATTCGAGAAATTCAGACGATTGTTCCGATACCGGCCCGCAAAAGCTTAATCTAGAAATTCCGTACTTCAATCACTTTGTAGTCTGCGAACTGTGGCCGAGAAATTCGTGGAAATAATCGGTCAGAACTATTTATTTTCCTGCGGAACGACCATCCCGTTCGTAAATTGAAGCCGAAAGTAATTAGCTATGGCGCGGCCGCACAATATGATGGCATAGCTATAATCAGATGGCTTAGGTTAGTTTCCTGGTTGCGAAAATACTAGCCCTGAGTGTAACTTCCGGGGCGAAACGGAGCCTCGGATTATCCGCGGAAGTGCGAAGAGCCTTTTAACGCGGTATAATTTATTTAAAAGCCGAGCCTGGCCCCTCGAAAAAGGGAATCTCTGATGAAACAGCCTTAATTAGCGCAGAGTTTCTTCCCTACAAATTCTCCTTTCTTTTTGCGAAAGAAAACCGCGAGGCTGCTGCTCCCTCCTTTTCTTCGCCCTCCTAATCGTTACCCTGCCATTTTCTTTTAACAGATCCTTGAAAAAAAAACTCCACCCTCGCCGTTCAAATTTACCTGCAAAGTGGATATTTGATTAACGATATAACCACCAACAATCAAATTGGTTCGTGAGATTGATTTGTAATTTGGGACGCTGCAATACTGATAACAATTGTTATAGAAATATGGAATCTGATATTGATGATATTGTCGGTTCCGGCGGTTCTATCGCTAACAAGTAAGATAACGGGTCAAGTATAGCGGCGAAGTTCTCCGGGCTGATTTAATTAAATGAGTATCGAGTGACTTATTTATGAATATTGTACGGAAATATGTTAATGACGCAGAGCGAGTGACACCAGCTGGCACCTAGAAACAAGGTCGATCGATCGGCCAATGAATTTTAAATAATCGAGGGCGACTTAATGCATGTAACCTAATTAACATGACACGCGTCATAGATTCGGATCGCATGCAAATGAGACTGTTCACCGGGGAACAGAGATGTGGCGCTTCGCCATTTTCTAAAAGTGTTTCCTCCAACCTGCGAATGCAGTTAAATTGATAATTACTTTTCTTGAACAAGCAAGGTGTCCAATTTGAGCGGACAATGAAATGAAGCAGAATTTAATCTTGAAAAAGTGATCATTTTACACCACCAAAACGATCCTAGAAAATTGGTTTCATTTGGTTTTTATTCAGTTTTAATGGAGGTTCGTCGAATTATTTTTTTGTAATAATTTTATATAGAGATAAAAATTGAAGGAAAATTACAATTAAATGTTGGAAAGTTGTTGCAAAATTTTATGAACTGTATGTGGATAGCAATGCAAATGCGAATTGCAGCGAGTATTGACTGATGCGCGTGTTTGTACGAATGTAATTAATATCGATTTGATACATAATATTAAGGCCGTAGAAAAGGATTAAACTCTAATTCCTGATTACTCTAGAATTCGTAATTTCCCGTTAATGATGATGGAGTACGTAAAACTGGACACTTTGCAACACCTTTAAATGTCATTGCAAAAGCAATTTACATCGGCCGGCAGAGCTTCACAATTAAATTTTGGTAATTACGTTTTCACTGCAATTCTATTCGAATCCTATCGAGCAAAATTCTGAATGTGCTCAATATTAACGTCACTCCTGCTGACAATGGAATTCGATTGACGTTTTTACAGCAGGTACTGTTCCCAGTCTCTCTCATTCCAAACTCATACATAAAATTCCTGTAATAATCTACTCATCATAGTTAAAAACAGGAGAGAACCAAATGAATCCTTCAACTTCGTCAAATAGAAATGTGTCCATTAATAATAATTTAGGATTGATTGCCGCTATCACATCTCTGTAATCTTACCCATGACTGACAACCCTAAATTTACACGTGCTTTAGTCTTCTAAATCAGACGTAAGTGGCTCTTTACTTCTCATCTTCTTAATAATCTAAAAATATTTCTGTAAAAGGATTTTCCCAGAACCATTTAGGAAACTTGCCCTATTAAAGTTTAGACTCGAAATGAATGCTAATGTGCTATGTAAGGAAAGTATAAAAGGTGTAAAACATATAAGAGATTTAATTAATGTACAAGGAAGTAAGGAACTGAAAAAATTACTTGACGCGTCCTACATAATTCACCACAGATAAAAATCGTATCTATTAGCGAAAGTAGAATAAAAATCAAGACAGAGTTTTAAATTAGTTGCGACTTAGCATTTCTAAAGAAATCGATATTATTCAGGAAAAAAAGAGGAATTTCCCATTGAACAAATTGCCGGTCGACTCAGCGGCCCCAACCCCCATGGACTTCTTAACCCGTGGAACTTTTATTCACCGAAATTGCGTCAACGATTTGACGTAATGCCATTGACTTCTTCGTTTCGCCTTACTTCCCGGTGCTGCGGGGTGGCAGGGTACGCAGAGAGACGTTTCGCATCCAGCGTGCGCGGACGGAGATCGAATTTGCGAAATGGCTGTGTACGAGGGTTGAATTTCTGACGAGGTAATTCGCGGGGTGGCGCAGGGGTGGTAAGAAGAGGATTCGCAGACTGACGTCCCGCGGAAGCCAGAACGGAAAAAGTTGTAGGGGACGAAATTCAAAGTGAATTCCCCCTAAAATAGGCAGGCCGCCGATTCCGGCGCGTTTAGGGTGACGAGTTACTGCGCTTTCCTTTCAAAAGATAGATCTCTGACACGTGATTCTTCCCATTCTTTGATAGACCCGTCCCGAATGCAGCTGCAAACTCTTCTTTCAGGAAAGAAATGTTTCTGATTAAATATTTCTGGTGAAATATTTCTTATAAAATGTTTGTCCTGAATGCATAACATCCACAATCGAATAATTAAGTTGCAGAAGCTTGAACGGTGTCAGAGCAGAAACAGGGTCGAGAACGACGATACAAAGAAGAACTCCAAGATGGCGATAGGTGCAAAGACTGGTTCAGTCTGGGAGAAATTTTCCGAGAACGATTCCTTTTGTCTCGGGGATGGCGTGAGACATGAACCTGACCTGACCCAACTTGATTCAAGTCTGCTTCATAGACCGTGTAAGAGCGAAAGAATAGAGGAGGACACGAGCCGGAAATGAAGGTAGCTGGGAAGTTCGCGCGGCAAACATACGCCGTTACCTTCTGCCGAGTAAATTTTATCGAATTCGGTGATCCTTTAGCTTCGGGAGAACGGGGACAGGGAACCGTAACATGTATTACACGGCAAGCTACGCAGCCAGAGCCGGAAAATGCCAGGCGAGACGTACAACGTGAAATCAACGGTCCACTCTTGTGATGCTGTACTTCCTTACTGACAATCGAACTTCTTTAAGGAGTTGCACTGCCTTCGCAAGCGCAAAGTGTACTGAATTTTTAGAAATTTTTTTCTTTGCAATAGAAACGCTTTTATCCGTAAAAGAACCGAAGAAAATTGGGAAATCGAACGATTTACCACGATTATTTAAATTTTCCAAGTGAAATGAGCTTTCCCCGACATGGTCAATTATTTCCAACAGATCCACTGGGATTCTCACGAAAGTATTATTACAAAATGGAGTACGTCCGGCTGTAAAACAAACGTTGGAATTTAGCGTTATCTGTTCGCCGGTAAAAATAAATTGCGTACTCGGCGGATTATTTTGTGCATACAATTTATTCTCCAACCTCGAAATTCAAATATAAAATACTATTCGAATTTACACAATGTAATCGTCCATGTTAAAATAGTAACTTGGAATAATCAACAATGCGTATTTGAACAGGGGACGTGTGCACGTGCGCGAAAATCGAAATTTACAAGCGGAAAAATGAGATAGAGATAGAGCGAGAGAGAGAGAGAGAGGAGGGAGGGAGAAAAAGGGTAGAGAGGGCTCGGGTGCGGACGCGCAAAAATGCAAGCTTTTTCTCCGACGTGTAAAATCATTAGCATCCCAGCGAGTTATGAAGCTCATTTGCATTCCCGATGCCCACGGTATAATGCACCCGTTCCTGGAGATTCCTCGATATTCGCGTCAATATCCATTTTTCCCCGTTATTTCCTCTCCTTTTTATTTGTGTTTCATTTGGTAAGCCCCGGCACGAGCAAACCGTGAATCTCAAATATAAAAACACTATTCAATAGACGAAATACATTTTGTCAAGTTAAAAAAAAGAAGGAAAGAGCTAGATAGAAAGATGGAGAGAGAGAGAGAGAGAGAGAGAGAGAGAGAGAGAGAGAGAGTAAATTCGATCTAACTTCATCCCGTCGATCCAATTTCCAATAAAATTCCTTTTCGAGAGCCCGAAATTGCTTTGCCTCCTGAGAATGCAAATATTCGAGTGTCACAGAAAGCATCGCGCGAGTTCGGCTACTGTGTTTCCGTACCCGATTATTATTTTTCGCGAGCGCGAAAATAAATTCGTCCGAGAAACGACATCGCGAGACCCCGCGAATGCAGATCGACGATCGAAAACACGCGCGCCGACGACATAGACATTTTGTACTTTTTTTCCTCCCCTTTCGATTTATGGCTCGACATACTCTCTCTGGAGGCACGCACAATTTGCGTTTCGGGACACGTTATTAGATCGATATTTTCTCGGCGGGACGGTCAATTTCGATTTATCACGACTAAATGTGTATTTCTATCGAAAGTCGCAAAAATTAATCCTAGCAAACCGCGAGACGCTCTTATGATCGTCGATCGCGGGAATTCGGTGGGCAGTCGGTCGCACAAATTTGTATACACCTAAATTTTCATTGTATGAAGTTCAGGAGACGCAGACAAAAATTCTCGGAATTTGATCTCGATGAAGAAAAATTGGTGGCATTGAACCTTTTTTAACAAAGTAATTCTGATTTGAAAGGTGTATAAACAATCACGCGAGTCACTATATGACCGGAAAGGGTTGAATTAAAGTTGCCTAGGTGATTTTTGCCTAAAAATTTCGCTATATAATTGACGGAGAGGGTGATATATCACGGCTCCGAATTCGGATCCAGGGCTCAGAATTCTGAGCCACCGGCGCGGCGTCCGGTCTCGTACGTGCGATTCGCACCGGGCCCGAAGTGCTCTAATTGAATCGTTCACCGGCCACGGAAAAGATTTCCACGGTCGCCGAGCGAGAAGTTTCGACGTCGTTTCGGGGAAACTCTTTCGCTCGCGGAGCTGAAGCAAGGCTAAAATGGGGGGCCGGTGTGGCGTGCAGGGGCGGAGTGCGGAAGAATTGGATTCTTCATCAATCGAGATCGGGCAGGCCGCCGGTGGAGCCAAAGCTGTCTCTGGAATCCTTTTGGGCTCGCTCGAAATGGCTGCCGGGCGAGGCGTCTTTCAGGCGATTCTCGAAATTCAGAAAGTCCGAGCCGCATGGGCTGTAGGCCTGCATTGATTGGGCAAAGGGTCTTTGTTCAGGTGATCCGATTGTCTTCCACTGGACCTAGGATGTTTATGCTTTCCGAGTACGTAGACTCTATTCGATTGCTAATCGTTTTCGGCAGTTCAATCATTGTCGACGTTTAAACGGTTATAACCAGGGACCACAAGAATAATAGTTATTCTAAAATTTTCTACGATAAAGATCATTATTAAAAAGTTTATTATTATTAAAATTTGAGATAATCTACGCAAAATATGAAGACAAAAATTCGAAGAACAAAATGATTAAAAAATATAAATTTTTACACTTTTTGGTTACAAGTAACAGTTATTAGTGTCCAAAAAATTGGAGCCTTCTCGACAACCGGGCCTGTCGTAGCAGAAATCGAGCCCAGCGTGCGGAGGCCACCTAATGAGCATTATACTGGCCGAACGTCGCTCGAAGCACACGATGGCTCGATTCTGGTCATGGCAGCAAAGCTAGCTTGGGCCAGTGCTTCGATTGTGCCCAACATTTTTCGTACGATGGATGGCCGCTAGAGGCGCTGCGCGGAAAAACAGTAACGTATCTACTATTGGGTAGCAGAGCGGCCAGAGCCCTGAGACAGTTATATTGGCGGGAATGTATCGAAATAATCTTACCGGACAAAAAGACTCCAGGACGTGTCCTACGAGTTACAAAATATACACAAATACACTTTTTATACATTCATTTTTCAGAATCAAATCATATAAATTTTTTTAAATTCTGCGGGGTGCTCAAGGAACCCCATTTCATCTACCCAATAGTAGATACGTTACTGTTTTACCGCGCAGCGCCTCTAGCGGCCATCCATCGTACGAAAAATGTTGGGCACAATCGAAGCACTGTCCCTCGGCACCAGCCCGGCGCACGCTGCCCTCTTAAAATGGACCGAGCAGCCAGGATTGTGCCATGCCCCGAATCATTTTTGCTTACTGGGGTATGTCGGCACTGTTAAACTCTGTTAATCTTTTTTCTGTTTTGAATTACACCTACTCATTTTTGTCATAAATGCATAAAATCCGCAATGTAGTTATAACTTTGCCAATACGAATCGTACTGAAGCCTCTGTTTTCACAATCCGTCATTCATTTTTTTCTCAAATTTTTTGCATAACCTAGCGGGTAGAAAATCGGAGACCCCTTTTTTCTCGGAAGGAGATTTGCATAAACATCCTGGATCAGCTAATGCTAAATTGTATTTACTTGAATCAAGAAGCTGTCAGTCCCGCTATTTTCGGTTATTTGCCTTTCCAAACGAAGGGACGAAATCACAGTGCTCTCCGCGCTGTTGCATAGCCCTCCTTCGATGTCCATCATCTTTCAAGAATAATTACGAGTTCGTTTAAAATGATTAATTCCGACTGTGTCGACAGAATAATAGAGCATTTATAAAGCAATTACAGGTACGATTATTCATGACATATGGAGCGAATATTTTAATACCCGTGACCAATTCAGCACTGTGATCGATACTTTCACGAATATTATGTTCGGGACAAAAATATTAGAAGTAAATTGGTAAATGTTATTAAATTAAACTGAAATAAAATCACGACGATTGCGACACTATCGAGGATAGTGCAAGGAAATATTCACATTTTATTGCTATCAATACAGCATAAAAAAATATATAAAAAATAGCATGTACGTAAATTCGCAAATGTAGACGATCTTAGGAACATAAATTATAATTATTCTAACGAAAGATTCCGCTACGACGAATATAAATACAACGTAGTTTATATTAATAGTAAACATTATGATAAAAGAAAGTGCGCTATTAGTGACTTGAACAATTATAACATAAAAGAGTCACTGAAAAAAAAAACAACTATCACGTGAATTAACTATGAATACCAACTTGTCGTCGGATTTAAGTGCTAAAATTCAAACAAGCCTACTTGCGGATCCAGTAAATGACGATAAATGAACATATCGAATGCGTATAGATTTATAATATTTTGATCTTGCGATCTTAAGGACTGGTAGGAGTTATATGACTCTGGGAAATTGCAATAATCAGGGAAATCTGTTACCAGCTTGGTTTTCTCCTCGACGACCTCGACTACGTTGCCATCCTCCGTGCTGGTAATAATACCGGTTCCCAGCTTCTTCCCCAAAATTTTCACTTCCTTTCGGCAGCCACCGGAAGTGTTCACGACGTTTGTTTCGCAGCCGTTCGTGTTCACCGCGGTGTTCTTCAAGAATTGTTCGTACGGAGTGAGCAGCTTCATGTTCGAGTACTGGGACGCCATAATTTCCTGACTGTGGTTTTTCGGGCCCAGGATTTTCACCTCGCCGAGGCCGGAGAACAGCTTCGAAGATTGCAGGCTGTCAGTTGTTCTGCTACCGTGAACCTTCGTGTGAAATTTCAGCGTTTACGTGGAATACTCAATGTATTATTTTTAATTTAGTAAAAGTATTACAAAAAGACTGACGCATTCTTCTTGCGATTTATATGAAACTCTTTCCTTAAAAATCGTGAAATTTTGAATGAAATACCTTTGTACTCTGGTGCGTGGTTCCCAGAATCTTCAAGTCCGATTGACCAATGGGCATCAAACCCCCGTCAGGTTCGCTGTCGTCGAATACGGGTGACAGTTTCATCTTGCTTTCATAGACCGAGTGATGTTCCTCCATCGTTGAACTACCGAGAATGTTCAGATCCTCAGTTAAACTAGTGTTGCTCTTCAAATACGGAAGCGTTTCACTTAGGATCGACAAGGGGGGATGATTTTTCAATAACAGGGAGGATATCGAAGGTTGCGAGGTGGTTGACAAAGTGGAAATGTCGCTTCGGTGACTGAGAATGTTTGTTAACTCTTGTTGACTCGAGGGTACTCCTATACCTATCATAAAAGTCAGCGTATTCATATTTCAACAAACTCTTCTCGCTCGCAGCGTACGAGTATAGTTACGTTCATAGAATGGTAGCGTTAAACAATCGAACAATTTAGAACCATTTATCTTCGCGATACTCTCAGAACCAATGTTTCCATTCAAATTTAAACTTATTGCCATCAATTCGTTTCAATATCTTAAAAATAAGGAATCAACTCGACACAGAATAAAAAATCAATTGCTACAGATAGGACCCTACAGATTGTCCCAGAAATTTCTGGGACAATTATAGGCTGGATATTTTGGGCATTTATCGAGCAAACATTATATTTACTTTTCTCATCAATGCTGTACATCAAATCAACAGACTAGTGATCCATTAGAACAAATTAAATATTAATTCCTTATTTTCGATTCTACAATTTTCTTGATATTCTCACAACTATTTTCTATTTAATGACTCCAACCGATGTTTCTAAATTGGTCGATGGATTTCACACATGTTCCACAGATTCCAGAATAGATCTCCTGAGAACATGGAAAGAAACGTGAATTTTGGATATTGAAAAGCATAGGAATTGAATCAATGTGAACCTTCGTCGTCGTGTTCCGCTAGGTCTGCGTCAATGGACAATGATTTCGGGCCAAGGATTAAGTCGTCGATTTTCGGCTGTGAGAGGAAACTGATACCGTCCACGAAACGATCGTCGAGGCTCTTGATGTCGAGAATCCTGATGTCTTTGTCCTCGAGGATCTCGATACCGTCCATCGATATGGGTTTCTGCGTCGAGGCCGAGTTAAGTACCATGATCTGATTATCCGAATCCCCGATGATCACCTCCCCGTTGCCACGTGTGCTCATCACATTGATCGCATCCGCTTCGTCGCCGTCGAGGAGCGTCACGTCATGAGTGTTCTGCGCCATCAGATCGCAAGCTTCGCTGTTAGTCATCACCTAATTAGCCCAATCAACACAGAAAAATGATCAGTAATCCACGACAAAAGTATTCCATCAAGCAGACTTTTGTCAGCGTTCCAGCAAAACTCAATTGTCTAAATTTTTTATTTCTGCACCATTACTTTCCATAAATCGATCAGGACTTGGGCATAACAAAATTAACTAAGGAAGTGAATTTTTAAATGATAATTTTGGATTTCAGTTAACAATTTGTCAAGATTGCTTTTCGGAAGAAGGGACCTAAAATACATTAATAGTCACAATAGCTGTCCACTCTGCTCCGAGCACCCCAATGTCATTAGTTTAGAGCGATCATAGTAGGGTGGACAGCTATTATGACCGATGGTGGGGCCTCTCCTTTCGAGAAACAGGCTATAGCACTTTAACAGATCAATTATCAATTTTTCACTATTTAACTACATTGAAATATTCGCAGAAACTTAATCAAATACAAACTAGTCTCTAAGGGGAAAAAATTCTTCCAGAATTCTTCCAGAATTTTTTTAATGAAAACTCTGTATCCTGGTTCGCACATTTAAAACTTGGGAGAAGCTTTATCATTACGGTTAACAGAATGCGTGCCGATCATTATAACCTAGCTGCTTCACTAGCGTGGGTAGGTATTGTCAATGATAGCCAGGTTAAATGCAATCAGGCCTGCGAAACCCTTGATCACATAATATAGGAATGCGTATTGTATGATCCACAAAAGCGCACTTAGTATAGGCCTTCAACGTCCTCTTAATGTAGACACACTCATAGCAAAGCCAAATATTGGAGCTTGTCTTAGTATTCATTCTTTTTTCAAAGATTGTAATTTACATATTTAGTGTTAACGCACATTCACTTGTATTATTATTGTATTATTACTGTATTATATATTATTGTATTCACTTATGGATTATTCCATGCCAAATCGATCACTTTTTGCAGGCACCATCGTCGATTTTGTTTTAAATGAAATATATTGTAGCCCATGTGTGTGTGTGTGAAATTAGGGGGGGTTCAAGTTATAATTTTGCCGGTTTCGAATTTTTTTAGAAATGGCAGGCCTTCAAAGTTTTCAATTTTTATCTCAGGAACTATTTGTCCGACTGAGCTACATTTTTTTTGTTTTGTTCGGAAAGGATTGGGCTATTACAAAATAATTTTTTCAACCCCGACAATCATCTTTATAATGTCGAAAAATTTAAACAAATTCTTTTTTTACTTTTTCTCCATGATGATGCTTAGTGATTCAAATATTGAAAAAATATGGTAATATTCCTTGAAGTTTCCCCTTTAAAATGAGTCCTTGGAAAAGTATCGTTAAAATTGGCGTCACAATGAGCTGGGAAAGAACGCCGTGTACATCCGTTTCTAAATTATGACTTAACCCCCCCCCCCCCCCCAATTTCACAGGGACTGCAACATATTTCATTCAGAACAAAATCGACGATGGTCCTTCAAAAAGTGATCGATTTGGCATGAAATGACCCTTATATTATTCCTGTAAAGCAAAATAAACCCAGAAGGGTTTAAAATGCTTACAAATAAAAAAAAAATACAAGCTGGTGCTTTTCAAGATATAATAAAAAATAGGAGAATATGGAAAAGAGGAATTGCTCAATTAGGCTATCCATTTCGAGATTTTGATTTTGTAAATTTCTATAAAGTAAGAATGGCGACCAGTTCCGTCACAGAGAAGAACAGACAAAAATCAGGAGTCGTTTCAAGGAGGTGGCAGGCTAAGTGGCAAAACCGGGTGGAAATAAGTAGGAAAATCATGATCGATCTGCTTCATCACCTCGTAACGACCATCCTCGGTGGCTCGCACGAATTGTATCCCGCCCTGGGCAGCCAGTTCCAGCAACTCGTTGCAATCCTCCATCGTCGGGGATACAACAGTTCCATTCTGGCGATTTGGCTCGTTTCTCGGGGCCTCACTGTACGTGAACTGGGAATCCAATGCCGTGACTATGCTCTCTGTCGACAATGCACCAAATAAGGACCACATTACCACGACAGTTTGAAAAACATCGCCGCTTTAACGAGTCAATTATAGTCGTGCGACGACGTTGAATCCTGGCGCCGCGCCGGTTGTGATTTCACCGTAAACAGAAATTGTTTGATCCATCTATCGATTATCACCAACTTTATTGGCTACAATTGTTCGGTGGTAATATCGGAAACTCTTTGCAAAATCTGTTCTCTTGTAAACTTATGTTTCTAATTATAAAGCAACGAATTTGAAATGAGTGATTCCGAGACCGCCCTCCTGTAGTTCTTTAATTCGTTCGTTAATCCTTCCCTGTAGAATTGTCTATTTTTTTTTATATCCCTCGTTCCTGATCGTCCCTTGTGTTCGTGATTATTCATACGAAGGTAATCCTCACCGTGTTCGTTTTCCGGACCAGGCGGCTCAACTATGAAATTGTTTTTTCCGTCGGGATCAACGCGTTGGATGACAGTGGCAACCACGGGCACCTTTATCTGCACTGCTTTGATTCTGTCGGCGTCCGGCGTGATCGTTGGGCTCAGGGTCATCTTTCCGGCTATTCGTAGATCTTCTGCTGTCGCCGGTGTCAGGATCTATCAAATAATTGCACGACAATATTTTATATTTGGAAAATAAAATATAATTTCAAGCTTATATTTTGTAACAATCCTGGTAACTAAAAATTTACGTTTGAACATCGGCTTATTAATTTAGCGAAAAGAGAGTTCAAAACAGGACTAAACAGAAAGTCACATTTTTATGAGTTCCAGTCGGCGACACTTTCACGAGAACAGGAATTCCCTTGGCAGGCTTGAAAAGTGCGAAAGGTGTTTGGTTCTCCAACAATGCCATTTCCATCGCTTTGGTGTCGATCTTATCAATCACGACGGATTCCATGACATCCGACTTTTAAGAAACATTTATTATCATTTTATCGTTGTTACATTTATTCGTCTAGCTACCTACTATCATATGAAACATAAAAACTTGATATGGCAGATGATACCTTAGGTGGGCTACGAACCACAAGCAGTGGGTCTTTCTCTCTAACTTCGATGGTCTGATTGCGTTCACAGATTGGCAGATGCACGATCCTCACATTTTTACTAAAAATTAATTTTTTTTATCAATGTCAGCGAAACAAATGTGCCAGATACAAATGCATTTTTTTATGAAAATGTAATGATCATAAGAATATCATAAAGCTTTGACCAGAATTCCCGTAGGAGGATCGACGGGAGATCAAGTTTGCTGAAAATTATTGAAGAAAGAGCGAAAGAGATATACGATCTCAAATAACTCGTAAGTTATTTGTTGTACAAAAATAATGTTCAAACGAATGTTATATGGTTCCTAGGGGGACATACAGTGCTGCAATCTGCTTTTTGTTACTTCGATTTTTTATCAAGATATGCAGGTCACCTTCAGTTTTTTAAATAGAATGCCCAATATTTTTACTCGAACTCGGATGAAGCACAAAATTTTATGTAAAAAAGTATTGGCCTTCGTGTATCGTAAATCTAATAGTTAACGAGATATTGTCGAAATCATTTTCCATATGTACTTATTCAAATTGAGAGATATCAGTTCAAGCGCCTACTAGGTTGCAGATAACAGCTATTATACATATGGGAAATTATATCGATAATATGTCGTTAACTATTCGATTTACGATACACGATGGTCAATACTTTTTTACATAAAATTTTGTGCTTCATCCGAGTTCGAGTAAAAATATTGGGCATTCTATTTAAAAAACTGAAGGTGACCTGCATATCTTGATAAAAAATCGAAGTAACAAAAAGCAGATTGCAGCACTGTATGTCCCCCTAGGAACCATACAACATTTGTTTGAACATTGTTTTTGTACAACAAATAACTTACGAGTTATTTGAGATCGTCACGTTACAAGACTCACCCTGTATACAGGGTCTGTCCGGAAAGTAATGCGACCACATTTTTAAAAAAATCTATTAAACATATGGGTACAAACCTTTAAATTTCTTCAAAGTAGGATCCTTGGGCGTCGACACATTTTTTCCAGCGCGATTTCCATGCTTCGTATGCTCCCTGGGAGGCGTTTTTTGGAACCTCTCGTAGTACCCTCGTCACAGCCTCTTTGACGCGTTCCACGCTTTCAAAATGGCATCCTTTTAGCACATTTTTAATTTTTGGAAACAAGGAGAAGTCGGCGGGAGACAAGTCAGGACTGTACGGGGGTTGAAGAAGTGTTGTGATCCAACTAAGAAGTACCGTTTACTGTTTTCCCCATAATCTACGGAAAAGTTTTGGTTGGAAGTGCTCGACGAGGCTGCGACGAAGGTACTACGAGAGGTTCCAAAAAACGCCTTCCAGAGAGCATACGAAGCATGGAAATCGCGCTGGAAAAAATGTGTCGACGCCCAAGGATCCTACTTTGAAGAATTTTAAAGGTTTGTACTCATATGTTCAATAGATTTTTAAAAAAATGTGGTCGCATTACTTTCCGGACAGACCCTATATGTAGAAAATAGGGGGAGAATAGGGTGAGGGAAGGAAGGTCGACCAGAAAGATTAACATTCAGGCTGCGTTCATTTATCCATAGGAGAGAGAAAGGCTGTCCGTCAGGTAGCAAATTAAGCGACGTCTGCGCCGCGACGTCTACCTACTTTCTTATGACGTTCGGATCGTTGATTTCTGGCTGCGAGGATGTCGGATGTCGATACTTTATGCCGTGCTTGTACTCCTCGTGCGATCTCAAAGAGAATCGACGCGGAAACTCTTTGCCGCAGATTCCGCACACGTACTGCATTTTCTCCGCGTGTGCATGCGCTTTGACCTTGTGGCAGACCAAATTCGACATTTGATTGAAGCCTTTGCCGCAAAGCTCGCATTTGTACGGCCGCTCGTTCGTATGAGTAAACACGTGGTTCCTCAAATTGCCTGACAACGAAACGGTGTTCAACCATTAAAGCTTGTAATCATCCCCAGAATTATATTGACCGACCACCCCCCCGCGGTATCGCGATCAGTTACAGACGATTTCGCGTTTCGATTTTACAAGTTTTATGCGATACTATATCCGGTTTTCATACCGCTTTTTTAACGATCGGTGAGAACCAAATTGTTTTGCGATTGCAGCTCGTCAATTGAGGTCGAACGATTTTATTTTTATGAAGCCATTGAATATTTTTTGAACACATGTAGTCATGGCAAGAAATATATTTTATTCTCTTTGTAACTGTTTTTTTTTTTTTTTGGTGTTGTTGTATGTCTTCCGTGAACGTTGCAAATTTTCACAATTTTTATGTATTTACCTTTTTGTCATGTATAGCAATTATTATATTCGATACCTTTTTGATGAAACCCTTTTCCGCAGACCTGGCACTTGTGTGGCTTGTGCTCCGAGTGTGTTTTTCGATGAGAGATTAACGTGGATACCCTGTGAAATCGAAAATATCAAATTGAGTATAACATTTAAAAATACAAATAAGATTCTGTCATTAATGCATAATATAAATATAAGTTAATAAAATATACGATAATGACCACTGCGAAAACGCAGAAACAAGCATGTCCGTATAGGCAATATTTAAAACATTTGTCCCAGAGAAAGGGATATGTAGGGGCGCGAAAATGAATCAGTCTACTCGTCGTATCCCCGTAACGCGCTTAAGCGGAGTCGTTTAAAAGAGAGTCCCGCTTTATTAAAGTTAATTCATAAAAGGACAGAAACGTCAGGCTCGTTAAAAATTTTCTTCTGCCGTTCCCGACAATCGCGCGGCCCGCGATCCGCGCCGCGATTCAAAACGCTAATGACCCGACGTGCTCGGTTAAGCGCGCATAATTAGTTTCCTTGCTTGTGGGTGAGATTGTAGTTTCGAATTTTTCTGCGCAGTTTTTCCCGTCGCTGGAACAGTACAAACGCGGCATAAAAGTTACAGGAATTCCAGTGTAACGAGTCCAAAACGATAAATATTTCTAGCATACATAAAAAGAATACAGAATTTTTGAAATAAGCTCACAAAATTGTATAACCCTGTTCAGGAGAAGAGGCTGTAGATAGAAACTTGAAGTTGGAGAAAGGATGACCCGTCACGCAAGAATACCCTTTTAAACGAGTACCAGATTCGGGGATGGTTCACGGTTGGGTAAGGTACCCGAGCCGAAGAGGAAACGGGAAACACGGTATTGACGGTTCCATACGATCGCAAAGTTACGCGAAACCAATTCGGATGCAGAGAGGAGTGTCATGAAGAAATTGCGTATCGATTCGTTTGCTGACCTGTTGAAAGTTTTCTTGCAAAATTCGCAAACGTACGGCCGGGCGTCGCTGTGTATCGCCTTGTGCTGGCTCAGTGTCGATAGCTGGCGGAAAGCTTTGCCGCAAGCCTCGCATTTAAAGTTTCTCTCGTCGGTGTGGGTCGGCAAATGTCTCATCAAGGTGTACTGATGCCGGAACTCCTTCGAACCTAGTTCGAATATTAAGCTTCTCAGTACTTCTTTCTCTTAAGGGGGGGGAGAGTGTTTAACCGACTGTCGATCGCATCGCGGACACAATGCCACTCTGTCCTACCCGATTTAAGAGCCGAGAGTCGCATTGCCAGAAGCCAGCGATATCTCTTCCCTTTTTTTTTATTGTAACACCAGAATTACCAGAGCAATTCTTTTATTAAAGTGGATAAGATCTTTTTTCGTAACTGAATGTTTGTAGTACTTGATTCAATTTTTTTTTGTTACTCACAGATTCCGCATTCCCAAATTTTCAAAGTTTTCCCATCGCGTTTCAGGTACTTCACGAAATGAAGCTTTGATCTTGGATCATCTTTGTCGATTAGGTGAGTCGTAGACGATGATGGGCCTTCGACCATCGGATGCGAGTACACCATGACGTTGTTTTCCGGTGGAGCGATATTTTGATCCAATATCTGAAAAGAATTGTGCATTTATAATGACGAATGATTAAATTCCATATTTTATTCTCAGTCTAAATTTGAAACTTCCAACGCGAGAATTTAATTAAACTGAAATATTTTAGGAGGAAGTGAATTGGAAAGTAACATCTACTAATGCGTTCATCAGATATTAATAGGAACATTCTGTTATTAAAAGGAACATTTCAGAAGTACTTCGATAATTCAAAATGTCTACCTTGTACTTAAATGCATCCTTGCCAAGGAATTTCGGTACGCTGTCGTCATTGTTGATCACCTCAGAATCTATGGCAACGTCCAGGTTCATGCAATCATTCTAATCGCAGATAAATTATTTATATATAAATTACAGGAATAATGATACTTTAGAGTCGGTGTACAAAGTATTCGTACACATTTTAAAAACGAATAACTTTTTCAAAAGTGGAACCAATAGCTCGAGTTTTTTTCAGACGTCAGATAGATTAGTTTACTAGCTAATGTGTAAATAATTCTTTTTAAAATTGTTATTGGTGGCAATTGCGGAGGAAAAAGAAAAGGTCATGATTTCTAAATGTTTTATCTGTGTCTGTAATGAAAATTTAAAACACGTATATTGTAAATCTAAGATAGTTCTATACATGTTCAAAGTTTCATTGAAATCGGTTGACGCATAAAAAAGCTATGGGCAATGTAAGATGTAAAAATAATTGAATTTAGGATTTGCGATTCATTTAATCCGCAGATTCTTACAATTTTTGCTATTTTCAATCAATTATATTTCATAAGAACCTTGATCGATTTCAATGAAACTTTGTACATGCATAGAACCAGAGTTGGGCAAAATGTAATTTCAGTTACAATTACAATGACTTACCAATTACTGTAATTTGAAATTGCAGAAATAAAATTACAATTACATGTAATTGGTAATTGCAATTACTTTGACTCGACCAGTGATTGTAATTGCGGACCACAATTATAATTACAATAATTGTGAAAGGAGTAATTGCAATTACTTAACACGATTACAGAAATTGTAATTGAGTCTAACGATTACTTCAGTGTAATTGTTCTTTTAAACCACTAATTTTTATGTTTTGGACCATTTAACCGTTTTCTTATTGTAATTATAGTTTACTTTTGCACGTGTAACTGAAGATGAATTAAATACTCATGTAATTAATTACTGCCCAACTCTGTATAGAACTAACTTACAATTAGATTTACAATATACATATTTTAAATTTTCATTACAGACACAGATAACACATTTAAAAATCATGACCTTTTCTTTTTCCTCCGCAATTGCCACCAATAACAATTAAAAAAAAAAATTATTTACACATTAGCTAGTAAACTAATCCATCAAACGTCTGAAAAAAACTCAAGCTATTGGGTCCACTTTTGAAAAAGTTATTCGTTTTTTAAATGAGTACGAATACTTTGTATACCGACTGTATATCGAATAATAAGTAATAAACTAAAAATGTTAATAACGACGATTACTTGAATCAACTGATGTTCATTGGCGGAAGTCAAACCGGGAAGAATAGTGACGTCGTTTCTCCCATCGGAACCTGTAGTCTCTTCCTTCACATAAACTTCATAAACGCTAATAATACAATCAACAAATTCTGTTATCAATATTCCCATTTTTCATAAAATACGACAAACAGATTTTATCTTTGATTTTGCTACACAACTTACGAAAACTAGATACAAAAAGAATCAAGTTTATTAAAGAATTCGTGAAGTTAAAATTGAAGATTAAAGTCTTGTTAAATTTTATTATTCCATTACATTTTAAACTTTCGAGTGCCTCAAAAAAATTCCAAAATCTGCAGACTGAAAATTATCGTCGCGTGAGCTCTTGTGAAATTTCGGTTACAATTTATTTACGGAGTCAGGAAATTTAAAGGGGCTTATACAAAATGAAAATTTTCCCTCAAGACTCCCTGCTCCGTTATCTGTAAACGTCAGAACTTATTTAGTGGAATAGGAAAAATCCGGGATTAAATCCGAGAATAAACTTGATTACACCGTAATCACTTAGGTCTAACCCTGACCTAACTCTCGGCCCTAACCGGAATGCATGTTAATGTTTTAAGCTCACCTGATAACCTCGTCCGAAATAGGACGGGAGAATTGCTCCTGTGAATCTTCGTACTGGGTCTCCCCTACAAAGTGCAACAGTGCTTTGTGAAAATTACTTGTCTTTTTCGCAGGAGTAATCATTTCGCATAGCCGAGCTTGCGCGGAATAATTTTTAAAAAACTGTTATTCGCCCTGGTACACATATAAACGTCTGAAGAAAATATTTCTAACGAGAAGAAACACTAAAAACTATTACAATACTCTTTGAACTACTTTCGTTCTCTGTTAAAAATAATTTTCTTAGTGGATTTTCATGCGAAATTTAATTTTTCTATAGAAAATTGTGGGAAACAAACGCTTCCTTATATTTTTTAATTTTTACATGCCACAAGTGCGTGATATTCTGCAATTAATAGTATTTAATCCTTTGGTACATGCAAAATTTTATAATGAAACTCTTCAGAAGTGAACAAAATTTTTATCAAATTGAAAGTTTTTAATTTACCGGTTTATTAAAGCAGATCTGGTAATGTTCGTGCTGTAGCCGTAACCTGTAGCCTGTGCATATTGGAGTCTGCCCATAAATTTCACTCTATGTAGCAGCATAGAAAATAAATTCTATTCCTTTCTGTGCTCGTCGGGAGACACTTGAACCTTTCAGGCGATCCGTTTATATTCTCGCGAAGGGACGAAGCGTAACGAATTATCGAAACGCGAGCGCGTCCACTTGAGAAATGCTTTCTCGATGAAAACTGTCACGCGATTCCGGTCAGAGTCGCCAAATGATTGGAATAGACTAAATTTAAGGGGAAAAAGTTCTCTCTGCCAGTACCGAATTAGTCGCGCATAAAAATCCACCGTTTAATCATCATTACCCTAATTACAAACAGACTTCACAATTTCATGTATCCAAATTTAAATTCAGTAGACATATGCGAAAAACGTAGAAAAAATGTAAACTGTAGAATCTCAAAAATATGGTTTTTAATTTAATAAATCCTAACAGAAAGCTCGCGTTCAAGATTTTCCTCGAAAAATGTGGAGCACGATACACTTGAATTTTAAAATATCCCATGATAGTCTTTCGCTCTTTTTCATTTAATAATCCACTCCCCCACTGCGCTTGCTGATGCTACAGTTACTTCAGCAAATCTTTTATGCACTTTGCGCAATCTGATCGCGCTCAACTAAAAGAATCCGTAATGGGGACGAATGAATAAATCGCATTACTTATATTATATTGATTAAACGCCCGAATTTCGGGCTATAATTTTTGTTCCCGTTTCAAACCTCGATGGAAATCCTTTGAGATTCTTTAACAGAATATTCCTTTTTAACGCGACCGTAAAAAGAATTTCAAATATCAAAATGAATTCGGAATTAGGACATGCATCTGGCAATTTTTCTGCTTTCTTCTGGAAAACGGATATTTTTAATACTTGAAACGAGGATTTTTTGTGAAAGCTGGCTGGTTAAATGTTGAACCAGGAATTACGCGAGTAAACTCGAAATAATAATGCTTCATGCTTCAGAATTAATAGTACGTGGAAGGGGAACATTTTTATTCCACATAAAAGTTCGTATTCTAATGATTACGATTGAGAGGCACTGGTTTAAATGGAAATGGAGAGACGAGCACCTTCTCATACAATGTATCGCGATTCGATGACGCGCCTCGGACAATGTTGCACCCAGCCGTGTGAATAGTCTTATAATAGTTCGTTCACTCTATTCTGAACATCAAGTAGGTACAAGAAACACGAAAATATTTTATGAAAACATCAATTCCACTAGCAAAACTATTAAATAAATTACCAGACCTACAATGCCACAAATATTTACTCATACAAACGATTCTTCTGGCCGACGCAAAATTTAATAAATTGCCGACGATATTAAAAGCGAATACTTCGAAGCTGCACATAAATTCACTGTCAGGACTCAATAGAAAACAAACTTCTTTGCGAATAATCCAGAACGCAAAGCGAATGGAGGAAAAGGCCGGCAAGCTCGCGCGTTACGATCGAAAACACGAAAAAGCATTTACCCCGGTCGAATGAGAGAACATTCCGCAGTTAGAAAGAATAAATTAGAGTTTTTCGTAAAATTATGGACGAGATCGGTAGCCATTGTGATGAAATCGGAGGTTCGCGAACAGCCAGAAAGAAGGCGAGAAAAAGACTATCAATTTCGCGGGGACGCTGACCGGCAGGAATATAATGTCCCCACGGTCCTCGCCTTTTTTCCGGCTGCTGTTTGCAAATAAACGAAAGCCGCCATTATCACAGCTCATTTTTCACAGCCGGAGGCGTGACGGATCGTGGAGAGGACACAGCCAGTCGCGTATCGCGATCAAATTCGCGTCGGTTCGCGAAAACGAAATAAACCGAGCGGAAAAAATCAAAACAGAGACCGGAAGAGAAACTAAATCGAAGTGCGATGTAATAGTTTTTGCGGATGATACTTACAGTTGTATTCTTGTAGAAGGTTATTCTGGGACATTTCTCTCAGTCGTGAATCCGAATCACTTTCCACGTGGACGTCTCGCAGCCTGATTCGTGTCGATCGCTGACAGCGAAATCTTTCGGGACGGTCGACGGTCTCAGATCGGTTTGCTCATATCGCCGCCATACGGGCAACTTCGGAAACCTATCCACCAGTATCGTGTCTCCCGTTTCTGCCGTCCCTGAATTTCTTTAATTGGAGCGGGACGTACATACATAATTCGTTTTTTTAAATTCGTGTGATATGTGAAATTTTTATAATTCTTATACAGGGTGTCTTAGCTGAAGGAGGCCACCTAAATATCTCCTTTATTTTTAATGGCACAAAAACAATATTTTTGACATAATTCAAATGGTAGCGAAGGAGGAATATCATAGAACAATTTTTTTTATCCGGTTATTTTTTACCGGAAAAACTTATTTCTTTTTTATTCCATTTTGTTAATGACTTAAGCATATTCAAATGTATTTTTTCAGTCGCTATGAGATGGAATAAAAACATAAGTTTTCCCGATAAAAAAATAACGATCACCTCGAAAAAACTATGAAAAAATAACCGGACAAAAGAAATTGTTCTTCTATGATATTCCTCCGTCGATACCATTTAAATTATGCCAAAAATATCTTTTTTGTGCCATTAAAAATAAAGGAGATATTTAGGCATTGACTTTCGTTTAGGATACAAATTTCTTCGAACGAGGAAAACTTTTTCGTTGACTATTCTATGCTTGAATTTGAAGCATTTTGCATGAATAAAAACTAATAGAATTTCTTCCATTTTTTGAAGTCTAAAAATTTGGTCTTTCTTCTAATTTAAAACGACTTTCTACTGAACAAAACACATTTTCGTTCTTATTCGAATTTCTACCGGAGACCTGTGAGAACGGGGATTTGCGTAAAGATACATATAAGGATAACAAGGACCGTGTCGATTTGCTCGGTGTTTGCTTGATTAAAAGCGGAACGAAGCTCATTGTCAGTTGAAGTTCCGGCGGCCATCCGAAGCGTTAACAAGTTGAAGCGAAGTGATTCTGCCGTTGTAACACGAACCCGATCGGATTCGATTGCAGAGCCGCGGCCGGCGTGAATATTCTCCCGTGGAAACACCGAAATTCTGTGCGATCGGCGGAACACACAACCATGAAGCCATCTTCTCCATCGTCGAAGTCGCCGGAATTGCCCGCCCCGCTCTCGTCTGTTTTCGAATTCCGGTCAGGTACATCCACATCGCTGTTCTCCAGTCCGGGGCCGGTATGGTCTGCGGCATACTTGCCTGACTCAATTATTACTTGCTACTTCTTGTTACCCGCTGTTTAAGTTGCCTCGACCCTTCCCTACTCCCTCCCCCACTCCTCTACTATTCCAGTCAGCCGGCCTTCGATTCGCCCTCTGTCTACGCTAACTACACCAATAAGGGTTGTTCGCCAACGACTAACGCTATCGTTCGCCAAACGTGTTTAAAACGTCGAGAAAAACAGGCCGGGTTAATCGCCGGGAAAAACTCCATGACCGATCGATTTGCCGGGCGATGTAGTTTCTATCCTTTGACGTTTTCCTACCTTTACTGCAGCCGCCATCTTGTTGGGTTCTGTCAAAATAGTAGCAAAAAGTAGGAAATACTTCGCAAAGTCAAAGGAATAAATTGTAGTCGGTAGATCTTTGAATTCCTGTAACCCCGTGTCCAAATTTTTTAAAATATTCTAACTCTGTACAACTGGAGTTTAAAAAATTGTTTTTCGGTTTGGTTTCGAGTGATATTTTGAAGAAAAGTTTCCCCTTCACAATGACCTTTAAAAGATTAGCTCGAGATTTTTTGTTTCGGTTTTATTGTACTTTAAATGAAAAGTGTGCCGCAGGCGATAAAGGATGGAGCATTTTTCCATTATAATTCAGTGTTCCTTTAATTTTGTAAAGTAGGTTACTTTTAGAAACGAAGAATACGTACATTAGTGATTACTGCATTTTAGTATTCATATTTTAATTAAAAAATAACAGTGAAAATGTAAGACTTTTTGATATGGTATAAAAGCAAAGGGTTCTATTATACAGGGTGTTTATTTGAAAATTTTCCAGCCGAATATCTCGAAAAGTATGAAAGATATTAAAAAAGTGTAAAAAGGTTTGTCCCAGGTTTCAAATGGAAACCTGCGGATAAAAAAAGTATCCTACGAAAATTGCTGGTCCTTTTACGTACAATAAGATCACATAATAAAAAATATAGGTTTCCATTTGAAAAAACAAATTTGACCTTCAAATGACCTTGAAAACGCCACTCAAATAAAAAACTAAGACTGTCCCCCTCTTTCCCCCTCGAAATCCTTGAACACGTGTTTTACGCTTTTTTAATATCTTTCATACTTTTCGAGATATTCGACTGGAAAATTTTCAAATGAACACCCCGTACACTTACAGTCGGTGTACAAAGTATTCCTACACATTTTAAAAACGAATAACTTTTTCAAAAACATTGTACATGTATATAACTGACTTACATTTACAAAATACAATTTTCATTACAGGCACAGAGATAAAAAAATTTTAAAATTGTGACCTTTACTTTTTCCTCCGCAATTGCGATCAATAAGAATTTTAAAAAAAATTATTTACACAATAGCTAGTAAACTAATGCTTCTAACGTCTGAAAAAGCGCAAGCTATTGGGTCCACTTTTGAAAAAGTTATTCGTTTTTAAAACGTGTACGAATACTTTCTGCACCGATTGTAATTCTACAAGCAGGAGAACACGGAAAAGAATTTGTTCATGGTCATAATTATACTCGTTATCTTGTATTTTACTCGTTACCTTTGTAATTCCCTAATTAATTTTAATCATATTTATATCAGAGATGGTATTTACGTATATATTCCTTATATATATATATACAGGTTAGTCCTTCAAAGCATTTATAGTAGAATGAATAATACAAGAACATTAATTTCACATTGCTTTTAATAATTCAATAATCGGTATTATATTCGATCTTTTTGTTTCGGGCTCCTAGCAATCAATAATTCAATGCAGTTTCACGAATTCGCATTTTCAATTCGATTCAACGGAAGCATGGAAATATAATAGAGATGGAAAATGCTTTGAAAGTGTGCAAACTTCTGAATCAGCGACTACGAGATAAAATGCATTCCCGGTAAACATCGAATGCGCGTAATTTAATCAAAATTCCCAATCTCTAAGAATTTGTACCTTCTAAATGCAAAATCAATTTTCTGAGACAATACGAATCACAAACCCTTCAGGCGTTAAATTAGCCAATTAAAAATTCAATGAACTCAGACATTTCCAATATTCTATAAAAAAGACGTTCACCGTGTACACGTAAATTCTATCTTCTGTTTTTAATAAAATGACGTCCACCCACACGACAGAAATAATAAAAATTTCCTAGCCTCGTCGCAGCATATTTATCGACGATTCGATTGAGCAACGAGCCGTTAACTTCTACGAGGGAAATAAAATAGCGTACGAGGTGGTCGGACGTTCGAACGGAATGTTTTCACGAACTCCAGCCCTGGGTGAAAAGGCGCAGGAATTTGCAGGGGTGGAGTCGAAGAGGGTTGCCACCGGGAGAAGAGACGACAATTTGATTTTGCAACCCAGATAAAGAAAGCTTTCTTCCTCGTTATTGGTTACCAGTGAGTGGAGAATTCGGGTCCCCTCTCGTTCCCGAAACCGAGCGAGAGCCTTCGTCGTTGTAGCCTTTATACAATGAACGCGCCTAATCGAATCCTTTAGCCCGGGAAAAGGTCACATTTCTGATGTCTGAAAGGGAGAGGACAAAGCGGATGATTCAGTCGAACGCGTGCCGAACGAGGACAAACATGGTGTTATCGTGTCGGAAGGTGTTTGAATTTTTCAAAGTGGTCCAGAGAAATAATTTCAAAACATCAACTTGTTGGTCCGAATATTCTTTCGACAGATCGTAGTTGCAAGAAGAGCATCGCAGAATCGGCTGATCAAGCAACACGTTGCGATGTTCTCCGGTCGATCGGTTCTCGAGGTAAAGCCGGTCCATCGATCTCCATCGGCGCGGCGGGCAAAGCCCGGGAGATCGATATCCCCTCGAACAAAGTATTATTACAGGGGCGGCGGTTGGAGCGAGAAACTTGAGGATTCTTGGGTGGCCGGTCGGTCCGGCCCGCGGAATGTTTGGGAAATCAATTTTCCGTGGGGGCAGAGGCGGGGTATATCGCGCTTATCGTTGACCCCGGAAACGACGTCGAACGGGGTCAAAGAAACTCCATGGGAGAGCAGCAGCGATGGAGTCGATCGACCCAAAAACAAAGCTGTAACTCGATAGAGTGGTCTCTCCGAATGTGACACCGGTGGAACTCGTTGTGACAGAGGGGAGTTTGGGGAACCGGTGGCCGATTCTCCTTCGTTTCCGCTCATCGTCCCCTTGGACAGGGCTGCACGGGGGTTGAACGGAGAGACCAGAGGACGACGACACTCGTCTACACCAAGACCACGGAACTGTCCAACTGTCCAAGTGCCCATTTTCGTCTTGGCTGGCTCCATCTCCTATCTTGAATAATATCTCCGTCGGATACCGACGAGCACGTCTCCCGAGTCTTGACAAATACCACCGCCGGCCCCCGTACCTTTCGAGTTTACCTTACAGGAACGTGCCGCACATATTTCGATCGGAACGCGGAAGGGAATCGTTGCGAAGGGAGCAGATGGCCCCGGCTCGCTGGCAATACATTCCCCAGCGAGAGCTTCACCGACGACCAAAGAAAATTATTCGACCCCCGCACCTGCATACCGATTTCGTTAGGCCCGGCGAACTCGTTCCAATTTTTCCCTTGATTGACAGTTCATTGTCACACAAAAGACGCAGGATCCCAGCAAAGAGACGATATAGGCGACGGTCGCGATAATGTAAACAATGTCCTATCATAGTTTCGATCGTTTACCGTGGAATCGCAACGAATAAAGCGTTTGCGAATCCTGCGAGCTGCGCGACTAGAAAATACGACACGGAGACAACACGAGCCACCGGCACGACCCGTTGAATCTTATTTTACGCGTGTGGGGGAACGGTCAGCCCTGTTCGAGAGGGAATATTTCAGAATAAAGAGAGAGAAAAATCCTCAAGACTTACGAAGTTATATCTCCGGACGCGGGAAACGTGTAGCACACCTTGAGCGGCTGGTTACCCCGGACAAGCCGCGGGGAACACTAATTATTTCGCAATCCCGGCACTCACCTCATTTCGCAGATAGTGTTGCATTAAGAAAATTAATTTTTTACAGGCAATCCTGAAGGAACGAACGTGGTGGGAGAGGGTGGAACGTGTTCTCTGTTCCCCTTCTCGGGAAATTGATTCGAAATGCTCTGCAGCCCTCGCCGACAGCAATCGGATGTAAACTGGAGATTATGCCATTAAGAAAATTAATAAATGAAAACGAAATCACACGCGCCGCTCCATTAGGAAGATGAGTCTTACGAAACAGCGCGTTGGTTGACCAGCACCGTTGATCGTCTTTACGGGTGTGTTTGTTAAGATCGCTTTTTTTCTACAGGATCGATTAACGTTGCACAAAGGGAATACCGGTATTCCACTCTTTACAGCTTCTTCATTCGGCCGGTTAATAAATAATGAAATGGTCTGCAGTGTTGGATACTTTTGTACTCGTACATGATAAGCGCCCGGTGACGGTTTTGTGAAATAAAATATTGTTGTATAATCGATAAAGTTATTTTAACTATCTCAAATTGCGCCTGTTCATTTTCAAATTAATGAAAAGTGAAATAGTAAATTCATAATGACGATGAAGCATTTGGAAAATTGGTGCAGGACGATTCCAGAGAGAGAACATTGCATCACGATGATAACAGTAATAATCTACAAAAGACCAGTGTAACAAAGAAGAGCCATTTGTGCAATAAAATACGTTACTAATTCTGGAATGCGCATTAACAATTTCTTGCGAAATAATGCCGGAGGTATGCATACGTAAAAACGAATGCATTTTCATCGGCGGAGACAAAAACTGGCTGTTTTGCAGTTAATCCCCGGAGCCTCGCATCGGAGAAATTCAATTTTCCGGGAGCGCGGTCTAAAAAATCTGTGCTGGTAGTGTACGTTGTAAAAAGTCGAAACAAAAACGGAACAACAGAAGATCGCGACGCGACCATTAAGCAAATTAGACAACTGAATGCGACGAGCTTTTATGACGGAGAGGAGAGTGAAGCCGATTACAGGAGGGAGACATTTTCGTAGCGATGTGCATAAAAGAGCGGAGCGTTTTCTTTTTTGTTCGCAGAATGTCCGGGCAACCAACCGATCAACTAACATAATGAGTAGCATTCATGATAACGGGACAATAAAATTTCTCGATAAAAGTTTCAAGAAGGGGAGGGGAGCCGGGAAGGGGCTCAGAATATTCTGAAACGCAAAATCGCGCGCGATATATATCTTGGCCGCGTAATGACTATTAAAGTCGAGGAATTTTTAACTGATTCGAAACTCGAGAGAATGGCTTGGACGGAAAGACGTTCGACGATTTAATCGGCTAAAGTTATCGTCCCGCGTACCCGATTCCCGTTGCTTTTACCTCGGGTGCTTCTCACCCTCTTCAGCTCGTTCCGATTCCATCGGAACGAACGCCATCTTCACTCTTTCTATCGGCGCTACAACTATGTTTTATTTATACAATCTTCGACTACCCGCCTGGTCACAACCAACCGCCGCCACGGCAATAAAAGGAAAACACGGATGAATTTAGCAGACTGTCTCGAAAATCTCCAAGTCAATTCATCCATTTCTGACGCCCCCGCAACCCTTCTGATTTCCAATCGAAGGGGACGAAAGCTAATTGGCTGCAGAATCAGAGAAACACGTGTCTCGAAGAGAAATTAATGGAGAGAGAGGGAGAATAGAAAGATACACGTGTGTCGTGCGGGCTGCTTGAAAGTCACAGGGCTCAAATACATTCGACCACCTAAATTCGAACAAGCAGACTGGAAGAATCGAAAAATATTGTATTATACTTCTCAAAGAAAATTTCTGTTCTGCAGCTAGACATTCGCACTTTGATGATTAGGAAATGCATACGTCTTTCGTTTTATATTTCTTTTCGCTTAGCAGACTACGAAATAATACACGATATATTTTCTGTATGTTGCCGAAGCGAAACACAGTTTTGGGGGAAGAGAGGTTCTCACGTTTTCTCTGGCAGCGGGTTCTGCGGAGCGCATTTCGATTTCTTTATCGGAAAAGTGGCAAACGTCAATCCCGGGCATGGGGAGTAGTTGCTTTTCTTACCGATCTGAATTGTAAATTTCATTTTCTTAATAGCGCGGAGTTCAACGTTCAAGAAGCTAGACAGTCGCCTTTCGAAATGTAACGAAACATTATTGATGTAAATTTGTCTCGGTGCCATCTTCTCCAGGCGAATCGAATATCAAGTATTGACAGTTGCGGCACGGCGGAGTCGATAGAAAAAAGAGAGGGACAACTGTGCATGAAGAAATTACGTAAACTTTATTACGGGAAGTCTGTTATGACACTTCGTCGCATCTAATAATCATTACACAGAATGAGTCGACTACCGATGCTTTCTTAAGGTTTGAGTTTGCTCGCCGAGACTTCCGTGCTCGATGAAATTCTCAGCGGCTGGAACTTCTTATGCAACCATTACAAGTCTCCTGCTAAGCATTGTAATACGAACTGTTAAAAATTTGAGATACACAATTATCCACAAGAATTAGTGAATTTTCACTCGAGCTATCAAAAACAAATTAAACACATTTCTACGCAGTGTGTCGTCCAATGGGAAAAAGTCCTAAAATCAAAGTGTAAGATCTGCAAATTTATTTATCCTAAAAGGTTCATAACAAAACGTAGTTCTTAAAACTATCTTCAATTTGAACTGAATAAATCAATCTGTTATTAAAATTGAGGCTGAAACTTTACTATCAAATTCTGTGCATTTTTTTAAACATACGTCCCTCGCAAGCTATTTGGTATTTTAATTTGATTTTTAGGGGCGTGTTTAGTATTATAAGGCCTCTAATCTCCCAAAATTTTTTTTGAAATAATCGCAATTTGTCCCAATTTTTTATGTTCAACATTTATCAACTTTGATTCGAGTTTTAAACAAAGTACCCCCAGATAACCACGTGAATTTTTTTACGGTAATTGGTGGTATATTTATGTATTCAATTTTATTCTTATAAATTATATATTTAGTTTTGAAATTGTTTAAATATTTACAATCTTCCAATTGAGTATTAAAGAAAGTACCAATAGGTTCCTTTGAGATTTTGTATTATATTAATTCAGAGCACATTAGATTTGACCTTAAGTGCATAAATATACACAAACGTTAAAAATAGAAATAAAATAAAAATCTGACTTATCAGATTCCAACCCACACACTTGTTCTGATGATAGTGAAGCTGAAGTAGTATAGTACGTACACATATTATTTAATAACATATTATCTATGTTTATTAATTAATTCATTCATTCATTTATTCCTATTCATTCATTTATTCATCATTTATTTCTAGGTAAACAAAAGGAATTCTTAAGGACTCCTAAGTTTTAATTCCTCCTTGTGAAGATTTAGATAAACAATGTATATAGTATAGTACATTTGTTTTAAATTTTCGTTAAAATTGTAAACCACTTTTTATTCGATTAAAAAAAAACATAAAAAACAAGGTAATCGCAATTTAAAAAAGAATTTATTTTAAATAATTAAAAGAAAATTTTTTTTATGTACCAATCGATTCGTCTTTGCATTTTATTTCAAAAATATTGAGGAATTTTACTCGAAAATAGAATAGCTAAGAGTCATGATTTTTTTCCCGAACGCCCATTTACTCGACACACTGTGAGTCGTTGCAAACTCGCATTCTTCGCACGCCACAACAATATTTTATTCAGACATACGTATAATAACTGAAAACGCAGAACAAGACGGGACGAAACCAAATATGAAAACATGAAAAATGAATGATTCATTGTTCCGGGCGCTTTCGTTTCTGTTTTCGCGGGTACGCGCGGCCGTTGTTTGTTCGTTTCGGCAAAATTAATCCACCGTCGGGATTACTTATTCGGCGGAGGCAAGTTCTGCGGCGAAAACGCGCTGAAGTTCCTTCGGGTACAGCGTTAGATAATCCGGAAACGTGTTTGACTTTTAAAATTTATGAAACTCGACTGACTAGATTAGACTCTAAGCAAGTTTGCGGTTTTCATATCTAACTTCCGTTGCTGTTTACGCACAGCGACTGTTCAAACTTCCCCCTCTGTTCCTCCCCCGCCCCCCCCCACTCTACCCACGTCTCTCGGCCCGTCCACCCACCGCGACGTAAGTGCGCAAAGGTCTCTATTAACAAAGTTTTAATCGAATTCATCACAATGCGCCGTTTCGTTTAATGCAAATTCGTCGGTCGGAGACGCGGAGTCTTCCTTTTTCTAATGTCCCCAAATGAGGAATAAGTCGCATGAATTTTCGCGGTATTTGCCGGCGACAGTCGCCGTGCTTAAATGTCTTTTGCAAACTAAAAGCTTCGCGAAATATAGGAACTATTGGAAAAATTGGTCTGCTTTTATTGCATCTCGTTTTATATGCGATTGCGACGCAGACATTGCAGAATATTCTACATTTTTGGTCTCTCGAGGAAGATAACGGTTTGCCAACGCAAAATATTATTACAGCGTGTAAGGAATACAGTTTGATAACAGCTACATCTATAACGAGTTTCGTGTTTCCATTAAACTTACACAGAAAGCAACTTCTAATAGTTCGTAATAATCGAAGCCGTATTTTACGTAGAAAGTTGCACGATGTTCAAACGCAAGAAGTTCAGAAACACCGAAGAACGTATAAAGTATCGATGGATGTGGCCATCGGTGTCCGTCCCCTGAACCGGAAGTTCCAACGATTCTCCACTTGGACGAAGGCTTTCGCGGGGAATGAATTTTTTAAAGCGCTTCTTCCATTATAGTTAACAAAAATTTCTCCGACCTGCTCGCTTCTTCATCATCCCTTTTAATCTTTAATCGGTCTTTTTGTAAGTAGGAAGTACTATCTACCAGAACGTTACATTCTATCGTTTGTATTCTTAATTAGTTGAAGAATTAGCCTCTTTGAAATTTCACGAACGAGGGAAAAATCTTCGTTCGTAATTTAATCGAATATTCACGGGCTACTTCGACCGTCATTTTTTTAATGAATTCCGCACACTTTCGCGGCGACCTAGGCGATTTCCTTTGAACTAAGTTCGTCCTCGTCGGTAGATGACAATCCGTAGAGAAAGGTGACTCGTTACGTTAGATGCGCGAGGAATCTTTTAGCTAGTAAACTTTTTCAATTGTGTTATATGTCTTGCTGATCAGCTCTTTCCATCGATTGAATATCAATTCTCGAGAATTGCACAATTTCCGATAATGAACGTTCTAAGAATGTCGATAATTTTCTACCCGTCACATCTTGCTCAAATTCGGAATTTGTTAACAGAAGGTAAAAATATTTCCTCGGCAGCTCGAAATACGGGCACAAAAGGCGCCAGTTAAGACCGCATAAGACCATTCACAGAGATCTTATATTTCCACAATGCTCGATCCGCGGAACGACCGGTGACTCAATAATACAAAATAATATTTCGTCGGGATGGTCGCGGGCAAAATGCGGGCCGCGTCGCAAGATTTCCGGGGCTCGTCAATGGACTGCGAGAAGAAGGAAGATTACATCATTTCACCGGGGGAGCCAATAACGCGACGCCACTGTCGAGAATCGAGGACGCCAGCTATAATCGGAATCAATCGTCCCGTTAACGAGGTAGTAATTCTTCCTCTCGAACGGCGCCGGGAAAAGCGGCAACGAGAGGGAAAGAGCGAGAGAGAGAGAGAGAGAGAGGGAGAGCTCGGTGAAAGTGTTCGGCGTCGCAATAGGGGCGTCACGACGCCCTGGCTTCGTTCTGGAGAGCAAGTGCGCGTGGAAAGTGGATGGCGGCCTTGTAAGAAGCAACGTAAATTGTTAAGGCCAGGCCCTGCCTAGTTGTAAATTAGAAAACAGGCAATCTCGCTCGGGTTGGCTGTTTTCCCGTTTCTTCTTCTCCCTTTGTTCCTTTTTTCTTCTCCGCGACTATGTGTTTCTGCATCCCTCTCTCCTTTCTTTCTTCTTTTCTCTTCGTTTTCCACCCCCAAACCGGGTCGTTCCATTCCTCTGTCCCTACCGACGTTTCGTCGTGTGCGCCAGGGTTTAGTAGGAGCCATAAAAGAAAAAACGAAAAGACCGAGGGTGTAAAGGGTCTTAGAAATCCGGCCGAAATTAAGCCGAAACTTACGAGCCGGCACCGGAGAAGCGACAACGCCCGCCAGAGCATCTGTTCGGCTGTTCGCCCGTTAATTAAGTCGTTTTCGGAACCTTCACGACCCGCCTGATCGCCGCTTTCGCCTAATAAAATTGGCTTCGAGCCGTTCCTCCAGCGAGGAATACCCACGGCATTCTTGTCGTGGTAATGTTTATCGCGGGCTCGAGGGAAACTGCGTTAATCGACGATGAACACCTGGTCTGAGAGCCTTCTGGGTGGTTTTGAGGTGAACATGTGGAACTAACTCTCGTACGCTTCTTAGAAACAGCGTGAAAGGTCCTGGGCATTTTTATTTGACACCTTACGGTACGAAGTCAGGTCTAATACAATAAAATTTTCGTAAAAGAATGATTAAAAACAGAAAAGTTCATACATTTGGATTAGTATCGCCTCATCGGTACATCCAATCTCGTATCGCGTTACACCCACAAGATCATAACGCGAGGGAAATGAAATCGTGATAACAGTGACTAGGATAAGCGCCACTGCGGAGAACTATAGCACGATGAAGTGAAAGAATCACTGGTTAAATGGAAGATGGAAATAAAAGCGAGATCGAAGAGAAGCGACGAGTTAACTCGTCGGGCGGTTGGAACGAAAACATTGGTCCGTCCGGCGAAGAGAATAAACAATGTCGGATATTCTATTTGTTCAAGTGTACAGTCTAAAACGAGAGGAACCTCGGCCGCAATAAAAATACCAGTAGATTCGGAGAGTATCTCTCGGCGTGGCCGCAATATCACCGAAATCTCGTCAGAGATTCGCGCGAAAAAGAGATGGCAAGCCGTCGACAAAGCTTACCGTCGCTCCCTCGGTCGATAAGAATAATTTGGTAGCGTCGGATTTCAATCTGTCGAGATGACGGATGTAACGTGGGTGGGGGGACGGGATGGAAAGAAGGGGTTCCGGAGAGAAGCCACGAGAGAGGCGAGCAGAGGAGAGGAGAGGGGAAGAGAACTTTTCTAAAAGGATGCCGGCGTGGATGACGAGCCAGGGGCGGCTCCTTTTTAATATCTCTAATATTTCCAGCCGATATTCCCATTTATTCGCGATCCATCACTTGTCTGATGTGTAACCGGAATCCACCCCCCGCCCCATCTTCGTTTCGCCAAAGGTTCTACATCAGAAGTCAATTCGATATAGGTGGGTGTAGTTCGAATTTCCCGCTGTGTAAAACGATCTGGGCCGCGCGTGTCTGCGCGCTGCCATGCCGGTCGAGTGCAGAAGCTGTTGGCAAATGTTTTCTTTCCAGATGGAAAATAACCAGCCCCATCCCCCCGATATACCACGTCCGGGTGCATCGATTCCAGCACGACCGGTATGGAAAAATAATTCTGCTTCGCGTAATTTCCGGCGACGGGCCCGCGCCGCCGAGTTCCCACCCCTCGAGCTTGCAACGCTATATCTGCCGCAACTATTTTCGTTAAATTGCGCCCGAACCCGCTTCTGTTTATTTTAACAATGAATTACGATCGTCCCTGGATCATCTCTTTTTATTATCTGTTCGTGGAACGATCGATAAAACGTTTTTGTTTATTTTATTTTGATTCGTTTCTTGATATGCCAACACTTTCCAATTTAACTATCGATTCAGCAGCCTCCAGATAATTATCTTTCTGTAACGATCGTTGTAGAAAAATATCTGAGAATAGGACATTTGAACTGATTGCAGAAAAGTTGATACTATTCTTCCTTTAAGGGCCGGTATAAAATTCATTACCGAAAGGATTCTTCCGGTGAATATTTCAGAAGTCGAAAGACTTTTCGCCGGACAATCGAACCATGTCCGTGAAGGACCTCGGGAACCGAAACTCTTGTCGGGACACATCGAAAGCGCGGGCAATAAAAAGAGGATATCGACGGTCGCTGCGAATAACTGGGCTCCTCGCAGTGGTTACGCCCAGTTCTAGTCAGACTTAGCAGTGGGTTGGTCCGATTAGGGTCAGCCGAGAGTGGAGCCAGCCTTTGCTTGCACCGGATCGCGTTCTATCCTTCGCAAAAAGAACCTTCCATCCGCTTTCTGCAAAGGACTTCAGAATCCGCCAACATTATCGGACCTCTTTCCCAGGAAGTTTTTCGGAAAATCAACGTCGTTCCGCTCGCCATTCGGACGTCCGGACTCCAGGCGACGTCCGACCAACTTTTTATCGGTATTTTGACCTGTTATCGTTGATCACTTAGTTTTATTTCCTGCTGAGTAACCCGTTTGTTCGGTTTCTTCGTTTGTTTTCGCAAAATGACGACTGGACTAGTAATAGGATTGCGTCAAGTTTTGTGTTTGGTGTTCGATGGATGACGGAGGGGTTGTGTGACGTTGCATATCGTCTATGAAAGCTTTCTGCTTTATGACTCGCGGGTATCAGACAAATCGATTGCCGTTTGTTTATCAGAGATTGATGACGAGGCTCGTGGAGGCACAAGGACGCGAGGAAATAAGGCGCGGACCACTTGCTGCCGTCGATAATCTAGTTGAAGTGATTGGATATGGATTATAATAGGGTTTCGACTCCACCGTGAAGCACTTCACTCTCGAGCACTCGACAACTCACGTGGATGGATCAACAATAATCGAAATGGAACCTCAGCGGATCAAATCACGCCCATCATGACCATAGGCAAACTTTAAAACATTACTGTTGCTTCAAAATCCGTACAACTGTGTCGCCGAATCAAATACACTCCATTACAAATGCACACAATCTAACAGACCAAACAGAATTAATTGCTGTTATTAGCCTTTCACGGACGAGGATTATTTAAAAATCCGAAGATTATATAAAAAATTAATCAAATACTCGGTTTCTCCATTTCTACCACGCTTATATTAGCTTGCCGTGTCGTTGTTGTATGCGCCAAATCTTGTAATCGAATTTTAAACCACTTCCCGATGAGCTAGAGACTTGAAACTTTAAACATAGCTCAGAACTGGATGACAATGCAATATTAAAAAAACAAATTTTAAAAAAATTAACCGTCACACCTCGCCGCGCGATGCTCGGTAGTATGCCATCGCGTTCAGCGATCCCCACCCCGCGCGCCAGCGCTCCCTACTCCACTACGCGTTCCCACTCCGACTTATCCCCACTCCACTGGCCCACTTCGCACCGAAGGAGCTCAGTATGGTTGTGGATTTCGGACAATTTTAGACAATTTCAGACTCCATCAAGAAACCTCGTCGCTCGAAGTCATCCCCTCATTCTATCTCGCGTATTTCCATATCTTACTATTTCTACTATATCTTGCGTTCAATTTAAAAAAGACTAAAAAGTAGGAAATAAAAAAATATATATTAAAAAACTTTTTAAAAACCACGCTTACATTAAAATGCACTGAAAAGGAGAAAATAATTTTTTTAGACATTAGTCACTATAAATAAAAGCGTGGAGCGCAAAACTATATTGACGTAATCTTCGTGGGTGCTCCAAGCTTTTATTTATAGTCACTAATGTCTAAAAAATTATTTTCTCCTCTTTAGTGCATTTTAATATAAGCGTGGTTTTTAAAACGTTCTTGTTTATATATTTTTTTATGTTTAAAACCGTATACACAAACGAGACCAACGTCGCCGCGAGATAAAAGACGCGAAAGCAAATCATAAAGATCGAAGCGGTTCTATAAAAAGTAAATATATTCCCCGCTAACCATTAAAGAAGGAATCAAAGATGGCGTAGGCGAGCGTCGTCGTGTCGTCGCGTCGGAACGAATGTTGACTGAGAGACAGCGGTAAATTTTGCATGCAGAGGCCCGTGCGCCACGGGTCGCGAAATTCTCTCATCTTAATTTTAATTTCATCGCAAACACCGGCCGGAGAATTTATGTAGAAATATTCATCGTTGGTGTACGCGGTTCGTCCCTCATTCTCTCACGGGAACTTCAATATAGTTACGCGACGATGTAATTGGAGTTCGAAAGTTTGGATTCATTAGCGCCGAAGCGGCCTTATCTCGAGATCTAATTCGTAATACTTCGGGGATAGGCCGAGAGGCCGCCTGTTACTTTCAAGGACTTTCGAAGTATCCAACCGCCCCCGCACCTTTTGCCCCCGATTCGCATAGGTGGCTCGATTCCTCGAACGATTTGCGCCTAATTGCTGTGGTCCTTGTGCAAAAAAATATCGTTGACAATAGCCGATTAACATGGTCAAAACTGCCTCTAGAGGTTTTTCAATGACTATCGAACCATTCGAAAGCTGACCAAGAAAAACCCCCCCAAGTAAAATTTCAGCCCTTTAGCTTCCCGCGAGGGTAATTACAGGGTAAATTAGATTTTGCGCTTTTGAAAAAAATGTGACATATTTTGGATCGTAAGGCGCATTCTACAGAATTTTTCCAGATTTTTTTGTTGCATACTGTGCTTTGTCGCACCCTGTCCATCGTTGCTTGACCCTTAATGTCTCGATAGAGATTTTAAATGATTTTATCGGCAGCTTCTTTGCAAGGACAAGAATCGTTTATAGTAGCAAGCCTACGGAACAGGCGAACATCGATATTGGTTCTGATGCATTGGGGAGGGGTATGGAAATCGTACAAAGACGATGAAGACGTCAGGGCCGGTTTTCCGGGGAGCACGCCGCGCCGATGCTTAATCGAGCAGATAAATCGTGCCGAGGTACACATCGCGGAACGATGCTCTTGGAATAAGAGTTCTCCAGCGGAGTCGACGAAGCGAGAGGGAACAGGGTTGCGGAGGACCTTATGCCGCCACAAAAATATTTGTTTACTCGAATCCTGTGCATAACAACAGGGGGAGAATTTCGAGCCGAGCCGGTATCGTAAAGGCAAGGATGCGATGCTCATTCCTTTGACATCGATACTTACGTTCTGTGTACTCTTCCGCGTTCTTTCTTTCTTTCTGTTTTTGTCGGCCGCGAGCGCTACCAACCCCCCTTGGAAAATATTCCTCATACCGAATTCCTTCTCCTGCAAATGCAAACGCGAGCGCAGACCGCGCGGTTACACCGCCTCCTTTATTTTTCCACTGTTTTCCTGATGTTTATGCAAACAGCGCGACGCACCGTGTTCTCCCCCTCCATATTTATGATCGCGTTCGTGATCATGGCCGCATATCAAAATGGTCGACAACGCTCGCTCGGCCAGACAAGTCGACGATGATCGACGGCTGATCGAAAATCTGTTTTGAGCTCGAAGCACTGGTGTTCGTGGATTTGTCTTGGTTCGAACTAGTGTTCCTGATTTCTCAACATTTTTCATTTCTCGAGAAATGAGAAACAAGACTATATTTCTCGAGAATTCTTGACAATTCTCTAGAACTTTTAATAAAATAAAAAAATATTGGAAAACTTTTGATATTTGGAATATCGTTGATAATATTTATCGAAAGCGTAAAAAACTCATTAACTCAATGTTTATTCCTGTCCAATATGTACATTAGGGTGGACCTAACTGGACGTTCAAACTAGTCAGTTATCAAATCATTTCAACAAAGAAATGATTTCTCATTAGTTCTTTGTCACAAAATCGATTTTTTGAAAAATCCTGAGGTCGTAGACAAATTTTGAGACCAGATTTGAAAACAGCGTGAAAAAATCTACAGGAAATTATGTGTAGCATGTTAAAAAAACATTTTCCGCACATGGTATTGAAAAAACCGCAATTTTCTTGACATTGTACAAGTTTGACGAATTTTTTCAAGGTTAAAAAACTTCGTACCATAATCTCCCTATTTTTCCCATATCCTGTCAAGTTTCAGCTGTAATTAAAAAAATTTCAGCGCTCTATCTCATTTCTATCGGAAGTTCTTTGATTTTGTCTCCGATTTGGACGAAAGGTCCTACTGTGCGCCGTAGGATGTGCCTAAAAAGGGTTTCCAGAAAACAGTTGACCCGTCCCCATCGAAGATTAAGCTTCGTTTCAATGAAACCCGACGAACATCGTGCGTGTAACAAAACGACCACGATAAGGATCAGACCAATGCGATTCCGTTAATCCGAACGAGAGGGATTGTTCGCCGGTCTTCACTCATTGCGCAAAGGAAAGTTAGAGGCAATTAGATGATCCCGATAGGAGGAGCATAATCGGGGGAACGGTCTTGTGCCCCGGCCCTTTTCGTAAAACAGGCTCAATCAGAGCTAACCCAGACAACGCGTTCCGAACATCGCCGATGGGGAGGAAGCACAGGACCTCGTTGAAGTTGTTCCATCTACTAGGATCCGATGATAACGTCCGTCCCCTGGTAATCTGACCGCTTATCTGGCTATTTTTTCTCCTCCCTCCCTCTCTCTCTCTCTCCTTCGTGTTCCAGCGTTCGATCTTTCTTCCTCGCTCTCTCAAATCGGCCGGAAGTTTCCGGGAGAGGGAATTAAAAGGTCCGCTTGCCGATTTGGTGGAGTCGGTAATCTCGGTGTCGCGTTGCGGCAATCCTCTAATTCTATCGTGCGTCGTTACGATAAACTCGCCCGTTTTATCCGAACCCAGACCGGAAATCGAAACGAACGCCGGCAAACGAACCTTCAATTTTGCTGCGTCGAACAGCGGAAACTCAACATTCGTGGTCCACCAAGGTCGCAGTCTCCGAAATCCAATATTTCGAAGCAGCGAAAAATAATGCCAGGCTTCTCCGCGCGTGTTAGGTTCGTTTTCAGGAAAACGATGGTCCCCGGATCGTTTCCACGCGCGTCCGACGAACAGCTAAGAGAGGAGCGTCGCGTGATAAATAAATAGGGGTCGATGGCGTTGTAAACGTCCGCAGTAAAGTGATTTAGCCACTTCATTGGCTCATAGAGAGTTAAGTGCAGACGCGGGCTACATAAACGCCAACCAAGAGATTCACTCGGCTCTCTCTTCTGTTCGTTTCTTTGGCCACGACGTCCGCGTCCTTTAACTCAGGAGGGGGTTGGGGATGGTAGGTTTCCATCCTTGGCCGCGTAAATCCCAGGTCGACGGTTTCCCATCGGTTTACTCTCCTGCGAACGTAAAATGTGCCTTTATTTTTACGTTGGATTTAACCGCGCGGCCTGCCGTGGACTTTTCGAACGATCCAACCAACCCCCTTCAACCCTCGCGAACAGCCATCCCCTGTGTCAATAACGGAGATCCACTACCCGCGTCCACCGTCGACGGGATCCGCTGGTTACTTTCACGGGAACGCGGCAAGCCTGTTAATTCTGAGGGGATGAACCAGCCTCGCGTACCGGAAACTGCCCGGCTTTTTCCCCAAGAATATTTTAGAACGGGCCTTTACGAGCCGGACGCTGCACGGACTATCGTCCTCGCGATTTTGTTAATATATTTTTGCAGTGGAACACCCGTTGTGTGGTAACAAGGCTTGTTGTTTTTTTTTATAACCATCTCCCCTGATTTCAACCCTTATGTGATTTCTAACACGTTCAATACCACGCCGGTTACCGGATTTCATGCAAATTAATTTCTCGAAAATTCTGCGCGAAATACAAATTCTGTCTGCCACAGTCACCGTTAATCGAACCGAACTGTTTTGGAAATATGGATTACGCGGCTTGGCCCGTCGGCGATATGAATATCAATTGAAAAATACACAAAGGGAGAACGGTAAAACAATCGAACTTACGGAAACGACGGAATAACGAGCCACGTTTCACGATCCCCCTTCGGAGCGTCTAAATCAAACTTGCCTGCCCGGTGGACTTGTTGTTCAACGCGAGGGTCGAAAGACTCGCCAGAGGGTAGCTCCCTCATTTACCCCAGTTACGAACACGACCCTTCCACTTAATCATCTTGATCGATTCAATATGAATGTCCACCGCGGCCGACAGAAATCCACGGTGTTAAAACACTCGAAACGAGTGGACGCGACGACTCTCGTTGATTAAACGCACCTCGTTAATCGACACACTCGAACCGCGAAGAACGGGGGCTAAATAATTCACGCTCGCCGATTAGGAGGTAGTCGCGGGGCTTCATTAACGTTACACCATCTATAACAACCATTTCCATGTCGACGGGACAATATTTAACACGGTGTACGCTCGCGAAAATCCGCGCAATTAGCCACCTTTTAATAATTAATTACTCACGCCCCGGACGCGGTATGCGAATCGCGCGACTTCAATTTTCTTCGAATTCGTCGCTGTTGCTGTTGGCAGATTTTAATTATTTTCGCACACCGTTTTATTTCGTGGATATTTATTTTTATTGAATAATGTCGTTTCGATGCTTTATGCACTGACGCGAAACGATTTTGGTGGTGCAATATCTTTCAAATTCTATTTCTTCCGACCTAGATTATTTTCATCCTATAAGATTTTTCTTCAATTTGTGGACATGGAGGTGTAAATTGGTGTGGAGGCAGCAAAAAGAAATCGGGAGGATTTGTATTTCCATTTTCCGATGAAGCGATTCGACGTAGCGTGAAGTCATCGGGATTTGTAATTAATTAATTCAACTCGCAGTGACGTCGCTTTGTCGTGGTTTGAATATTGCATTTTTCCATTAGCAGCTCGCAGTTTCCCATAATCGATATTTAATAATTCACGGGGGCGGAGGACGAACGAGAGAGGCAATGCGTGACAAGGGAGAAACAAAAATTGAATGTTCACGGTTAAAAAGACCGCGGTTTTACAATATACTGATACATATCGCGAACGAATGACGGGATCAGCGGCAAAACTGCGCACTATTCTCCATACGCAAACACGCGAGATGTAGTTATTCGGCGGTCGCTAAATCCGCAGCAATAATAACAAGTAGAAACTGTTTGCATTGGAAATTAGTCGCGGTTTTTCCGTAACGAAACGATTGCCACGCGGTTGTTGAAAAATAAACCCCTGCAAATCCCGTACAACGTTGTTTTATCTAATTGAATTCTTATGGCCTGCGCGATAAACAGACCCAGAACAAAATAAAGCCGGAGAAGGTATATATTTTTCGAAACTTTTACCATGTTCCCGTAAATTCAATTTTCCCATCTACAATCTGAAACACATTTTCCCAATGCGAATATCTCACTTTCGCAAATGAGAAATACGCAAAGTTTATCAATCAAATGTTTCATGATTAAAAACTTGATAAAACGCGTTTTACCAGATCATAATTTATGGTTCTTTCAAGTTGTCAATATAATCACGCGAGTTAATTAAAATATAAATTTTCTGCTGCTCATGCACCCGGATGATTCGAATCTCATATTACAAAATTACATACAGTTATTTATTGGATGCGTCCAACAGATTTTTAATTTGAAATTACACGCTCTGCTGACACACCGGCAACGAATTTTGATTTCCGAATTTCGCGAATACATTTAGCACACGATGGACTCCCGTCTGGCGTTTCGCGTCTCCAATCTGTTAATATAATGAATTTTTACATCGTTTTCGCATTAATCCAGAAGTTTACTTCCTCTCGAACCCACCATTAACTCTCGCTCTACACAGTTAAGAGGGTCCGGACACCAACGTCGCAGACACGCACCGAGAACCGCTAGATCATTTAATAAATATGTAATCGCGGCAAGCGGGAACTTTTCTAATTCCTTAATCCATCAACCGAGCAGATTCTCGGGGAAGAAGAAAATAAAAGTTCGCGGCATCGACCTGCGATTCCATAAAACACGTTCTCGCATCAGCAAGCCGCTGTGAAACACTTCAGACGGATCTCATCCATCCAATCCATCGCGCCGCGCCGGTTTTCCTCGAAGAAAGGAAGAACTCGATCTTACCGGAAAAATCGGTCTGAACGGAGTCGTCTTTGTCGTCTGCTCATCGAAATTCTGTGGCGACCGATTTCTCGAAGGCGACTTCATTTTCCATCGGTTTTAATCTCCGTGCTGCGAGCTCGTTCGCGCGCGTGTTCGGAAAACCGTCGACCAATGGGACGGCCGACTCTTAACAGGAGTAGACAGATGGATTGAAGTGCGGAAGCTCTGTATTCAAGTACTATCCAAGTACCGCGAAGGACGATGGCGCTCGTTCCGCAGGAGAAATACGGGGGCGCCGACGCGACGGTAGCTAGCTGTACTCGGAGTTGATGGCGTCAGCTGTTACGTACTGTTGTCGAGGCTCGACCCCCTTCGACCGATCTCCACCCTGAGGAAGAGCACCTGAAACGAAAGAATACAATATTCTGGCCCGCGGTGTCTCCACCGATTGATAATCCCCCATTTGTAACCCGGTCTGGTATTTGTAGACCGATCCTTAAAAGTAACTGGTACATGTTCCCTTACAAAAATCACAAGATTGATTTTACAGTGCTGTGAATAATTATAAACTCACACTTATTTCCTGTATTTTATCATTATTATTTCCAAGTATCCACTAAGCAAGTTTTACTACATTTATGATGAGGTAGTACGACATTTTCTACGTTAACAGTTTCTTTCTATCTATTCTTCATGCAATGTAGTAGCTGAATGTTTCAAAACAAGAAGATTTGAGCTGTGACTATGTAGAAACGTTCCTCAATTTTTTTCAGATCTTCTTAGTGATAGTAATGTTACAGCAAGTCTCTAAAACAATTTTTTTAAGGATCTTTGAAACAATTCTGTACTGTACACTATGCCGCGTGGCGCGCAATTGAGTGATGTAGGAAAACAACGAATAATCGATTTGGAGAGCTGTGGGAAAAGTCAACCACAAATTGCGAGTATAATTAATAGATCCCAAAGTGTAGTTAAAAATTTCTTGAAACTTGGTATTGAAAATTGCGTCAAGCGATTAGGACGACCTACATGATTTTCGTCAGCTGTAAAACGTGCAGTTTTAAAGGAGATATCAAAAACTGGAACTTCCTCCTCTAAAATTGTGAGTCGATTTAACTTGAACTGTGATTCCAGTCTTGTAAGAAAGTGGGTTGCCAAACCACCATTACAAAAGAGTCATATTGACGCTAGTCTAAAATTTGCCGAAATATTCATTTAAAAAAATAGCACGTTTAGACATGTGATTTGGAGCGATGAAAAAAATTTTAATTTTGGTGGGCCTGATGGGTTCAATTATTATTGGCACGATTTGAGGAAAGAAAGAAAGATCATGTCGCGAAGAGCTCAGAGAGTGGATTAGTCATGGTTTGGGCTACCTTTAAAAACAATTTTAAAAGTGAAATGAGCTTTTGTAAACGGTAGAATGAATGCTGCTAGTTATCAACGGATGTTACACTACTATTTGTTGCCTTTTATAACATTAACAGAAGACGATAAAACGATTTTCCAGCAAGATAATGCTCCCATTCACACAGCGTCCTCTACAAAAAAGTGGTTTCAAAAGTTCGGGATCGAGCTATTACCATGGCCAGCACTGAGCCCTGATTTGAACCCTATCGAAAATCTATGGGGTATCTTTGCGAGGGAAGTTTATGATCAGAAGAAGCCGCCAATAGAAAGTATTGTCGATCTTAAAAAAAGAATAAAATGTTCTTGGGCAGATATTCCAAATGACATCTTAAATAAGTACACTACTAGTGTTCCTGACCGGCTTTTATATGTAATAAAAAATAAAGGAAAATGTACTAAATACTAAATGAAAGATATTAAAATTAATAATGAGTCTATACTTGTTCACACAGCTTAAACCACAATTTTAAGAACAAATGCCATTTTTTCCTAATTTCTGAGGAACAAAACTAATATTTTTCGTTTGCTCACTTTTGTTTTGTATGAGAATATAAAAATGCATAAACGGTTTCGTTAATTTTTGTTTCAGTACTATGAGAAACATAAAAATATGGTTGAGTTTATAATTATTTACAGCACTGTACATAGACTTAGTGCGGCCCTTATTGTAATACGTGCTCTACTAAAGATATATCTATACAACCATTCCTTATGAAATCATTTTTATTATTCCAATAATTGTAAAATAAAAAATCTGGAACCGGTCATTTTGACCGGTGTTGGTAGGTTTAGTGTTAAATAAGATGAAAGTTTAATACAGCGGTGCCTCGATATTTGTGAAAACAATTGTGTTGTACCGGGTGGTCCAAAAGTAATCAGATCATTTAAAATTCGGAATTCTTAATATACGAATAAATGTGAATTTTGAAAAAATTTTGCTATTAAACATCCCACCTGTTGCCGAATTTCGGTTACAATATTGATCTATTGTTTAAACATCACATAAAATATTCTTTTCTATTTCTTAACCCTGTCCATTCGGTTATCCTATAACCATTTCAAACACGACTGAGAACTCGGTGCAAAGCCACACCACCTAAAAGAACCTGAATTCCCAGCATCGTAAACTAAAAGAAGGCATTCGCAAGTAAAGAGAACCTATTGCGAGTAACGACCAGAGGAAACAATAAGAGGACCCTGCGAGAGGGGAAGAAGCTTCATCGCGAATAGTTATGGCGCATAGAATTTGATGTGAAATCGAATTCACCGGATGGAAAAGCCGAGCCGGGAAACTGGTTGACGTTGCAACCGGACTGGGAGATTTTTGCAAACCTGTTCGCGCGAATAAAAATTTTTGATAACTCGGAATTGATCGGCTAACTGTGAAAAAAAACGGTTTCAATAACTGATCTGCAATTCGCCTGAGGGGCAAAGTATATTTCGACGAAAATTATTTATACCAAACCCATATAGCTATGCGTAATTTACATTTTTATAAATAATACTGTAATATGTAGTCTAACCATGTTCTTAATTTATAGGCTTATTAATAGGGAAAATATTTTGATTAATAGGGAAAATACGGAAGCGCGAAATTCTGGCGAACAGTCAACCGAGTTCGATCGTAATGGGATTGGTTCGTTCGAAGTTAACATTTCATTTCGACAAATAATGTTCGTTGCATTTTATCCCGTGTCGATATATGGAATCGAGTACGACGCAGCGATTAAAAGTTTCAAGCGAAGAATTAAACGGACATTGAACGGTAACGAAGATGTCATTGAAGCGATCGGAAAAGCTGGAATGTCGCTTTCATTCGTTGCATATTCATTGTTTCCATTATATATTTATACGTCAACCGCGATCACCGATATAATCGTTACTTAATTATTTATCGTAGAATTTAATATTTGTTTATACTTTCGGCCCATGAAACGGGATAATATCATTCGGAATTTCCCGTAAACGTTTACTGAATTTATAACGTGTTTATACGTTCAGCTGAATTTTCGATAACGTTGATAAAAAATGGTTATTTGCTTGTTTGATCTGAAAATTTTAGCAGATCCATCATAAATACTGTGTGGCAGTGTTTAAGTTTGTTTTCCAGATTAACTATAATATATAAGGAGGCTCGACACGGAATTCAGGCTCGATACGGAATTCATAAAGATTCGACACGACGTGTTATTTCGTTGATCGCTCGCAGGGGACTGTCTCTTTTTATTTTTAAACAAAATCACAACGTAAACATTAACAAAACATTAACGCAATCAATAAAAACATATATAACAGTTGCAATCAATAAAAACATATATAACACTTGCAATCAATAAAAACATATATAACATGCACACTTACATCATTCTTACAATTCGGCCGTCCTGACGACAAATCGTCCCGATTTACCGAAATATAAACAACAAATATATACCGATGACAAATATATGTCGATTCACAGCGGCCGTCCTGACGACAAATCGTCCCGATTTACCGAAATATAAACAACAAATATATACCGATGACAAATATATGTCGATTCACAGCTTACAACTCTCGGCCGTCCTGACGACAAATCGTCTCGATTTAATATCTAAATATAAAATTAAACACCTAAATCTACGGTGACGGTTGCCACGGTCGCATGTTGGCGGCTTCCCATGTTCCACGGTAGGGTATTTGCGACAACTGGAACCCCTCTACATCTTTGATTACGTATCGATCGTTTCGCAATACACGATCGATCTCGTACGGTCCTTTAAACCGCGGAATCATTTTTGTTGACACTCCTGGGGTGCAATCGTAATTCTTGATGAACACCTTATCTCCAACCCTATATTTATTCGGAACCTTATGTCTTTTATCGAAAGTGCGTTTTTGTGACTCCTGATTCTTCCGAATCTGTTCACTAGCTTCTTTTCGGAGGCTGTTTAAATCACGGGAAACACTAATCTTACCACTGATTTCCAACATATCACGCAACCCATCTATGACCTCACCACGCTGTTGCATCCCAAACAGTAACATACTCGGACTCTTGTTGGTAGACTTACAAAAAGTATTATTGCACGCAAATTCAACCTCTCGCAACACATTGTGCCATACCACACCACGCTCACTCATCAATTTAGCGATCATCGGCAAAATTGTGCGATTATATCTTTCTACCTGCCCGTTCGCCTGAGGGGAAGCGGTCGCTATCATAACGTGTTGTATATTATACTCTTGTGTAAACTCATCAAATTCACGAGACGTAAAACAACTTCCTCGGTCCGAAACGATACGCAGTGGCCGACTATAATGCTCGAAATACGATTTTAAACACTTTATAAGATCGGCGGTGTTCGTTGTTTTAGTTGGATACATTTTAATATACTTAGTGAACGCGTCGACTACAACAAATATATAATTGTAACGCGATTTGTGCGATCTCGAAACAGGAGCCAAATGATCAATGTGTAGCGTATCAAAAGGTGCATCCCCTTTCGGTATACAGTGCAAGGTACCTTCCAACTTTCCGTAGTTTGGCGTGTACGCGATACATTTCAAACAGCCACGAATGTGTTTCTCGATCTTGGATCTCATATCCGGAAACCAATAAGTATCTGCAATGTTCCGCGCGGTTTTCTCAATTCCGACGTGTCCCATCTCATTGTGGTATTTATACATAACGCTCGATTCCAAATTGCTCGGCACGTAAAACAAAATTTTACCCTGATACTTCCGATATACTAGACCGTTCCTCATTTCGTACAATTTACTTTCCGTGGTTTCTAACTCTGTACGGATTTTCTCGATATCTTTATCATTATGTTGGCATAGCGCTAAATTTCTATCGAACGAATTGTCTTCGATCACGAGAACCTGACGACTTAACGAGTCTACGTGGAGCATACGCGAACCAGCCCTATGCTCTAGCACATAGTCGTAATTTTGCATTTCAAGTACCCAACGTGCAATTCGAGGATTGGTCTCTTTTTTATTTAGTGTCAAACTAAGAGCTTGACAATCCGTAAGTATCTTAAATTTTATTCCTAGTAAATATGTTCGGAAACGGCGGAGGGCAGAAACGATTGCTAGTGTTTCTAACTCGAAACTATGATAGCGCGATTCAATCTCGGTTGTTCGTTTAGAAAAGTAAAATACTGGATGCAGCTTCTTGTCGGCTTCCCTTTGCAACAGGATAGCACCAAACCCCGACGCGCTCGCGTCACAATGCAACTCAGTCTCGTCTCGCGGAGAATAAATACTTAATATCGGCGCGTTTAACAATCGATTCTTAAGCATCTCGAATGCTTGTTTTTCTTTTTCGCCTAACTGAAACTTCGCATCCTTTCTCGTCAAATCGTACAAAGGCTTCGCGAGGATAGAAAAACCCTCAATAAATTTCCGAAAATATGAACAGAGGCCTAAAAATCCCTGCACCTCTCGAACATTTCGCGGGAGAGGAAATTTCTTTACCGCCTTGAGTCCTTGTTCCGTCGGCCTAATTCCTTCGTTCGTTACAGTATAACCCAAATAATCGAGTTTTGTTTGGAGAAATCTGCATTTATCTAACCGTAAATTCAAAAGATTCGCTGTAAGTAGTTTAAATACTTTTCCGAGGACTTCCATATGATGTTCTATCGTCTCTGTCGCGATAAGAAAATCATCCAAATAAACAGATATTTCGCCCTCATTGATTAGTTCTTTAAAGATTTCCGTGACATAGCGTTGGAATTTAAGAGGCGCACCTTTTAACCCGAATGGCATCCTCGTGTATTCGTATTGCCCGAAAGGCGTTACGAACGATGTAAATTTAACCGACGCTTCGTCCATCTTAACATGGAAAAATCCATCTTTTAAATCGAGTGTCGTGAAATATTTTTTTCCCTCCAGTAGATCTAATTGATCTTCGATCAATGGCAGAGGAAAGTTATCGCGAACCGTGATTTTATTCAATGTGCGGAAATCTACGCACATTCTAATTTCTCCGTTCTTTTTCTTCGTCAGAACGATAGGAGATGCGTACTCGGATGTGCTCTCCCTAATTATACCTCTTTCTAATAATCCGTCGAGGATACAACGTAATTTATTTTTCTCATCATACGATAATCTACGAGGTGAAAATGAAAAAGGTTTGTCGTTCGTAAGCGTTAATTTCATCGTATTTTCTACGCTTGGCTCTGCAGGTCTCTGTGCGTTAATGTACGTCTTATTAAACAACTCGCGTGCTCGTGTCTTAATCTCAGCCGAAAGGCTCTCGTCGAAATGCATGTCGTCGGCACTAATGCACGCGTTAACCTGATCTACCTCAATGTTCATAATGTCGGCTATATCGTTGCATTCTACCGTTTCTTCTCTACTCAACGATAACTTGGCAATTTTCATGAAGTCGCGTCCTAAAACTAATGGGTTTTTCATCGTTTCATCCGGTACAATTCTCAACGTAACATAATATTTTACTGCGTCATAAATAATCGTAGCTCGCATCTTTCCTAAAACGTTCAAGTCACTACCATTAATTCCATGAAACCTATCTGAATCGCGATCGGTCATAAAACACATTCTCGGAATGTAACCCTCTTTAACAAAACTAATCGGGCTCCCTGAATCAATTAGTGCGTTTACTTTTGTACTGAAACTACCGCTCTCGCTACTTATCTGTAATTCTACCGCACGCCGAAAGTCATCGACTTCTTTCCGCCCACGGGTAATGTAGTTGACTTCGCCCCTCGTTGTCTGTGTGCTGCATTGATTTGCTCGATGACCCATCTGTCCGCACGTGAAACAGGAACCCCTTTCTCTTGCTGGCTTCGTACAATCAGCTGAGAAGTGACCCGGCTCGTTGCAATTAAAACATCTCCGCCCGGTGCTCGCTGATCCTTGTCCTTCCCTCGGCGATGGCCTTCCCGATCCTTGTCCTTCCCTCGGCAATGGCCTTCCTGATCCGACAGCTGAAGGGCCTGTTGTTTGGTGGCGTATGGGTGGTCTACCGGATCCATCCAACGGTGTGACTTTACCCGACAGCAAAACTCCTTCCGATAGTCGCGGTCTTCCCGCCGGCAACTTGACGTTTGTGAAAGCCGTCAGTATTTCATCCACGGACTTATAACACTGCACCTTAGCTTGTATTTGCAATTCCCTATTCGGTATACCGTCAACGACGTAGCTAAGTAATTCTGTTTCCGAAACAGGCACTCGGTTTGCAAGGATTGTCTTATCATGCACGTAATCGGCGAAAGATTCTTCCACGGCCCATTTCCTCGTTTCAAGCTCGCGTCTCAAACATAAAGGATCTAGTCGTTGCCCGTACAGCCTCTTCAACTCTTTCAAAAGCTCATCGGTACCTAATTCCACACAGTCCATTCTAGAATGATACCACTTCAATGCGCGACCCGTCAATCTGCTACACACTAGAGCTTTCGCTTGGTGGTTGTCCAACTCGTACGTCGACAGGAGTCCTCTCACCTGTTTCTCCCACCGGTCAAAGTCCTTACTATTCCCACCAAATTCACCCACTATTTCTTTCAACTCTTGCCACTTCTTCACTCTCGTCCGTCCAGATGCGCTTGCTTCTGATCTTGGCGTCTCCCGTAACAACGCCAATTCTCTTCTAAACAGTTCGTTCTCTCGTACAACAACGTCTCGTTCTCTCCTTAGAACGTCTAATTCGCGTAAAATTATCTCGTCCACCAGCCCTCTCGTATCGGGTCGATGGCGAGTCTCGTCGCTCGTCCCCGCAACCGGTTCTTCCGTACACCCATCATCTGTCATAGCTAATTCTTCCACTGTGACACCAGCACCCAATAAACGTTTTATCAGTTCGGCCTTCGTACCAGTCGATTGCAAATTCTTGGCTTTCAGCTTCTCTTTCAGTTCCGGTACCGTAAGAGAACAACTCATTTTAAAGCGACACGGTATGAAATTTCACACAAATGTCCGTCACGTAACTTCACGTAAAACCGACTTGAAATTGAAATTGCAAAACGACTGTCTCAATCCCACTTCTGAAAATTATAAGGAGGCTCGACACGGAATTCAGGCTCGATACGGAATTCATAAAGATTTGACACGACGTGTTATTTCGTTGATCGCTCGCAGGGGACTGTCTCTTTTTATTTTTAAACAAAATCACAACGTAAACATTAACAAAACATTAACGCAATCAATAAAAACATATATAACAGTTGCAATCAATAAAAACATATATAACACTTGCAATCAATAAAAACATATATAACATGCACACTTACATCATTCTTACAAATAGTCCATATTAGAAGCACGCCGCACTATTCAGCCGAGTACATATCACGGTAATGCGCGATATTGTGCGAGATACGCGCCGAGATTCGTCTGTCTGGGCATCGTTCATGACAGCCGCCATTATGAAAATTTGACACGCCGCCACCTGACACACATATGTTTTCGCCTACTTTATTGGTCACATACAAATTCGATGCTCCTGGCCGTCACTCATTGTACACAAGCGACTATTTAAACGTCACGCCAGACATCGCCAGACACTGATTTATCGATGGTACTTAAATCTGACAACGAGGGTTTGTGAATTGATGCGAGCGGATCACACATTGGTCGGATTTCACGCGAAACAACATCCTGCCTTGTTAAGGCGTTAATATGTGCTCACCAAATTTCGCACATTCGTCAGGCGTTATTGAAATTAATGTGCGGACGACAACTCTAAGCTTTAGATACCAGAATATCCTCGTTCGAACATCTTCGTTTGTCCATAATTCCAAAATATTCTATTAATCACACTGTAGCAGTAAAATCGGAAAGAGAAGCATCGATTCCGGTGAAAGCTGTTCGGTGGACGCGTCGCTGTCTAAAACCCGTGTAACTATATTAATATTTCTCGCCGGGAGTGAATAGTTTCCATTCGGCGCGATCCCATGCTCGTTTTTTTTTTCGTCCACGGCAGCCGAAAAGAGTCGTGTTTCAATTCGCGGTATACTGTGTGAGTAAAAATGGGCCAGTGTATTTAAGTGGATTTCACGCGGACACACTCGTGGGACTGGCCGTCGAAAAACGGTCGATCGATTTCGACAATTTCACCGACGACAGACCGCACCGACCGGACTAGTTACCGAAAATTAAAAAAAAAAAAAAAAGGGAGAGGGAGAGAACCGGCGGGAAAGGAAGAGCGGAAAAGAGGAAAAAAGGATTACACACGCGGGTGGAAGAAGGAGAGTTACGTCGACGACTGACGAAAAGGGACGAGCAGCCGCCCAGCTGCGGGGCAAAACGTTCCAGCCCCGAATAAACGTCACCGATACGCTCGTGCTGCGTTCAATAAATTGTTGACGGTTCATAGGGAATCGCGGGAAAAGTTGTTTAGCGTTATCGCGCGAAATAAAACTCGAAATTCTGTTTCACGCCGCGCTTTTTAGCGAGATTCTTCTATTCGCCGCTGACCATTCCCGCGCGCCGCGCGCTGACCTTTTTTAATCCGTCTACGCTGACCTTTTCCGAGCGCGCGATATTTTCACCTGATGCCGATATTGCCGATGCACCGGTGATCCGGAACGGACTTCCGCTGGATAAACTATTCATTATCTGAAATAATACCCGAAATTCGATTTTACGCGCTATATCCCCGATTCTGTTCTGCTCCGTGTCCCGACCATTCTCAACCGGTTTTTCCAAGTCCTGACTAGATTGTTGATTTGTGCGCGAAATCCAAATTTTCTGCGGTAATTGACAGGTGCAGGAGCTACAGTCAGTTTCATAATTGAAAGCAGATTGTGATTTAAAAATCAGAATGACATTTTTTTTATTTTACTCTGTTCCATTTCATCATTCGTATCGCGTCGTATAGTGCACACGGAATTATATCCGAATAAAACTAGATCGCAAATCTTCATTCGGCTCCCGAAATAAATTCGGTTATTACGGGTCTCGCCGTTGAAATAAAGTTTATCGCCGCATCAATTAACGGTCGCGCGCGGGGCTATTTTAAAAAATCAATTATTTCATTTGCGGGGGTTGCCGATCGATCGATTGAATTTGAATATTCTGTACGCGGGGGGCATCGTTTACAACGCGTGAGAAAAAAAGAGGGAAAAAAAGGAATCACTCGCGCGCGCGCAACAAAAAAAAAAGGTCGTATCGTCGTTCCCCGAATGAACATGCAAATGCCGGTCGGATAATCAATTTGAATAATTACTTTCGGATATTCGGTATTAACGGGGTCCGAATGTGCCGTGTCCCGGTATTCCCATGGCGTCAATAAAGAAATAAAGGGTTCGGACTGTCCCCCTACCCCTACCCCTTTTTCCGGTGCCGTTTTTGTTTGCTACCGTTCGACATCTGTCGTGATGTAATATCTCCGGCGGAAAATTTGACCGGGGCCGCGGACGATTCGATTCTCCATTTGCATGACAAATGTAATGGTTGCATTTCGGTTTGCGTAACGCGCACTCGATCCTCGAGTCGCGTAACATTGTTGCGGTGGACGCCATGCTGCGCTGAAATAAGTACAAATATAATAGGGCCATCCGGCGCGGAATCGGACCCTTTTCGGAGTACCGGTTTTGCTGAAATTGGGATATGTTGACGTCCACAATGTGCAAACGTATTCGCCGATTTTTGAAAATTCAGCAAATGGCACAATAAACAGTAAACAAAATTTTATAAATGGATGGTTAACATAGAAAAGCAGTGGAACTTTTAGAACAATTAATGAACAATTATTTCTTAAACAGAAACTTGAAAAATTGAAGCATCTATGGCAGATTGTTGGGTTAGCTACTGCGCGAGATAGAAAGATTATTGACCCCGGCGGTTTTCATTGGTAATTTCCAAGAGGATATTCGGAGGATTCCCCGGGGACCAAGCCGGTTGTGTTTCTTGTTTTATCAATCATGAATTTCCTCGATAATCGTTTCGTTATCGGTTCCCTCGACGTTACTGCCCCCTAGTAGACCGTATATACGACCGTCGCGCTTCCCTCTTTGGATACCCTTTTTATCTTCAAAACATCCTTATGAACTTTACTTCTGCTGTTTCTCCGTGAGTTGATATCACGAGATTTCATCCCTACGTCTATTTCTCCTTCCCTCTGTCAACAGTGTTACTAAAACTCGTAATAAAATAACACCATTATTTTCATTACAGATCTAGCTGATTTACTTATTAAATTTTTCTGTTGTTCTATTAAGTATGTAAATATATTTATTATTGAATAAGTAAATTTAGAGAGCTTGAGAATCGGTATATCGTGTCATGTTCGACGGGTCGACTTTAATTTAACGCATTGAGTACAATGGACACACGGCACACACTCTAACCGCTGTTTGACTAATGCACTCGCTTCGATCTCGCGTACTTGGACGATTTAATTAGCTGCGTATTCAATTACGGTGATCGAAATTACAGTAAACAGAAAAGTCAAGAATTATCCGAAAAATCATCTGAAGGAATAAATCTTCATAATTAATCAAATATAGAAATCAAAGACGCTCTTCAAAGTTTGGCAATATTAATGAATTATTAAAATGTAGAATTGTCGTTCGAAGTGAAAGGAATACATTTTCAATGTAACGCGTGTTTTTTATTTTGAGATACAGTTGAAATATTTACTGTTCGTCGTAAATAATAATCGTTGGTCGTGACAAGAATTATTTCCACCGACTAGAGCTTCTCTTCACGATCGATCCGACATTTTCAAACGATATCGGTTCATCCTGCACGAGCCTATACACGTATACATCTATTTCGCTGAACGTGTTAGGCCACTACCAGCCCGACAGATAGTGCATCTATTAGTCAATACTGAATGAATATTTAATAGTGAGAGTTATGGCCTCGATCAAATTCCAGGCCGTGCGCCCACTACTTACATATATTTCACATGCATGACTGGTCGAAGTACGGGATGCTCCTATTATTTACGTTCGTATCTACACATGGACAGGGTTAAAGAACATCTTTCCAAACCTTTCATGCATCTTATATCCACAACTTTATCCCTTCGCGTTACGTCAATGCGTAAATGCGTCAACGGGGCAAGTGCGTTAATTGGCTATTTTTATTATAATATGAGCGAAATTTCTCTAGCTTGTATTTATTAATGTAGTATAAGTTAGTATGAACTATTCGACATAGATGTAGCCTACGAATAAAGGTGTTTTCCTCGCTTAAATCAACCAATGCCAAACAGTCACGTGCGAGGTACACGTACAACTTTGAGGTTACCCTGAACGTGCAATAGTTTACAATTTGACAAGTTATTAATATATTCTGTGTTGTTATTTTAGGTAAGTACGACAACTATGGATGTAGGTTTACATTAAATAAAACGTTTTTATTGTATTTTCTAAAATTTATTGAGAAAAACACTAAGATGCACTTGCCCCGTAAATATTACTGCACGGGGCAAGTCCGTACTATCACGGTGGGATAAGTGCGTACTGTATGGGTAACTATAAAACTAAACAATATATTTAATGCAATAAAAAGCATTTTGTAACAGGCTTGATAATAATTCTTTCCTTGCCCCGTAGCACTCGAAACATTTTTAACTCTCAGAGACGGACTTGCCCCATTTTCGGGACAAGTGCGTCCTAGTTGACACTTTGTACAATATCCAATCAAAACGATAATTTTCAAGCGAAATTAGAATCTTACATAATACTAATTCATCAGTAATAACTGTGGCAAGAGTTTGATACCAAGAGCGTTAAATTTTTACATACCAGACTGAAAATACATCAGTTTAAAGTCCAACTTTGCAAAAACTAGGACGCACTTACCCCATTCCACCTTAGCACTTTATTGTCATTTGGACGTCGCATTCATTGAACAATTTAAAGAAAAGAAATTTGATCGCCGGTGCTCGTATAAAATATAATTCGCACTCGCCACAAACGATTCCACGTTCATCGCACCGTGGACGCTCGTTTCGCGAGAAATCAATTCCTCGACGTCCATTACGAAGGAAAAATGTTCGCCAGAGGGCGTTAAGGGAGAGATCATTCCACGGGGGATTAATTTCGCGTCGTCATTTTAAAGACAGCGATTCGAGTAATTACGAAAGTTGGCGCGGTAGGGGGTGGAAAGGAGAAGGCCTGCCTCCGTCCGGACGGTGAGAGAAAAATCGAGGGTACCAACACGAGCGTACCGGGCACGTCATAGTTACATAATAAAAGCGTCGAAATCTCGACGCGAGTCTAAGATCTCACGGCTCAGAGGCGTTATATGAAGTCCTTTAAGCCTCGCAGCCCGCCGAGTCTTCGGGGCTGCTGCCCGATCGGAAAGTATTTCTCATTTGGCCTTTGAGGCTGCTCTCAGGATTACCCCCGCTCACCCCCTCGACCAACCCCCTGTCTACCATCGCCCTCGAGCATCCCCAACCCTCCCCGGCACACATCCACCGAAGACATCAATAACGCCAACTCGAAACTTTCGCTCTGCTTCGAAGTGTTTCTCCCCTGTCCGCTCTCCTATCTTTCTCACTCGCCCTCTCGCGAAAGCGAGCTTTTACCCCCTCCCCCAACGTTGCCCTTCCGCCCCGTGGGTTTTTTTAAATTTTTTATGGAGCACGTCCAATGGCCCGAAAAGCAATGAACTTTGCTCGAGAGGTGACAAATGGCCATCGCGAACCAGCCACGAAATATGAGGGACAGGGTGTAATCCACGCTGCCGCAGGACAGAATGGAATCCGGAGACGATTGTAACGTTATTTTATTTCTGCGTCGACGACCCGACCTTCTGCTCCGCATTCGTGACGTCCATAATCTGCTGTTCCACGCTGTTAACAGATATACAGTTTTTGTTTGCGATACGAAACATTTTCATTTAAATATTACTCGTTTTAAAGGGAAAGATTTAATCGTCAAACCTGTAATAGATTCATTCAGGGTAAAATGTTTTTCACGCTTTTACAGACGATTAAACTCAGTTTTTGATCGTTCCAATCATGGCAAATGCTATCAATAAGCTCCTGGTACAAAATATTACGAAATCCAGCTCGGATAATAATTCACTTCATCCCCCAGAAGCCGCGCGGCCGAAAACAAGCGGCGAGTGAAATTAAAAAATTTGGCGAACGGTGGAACGGATGGTTTCGCGTACAGGGATTGCTAAGTTGCTGCCACAACGCCTAAGAATAATTACGTTTCTCGAGGAATAAATACCGCCCCGTTGCCTGTTTATACCACCGAAAAGCTGATCGTTATGTCCTGCGCGCGATAAACGCCCGGTAAACGAGATGCTGAGGGTGAGAACAAGAAAGAGAGACGGGGAGTGTAGAAGAAAAAGATGAAAAAATAGAGGAGTCGAGGAATTAATTGAAAACACAGGCAACGAGGTGCAACGTCGTTTAACAGCGAGAGCCCGGAGTATCCCGAGCCCGAGGGCCACGAAAATCTCGTAGGCGGTAATAATAAAGTAGACGATAAATAACCGCGTTTAAGTGGTAACGTAATTTCAGTTTCTACCCTTACAGGACCATTAAGGCCATTATTGCGAATCTCTTAATTTGCGAAAAACACTGTTTCCTCAAGGGGTCGGGAGAAAGCCGCGCCGTTCCACAGAGGCCACGTTAAATGGCGACGAGGTGGCGAGATTGTGTTCCTGCACCTGTTGGGGTATTATTCATTTCGACTAGAAGCTCGTTGACACCTTTTTCCCACTCCTCACAATTCCTTATATTACCTTGTGCCGCGCCGCACGCCGGTTCAAAATCACTAGCTGGTCGCCATTTTGACGCGCTTCTAACCTCGTTTCTCATCTTCTAAAGACTCAAATCATAGAATCAACTGCCAATTAAAATATTTTTGAGCCATTTGTAAAACATTACAGATAGTCTACAGATTTTTCGACAATTTTTTAGCTATTAATATCCACAAATTGTTTTAGAAACTCAAAGCCGTCAATTGTTTCACATAGAAGTGAATTTCGAAACGGAAAATTGCAGATTTAATAAAACCTCGGCCAGAGTAAAATAATTTCATATCGTACAAAGTATTAATCGTTTATTTCAATCGTTTCAACATAGACTAAATTGCGGACTGCTAATCGGTTTACATACATGAACTGCAAAACGAAAAATTGCAATTTTATTCATTGAAGGTATTAACGTTACCATACACCATACTCAAAAAGCATTTCTGTTGGGAGCCCTTCAAAAATAAATTTCGGAAACCCGTCGCTGTCGGCAGTCTATTTATCAGTTAAATGCTCGTTAAGAAACTGTTGCGGACGGCGTCGGGGCATTTGATTTCCAACGTGGGAGGACTTCCATTTAATTTGAAAATTTCCTCGGGAACGACCAGAGAGAAAGAGAGAGAGAGAGAGCGCCGTCACTAGAACTCGCGAATTCGCTAATTGTCACTCGGGCTGTGCGGCGCGGCCACTTCCGCTCTGGGAGGTCCGAAAACGCGCATAAGTCACGAAAAACGATTAGCGGCTGAACTAATTGAGAAAACCGCCCCTCTCCTCTGGAAAACAGAGGCATCGTGCGCTCGTGTGGGTGTGCGGCCGAGGGCCGGCAAACACGCTCACCGGTCGTCACAACGAGAAGATTAATCGCTTTAATTTCCGAGACATGATTAATCATAATTAACAGGGCCGGGGTTACTACGCCGGTGGAAAAAAGATAGAGACAGGGGGTGAAAAGAGAGACGGGGAGGAGGGGCGGAGTCGACGTTTGTAGCGCGGAATCATTTACAGAGGGTTGAGGGAGAGGCAGAAAAAAAAGAGAAAGCCGTGAAAAATTCACCGCGAGCCACACCGGGGAATTAACAAGTTGTTTTATGTACAAAACAGAAATGGACGCGTATGAATGACTCTGTAATTGAAATATATCCAAAGTATTGAGTACCCGCGGCGAATGCATGGATAAATCGGCAAATAATCTATCAGTTTGTGTATTCCGCCGACAGAAAATACTCAAATCTCCATCGGCCTGCGTGTTCAATCATCCTGCGGAATACCAAATATTTTTCTAATCTCCGCGCGCCCGGTGCGTCATCGATTTCCAAATATCACATTTTTTTAGTCGGCGTCTAATTAAGCAAGCGACATCGAGCGGGGAATACATTTTGGTTTCACTACCTACCTCTCTACGCATATAGATCACGGAATTTACAAAATCAAATTCACATCGATGTTTCGCCATTGTGTCTATATTAATACACTGTATTACAACATACTATATTACACATTTACTCTACGTGTGAGAAGACACCATCTTCTTCATCGCACATGGACCATCCCCATGACCGAGGTTCACCCTACTATTTCCATTCAATCATCGACGACATCGACATGATATCAACTTTGATAATTAAGAGAAGAAGAAGGTTCTCGAAGTTTCGCGGTATCGAGACACAGGGTCAGCATCCGTGAACGAGGGTACGAGAAACGCAAAAAAAATGGCGGGGTGAACGGTGTTTCTGTGAAGCGTACGTCGGGAAATCCTCGAGAGAGGGAAAAGTTGATCGTGCATCCAAGAGCGACCCAGTAACAGAGTCCTGCGCGTGACAGAGGTCACGACACGAGCATTATTCTCCCCCGCGCTCGCGTTCGACTTCTGGGTTCTCGCTGCGCGCGAGAGAAACAAAGAGGGAAGGTGAATCCGGGTAAAAGGAAGCGAGTTTGTCGTAACAGCGGGTACTGACTTTATCGGCCTTTCGAGTTTATATATTTCCCTTTTACAAGAGGTGCAACCCCCGCATTTTCACGCTCTCGAACGAAACCGCCGCCCTCTTCCTTTTTTCCACCCCCGTCCTGCTTCTCGCACGCCTCTGCTTCCAAACCCCTTCCTCGGCGTCGTCCTACTTTCTTCCTTTCTCTTTCTGTCCCTCCTTCCGTTCTGACACTTCCATTCAACGGACGACCACCACCCCCGGCCGACCCTCTACGTAGCACGCATTCATTTCGCCCCACGCCACGCTGTTCACCCTCTTCAACCCCCTTGCAACGGTAGACCTCTCCCGGCCACTCTCCATCGGTTATTTATTCGCGATAGTTCCTACTTTTTTACGGTTTACGACGCTATATCGACGGCTTTTGTTCGTGCCCGTCCCTCCTCGTTCGCATCTGGCGATAAGATACACCGGGAAAACTACCCTCTCTCTCTCTCTCCATACGGTCACGCCGTGCCGAAACAGAAATTCCTCGTTCCGTTACCGTGGCTCCGAGCTGATGCGAATCGTATCTTGCCTCGAGAGCAAATGGCAAGATTGCCGGGATTATTCGGGACGTTTGGGTAGTTGCGGACTATGGGGTTGGGTTATGGGATTGTGATTAACCTTAGATTTGCCCTCGAATGGTGGGACTCGGGTTCATTGTGATTTTAAGAATTACGAACTTGTTCCATTTCAATTCCAATTGAGAAAAATGCTGTTTTGGGGATGATTGACTACACTGCAAATTATATGCATTTACGATTTAAAAAATTTAATAATACTGTTGTATTGTTTCCAGGTGCCGTGTTATTTCAAAACCGTGTAAAAGAAAAGTTGTGTGCATATCGATATTCGAAAATTCTTGTACCCTTTCTACTGTTCCGACTTGTCTCTCGTTTCTGCGAGAAGCGCATCAAATCCGCAGTCTACTGATAAATGATTCAAACTCGAGGCATTCGGGTAGCGTGCCCGAATACTCGCGTCGAATCCTTTTCTCGTGGAGTCATAAACTTATCGCGAAATATGTTGCCTCGCCGGCGGGCGTTTCGCCGGCGTCGTCGCGACGGAACGGCGTCGAACGTTCGTCTCAGCGGGTTTCGAGAAGGGAAATAATAGGACGAATGGAAGGCAACGAACGGATAGCGAGAGAAGATCGAGAAGGAGACGTGGACCAAAAGCTAGAGAGAGAGAGAGAGTGAGAGAGAGCAAAGGAAAAAAGGTACAAAAGAAAAGTAGCGAAAAGGCGGGCGAGTGAAAGGCGTAAAATCGCAGGAACCGTGCACGCTGGAAGTACATAAACTCGAAAGCTCAATAAAGTTCGCAGCTACGGCTGCAACCGGTTACGCCTTGCGCCTCCAACCCCTTTCGAATCCTAGGGTTCGACGATTTTTTCTTGGCCTTGCCACGGTCCTGGCCCGCTCCCACCCCACCTCGGAAGGTCCTCCATTTTCTTCTGGACTTTTTGCCTGGCAAAATTGGCCGACGCTCGTTCGTGACGCGAGTCACGTGCAAAAAAGGCTAAGTAGTAAAGTCAGGCGATGGCCAGCCGACGGTGGAATTCAAAGGGACGCGTGCACGGTTTCCGGCCACGGCCCTTTCCCTTCGTTTCGGCCTATCGAACCCGCAAGAGAATCGGAGCGCTGATTCCCGATGGGAGTCGTGACCCTTTTCACTCGATCTTCCCGCAAGTGAATCCGGGATCCTTCCCAGAAGGCAACCCATTAGGTTCTCGATTTTTCTGGGGTGCTGCACATCGATTGTTTACAAAAGCGATTAACCCTTCGCAAAAGCCTGCACTCCTGAGAGTTACACTTCGCTAATGACTTTTTAAAGTTTTTACTAGAGCTGTAACGTGGTCTATAGGTGACCGTGATTAAAGTTAACAGATCGCGCGATCAAAGGAGCGCAGTGTAGAGAGATTTTTGCGGAACATCTGACAGCGCGCATCTTAGTCGCAACCGACTTATAGAGCAAGAAAGAAGTCGCAGAAGGCTACGGGATTTCCAGGCGATGAAGCGGGGAATTGACGAGAGGAAGCATTCGCAGAGCCGGGAACGATGAAACGGCGGTGCATCAAGTAAATCAAACATTTGTGTCGGTTTCCGGCACGGGGGCGAGGGTGGGGCGAGTAAAAAGAAATCTTTTAACCAGATGATACGAGGAAAGAAGAAAAAACGAACGAAAGGGACCAGAGGGCCGAGGAAAAGGAAATTTTAAAGCTGTTCGAAACGGAGGCTGGATAGAGAAAGAGACGAAACGGGAGGGGGAATAGAAAAGTTTCTGTAAATTTGAGTAGTGGTTTTAACGCTGGTTTAAGGACCAGCCACCGCTGACCGTCTATAAAACCGGCGGCTTTCCTACGCCAATGCGACCGAAGGCGATTCCCGCTTGACGATCGATTGTAATTAAATGGAAACGCTTTTACCTCCGGCATGGCAGGCCACCTCGCCGCTCCCGCCTCGTCATCTTTTTATCGTAACGCTGAATAATACTTAAGCTGCCGTGGAAGATGATCGTGGCAAGCGATGTCGCTACAAGGCGTCCTCGATAAAGAGACAGAGAGAGGGAGAGAGAGAGAGAGAAACCCCTCTGAGGAGCATTGTGCTCGAGAATACTCTCGAGCTTGATTGTAAGTACTCGGCCGTGCCTCTCTTAAACCTCGAATAGATTAGAAGATGGTCCTTTAAACTTGTACAGGCCATTACCGTCGCCTTCTGTCGCTGTCAACTTCGAGACCACGTCGGTCCAACGCTAATGAAGCAGCTGAAAAAGGAGACGGCATGATCCAGGTGTATCCTGCTTTAGGACTCTGCTAGAATTCGTTGCGCACGTCTAGAATACTTTGTACGTTGTACACGACTAATACATTCATGATATTGAAGGAGTGCGACAAAGAGATTTGTGGAGGACCTAGGAAGTATTTCATCGAAGACATCAAGGAGGTCCGCCATCGAAAAGTTGACCGAGCTTTTAATTTAATGGAGACTTGGCATCTTACGATTTCGTGTGGAACTTTCTGCGGCAGGCGGGTCCTCCTGGAAATCTGCACTTACAATCGACTACATTTGCGGTATTACGGCTTACTGCGAACGGAAGACCATGAATGCCATTTGGAAATCATTGCCGATCGGAGAGCCAGAAGCTGTTGTAATGCTCTTAGGCGGACGACACAAAGTGAAAGGATCCTCGTCCCGGGGCTGCCTGAAAAGGGTCCGCCTCCGCGTGCACCCTTTCTTTTCTCCACACACTCTAAAATATTTCTAATGGTATATCGAATCTGTTCTACGGTCTACGCCGAGGAGACATATCAGTTATTTCTTATACGCGTCTAAACATTTATAATTATGAACAGAAAGGTTAAATTGTAGCGAAATTGAATGATACGAGAACTGACTTTTGTAACTCAAACAATACTTCTTACTAATACTAATTTACTAAATGCTAATAGCGATTTTACGATACTAAAAAGGCGCTTAATGGACAGTTCATAAGTCAACGTGTAAATGTGCATATAAATCATGCAGAAATTCAGCATAGCGAATCGTGGCGCCATCTTGTTCGATATGCGTACAACCTCCTTCACCAAAGAAAGTGTTGCAACCCCTATTCGATACTCAGGTATCAAATATTTTTATAACAAGTTGATTCTTCAAATATTAAAAATGACAAAGGCCAGCAGAGAAGCATTAATTCCGCGCCACTTCGGAAGACTTCTAAGCAATGAAAAACTACATGACTTGAACATGACATGAAAAATAGGAAATCGACTGAGTAAGCGTTTACCTTATAAGGGTGGACACGAAACACTATGTCGAGCAGAGTTTCCATCATCGGGAAAAAGGGGTAGAAGCACTAGCGGCGTCGACAAATGAGAATTTAAAAGCATCTCGTTGACGTGGCTCTTACCCCTCTGGCTTTCAACATCGCCAACAACGATCGACATTAATTAAAGTAATCGTCTTAGCGATTGGAATGCACAGGTTTCTCCGAGAATAAATAATTTATGAAAGCTCGCTGGAACCAGGCGAACGAGTGAAAAAGAAAAAAAATCCTCTATGGGAATATATTCTAAAATATTCGTGAAGGATCTCATTGACATCGAGTCAATTTTGAACGAACTAACGGATCATCCATGCTTACATATAAAACAAATTTATAAAGATTATTACGATCACTTTTATTCCTTAGAGTGAGAGCAATATTACAAATGAAACGTATAAAAATATCTTTATGCTTTAGCGGCATCCTCTATTGCCAAACTTTGAGTGGTGATCGGTTTCAACTCTTTTATGCCATCTTTCGATATCATCTGAACCTTGAAGTTGGGAAGATTAACTATCAAACGTTTATGAATTTCTCTAACGCACAATTTCATTAGGTTGTATGCTTCCTCCTCCGTTGAGTCTATAATAAAAAATATTAAGCGTAATCTGTTTTGTACGATCGTAGGCAACGATAATGTTTTAAGAAATAGTTTCTCTTACCTAGTTTATGGTATCTGTCTAAAATAGACAAAGTGAAGAAACCTCCGTAACCATGCGCCGCGTAAGGCACTTTGACGCACGAAGCTAAATAGTCGATAAAGAACAATTCTGGTCCTGTGCTATCGTCGTATCCGCCCAGCAGCAAATTAACAAAGTACGGGGTTCGGCTTCTCAGATAATCGGCCAAGTTTCTTCTTGTGAACCAAGCGGCAGCGCTCGGAGACAATTCGTAACCGTTTCTCATTTTATACAATTGTATATTCTTTCCTATGTATTCTGAAAATTGTGTTGCGTCACCGGATTCTCCAGACACAGCCATCACGAGCTTGCTAGAGATTCTATGAATCTTCTCCTCGTCTGAAACAAGAAAAGTAATACAACTTGAATTTATGTTCGGTAGAAATCTAAATCGTAAAAGTGCCGAGTAATAGAAAAATTGTAACCAAACAAATCCCTTACCGCTTTTCATAACCATGATCGAATGGGCTGTGGTCATATCAGCCGCGACTAATACAAAATCCTTGAATTTTATTCCGATTAAACACTCCATTTTAATCAGCTGTATCACTTGATTCTACCGTTGCAAAATACAACTTGTTTTCAAACACTGAAAAATGCCTGTCACCTACTGGTAAGCTAACCTCCACTGCTCCAATAATCATTCACCGAAACAGAGAGTATATGAGAGTATGAGAATGCTCGCGTCCGGGGTTTTGCTGTTCCCGGTACAGTGCTGCCCCCTAGTCTACTTTTTAGCCTGGATCAGAACCTATATTACCTTTAGCTTGGATCACAATCAACATCGTTTTTAACCTGGATCAGATCCTTGCAGCGTCACCTACAAGAAACTAGACAAATTACTAGGGCTGCAGGCGACTCGCCTGCACTCGTAATTTGAAATTACGACGCGAATTATTTGCTTCGGAAAATCTGCAGAAAGCGCCATTAAATGTAGCGGCAAAGCGCTCAAACTATTCTAGAAAATAGATAGTGGCGCCACCTTACAGAAAAATGATGAATTAAGTATATTAGAAGTTTTATCTTTTGCGCCCACTATGCGAAATGGCGCTAAATTTATATTTTCGGGAACAGATAATTCGTGCCGCTTTTTGTATTAGTTCTTAGTGTGGATTTATAGTGGAGCTGCGAGCATCGATGATAGCGGCGCGGTGAAAAGAAACCAACATTCGCGACAACATTTCGACACATACTAATGAAAAAGAACATATGTATTTTCTTTGTTTTTCTTTTTTTTTCACCGCACAGCTCACCTCGCTGCTCCACTATAAATCCACCCTTATGAGCGAAACGGCAAGAATCATTTACTCTCGCGCTTATAATTGCAATTATAATTTTCGTATTCGCAAATATACTTTTCGCATGTCTATAAATTAAAAGAAAATGTTCCTTATTTATAATATGAAAAATAATTTTCGAAAGGCTTTCAGCGACAGCTGGTGTCTTCAGGGACGTTAGAAACATCTTACAGTCTTACACTGTTCTACTTTCCCCAGCTGCAAATATAGACTGGTCCTTGATTCAAACTGAAGGCAACATTCAGATCGCAACAATAGCGCGCCATTGTTTCAAACAAAAGCGCGCTTATGCTGCAGAATGAAAGTCTATAGCTTCTTTTATCGTCCTTAGAATCATCGACCTCCGGCACAGACCCAAGATTAAGTCTGTGCCTCCGGTCCAATTATCTATTTCGGATACGTTCAGCACAGATCTCTATCAATTGATACACTAGAGTTCGATGACCTAAAAACTTCGGAAAAGTAATTTTGACAAACGAGTCTTTTTTCAAAAATTCTTGGAAATCATGTTTCTTCAGATTACACAAATGGAAGGTAGTGGACGGCAGAAAAAAATTCATGTCAAACGCTCGATAAAACTTTATTTCTTCCGTGTGTGTCGCGTTGCGTGTACATTCGTGTACAGAACCGCTTGCGCGTGTGTGTGTCCGCGTGCATACGTGGTCGGAACCATGAAAAATTAGAAAAGAGAACCGTGTGAATGGTCTTAGCGCGTTCTTAACGTGAAACTCTTGGGCGGAGGAGAAGTTTCTCCTTGTTTCGACATAGTAGGTCTTCGCCACAACCCTTGAAGGGCTGCGCTATTAAGGCACTCTATGCCAGGAATACGTTCAGCGTGCACGCGCGGTACAAAGAGGATCCATCGAGTACACAACGCACAATAATCTCTCACAATAATCCCTTTATACACAGGGTGTCCTCGGTATCTGGCTACTTCTCAAAAAAGAAATGCTTCATGAGCATTCACCCTGTATATGTATATATATGCCTAGAAAAGAACGAGTCACTTTGCTTGCACTTAAATCTGCAAAATAATTCGCGTACGTGTACGCAGGTTTCGAGGGAAATTAAAAACTAGGCGTTATCCTAAAATTAATTGGACGGCGGTCTAATGCTTACTCTTATCGACCCGTTCGTCTCCTCGCTTTTCATCGTCGCGGGGAATGTAATCAGAAAGCAATTTTCCACGCGTCTCGTAAAATGGCGAAATAAAAGTCTGGTAAAATAGAACTCGCGTATCTTTCTCTGCGCTTACGGTACGGTGAAAATGTTAAGTAATGATGAACAAGCGAATTCCATTCCAGAAGTTTCATTAAGTTCAGTTAGGCTCGATAGATTTCCGGATTCCTGTGAACGGGTCGTGTCGTAAAACCTAAAACAACGTAACGTAACGTAAATGCTATGATTGTACTTGCTATAAACGGCAATGAAGGGGTTGCCTCTCTGACGATCGCGAACCTTCGTAGGCAGCGACGAGCATAATCGAGTGTACCATTAAATTAGGCTGTCCGCGCAACTGAGACAATGTACATACATACAAACACGCTAGGCTTCCTATACACATATAGTACGACGATAATTAAAAAAAAAGAACTGATGCGTTGCACGGGAACGGTACACTGAACCGTCAAGCTCGATGATGGTTCGAGAGGCTAGCTCGATGGACTACGAAGGCCACCATTCCGTGTTCCATAGGCATCGATGAGTTTCGAACGGGGAACGATGGAAATGGACGAAAACTGATACTCTGTCCATCCCCATTCCCAATGTTATTCGCGATTCCTTCGAGTTCAAAGGCGGTTTTAATAGATCCAGTTGACGGGGACCCATTGGTTCTCCCTGGCCAGGGAGTCCAACGCTGCGACCACCTGTCTGAAGGTGTTGTCAAAGTCCTCGTTCACTATCACCTGGTCGATGTACTTCTCGTAAGCCCGCTGCAACGCTGCAGACTCTTCCAACGTGGATTTCAGATCGTCCTCCTGTTGGTTACAGAGCAATAGTTACTTAAATAGTTTGGAATCCGTGGTACTTGGTGCGGTTTCGTTTCTATCGGTGATCGCAGTTTTGCTTTGGTTTTCGGTGCCGAGTAAACGTGAAGTTTAGAGTGTTTCATACAAATAAAATGAAGAAAATCGTATAAAATGGAAATATTCTCAGAAGAAAAATTTCGTTTCACTTTCAATCGAACGCAATACAATCCACTAAAACTACATTCGACTAGCAAACAATAAACAACTGTTTATCTACAGAACTACAATAATGGTGAACTGCTAAATAAAAGGGGAAACGCATGCGAATACAAACCTCGTACAACGATGCAAGGGACTCCAGCGTCCTGGCTCTCCTCGAGCTGTACCTGATGGAACTCGCGCGGTCAAACTAGCGAAGCGAACATCAAATACATACAAAGATTAAATAAAGAACGCTACGTAAGAATGGGTGTGGGGCCTGGGGTTTGAATTTACCAAGAGAGCGAATCAAAGTATTCGAGTAATGCAGACGAAAACAGATTTCGTTTACCGCAATTGATCAAATGTTTGCGAGCAGTAGCGCGAACGAGGATCGCGATAACTCCGGCCGCCATATTCGGGACAGCGAAATAAACGCTGTACGGCCTCCAAAATCTGTTTCGACCGCTTCCGGGGGCAGGATCTTCCTCGAACGCATCAATCAATGGGGAGTGCATGCGATACGGATTGCAGTAACTAAATTACATTTACACAACGACGGCAAACAGACTGGCAGGCAGGGATCTTAAAGTGGTTGCGTCGTAAAATGTTTGATGCCGATGTTTGTTTTCGGACGCTCGCGATACACACAGTTCGGGAATTTCGTTTTCCCGTTTCTTTCTCGCATTTGAGACGCGTGGTACGCGCGAACCACTAAAACGTCGTTACCAGGAATTTGTTTGCGGATCCCGATCGTTCCGCGCGAATATAACCTTCGCGGAAACCGATTTACATCGCGTGCAAAAATATTATTACGACCAGCGCAATAATATTTAGCGAGCGTTCACGCGCGGACCGATCGATTCCTCGCGTTCATCGAATTATCGCGTCATTATTATTAATGGCGACTCAGATATTTATTTTTTAGTATCTGCCCGCTAGCATTCTTCCACTTTTCTTCGAACTTTCACGAACGATATCGACGTTTCGCGTTGATACTTTAATGAAGATCATTGTCGACGCGATTCTCTTGGTACGAAGCGAATATGCATTTTCGAGACCGTTAAGAGCCGCGCGATAGAATACAAAGAGCGGAAGGAGGCGTTTTAAGTATGGTAGTTACCATCAAATTTCGACTGCTTGCCCCAGTGGACCGGCCAAGGTCGTACAAGCACTTCAATTGTTCCATTCCAGGCGCGGCTATGAAGATCACGTAAGGCTTGAACTCGGTGCTGTTATGAAGGATCTTCAACGCAGCCGGACTACAGTCCAACACGCACATCCTTCCGCTTCTGATTAATTCGCGCACCGAGTCCAACTTCGTCCCGTAAATATGGCTACCGTGTTCGCCATACTCGAGGTACCGGTGTTCCTTGATGTCCATCTCCATCGATTCTCTATCCGTGAACCAGTAGCTTTTGCCGTCCTCTTCGAGGACTCTGGGAGGTCTCGAAGTGTCTAAACAACGTCAACATCGTGTTAAAAGCTTCAAGTTTCAAGCACATACGTACAGAATTTGAAAACTGCGGAAACTGTGCAAAGATTCATGTTTACATGGAACAATGGTGCCGAATTTCTCAGGATCGCTGTTGATCAGCCTGTTTTTCAATGTCCTGCGTCCTACGCCTCTGGGACCGACCAAGGCGAGCGTCTTGCGCCTGAAAGGCAGCGTTTTCGCGACTTCCTCGTACAGAAGCAGATCCGCGCCGTCGAATTCGCCGTTCGACTTCGACTGGTACATCTTCCTCTTCTTCTTCTTGGAAATCCGAGTGCCGCAGATGCTAATCTTGTGGACGAAGTCGGCTTCCGGTGGAACGAACGCTTTCCGGCGTTCTTCCAGTTCCAGGGACGGGATCAGACCCGGCGGGTTGCGACCTTCTCCATCGACGGCTTCAACTCGCCTGGCTTGCCACCAGTTTGGATCCGCTTGGTCGACGATCTCCAACACGTCGCCCTTCTGGAAGGGCAGACCGATCTCCCTGCAAGGCAGCAGCGTGTCTTCTGATGGGTCGTAGTCGAAAAGCGCTCTCATGTAACACTGGAATCAAAAAAATCACCGTTGGAATGTTTTATTCAAAAACTATAAAAGTTGTCCGATTTATTTGAGGACACTGTATTCATCGTTTATCGTCTCTAATCGCCGCCATTACGTTTGACTATAAAAATCAGCACTTGAACACTGAAATATAAACCTATAATTCCCCAGAGTTTTCCTAACACGGTTTTACGTCGCTATAAAAAAACCTTCTACCATCATCGTTTATTATAAACTTCTTCATGCCCGCGCAGCTACGCGAAACATCGACCGCGAGGAAGTCAGAGTGGGTTGGTTAGATCCGATCGACATGATTTATTCGTTGCAGTTGCAAACTATGTATAATATTTTACTAAGATAACATTGTACCATGTTCAAGGTTTCGCCGGTAAAAATGATGGACACTAGCGTGTAAATTATGAGGTTTCTAGTTTATGTTCCGGTGTAGGATCTAGGAAATTCGAAGTATGGATCACACACCTTCAATTTGACAGGTCGTTTACCATCGATCGCAATTCCAGGCGCCAACTTCAACGTGAGATTCTCTTTCGCGTCGTGGATGGCTTCTTGAAGCTCCTCAGGGTTACGGACGTCCTTTCCGTTTACCTCGAGGATCACTTCGCCGGTCCTGAGGAGTCCTTGCTTGGCAGCTGTGCTATCCTCAAGGATCCTGGCAATTATCAGGTTGCCGGACTCGTCAACCTGCACTGTCAGACCCTGCGAAAAACCAAACCCGAATGAATAAACGCGTTTGGATAAAGTGCATCCGTTAAATGCGAGTCCCTATTACTTCGGTTCATCGAATCTCCCACTTCAATTTCTCGAAAAGAATATGAAGTCGCTCAGATGTTCTGGAAATGCGTGGAGAACACGCACGTGGCGCCGCGCCGTATCGCGACCATAATAAACTCTCCGAACGTATTTATATACCGCTGCAAGTAGCGGCATTTCCGTCTTTTCTCCGTCCGATTCTGAATGGGAATTCTCTCACGTGACGGAATGGTAAACCTCTAAAAGTGGCTGCTCGGCTGAGAAAGTCCGCGCGAACAGCCACCTCTTTGTTAATTACTGAACGCGTCTCCACTTTCTTCATTCGCCACCGGCTAAGGAAACAAATGGCGGCAGACTACGCTGTGTAAACATGTGGGAGGATTTCGCGTCGCTAAAATTACAAACACAATTTTCCAAACCAAATCTACCGACCACTAAATGCGACTGTGTTTCTAACCTGTTTAACGCTAGGTTTACGGGATCCGTCAAAATGACGGATTCTAGTATTATTATTAAGATTGTAAGGATGCTTCTCGGAGGAATTATTTACCATATTTATTCCTTTGGGTATATGTCATTGGAAAAATGGTCAAAAATTTGAATAGACACATTCTTGCTATGTTTATAAAATAATGTGAAATAGTTATTTCTAGAGCTCCGTAAACCAAGTATTAAACTAAAAACGTGACTGAAATCGCTTCTGAAATACGCGTGGCAGTGAACGTGTTAATCGACGCGAGGAACAAAATGGTTAACGAAGGTGATGGAAGTTTCGCGAATATTACCAGGGGTTCGTTAGGCTCCCGCCTAAGTCCAACCATCCTCACAGTCTCTGTCCTCTCGTTGGTAGGCATCGCCGGTGGCAATAGTTGTGGCTTCGCAGGTGCTTCTTTCCTCTCGACGACCGCGTCGTGCGTTTCCAGAAGAGCTTTCAAGTGGGAGCTTCTCAGCAATCGTGTAAGTTCCCGCGCGTTCTCGTCCCTAGAGGCGCGGAGCCCGTGGCATATCTCGTCGACGATGTCACAGACGCACGAGCATACCGGTTCCACGTGGAGAGGAGGATCCTCCAAACGCTCCTGAACCTGAAACAGAACCACGGCGCCCTGGTGATCAAGAGGATTCACTCCGAAAACTGGTTTTCGCTCGGGCCTCCTTCCAGACCTAGGCCTCGCATCCACTAGCTTTCTAGAGTCACCGATCAAAACGCTCTTCTATAAATCGTTTCGATTTTCTTAGATCTGTCTTTCGATATCGTACGTTTTTATTCTCCTGCCAAACCAATCGAATTCTGGGGGACACGAATTTTGTGTACTAAGAAAAGATGATATTATTAGCATCGTGTAAAAGATACAATTCTCAAATTCTTTGATGTTTCTGATAATTGTTGGAAGTTTTGTTCGAGTGCCTTATAAGAAAGAACGAAAGCTAACGTTGCAGAAGGGAACAGAAACGTTAGTGTCAGTGACCAGATCAAACAGGGAGAGAAATTCTTAGGTTTGTGCAACGCTCTGCACGGAGCCGAGGCCCGTTCTACGGTGTTCGTCGAACCCACAAACAGTGAGCGGCTTTGAGCTGCTGCCAGTTGTGAAAGTCGAAACGGGTTTCCGCATTAAATTCACCGTACGAGGAGCCATGGTTGCTCTTTGTCCGCCCCGTGCAGCTCCGGAGAAACTGAACCGGACCGTGCGCCATTCGATCAACGATTTCTTCGATCGCCCACCATATTGATATATTCGAATGCGTCGATTACACTGTCCAACACCAAATTTGTTTTCAATATACAGTTGGGTCCTTCTTATAGAGTTTTTTGCGCTCAAGATAAAAGTCTGCTCTATCGCGTGGTATACTTCGATTTTCCGCTGGACCCTAATTTTTTGAGATAAATTGAAAAATATTCTCAAAAATTGGTGCAAAAGTGGTGTCTCTCCGTCTTTAATCATTGTTTAAACATGTTTAAACAATCATAATGTATTAATATTGGATATCACTGTATTCGGGAAAGCCTACAGAATCTTTTGCTGCAAAGAACAATTCAATATCTTTTATAATGGCATCACAATATTTGTTTAAAGTTGAAAAATATGTTTTTTTTTTCAAAGCCATGTTTTTCAAAAACTGTGCGTATAGGAGACAAATTATTATAAGAAGGATTCTCTAAGAATTCTCTATAAGAAGGACCCAACAGTATATTGAAATCATAAAAAAAGTTGAAATTTGTTGGACAGTGTTATTAAACGAATATATTATATATTTATACGTATTATGTATCGAATCTTTTGAAACAGAGACTAGCAAATTTTTCACAGTGGTCCAAAATTGATGATCAAAAAATTCATACATAACATTAAAACATTCATCACAGCTCACTGTAATCTAACAATAACCTGAAAACTGTTACTTTCTAGGATGGAATCTGTCACTGTTATGTCGGAAAGTATGAAAAATATGTCGGCGGTTTAAAATATTTTCGTTGGGACGTGGTCCAAGAGTGACCACATCCTCTCCTCTCCTCTGATAATGACCAAGCAAATCAATCACACGTTGGTGTTAACGATGCAAATATGTTGAAATCCCGAAGAATTTCGCGTTCCTAATTTAAAATGTGTTAGAAGCCTCTTTTCTGTGACCTGGAGAACAGAATTGTAGGAACGAAGACGAGTTTGGCGAATTTCAAATGCGGCCTTCTTTCGATTTGCCACCCACCGGAGTCAAATCGTCATTGTGCAACGATGACCCAGCGTCAACGAGGTTTGATTCGATTAGCGCTCGTCACGTAAGGCTAGTGTACTCTACGCTGAACCAGCCAATATATCGTCACAACAATGAACGAGTAATTACGAAAGTGGGTCGGTTCTCAGCGTTTCAGAATCACCTTCGAGAATGCTTATTACCTGAGCCAACCGATGGGGAACGTGGCGCGAGCAGTCTTGCAGACGATGTGAAAAACTGCGTGAATAAAAATTACCAGAATCAACGAGTCGGGAAACAAATGCATGCTTCCCCGATTCTAATTAAAATTAAACTAACGACGTTGCTGGAACCCTAGGAATTTCAAATCAAACCTAACGAAGCCTGTATAGAAATTTAGAAAGTAGTCGAAAAATTCAAATCCGCCTGTTTGTGTTTCAAAGATCTAGAAAAGTTTTGAATCATGGAAATCGCCAAAGGAAACAAATACGTCTAAAATTGATTTGACCCATGATAAATGGGCGAATCACCTGTGGCAAACAATTGCACGACTGTTTAATTTCCGGAAGAATAACGGAGCGATAAATTTCAGAGAATCCGAAGGTCTGCGAGGATTGCACTAACGCGCAGGAATTCCTCTGAATCGTTTGAATGGTTTCGCAAGAAGCACGAGGATTACAAAACACTATACAATTTTCCATACTTGACGAAAAGTCTGGGGCCGTCGCGCGTCGCATCGGCTATCGCGACATGGAAATCGCTGTAAGTATCGCTCGCGGCGACGATGAATCATCATCGAATCATTCCCGGTTCGATACATGTGCATCGCAGATGGACGAGCTATTTTCACAAGACCCGAGGGCTCTATGCGATTATGGTTGTCGGAGCGTCGCGTCGCTTAATCAAATCGCCGAGGAAAATCGTGAATTTCTGAAAACAACGATCGGAAAGATAGATTCTCTCGATCTTCGCCGGGCATAAATCAGACAGCAGACAGGCGACATCAAAGAGCACGGCTTCGCGGTGTGTTTTATTTGGACGTGCAGAAAAACAGAACGTGATTTATGGAGAGATATTAAGTATGCACGCTGAAAACTAAACGGCCTTTTTTTCCCACCGTCGAACTTCGAACATTGTTCCGAACGATTTCTGTAACTTGAAACATTGTTTGCGCTAAAAGTCGGGTTGTTATTGCTTTTGAAATAGTGGAGACTGAAATATTATTTTACCGAGCACGGCAAACAGTACGATATCGTTTGATTCGTGGGACGGTCTGGCACAGGTATGTATTTCTCTCCATGCGTCGCAAGACTGTTATCATTCCGGCCATTAATTACGCCACATTTGTCACGGGAACAACAGCGCGGGGCCGGTGTGTTCAGCGGACCTAGCACAGCCTATAATGAATTCCTCCGTCGTTCTGTGACGTCCCTGAAAACGCTGCCACGAATCCCGGCGAGATTGTTACAATCGAGGAACGAAAATACCGTTGTTGACGCGGCTCGCCGTTCGCGTGTGTCAATATCGAGTACTACGTTTCGTCATCGCTGTCATTCTCAGACCACCAAACGGTCTCTCCGACGGTCGCTGTGCCGAGAGAAATCAATAGCGACGCGTCGAGCCAACTGGAAAACCGTCATCAGCCTCCGGTCAGCTTTGTCACGACGCAAAAAGATAATCTGCTTCATTATTCATGAATTTCTCATTTAAAAAAAAAATGAATCGCAGTGAATCAAACCGTACGCTGCAAAGACCTCGATTCACGTTTTACGCTGCTCGACGTCGAGTATAGTTAAACCTTTCTCCGAGAGACCTCAAGGACAGCTGAAGCGACCATCTCGAGCTCTCCCTACCTTCCAATTACGAAAACCCTGCTCACGGAAACCAACAACTCGTTTCAAGCCTTCCTCTTTAGCGATGGCGAGATATGGAGAGCAGTTAGACCCTAGCCAATCTTCAAAGGACAGTTTCCCTTTCTCGGGAAATCGATGCGACTCGGTGTGGGGATCGAACGATCCACGAATTACTACGTCGTGATCTTGCGAGGCGTATCCAGAAGTAATGCTATTGAATATTCAATGGTTCATACGATAACAAGACTATGTGTAGCTATGCTTTATGGAAAAATAGGTAGGCGCAATTCGAAACAGTATCGATGTATTACTTTCAGCGTTTTGAAGTTGTCAAAGAAATGGACATGGACAATTTTGATTTTGCATAAAGATATAGCCTTACTTTATCTAGAAGACACAGAGGCACTGAATCCTAACCATCTACGTCTAGCGAATACTCAAGTAAATCCTCGGATTCAGGTGAGCCGCTCATCGAACAAGAAACAACTCCACCGTTGGCACAGTTCACCAGACTTGGCAGATCGAAGATCATCCGCTTTCTCTCGCGAGGAGAGTGCTGAGAACTGGATAGACGAGTTTCGTAGAGGAGCCTGACCTGGACCAGGAGATCAGAGCATAAGGAGCTTCAGGTGTTAATCGACGTTGGAATCATCGGGGTCCAAACTTTCCGCGGAGCTACTAACCTCGAAACTTGAGGACTCTATTCCAGGGACACTCTTTCAGGTATTCACTTGGGAGGAGACACTTTCAGGGATTACACTTTCAGGAACTCTTTCAGGCACACTCGATCGGGGACACACTTGCAGGGGCCACCTCCAGGGGCTGACTTCTGGGGTTAGCCTAGTTATAGCTAGGGATCTAGCTGCCAGACCAGGTTGGATCGTTTGAATCGCAGGATCATGTCTCGACTCACTTTGCAGGAGAAACCAGAGGTCGCCCGCCTCCCAGGTAGGACGCTCCCGTTTGGAGAACTCGCTGGAACGACTGTGGTTCGGCGGAGCGAACGGTACGGCCGGGTGTCGGTTTGGTGTTATCGATCAGGCCAGGGCCGTGAGCGGGCACACACGGGGTAAACGCACGAAGGGCTCTCGCTATGGACGCGGATCCCGAGCTCTGTTGCTGCTTAGGTAAGCGGCGTCAGAAAACTGCCGCGCCTACTGACGTTTCTTTCACCCCCACCTTCCACGGCTAGCCCGTTCGTTCAGCCTGCCCGAGTGAAACAGGTGGGGGCCCTTCTTCGGATGGTATGCAACACTCCGCTACGTTGCGCGCAGGGCCGTCTACCGATCTCCCAGACCCGACTGATCGGAGCAACCGTGTGTGCAGACGTGGCCTGGTTTAGCTGACACGTGGACTTTGCTGGAGATTTTATTTGCTGAATGAGTAGACTGCGGATTTTATGCATTTATTACAAAAAATAAACTACATCACGTATCTCTCGTTTTGAAAAGTATATGTATAATATCCTGAGAAAGAGTTTGGGATTCGAAACATCTTGTGGTTTATATTTTTGAAGCGTCCTGTACACCGACAAACGACCCGGTAGTTAAGTACAGCAGGTGTTTCGGATTGGGTCCCCCTGTTCTTACATCCTGCACGCATCCCTTGACATCGTCGAAACGTAACATTTTAGACTCGTTTCTTGTCACGCTAACTCCAACACTTATACGCTAAAAAATATCCTACAACTTCAGAAAATCTCAATACACACGTGTCTTCTATTAATTCGAAAATTGTTTCGAACAGATTACACTTCTCTTTCACACCTCGCAACAATGAAAATAGCGTAGTTTGCAGAGGATGTAAACAGACAAGCATGAACGTGCTTCGTTGAAGGGGAATGTTCAATATTCTATGTATCAACCTGCAAGATGGTGGAGGGGGTGGCCTAGTACTTAAACATTCCAATCGTGTTCGTCATTCTTGGATGAAAATGTACACACCGTTTGCCAATAGATGACTTTCTTTTGGCTGTTCCAGAAGATACTCTCACGGTTGAATTTTGTACAACTTATCCTTTCATACGTTGATATTGAGGATACGTAAAATGTCTATTGATGATGCATGGTGCATCAAAAGTAATTCGAGTTTGTCTGCGGGTGAAAGATAGCGAATATAATAGCGTGGAAGAAAAAGGTGATCCGCAGTCATCGACACCGATCCGTTTATCGATCTTGTGACATGAGTAGACCCTTCTCGAGATACTCAATAATCCGTTACGTGATACAACGGGATCGTATGGCTCTAACGTTAAAGACAACCATCGGTGTCAGGCGGTTCGTGAACCCTGGTACATACATTGAAAAATTTCTGCGAGCTTCGTAAATCAGTAGTTTGTAGGATATTTGGGTCAATCGATATCTAAAGTGGGAATCAGAAGATAACGCGTCAATTAGGATCCTTCAAATGCTGGTTCTGCTATTTTAACGCTCGTAGGAAATTCTATCTCGGTAAAGAAAATTGGAACCACTCGCTGCAATACACCGAGTTTCTGTCAGCCGACCATCAAAAGTGACTGATGTGTATAGTATTATAAAAATAACAAGATTAAATTTATTTATATTTATATTTATTTATATTTTATATTAATTATAAAATATATTCAATAAATTGCAAATTCCTCCACATTTCAATTTATCAGAAAAAAATTTGCAAAATTCTAAACGTTCAGTAGAAGATATAAACCCACCCCTGAGACCAGTAAATCGAGATTAAAAGAGCACGAGATTCCTCTCGTTGAAAATTCAGTTTGCAGTCCTACACGTGGCGAACTCGGAGCCTCGATACGTCACTGTCACTTACACGCTCGTGGATGTCGTACACGCGCTGGTTCTCCCCCCATTCCCTCTCGCGATTACAAAGCCGGTTGGAATTACATCGGCGCGGTGTACACGCGAGGTACACGCAACACGCCTCGCGATTTCTGTGAGGCAAGGCGAGGCGAGGCGTGCGATGACTATGCTCGAGGAGACGCCGCCGTTGACAATTGCCCGGGTTCTCCGAGGTCAGAACCAATTGCCGAGGATATCAGAGGAGTCGCGGCAACGATTTGTCAATCAAGACCGCCGGATTATTCACGATCCTAACCCAGACCTGACCCTGACTTCCGGCCGTCACGTATGATTCAGGCTGGTTCCTGCAGGAAGCTTCTTTCTTCTCCAAGCCTTGTCCTGCGGCTTCGTGATTCTTGTTCGAGACCGAAGGCACGACGATCAGGTTCCTGGAGAACGCTATTGATCCTCATTTCCTTCCGCCGGATATAAATTCTGGGGTCTTCTTTTAACATTTCATGCAGGTGTCGTGGTTACCTTGAGACTTCGACTTTCACACCTGGAATTCTTTTCGGGTGATGTACTATGGCTGCCATAAATTCCTGGATGAAGCAACAATGTGAATGCAATATTCCTTTTGTCCCATAAATAGTTTAATGATACGAACGTGAACTTTTAATTTAATTTTAATCCACGCTTCATTTAGATAGTCTCATCTTCCATCGAATTTAAGCAGGCGATATATCACAGCGCGTTTCTCTTCGCATTCCGCCCCATAATTCACTAACGTCCTATTAATCTAAATTTTCGTATTACTCCAGCGACCTCTCTTCCTAATTAATCACAATCAGCGACGTTCTGCGCAGCTATTAAGCACTCCTTAAACAAACTTGACGTGCAACCTCTACGTCCTCAACTAACAAAGATCTTTTTACACTCCTCTAACTCTAATCGACAGAAAAAAAAACAATCGACACCGTTTCCATTAATAGTTTCAGAGTTCCAATTCTCAATATTCAGTGAAGACATATTTAAAATATTGAATATTAATTTTTTGCAGTAGCAAACCTTACTAATAATGTTATAGTGAACTTCACCTTCTACAGGGGATGATGGATGGCTCCCATTAAAATTTCTCGGTGGCGCTACCGCGGTATTGTTTGTAGAACTAATTAGGAATGAAAAGCTTCACACTTTGCCTACAAAGAGACTACCAGAGCCCAAGTCAACAGCCTAATTTTCCGGAGCCAATCTTTTCACCGGCTTTCCGTGAAAACCAACAGCACCCCCGTCGTGTCTGTCATCGATCCCCATTGTCGAAGTTTACCGAATATCAGGCCGGAAACAGGCACCGCTGCTTAACGACTTTTCGACACCAGAAAGGCCTCTTCTCTACCTGGTCGAGATGGAATGTGGGCGCGACAGGTGAGAGGGGCCTTAACGTCTGGGAGGAAGCGTCGACCTGCGTGCAACCGATCGGGACAAGATAATTCAAACCGTTCCCGATCTTCCACGAACCTTAAAAACTCCAAGATCTCAAGGTCCAGCCTCCCAGATAATCGAGGAGAGATCTCGCAAGCTTAAAAATCTCGGATAAGTCACGTTCCTGCCCTCCTTCGAATTTTGAAGTCTCTCCAAGCTACTTTGAAAAAGAATTCAGTGCAGATTTCCACGTTTAGTGTACGATTGAACATCGATGAATTTATAAAGTAGTTCAAAGTAAGTTACGAACCTACTAAAGAATGGTAAACGTCAGGAACGACTGTGTTTTCCTAAATATTCATCGTTTATTTTCGATCGCTATAACTTTGCGATTCAACGCGATATTCCTTTCAAATGCGATTTTACACTCAAAGTCTGCGCGATTTTATTGCCGTTTTCCATTCGCAGTCTTCGCCATTGAGTCACGCGCCACTTCTCGGGAATCCGCGTTCGTTTCCGAAAAAGACCCGAGACGCAGGAATGAGAGATGCATCGGATCGAATAGGAAAAACATTTGAGATCACGTGGTGAGGTTTTCTTAGCACGTGGTGACTCTCTCGTACCAGGGCCGCTATACGACGCCCACGCCCACGCATTATTTCGGGAGCGACATAGATTTCTCGTGTAGAAACGCGCGAACAACACACCGGCCTTCGATGAAAATATTACCGTGTCGATTGTCTGGGGCCTCTATTCCGCGGTTCCTCCGTGACGCGAGCAATCGCGTCACGTCTCCTTTCGTCATCGTTATATAACCAACTACCACGAACCGAAGAAAAATAATGTCGGTGTCCAAACACACGATATTCTTCGAGGTACTCAACGATAATCGCTTTCTTCTCGTAAATCCTCCTACAATTTGTATTCACAATTCCTTCTTCTCGCGGTGTCTCTGCGTCTTCGGCGTACGAGGAATTCTGATTCGAACCTCTTCGAGCCATTTTTCTTTTACGCTTCATTGTTTGATTACGTTCGGCATTTTTGTTCTGCATAAATGTGCCGTCCCATTCGAAGAATGAAGTTGAAAATAGTCGACCAGTCGTGGATTTGGAAAGAAGAAAAATTAATTTATTAATATCTTCTGCTATTGTGTGTCCGTAGTTGTAGTTGCTTTAACGTACCAGTATCGATGTCATTCCATAGAAATAAATTTTTATATCGGAGCGAGTCTGCTCAATTCAGTTAACTCGGTGAAATTTCACTGAGCCGGAGCAGAACCGTAAATGAGCGTTTCCTTTCCCTTTCCCCCTCTCTTTCTCTCATTCCCTCTCGTTTTCGTAAAATCGAGCGATCGTAGTAAACACGTGGACACGTGCATGTGTCTCAGCTTCTACGTGCAACGTGCGCATGCTCAAGATATTGTCTGGTACTATTTGTTTATTCGTTTGTGCCAAAAATAATACACCGTAGACCCTGTGTGCGATTAATTGCATCGATCATTGAAGAATTGCTATTTCTTCGCTAACCATTCATCAAATCCATAAAATAGAACCTTAATAGTGCTTTAAAAAACACTCGATGTCACTTAAAAAATTGTTCGCTCTGTCCAACTAACTTCTAAAATATCCACCGCGTACTACGAAAGTAATCATGCGGTCGCTATCGATTCTATGTTTCTTCCAGGGTTCAATGACGGGGGTGGCCGGTGACGTAACACCGAGAAGGAGTAAGATAAAGGGCAGTGCAAACGTTCACTCACCTTTACCAGAGAGTTCACGACCGGACTGTCCAGCAGGCCTTTGAGGAAGATCAGGTCCGTGTCGTCCGCCACCTTGCCCAGCTCCTCCAGGTTGTCTCGTACGTGCATGAAGGCGGCTGGAACAGTGACCAGGCACTTTTCCATAACACTGTGGCGACTTACACGTCGGCGAGGGGCAACGACACTACCGGCGGCAGCGTCGGGACGAGGGTGCGGAAAAGGGAACGATCGGCGAGGGGTGGCCGGGTGTGGCCATCTTCCGGGTGGATCAATATTCGGCTAGCTACAGGTGGCAGTGCCACAGCACGCGGTCCTTCGTGCCGGAAAAAATCGAATACAACAACCCCATCAACCCTGAACCCACTTGAACAACGAATTTTTCCAACGAAACATTTTCTTCGCCACCCCGAAAATTTTCTTACCTCGGACAGTCATCGTTTAGACACGTCTGCATTTTTTACAACTATTATTTTCCTGCTTTGATCTATTTATGTTTTTTGAAATTTTTTGAAACAGTGAAATTTCTCCATCTAAAACAGTCTCTGCTCGCAATTAACTTTTAACTTTGACTCGATTGATATACAGTGAACCGCATTAATATTCGGACGCTCTGAAAAATACGCGATAACTTTTTAAATATTTGAATATACGATTTTTTTTAGAAGCTAGAGCAATTAGTTTGCTGCAGCATGTGAAAAGAAATTTTTTCAAAAATTGCACTTGATCGGAATTGCAGAGAAAATACTAAACGTTGGATTTTACAACTTTTTAATGTGGACCTATATTGAAAATTAAAAAAATACGTTTCGTAGATCGTAGAAAATTTTATCAAAATCGGTCGACGTCGCAATGAGGTACAAACGTTTAAAGATGGTCAAAATTTCAGTTTTTCACGATTTTAGTCCTCCAATCGCAATAAATCTGAGGCTCCTTACATCTTTCAATGCCAGTGAATGCCTGTAAAATGCAACTTTTAGTATTTTTTCTACAATTCCAACCAATTGCAATTTTTAAGAAAATTTCTTTTCGCATCGTGTAGTAAACTAATTGCTCTAGCTTCCCAAAAAAGTCCAAATCGTATAGTATAGTATTAAAAAAGTTATCGTTTTTTTTCGGAGCGTCCGAATATGAATCCGAGTCACTGTATAAATAATGCATCAGTCTACCTACAGTTCACCTACTCATCAATAGATATAGAAACTTCCAGTGAACTAAACTAGAGCTCAATTGACAATGGGTACAATACAGAGCAAGCTCAAGGATGAAGGAATTATCTTAGAGTTAACGAGTCCACCTAAAGACGTTCCCGAGACCCAGAACTAATTAGAGCACGCGTGCGACCGGCTTTGAGTCAACCTTTCTATTTCGTTCGGCAGCGTTACGAAATTCTTTTCCCGGATATCGGTCGGCTGATCTAAATTTTTTCCAAAAAGTTTTCACGTGGAATAGTGTTTGGTCTGCGAGGATTACGCGGGCGGCACAGCGCAGCGTGGGCTCTCGAAAAAGCTTTACGATGTTTAATTTCGAGAGACAGCCTGCACTTGCAGCTCGAGTGTTTTCGATAACGGGGCTGGCTACTTGAACGCGCGACGATAACCGATGATAACCGACGTCGTCGACGAGCTGGTTGCATGATAAATGCGTTACGAAGGTAAATATCGGCGCGTGGAATAGACTGGGACGACCCACGGTGATCCACGGTGTCGTCTGTCACGAGTGCCTCGACCTAATTCTCACCGCGGTGTATAGTTCCACGATTTTTCTTCAAACCATGAGGGACGAAGGTTGCACAGCCAGTGCTACCCTTAAACATTAAACTATCGAAATCACCCACTTTGCATTTTTTACTTCGTGATTGTATAAAACGTAAGGGTATTTTTCTGGAAAATTTAGAAACTGATTCATTCATATTTATACAATCGAAAGGGGGAGAGGTTTTCTTGGAGGACCCAAGAAATTTCGAACTTGTTCCCGGGCAAGCAAATATTTCTTCTTAAATTCACGGAACGGCGTCCGGATTCCGGCGTTGGGAATATTTTTCACGAAGGGACCCCCCCTGTCTCGATTCTTTGCATTCCTCTCTGTTATTCTCGATCTGCGACACCGATTAAACATAGCGATGTTCGCAACTCCACACACTACTTTCCCCCAGTTTACCATTTTCGATCTGGTACAATTTGGTCCCGTTCACGGCGTCGATGCTGTCCAACAGCCGACGGTCCTCGACCTTCTCCTTCTTCCCGAAGAAAACCATTTTACTCGACAAACTCTCGCGAACAAGTTCCACAGAAGGCCTTCAACATCCAACAGTAACCAACATTCACATGGTCACCGATTCGCAGCAAACCTTTCTTCAATATCTCTCTTCAGGATTGTTATACATCCTCTAAACTGGGTTCAAAACTTAATCTTAGTTTAAAGTCGTTGAACACCTTGGCAGACACGAAACTTCACAAAGGTCTTCAAACTGTCTCACTCGTTCATTTCATTTAGCTTCGGGTTTTCTTGTTGATCGGGAGACGGATCATAAGCGGACCAGTTTCTCTTCTAGGTCAGCGTCTGCGGAATCATCTTCGACGTGTGTTATCGCCTGTGTGTCGTATCATCTATGTTCGGAGCACGTTTAGGGATGAGAACACAATTGAACACAACTGAGAAGCTGTCGAGAACAGGTCTTTGCTAGATGTAGCAGGCTCGCCACGTCGGATCTTCGAGACGGTGGTAACGTGACCGCTTCGCGACACTACGTCGCGGTGAATGGGAACGCTGTGTTACACCTGCCGGGCCCCTACGCGCTCGGGGGACTGAAAGCGACACCCTGTGGAGGTGACGGGACTACGGAGCTAGGCCAGCGTCCACAACCAGCTCCCCTCGGACACGAGGAAATTCCCGCCACTTTTTAAGGATATCGCCGAAGGCGAACACGACGGTGAGAGTGCTCTTCTTCCTTTTGTCCGACCGATGACGATCGTGTTCCTCCTTTGCGTCAAGAGACATTCACCATGTCTATTTGCTAATCACCGCTCGGCGAGCTTGCGTTTATCGCCGATTGTCAATTCGGCAAAACAACGCCTTTTTTACACGGCTTAGCCGTTGGAATTTTAAGTATAGGGGACTTTTATGAATTATGTTTTAGGATCTTTCTACTTCCTCGATCGCACGGAAGAACAAGAAGAAGCGTGAGATATCGAGGATGGAGAGCGGCTCGCGTGCTGTCGTCGCCGGAGAACGATCGGAACTGGCGGTCCAAGAGATTTCGTCTGTGAACGAGGGATCAAAGGGAGGAGAAGAGCTATTCTTATTTTTCCAGACGAGACAGTACGAGTAGAATGGGACAGAGGGGGGAGAGAGAACTTGCACGAGGAAACGTAAGCACCACCGACTGAAAACTGGCCGCAACAGTCTACGTGGCTTACGATGGTCCAGAAACAAACCAGCTGGTTTCTGGGGAGGGGAACCATGAAGAAACAAAGAAATGTATAGCTACTGAGATTCGACGTCGTAATACCTGACGCCTGCTTCGTCGACGTCAGATATTGTGCGTCCTCACTGATGCTGCAGTCCTCTGTCTGTGTTCTTCGTACGAACTTTTCAGTTTCCTTTTAGTTGTTAGTGTTCGTTTTTGGATTCTTTTAAACATATTTTTTAATCGTTTTTTAACCATCGACCAACACTCTAACGAACCTATGAAAATGCCATGAAACAAAGTTCAAAAATAATTTCGAACAGTTTGTTAACACTTTACCTATCAAAAGTCTACTAATAGGATTTTCAATAATTGTGCTGTACCAAAAGAAAGCAGAGAAATGTTCTTTTACATTTTAAAAGCTTAAATGAAACTATTAGATAACGTTATTGAGGGTGACTTATTAGTTCGCAATGAACATTGCTGTTGCTATTGAAGTTACCATTAAAATGTGTTTAGCCACGTACCCTAAATTTTTCAAAATTATGCAATAATGACTGGTCGGTAATGCGTTCAGAACTGTTGGAATGGAGAGGATAAATATAGTTTAGATATTCCGGCTAACGAACGATCGGAAACGGGTTCTTGGCAGGTATTACCCAATATTTTAGAATCGTAATTGAGAATACACTGGCAGTCAGTTTATTGTTTAACATTTTAGTCAGTCATTGGAACGTTGCGATGACGAGCGTATCCGCTATAAAACCGCGTTATTTTTTGTTGAACGCCTTCGTCTTTCTGAAACTGCTTCTTATCCGAAAAGTCATAAAATCGAATAAGTGGTTTCTGCGTGGAGAATAAAGTGGAGCGCCAGGGCAGAGAGGGGAAAACGGAGTCGAGCAAAAGTTCTATGGTAAACTTTCAGCTATCCATCAGGGGAACAGTCGACTGATCTATCTTCATGGGCCGGGGCCGTGGAAATCAACTTGGAAGATTTCACAACTTTAGAGAAATAGGCGAAGTTCGCGAAATTAATATTTAGGGAAGAAGAGAACGAATGAACAGGGAACAGCCGAGCTTCGGAAGAAGAATTCAGTTTTCTGTAGCGAGAAATTTCGTAGCAGGAATAAAACATGACAATACTCGATAGTCACAGGTTACGTCGAGAAAAATAGAATCAAGTAGAACAGTTGGTTATGAACCTGAGGAACATTATAACCATCGCATTAAGTATTACTCAAGGCTATAAACTGTATGGCCGCTATTAGTTTTATCGACCGCTCGAGCTTTTCTTTGGAGAACACGTGCAGTGAATCGATCGTTTAATCTGCGGGCATAAAATGTGTCGAAACTCAGATTTTTCTGTAATGTACAATTCATTTTTCATCGTATAAACTATTAGAAATATTCTGACGATTGTTTTAACGATAGAAAGCGCTTAGAATGGAATGAAAGGGTTGATACGGAGAATCAAAAGCAGAAAAGACCGATCCACCGTTCCCGCGGATCGCGAAACGTGTAATTTGCGATACGAATTTCCAACGTCACACTGTCACCATAATCACATTGTAGCCGGCCTGTTATGATACGTGTCCCGACCACGACGTGAAAAGCGAAGCGTAATCCGGCATCTAAGGTGCTTCCCCGGAAATCACGTTAATTTTTAACAAGATCAGAACCGCTTCTAAGTCCTGCGCGAGCCATCTCTCGATTCTGGTAAACGAAAGTTTCAGCAACGAAATGCGTCAGCCCGGTGAAATCGTTTGGAACATTCGAGTTTATCCTCGATAAACTCCATCAGAGCCATTCAAATCGAAGACAGGGTCAACAATCCAACCGGAGTGGCGAATGGAATCTATCGAGAGCTGTTCCGGGAGCCTCTGACGGATCGATCACTAGCGGGTCCACGGAATCGAGTAAACGAAACGTTAGAGGATGGTTGGTTGCAACGCTGGACAATGTTTAACCACTCTTGCTGTTGGCTTCAGCTGAGAATTCATGTATGGTACGCGAAAGATTTAGGAGATTGACCTTCGTGTGCAGCTGTGAAAATGGTTGTGTAAAAGATCTTGCTGGAATGATAATAATTCATTCATTTTTCCTTCATACTTCTTCTGACTTTTATCATAATATATGCTTGATCGAACGGTTTCTCACAGAATCATGATTGAAATCAATGCGAAAGAAAGAGCCAGGAGCAAGTTGTTTCAACCTGGCCAGCAGTTAATGTTTTCAATTTAAAGCCAGGGTTGAGGATCTCGCGAATAGAAGATCAAATAAACGTTGCCGAACATCAAACGAGGTGTAAATTAAAAAAGAAACAAACATGGCACTTCGAGGAAGTGTGGCAGATCTAGGTGGGCAACGATCCCGTCGGTAGGAAAAGTCAAACAAACAGTGTCAATCGAGAGACTCACCGGAAGTAGACTTCAGATGAGGCAATTCTTTCTTGGGGATGATCGAGCATCCGCAGATGTCCTCGATATCCATCATCGACCTGCTGTTCTTCATTTTTGCTCAGGCTCGATTCCGATGCAGAGAAGATTTCAGGTGATCCCAACCGGCATCACGATCAGCATGGATCCCAGCCCCTCGCTTGCGATCCAGCGTTCGTGAGTCCTCGATCGATCGGCGACCCTGTCATCCCACCTCTCGAACGTTCCACGTGTGTTGTCCGTCAATCGAACTCCGGCCAAGATGCCGGCCGAGTCGAAATGGCAGTTAGAGATCTTCGGATCTATTCATAGATCACCGGAGGTGGGCTGCGGCCGAGGTTCTGAGGACGGGAAGAACGAACGAGGAAGACCGCAACGGGACCTATAAGCCCGTGCTCGGTTCGTGTCCAGTACTTATAGCTTGGCACCGAGCGGGGGTGGGTTTTTGCACCCTCTCTGCCTCTCGGTCGCTACCATCGGCCTCTCTTTCCCTCCGGCACGCTGCCTAGCGATTTCGCGACTCGTGGCAACGAGTGCGTCCTGATCGATCGATAGTAAACGCGCTCACAGAAGGGCTGAAGCATTCTTGATTGCCCGCCGCTGAACTAGAACGTCTCGAGGATTTCGAAATATTTCGTTTATCGATCTTCCTTCGGCGAGGGCTCGCTTTTCCGGCTGAGAGAGTTTTGATCGATCGAAGGGTGACAAATCTTCGATATCACTTTCTAACGAGGTGTTAGATCGTTTTGAGTAGTTGAAGACGTAAGGAATTTATTCTTGATGTTTCTACAAAGTAATGTAAAATAGGTAGTTTCAGCACGCCGTAGATCTAGTGTTAAGTTTAGGGGGGTGGTTTGATCGTTGGGAGAGTTACTGTGGCGATATTGAATAAAACGCGTCGAGTCTTTGAGAAAAGTAATGGGGAATGCTGAAGTATAGAAAATCAGAGACTTTTCGCTGAAGCGGTGGAAATGAATAGTCATTTCCACGATTAGAAAAATTTTGAATATTTTATCGACAGGATGACTTAGGGGGGGTGTTGGCTTTTGTAAACGTGGCGTCATCTTTAGGAGTTCTGTGGAACTGTTGGGTTGAAGTGTTGATCGGTGGGTGGGGGCACCGACGAGATACTATTGAAGACTGCCAGCACCGACCAGGTTGCCAGCACCGACGAAGTACCTCGTCGGTGGTAGGGGAATGGTTAAACGAGTTATCGATGTTACCAATTGCTGTGTTACAGAAATCTACATCTATGTAGACTTGCCAGCCGTTAGTAATTTGTCTACCAGTTAGAACGTTTAGCCACTACGCACAGTGGTGCCGATCGCGAATCTAGCTGAACAAAATTATTCTAGCATTATTTTAAGACTTAAAGCCGTAGTTAAGTATTTGGATTCGTCTTGACATCAGCTACAACAATATGTAATAAAAAATACTTAGTGACACTTAAAAAATTGACATGATCATATTTTTTTATTAAAAGAAACAGTTTCGTGAAATTTTTTTATTGGGATTTATAGATGACTGAGTATCGATTAACTTTTGTTCGAAACATTTTCTTGCCAGATTATCCGAAATGTTCAAAACATCGTGATGACAATTGGGCATTTGCACCGAAAAGCTTCCGAACAGAACCTTTTCATTGATTTAGCTGGCCAAAATTATTTATAATGTTTAATGACCCCGCAACGTTTTCAAATCACATATAATATCATTTTGTATTTGTTTAAGTATTGTATAATATATGTAGTTTTTCAGCTGCAAATATTCGTTCTTCGCAGCTAATATCCTTCACAAATGTATCGATCCTTCTTTTCTTGCTCTTGTCAGAACATTCATCAAATTGATCAAAAGATTTTCCATCTACTGTTTGTATACTTTTATTTAGAAACTGGACTTTACCGTCCAACCACTGTTCATTTTTATTTAGAAATTTAGCTATACTACAGTAACTTTTCTGCCACCCGTTCTTTAAATTTACGCAAAATCTATCACACACTTTTTGAATACACTCCTTTTGATCAGCACTACTGTCTTTTAAATTAAAATAGTGCACTGCATAATTATATACACAAGCATTTCTTTTAGCAACGTTCACCTCACTGCGCCAAACATGAAATAGCTCCGCGCAAGAAATTTCAGCAGGCGCCACGAAAATGTAAACAACAAAGAAGGTTGATACAGGCCGGCGATAATTTTTTTTACGATGGTTCTACCATATTTAATCTATGATTTGAGAGTGAAAGTATGACAAAGGATTGCAAAGCTTTTTTTGTAACTCTACCTAAAGCTGAAGCAACTTGCTAAGACAGAAAATATAATACTTTACAAATAATGATACAGAACTCAATTATTTACGTAGATATTATTGGTTTTTCTGTGAAATATATAAGTACATACCTTTCTTAGAATTATCCATATTCAACTAAGTAAAATAGACATGTAAAAAATCGAAGGCAATGTTTGTTCGGAACGCTTGAAGCACGACTGGCGCGTGCAATGGTTTGACACCCTCAAAAGCTAATTTTCTACCCGCTTTAAAAGCATTTTACAACACTTCTTCGAGTAAATGATCATTGAGCCTTACCAACCGTTTTATTAGAAAGAAATCCCAATATGTTTCGCGCTCTTCTGCGAAAATGTTTTACGAAAATGTAATACAAATTTGTATTTTCGTAAGAGGATAATTCGTGCCGATGTTTACGTTGTATCTGATAGCCAGGGCGGCAAGATTCGTCTGTAGTAAAGTTTATAAATGTTATAAATAATTTATATGAATGCTTGAGAGCAAATACATTGAAGAATAGCTGAAGACACTATTTGTTCATCAATTAATCAAATCTCAATAATCCTTTTCGACACATTCTGAAAAGAATTAGTTATTAGTGACAAACAAAGCTGCAAGAAATTCATGGTCAGCCGCAGCGGTGTAAACTGCTCGAACAAAAGCGAAATTGACATTTTATCGTGGTAGTGATGTTCCAGCAGCGAGTACAGGGTCGAGATACTAGAACATTGGGCTTGAAATGGAGATTGGCTGATTGGGATCAGGCTGGTCGAGGCCGGCTGCATAATCGGCTCGTTTCGGGCCCTCTTCCGGGTCTTGTCACTTGTCGTACTTGTTGTCATACGGAACGCGATGCACCGTGGCCTCGCGTTGTGCAACTGGAAAACAGTTCACGCCTCAGCTTCGCTCGACAAAGGTTCCGAGCCGTTCACTCGGCATTAACCCGGCAACTTATCACTCTTGTCACGCGGATGCGTCCTCGGAGCGGACCGCACGCGGATAAACGCTATCTCCGCGCGGTTCCTCATATCTCCGCGTATCCGTTATACAAATAGTGCTTGATAATTGGTGGCAACTATACGCGGAACCAAGGCAGGTTCCTTTGTTCGATTGTATTCTAAAGACGCTGCGAACATTCGATTAGGTGTAAGAAATAATTCAGTAGAAAAAGTGCAACTAAAAAGGAAGAAAATGGAGAATATAAAGAATGCAGTTGACTATAAATTTCTTGAAGTGCGTAATCACGGCAGAGAGGGCAGCATAGCCGGATTCAAAAGCAATTAAGGGGAGAGACTCTTTTTTCCAGGATTGCAAGGGTGCGGAATACGTGTTCTCATCGCTTGATAGTATCATACAAAGATGGGCTTTTTCAGTAGTCAAAAGTGCAAGACAAAAGTTATATTCTTACGTTTACGACGTGCAATTTGCATTATTCGGAAGCATAAGCTGCGCAGATAGCTATTTTTATAAAGTTGCGACAGCTACATGCTGCCGAATAATAAAAATTACACGTAAAAATAGGACTTTGATTGATCTCTTTGAGTAGCCCCATCGCGCATGCATTATTGAGAAATGAGAACGCGCGTCCCGCACCCTTGCAATCTTGGAAACGGGTCTACCCCCTTAATATGAGAGGTTTGCAATGCCACGTCGCGGCGGGAATTTAAGTCCAATTTCGCTACTACATATTTGCGTGCATCAATTCACGCTAATGAATCCCGCGTTGGGGCGCGAGTACTAATCTCCGTGGCACCGCAAGCTTTGTATTACCTTAATCCGCGTGTCCAGCATTGTGTATGTATGGCTAGTCCGTACATCTCGACCCGTGGATGAGACACGCCGCGGCGAGACGGGAAAAATGGGACGAGCATCAACGAGCTAATCAAACGGTATTAAGCAAGTTCGACTACCGCGAGGCACGTTTCACCGGGCGTGATAAACGTGATCTCGATTGCCTGGTTGTTTCTGCTTTGCTTGCTCGCTTCCAACTATCCGGCTCTTGTTCAATCTTCCAATTGATACAGGAATTATTACGGAAAGGTAATTCGCGCGAACGGCCCGATTTTACGGCGACGTAAAACGCTGCAAGGTCCGAGGACCGATGGCCCAGCTCTATCGGCGACGTTTTTTCGATCTTCGAAAAAAGAGTTTATGGACGGGATTAAAGATGTTACTGCCGATGTCCGCGTAGATATATCGCTGCACGATATGGAGTAAAATAAGGGCTGTGTTAAACGTTCTTGTGACAGTCTTGCGTTAGATGTCTGAGTGCGGGTGATTGCGTACGGTCGTGTCCGACTGTGAGAAAGAGTATTAAATGAACGAGGCCGTAAAATCTTGCGATTTGCAGTGTAATCGTTATCTTATAAAACACACACAACAAAAATGTTTTAACATTCCTCGTGCCCCGTTGCGTAACGTGTCATCGACGCACCGTAAGCAGATAACGACAGTTCATGCAAATTCGTATTTTTATACACTGTTATAAAGAAGATAAAGTAAAATGTTATTTCCCGGACTCTGTCAGTTTTACCGTGACGATAATAACATACTAAACTTTATTAAAACTTGCATTTTTTGCGTTACATCAATTGAATGAAACGCGCAAACATTCGCTGTCCATTGAAGAGTGATGGTAGATGTTGCATAAATTAAGGCGTGATCATCGCAATCGATCAATCGTAACTTAACTCTTTATTGAACAATGTTTACAGGTGAAAAATATTGCACGAATATTCTCCGATTCTTTTTGTAGTTACTCATTTCTGTCGTGGACGCGTGAGATCTGCAGTTTAATGATCATGTTACCTACCAACATCGTATGTGCAGCTGCATCTCGTCGCATCGAATGCGCCGATTATACGCTTGCAACGTCGTCGTCGATGCAGCGATGCTGCTCCGATCGAAACGATGAAGCGTTGTCGCTCGGTAACCGCGATTTACAGCGACGAATTTCGACGGCTTACAAAGTTATTGACAGCGCGCGCCCGTGAATCAGGATTATTAGTGACAGCCGACGACGGGAAAAGAATGTGAAGTGTCGGGGAGGACGGGTATCGTGGCTAGAACGGGTTCAGGCTGATGTTAATCTGTTTCAGTTTTCACGGGAGTTTTACCCTCGTCCTCCTACATTCTACAAACCTTCCACGTGAAAATCTGTCGCTCCTCTCTGTTCACCATTCTCATCGTCTAATCGCTTCTCTGATACTTTCCCAGTAGTACTAGATTGTCCTAACACAGAAACTGCAAACTGAACGCAAAGGAAAGCCATAGTCCGATCACTTCGCTAACAACTCGTTAGAGCGACCGGTTCGACGGGCCAACTTTGGTTTTCGCACACAAGTCTCACAGAGTATATCGCGTGGTTCTCGGCTCTGCGGAATTAGCAAAACATCTCGAAAGGGGAAGAACCATTGTGATGCACAACGGGTATGCCCCGTGTTTATCGAAGGAGGTGGGAGCACCTGCCACTTCCAGCACGTCAGGAAAGTACGCGATGGATCAGTCAGTGTCCGACGCACTTGTGAGATCCATCGAGCCGCGACGATCTCTCGATCGCCATTGAACGGGCGAGCTCCAGTTAACCTAATCGTTCTCCGTTGGAATCTGTCACGTGTTCGCCATGCTGTCGATCGGGGTAGGTAACCCTCAGACTGCGGGGGTAGCGACGCAGCTAATAAATTAACCCTTTGTCTTGCATTACCTAGACGGGCCACCTGCTGAACGCTATCGGGTAATTGATTATCGGGTGTAATCGCGGCCGCTCTGCGAAACTGGTTTATGTGTTTCTGTCTTAGTGTAATAATTAATCAATTAAAACATTCCTGTTACGTGCAATTGTTCTAGCGCCGCAGATTTTCCGTATTCAAACTTGGTAAAATTAATAGGTTCAGAAATTCTCTAAAAATACCTTGAAGAATGAAACGACCATGAACGGTCTACGAATTACAAAAAAATCGCAGAAAAATTTGGAAGCGAGGAAATCGCGGTAACTTTTCCCGGCACGTGCGGCTCAATAGAACGCCGATTTCCCGAAACTGTTTTGCCAATTTCCATGAGGCGATAATTTATCTGGTCGGTTCGTCACGTACAGGGCACGGTTTACGGTCACGCGTGATGCAGTAACAAAAAGAAACGTGCAGCGTTAAAACGTGAAATACGGCGACGATAATCGTCGAGGCTCGTTCGGCTCGCCTTTCTTTCGTTTTGTCTCTCGAGGGATCGACCTCCTCTCGCGGCGCAGTTCCGTTTCGACAAAATTCGAGGTGGTGGGTTTAAACGCGGGGTTTTAATCGGACGGTGAGAGGGGGCAAGAGGGGGAGAACGGCTTTGACGTATCGATTCGATAACTTTCCCCGAGCCCTTTTCGTTCCGTCAATGGAAAAGTTTTCGAAGGCTTCCGAGCCGTCGTCGATTTATCGTCGACGATGCAACCCCCGTTCACCCCTGGCGAAGAAACGCGAAAATACGACGCGACGGAGAGAAAAAGCTCCGGTAAATCGAGAACGGTGGGTTGTAATTGTTCGTGCGAGTTCGAAATAGTTTCCTGGATCCTCCCCCGCCGACCCTGTTAATGACTCTGGCCAAGTTCCGGATCGTTTTCCGAAATTTCGCAGCGGTGCGCCCTGAAAATTGCCGGCCGAGAACGCTCGCATAGCTTGCAACGTTTTCTGACTCGTTGCTGTATGTCTGCGATCCGTTTTCTAACCTATAGTTTTTTTTCAGCCTATTTTAAGCCTCTTGAACAATCCCGTCAAGACAAATCCAAAAACCATTAATTCTTCGGAAGAAAACCCTAAATACTATGTTCCGTAATTGTTTCGTCAATGGCACCAAGTACCAAGGAAGCACTCTTCGTTCACCCCTCGGTGTCCCTCGATCTGAGATTCATAAGCCAACGAGTCGTCTCGGCAGAAGCTCAAGAGTTCGCAAGTTAAGGGCGAAAGAGCCTGCGACAAGTGACTCCCTGCCCCTCTAACCACTGTCCCTTATTCTTTGGTGACGACTTCTCCCCTCGTAGGCCCTCGGTCGTGGACCATTAAGGCAGACCGGAAAGTTTCAGTAGGCACGCGGTGATTTCCCAAGCCGGGTGCAAGCTTAACGAGCCAGGCCGTGGGTCGTCGGCAATTTTCCTCGCGAAATTCCGCGGATTTCACCGGGTCGCGTCTCTCGAAATTATACTAGCACCCCCGGTCGGAGAAACTTTTATGCCCGGCACGTGTTCTTCCGGCTGAAGGAACGCGTCCCGTTGCGTTTTTCTCACCCCCTTGTCGCCACCTCCGTAGACAACATCCACACCGAAAGGCGGAGGAATTCCGAGGGTTTCCGAGGAATTCCAGGCACGGTGAGGATTTTTTTACGGAGCCGGGCTCACAGGAAACGAAATCTTTTTTCCAGGTGCTACAGCTGCTGGTGTTGCAGGGATCCTTGGCAGCCCTCGTCGCCGGGAAATCCAGTAAGTCCACCCTTTTGCTCCGTATCTGTCTGTCTATCTGTCCCTCTGACTATCTTCTTCTTCTCTCTCTCTCTTTTTCTATCTCCGACACACTCCCACGGGATAATCGCGCTTCGAGTAAGCTGCTTAGGGACCGGACATTGTCTGGAACACTCGGATGCCTTTGGATCCGGAGGCAGGCTAATGCTCTTCGACGATTCGCGTTATTTGTCTCGGGGCCAGCTCCTCCTTTCTTACAATCCTTGCTGGATCGATGCGATCAGGTCGTTTAGTACCTGAAAAACGCGGGAACGAGAGATGATCTTGATGTGATCATCCGCGCACTAATAGGCTTCTGCCGGTTAGCGAATAATGTGGTCCAGGGAGAACAGGTTCGATCGAGGCTGCTTTCAACATCGTTCTCGCTAATTTGATCGAACGAGGTTTAATTAACGGTTTTAGTACTTCGGCGGTGGAGAAGGCTCTTTCGAGACTCTGCGGGATGTTTTACGGTAATGTTCAGTTAACCCCTTCGCGTCCACTCTAAGCTTCTGGTTGCTGGGCCTAAGTAACCAAGCCAATTTCGCGTAATTTTTGAAAAGGCATGACAACTCATTTTGAAACCAATTGAAATGTATTAATCTGATTTGACCATGACAAGAAAAGTATAGAGGCGATTTTATCGTGACAAGAGTGTAGATACGAGAGTGGGAAACAGAATTATATTGTTGTTGTACAATATCCTTATTAAAGAAAGAAGATTAAAATCTTTCGATAAAAATCTAGGAAATTGTCGATGATAAGGAACTCTCTATCAGTATCTCTAGCCTTAGAGAATAAAAAAAAATAATTTCAGAACAAGTAGAAGGAAGCAAATATCGGCAGAATGTTAAAATTGGTGGAAAATCCGATTTCTTTCGAGGAAATGTTGAAATTCTTCCAGCGAACGCGGAAAGTTGTCGACGATAAAGTACAGCGCGAAATAGCTCCGGGAGTAGTCGAACGATATTAATCTTATCGCGAACGGGGAAATAATCGGTAGCGGTAGACCGAAAACCGCGGAAACCGCGAAGCACCGGCAACAAGAAGGATAAGAGTATCACTCGGCTGGGCAACAAAGTTACTCTTCGTTTTCGTAATGAAATTTCGAAATTTCTTGTCGGTTCGCGTGCCCACAAGAGCGACACTTAATTAATCTTTACGCGGCGCAACTCTCGTCTCGCTGATTTACATAAAACCTCGATTTCAAAGCGGCCGTCAACGTCACGTACCGAATATACGTATCTCCCTGGCTTCTATTTTTCTTTCCAACTTCCAACTTGACTTCGCGATAAACGCGAAACGAAGAACAAACCTGACCCCTCGGCGCGTGCGAGACAACGTCGTTAACGAGACCGAAGCCTTGGAGACCAGAAAAATTCGCGAAAATTACATTGTCGCTCCTCGTTTTGCTCCGAGAATGAAAAAATGCGACAAAAGACGGTGTTCGCCGATCGCGTAGTAACACCTTGAGATTTCTCGTTTGTTCGGAGCAAAATGAGAAATTATTTTTACTAGCTAAAGCAATGTAATTTCGAGGACTGGAAAGTACAGCTGAAGGATATTTTCAACATCTAAAAACATCTATAGACAGAAAGATATCCAAGTTTAAGAGCTAAAAGAACAAGATACATCTACTAAATTAGTGGAGATAAGAATATATTCCAAGAAGCAAGCTGCTCTGCAGAATTTCGGGTTTCAGGGTAGAAAGCACAATTCCAAGGTATTTCGAAAGCTTTGTCAGCACTAGAATATGTAAATTGACTCAGTGCGGTTTCGTGATATTTCCAAGCGAATATAAAGCATCGTTCAAGAATATATAACCAGTAGGTTGCGCACCCGCAATGAGGTATGCAAAATTAAATTTACAAAACGCACACAATTTTTCAACAAACCAAGCATTATCGATACACCGCGGATCATTATGCATTTATACTATCTACACAGTTTGAAAATACAAGAAAACATGTATAGTAAGAAACTTGCAGAATAATGCAGGAAATGTTTATTTTGCATAAAGATTCGCAGTCCAGCGATGGCTTCCGGTCACCATTGCAATTTCTGCGAGAGCCACGCGTTCCTGTTGTATTTTCCAGTCTTGGAAAGCTTTCACCTTTTCTTTTCAACAGCCAACTAGTTTCCCATCCAATTTGTCGGTGCCGAATCGGCACATTTCGTAAAAGTCGTTGTTTTACAGTACCACGAGTGATCGACAAAGATTTTCGCCGATACGAGCCCACCTCGGAGGACGATCATGGCAACCTGGCCGTGCCATTCAACCTGGAGGAGACATACGACCTAAGTTTCCGCGCGATCGGCTTCAACGGCACCTGGCAAACGGACACGGCTATCCTTTATACTGATAACTATACCGGCGACGTACGTGTGTTCGACGTGCCGTCGGGGATCAGCCGAATCTTCGTGGACTCGTCGATTCTGGTAAGGCAACGAATCGAGCTTCCCATGAAAAAGAGTGCACTATCGATCCGAGTCGAATCGAGTTTCGGGAGAAAGAGAGACAGATCGGCGGAGAGTGAATCGCAGATCGGCAAGCTTTCAACCTCTTGGCGATCGCAATGCACTTACCGCGCTTAAAAATGACCCAAAAACTTCAGAATCGAATATTTTACGTTTACCATTTAAAATAAAGACGCAGTGAAAAGTGGGAGAACGATGTAAATTTTCAGAGTTCGCAGCGAGTTTTAATTGGGTGTGTTTAATTTTTGGACGATGTTTGAAGTTTCAGTCGAGTTTCCAGCCTGTCTGCTCTGTCTTTTTCCAGCGGAACCGGCGCGTAACAAACAGCAAAGGCGTGTTTAATTAATCGTATGGAAATTCTCTGTACTGTCCGGCTTCCTCGGCAGAGAATTACACAGTCCACTTTCAGACGCGATCCAACAAACGATATTGATTCAAGAGACGCGTTACCTTCCGCTCAATTTTCCCAGGCCGCGAGTCGTCCGCGTCTTGTTCGTGCGAAACTTCCACTGAAATCACATCAATTAGTACCGGAAATAGTTTCGCCGAATCCTCGATCTAATTATTTTTCAGCGAATTCCCCAGTGTGTATATTAATCGTTATATGCATTGTTTTATCCATTTTGCAGTCTGCATAGTATTTGATGAATTTTTCAATGACGAATAGTCTAGAATATTTTTTAATGCCCGAATCGATTCAATCGATAGCTCCACCTTACGTGACGTAGAAAAATAGAGCTGTGGTCTCGGTTATCAACGAGTTATTACGCTATCGATCGACGCTGTCGATCCAGATGATTTATCACGACGCCAGGCATACCACATCCACAATCTATTTTATCAACAATACGGATCGCCCGTGTTATGCCTCGTTATTCCGATAGCATCCGGAGCCACGGATGTTTATAAACCTTCATAATCGCTTTCCTTTCTTTTATACACGTGATAAGAAAAGATGCTTGGTCTGCAGACAGATGTAAAACAATTGTAATAAAAAACGTCTGCATTCGGAGTCTGCTGATAATATTTGAATATTTTCAGAGCCCTTACAAGAATCCTCTGATGTCATTTTCGTATGACAACTCGCACATTCTCATCAGCTACGATTCCCAACCTGTAAGTGTTCAATATTACCTATAATACTACCGATACTACAAATTCTATAAACGCCATTCAACGAAAAATTGCAAACAGCACGCTAATTAACTCACACACGACTTTAGCACTTCGAGAAAGGTTTCAAAGCGACGTACACTATTTTTTCTAGGGCTTCAGGCACTCGATGCATCAAAGGTTCGACGTGTACGACAGGAAATACGGGTGAGTGTTCTGTGGTTCGCCTGTGTACGATAACTTTAACGATGCGCCGATAAGCTGAATTACGAAACGATCCGACGTTTCTATCGTAACAACGATAAAATTAACGTTTGCCACGCCGTTTTCCGTGTGCGCGATCGTTAACAACAGTGTGCACAAAGTGTAGGAGGCCGTTGCGATCGGGAACGATCTTATCGATCTTGTTCAAATCGAGAACTTGTCCGCAGGATTTACACTAACATTGCGGATGGAAAACGCATACCACTTGCGAAGTGGTCGCCAAAGAAGAACGCGGTGGTTTACATTCTGGACAACGACATTTATTACCAAGACTTCACCGTTCAGAACAGTCGGATTCGACGATTGACGTTCACCGGTGTGCCTGATGTTATTTTCAATGGCGTGCCTGATTGGGTCTACGAAGGTGAGAAGATTAATAATATTATATTTATAGAACATATGTTATTCAAGATCTACATACGCATTTGCAGAAGAAGTGCTGGCCTCGGCTGTGGCTTTCTGGTTCTCCCCGGATGGCCGTCACCTTGCTTTTGCGACCTACAACGACACCAGGGTGAAAGATATGGCGATCCTGTATTATGGGACACCAGGTGCCATCAAGGATCAATATCCCACGGAAGTGAAGATCAAGTATCCGAAGGTGAGCTTAATAAATTGAGAATCACACGGCGGATCTTTCACGTTTTTCCATTTGCCCCTTCCGTAACTCATCAAAAATTGATCATATCCAAAGCAGCATAGATGATCACAGAATATCTGAATAATTCTTGAGAAAAATCTTCCGTAATTGCGGAGTCCTAAAATTTATCATTAAAATTTCAACGAAATCTAATGCACCGAACCGAACTAGGTTAAAAGTCGATTAATCTCGTTCTTGACTCGCGGGACAGAATGCAATAATTCTGTCGGTTATAATCGTTCGTACGTCGGACATGGGGCACGTAATATATGATCCGTTTTGTACGAAAGCGGTGCATGTCCAATATTTCTTGCTCTGAGATATTTACGATTTTATATTTCAACGTCCGAAACTTTGGTTCGATGATACGCGGGAAATATTTCAATTTTAGATCGATGTGCATTAGTGAATTAATTTTATATCTGGCTGTACTATCGTCTGACTGAACTAACTAAGCGTCATATGGAATCGAAATAGCTTCGAGTGGGAAAAGGTTAAAAGCATTCGCGTGAATTTCGGGGCGTGCAAAGAGAGAAAGGGGGTTTCACGGGGAAAAATCGGTGGGATTAGACAATCGTGTCATCCCTTTGGCCAATTTGTCGGTCGACGGAGACATTCGTCGCGGGTTGAACAGATTAGGAAGCTCAGTACGGACGACTGGTCTCGTTGCCGGCTTTAAAAGGGGATGAAAGGGTTATCTCGCATTTAACCTTCAGGTTTTTCTCACCGGCACACAGTGGGTCAAATCGACGCGTTAGCTGTTCACTCCTATTTCACCAGTATTTCAAAACATAAAGACCACATTATATATGTCGTTGGATTCATCTTGGCGACAGCTATAACATTATTCAATAAAAAATCTATAGTTCTAAATAAATCATCAAGGTGACCACAATTTTTTATTAAAAGAAATATATTATTGAAATTTTTTGTATTGAGATTTGTAGAAGACTGAGTACTGATTACTTTTTGTAGGAAACATTTTTTTGTCACACTACCGGAAATGTCTGAAAACTCGTGTGAATAATGAATGATAATGGATAACTAGCTGTTCAGGCTTTCAAACGAGAGTAATCCATAATTTTTGAATGAACGAATTTTATGACATTTAATGAAATAACAGAAATGTGTTATTACTGTCTTATTTAAAGAATTACAAATAGTCAAACAATAATAAGTATTATATTTTACACAGTTACTGTGACTATAATCCATTAACCATACAGATTTGCGGCTTATAATTATATTTATCTATTACTAAACAAAAATCTATACAATAATTCTTATAAACAAAGATAATAACATTTTTATTAGAAATATATTACATATAATACATATAATATATATCACATATTTTTGTAAAAACACGTAACCTAACTAAGAATCGTCTTCGACGTCTTCTCTGTCAACCTTCTTGTCAAAGATGAAAAACTTTGACGATTTTCCTTAGTTGACTAAGTATTTTTTTTTATAATAAATTATGAACAATAATGTTTAACTCCTGGCGCGTTGTCAACATAGATATACATTAAGAACGTTTTTTTGATGATTTGAGCGCACTGGTTCGATCAATTGTTATATATAACACTATTTGCAAATTTTCACAATATCTTGATTTCAACGTTTCGATCTTCTTTTCGATCTTCTTCATTCTCAAATTTTCTTGAGAATGATCTAAAAGAAAATCGAAACGTTGAAATAAAGATATTGTGAAAATTTGCAAATAGTGTTATGTATAACAATTGATCGAACCAGTGCGCTCAAATCAGAAAAAAAACGTTCTTAGCAACAATCTACGATCGACATAAGGAAACATTTATAGATATACATGATTCATAAAACAAAAAATTGGGCACATAACGTTCAGTAGGTTTTCCAGGACATCATTATGAAGAAAAGGAATTTTTTCGGTGATAAATGGTATCCGAAAAAGTTTGATCTTTGAACGCTTATTGTAACGAGAGTTTTTAATATGATTTTCGAATGGAATGGACATTTAAGCAACATTATACATTCGTTAAAAATCGATATGAGGACTTTGATTTTTTATCCCGTGAACAGTTAGCGCGTCGATTCGACCCTCTGTGCTGCACGGCGCTGTAACCCATGCCCGATGAACGTTAAGGAAAATTAAATTCTGTTCTCTCGAGAGATCCTTGCGATTTCTTCCGTATTCTCTTCTTTCGTCTGCTTCCTCGAGCGTGTAAGTAACAATGTGCTCGAATCAGTTATGCTGGCTTTCCAGGCGGGCAGTCCAAATCCAATTGCAACCCTAAACGTCATTGATTTGGATAATCCGTCCTCCAAAGTGGTTAATCTCCAGTCACCCATTGCCGACGAGTAAGTATCCTCGATGCCTTCACTGTCGTAATTACAGCTGTCGCGTCAGATTAGCATGATTTTGAACAAACAGGGTCGGCTCTCGTGTGAACGGCGCGGCATAATACTAGTCACCTCGTTCTCTGATATCTTATCATCAGCGATGACTGATTGCGACGGATATTTTTAACACTGGAGCTTAGCTTCCAATGCTCTTACAATTCTCTACAATGACTTTTCTTTTCTGTTTTAATTAACTGTGTCTAGCATCTATAAAAGATTATCTAGTGTTCTTAATCCAATAACAATGAAGTACCTCGAAGAATACGACCGACTGATCTTCCAAGTTTACAGAGACACTGATACATAATTTTCGATAGAGAGAACGTTCTATACACGGTGAACTGGTGGGACACGCACGTGGTGGCGACCTGGACGAACCGGGTTCAGAACAGGTCCATTCTAGTGGGCTACGACACCGCTGGCAACGCAGACAACCTCCTCTACAAAGAGGAAGCCGAGGGTTGGTTGCGAGTACATCCGCCGGTTTACCACAATCGATACGCGGTCATTTTGGAACTGCAGAGCGAGGAGACACCGGTCGGTCGGTTCGTGCACGCGATCCTCTATGAGAACAGGTCAGGTGTATTGATCAGGTTGAAGGATTTAACCCCGAGCGCATCTGAAGTGATCAGCATTGTGGCTGTGGATCACACCAAGGAGATCCTGTACTATGTTGCCACCGGGGTCGGTCAACCGTCCCAGAGGAACATGTATTCGGTGCCTTTGGACGGCAGCGAGTTACCCACTTGCGTCTCTTGCAGCATCATTACACCTGAAGGTCGGTATTTCATGCTGGAATGTTCAATTGGAATTCGTTTGCTTTACCAGAGATGTTGAGAACGGAGAATTAAGTATGGTTTCTTTGGTGCTGTTCACAGGCAACGCCTGCACCTACGCGTACCCCTCTTTCTCCTCTAACGCTTCATACTACGTGGTGTCTTGTACCGGACCTAACCCCACGTTCGTCGTGGTCTTCGACTCTTCTCAAAACCCGCTCTACTCGTGGGAGGAGAACCGATCTCTCAGACGAAAATTGGCCACTCGTCTCCAGCCACTTATTCAGAATTTGAACGTCAGGGTGAACGGCTACGACAGCAAAGTTAGGCTGTACCTGCCTCCCGACTTTGATCAGACGAAGTCGTACCCTCTGCTCATCAACGTGTGAGTTCTCCTTAATTACCAACATTACCAACAAGAAAAAAGTACCGGGAATTGGTCAATGAAACACCAAATATGTATTATTCATCCTTTATTGTATCGCCTTCAAAGTAGGCCCCTTTCGAAATAATACACTTATGCCAACGAATAAGCCAATCATCAGAACATTTTTTAAACGCATCTTTTGGAATCAACTTCAGTACTCGCCGCGAATTCTCTTTTATTTCATCTATCGACTGAAAACGGGTGCCTCGAAGTGGTAATTTGAGTGTTGGAAAAAGAAAAAGGTCGGCCGGAGCCATATCAGGGGAATACGGTGGCTGCTCGATTAGATTTGTTGAGTGTTTGGCCAGAAATTCGTTCACAATGATAGCCTTGTTTTTGCAGAAAATTCAGGTCTTTCGGCACTAGTCGAGCGGCAACGCGTTTCATGCCGGAACAATCGTTTAAAATGGTACGAATTGATTCGTGAGACACAGAAATATCAGTGGCTATCTCTCTCAGACTTAAACGACGATTTTCAGTCACCATATCCGTTACTTTAGCGATGTGAAGTTCAGTCGAAGACGTTGATGGCCGACCAGAGCGAGGCAAATCTTCCACCACATCTCGACCGCTTTTAAATGCACTGTACCACTCATACGCACGTGTTTTTAATAAAGTCGATTCACCGTAAGCCTTATGTAACATATTCAATGCAATGCAATGTAAGATTTAAGACAAATTCTTTGTTCGATATTTTCATTGATTGTAAAAATCGCAAAACACATCGAGATGAACTGACAAAACGGCGCACTGTAAATAAACTAAATGACAAGTGACGCTCAAACTCCGCGTGAGTATAGGGGACATTTGTGCCAACCTAGCGACAAAAAGTATTTCAACAATCCCTTTAAGCGGGCTTTTTAAATGATCGATTCCCAGTACTTTCTTGACAGAATGTATATTCGATGTTCCCTTGCATTTGATCTGGACCATTAACTGACCATTAACTTCCCGCAGGTACTCCGGCCCGAACACTGTAAGAATCACCGAACAGAACATCCATGGGTTCGAGTCGTACATGGCGACTAACAGAAGCGTCATTTATGGTCACATAGACGGCCGCGGATCCGCCTATAAGGGAAGCAAGATGCTATTCGAGATCTACCGGCGTATCGGCACTGTAGAGATCGAAGACCAGATCGCTGTTACCCGGTAGGTAGTCACTGGTTCTTGCCAAGTTGCTCGGTTAACGGTGGTTCCGCCGTTTTTGGACGGAAACCACCATGTTTTAGCTGGTGGAGCACCAGGTGGGCTTGAACTTGCTTCGAATCGAGTTTCATGGTCTGGGACGGGTAAAGATACGAGTGTACTCGCTTTTTCGGATTGTGAAACAGTTCGTTTTTGGTGCTTGGCATTTTCTGATATAATCCTTTGAGATTTATCGTTCTGTTTGATAATTTTCAGGTATTTGCAAGAAACCTACCCCTGGATCGACGCGAACAGAACCGCCATGTGGGGTTGGAGCTATGGTGGGTTCGCGACGGCGATGACTTTGGCTACTGACAAGGATTCCGTCTTCAAGTGTGGCATATCGGTGGCACCTGTCGCCTCCTGGATTTATTATGGTAATTCTGTAGGATTTATTCAAGAGTAATTTTTGTTTTCAAGTTATTTAAGCACTCATGTGTTGATAATTTTCCACAGACTCGATTTACACGGAGAGGTTCATGGGTCTGCCGACGCCTGATGACAATCTGGGCGGGTACAACCGCACGGATGTGACCAGAAGGGTGGAGGGTATCCGTGGCAAAAAGTTCATGTTGATACACGGGACCGGAGATGACAACGTCCACTACCAGCAAGCCATGGCCCTGAACAAGGCTCTGGTCGACAAGGACATCATGTTCCGGCAGCAGAGCTACACGGACGAGGCGCACGGGCTGATCGGAGTCTCTCCTCACCTTTACCACACCATGGACCGATTTTGGAGCAATTGCCTGGGATACTCGCGCGCTCACTGACCCGAATCCTATCTGGATTAGCGACCGACGACCCACCGCGTCGCGACGCCAATCCTGGACCCGTTCGTTTAAGTCCGTGGGCGTCGCTCGATCGCCTAATCCGAGCGTCGCCCGCGCGAAACTCATTCCTCGCCAGCAAAACTGTCGCGAAACGTCTCGTGACACCGTCACGGGCCACTACTACGCTGTGCTAAGTGGCTATCGCTAATTCCCTTCGATGTCGGCCACCTTGTACCTCTGCTATTTCGAAGACACTCAGATTTGGTCAGAGACGATCGTAGTTTCCGTTCGACTCGCTTCAGGATCGACGAATAGAGAGCTGAATACAATCCTCTGTCGAGGTTTAAAAATTAGTGCCAAGTGTGCAATAATCTTTTTGAGATTTTTGTAGACGCTGAAATGGCTGCCAGTTTCTTAAAATTTTAATTTTCGATTCGTTTTAAGTTTGATAAAGATACCTTGTCTCGTTTGACAATAAAAAATTCCGGAACATGCACCCTCGAAATATTCGGGGATCACATCAACCACGCATCGTGCATTCACAATAACTCTCAATTGTTTCTTTTTTCACGGTCCATTGCACGCTGCGTGACTGCTGCAGTGAATATTGTCATTCTCTCGGAGAACGTGATGCAACGGATTGTTAAAATCACTTTGTTCCGCTTCGAACGAATTTTTCGAAGCAGCCTCTGGATGCTGTTCGCTGCTTCGAAAATAAACTTGGATACCGACTGGCAAACTTAACTGACCATTGTACAGTGTAATTTCACCGTGTCTGCTCAGCGGGTATTAATTAACAAAAATGAATTTCTCTTATTGTTTGTATGGGCAGACTGAATTTCGTTAACGGCGCTTGTACGTTTGATAAAATCTAAATTGATATGTACGATATTAAATGTTGGTCTAACAAGTGCAGATAGATGCATACCATATTGAATCCGCGACTCGCGTAAATAGAGTTGGCCACCGGGTTCGACGTCCTATTTATTTTTTACGTTCAATCAGCTGGAGCACCGTGAAATGTAGAGTCCATGATTGGCCGCGCGATTTCCGAATAATCACACGGCCGAGCGAGCCGGCGAAATCGCGTGAAAAATCCGCGAGCAGACAGAATCACAAATGAAGGAACAACGGGGCAACAGCCCTCGTCGAGCGACACAGAAGGAAAAAGCAGAGCTGGGAGATACACAGATCCTGTTCCTATTGTTATATCGAATCGATTGCGCTTCATAGCCCCACCCTCTCCCCCTGGCGAATTAATCGCCGATTCGCACGAGCGACCACGCGAGATTTGTTGTTTCCACGTACGACTTTCAGGGACGCGACGCGCTCGCTGACCTAAAACACTTCACTCGCCACCCACATTGTTTTCTCGTCTTATTTTTCTGCTCCTGTTTTCTTGGCTTCCTTCAACCAAGTTCTTCTATTTTATATTTCGTATTTCGATTCTCCGGTTATTTTCAGTTTCCTTCGCCGGGCGGTGTGTGTCTCGTATTACGCTTTCGAATCTTGACTTTAATTAAGTTGCTCGCTGATTTTCGTGTTTACTCGTTCTTCTGAAAGTTTGCCTGCCCGTTCTCCCCCTAAATCACTGTTACCCGGCGGTGTTTTATTTTTCCACGTTTAATTGCGCTCAGAATACACAACTTTTTTTCACTCGCTTTTCTGCTAGCCGGAAAACATTTTTGCGGTGGATTGTTTCATTCTTGTTCGTCGCAGCTGGCTTTGTTATTCCGGGATTTTCAAGCAACGCGTGCCTTTAGATTCTCTTCAAGTTTTCGAGGCTGAAGTTCCTCCTCGATAGACAAAAGTCAAAAAAGGATGTCGAAAGATTGTCCAGAGCTATTTCTCTCCGATCGACCGTGAAACCGATACAGAATCCCGCAAACAAAGTTTGTTGTCCTCTCAGCCGCCATGTCAGTCGCGATCGGCTGCAAACAGGACCTTTGTGCAATTTAATCAGTTCCTACGTATCGTTCCTCGGAGGAACCAGTTGCCAGGGGGTTGGGGTTGCAGGTGAACGTCCCTCTCCCCACCAGAAGGTACCCGACGACCCGGAATACCCGATTCGCCGGTCACAGAGACGGCACATTCGCCGATCGTGGAGCGCGTGTTACAACCACTGGAAAGTTTCCCCCGAATTTCGGCAGGTCGCTCTCGTTTTTGCCTCTTCTTGTATCAAATAGTAGCACGGAGGGAAAAGGGGAGGTCGGCGAGCTACCGCACGGGGTTTCGGGACGATTCAAATGAATATCGGCCGTTTGCGGCTTGCGGTAAGTAGAGATTTTCGATACACGTTTGGCTGAGAGCTTTTCGAAGCTTTTTTTTATCGCTCTACTGAAATTTTGGTGGACACAGTTCACATTATCGGCGCAGTTATTGAAATAATTGTATACGATGCTTGCGAATGCTCAAGGATCCGCAATTCGGCCGCACGTTGGTGATAAAGTGTCTCAGGAAATGTTTCACTATACCTTTCTCGTGTTACGACGGCGAGATCCTTTCGATATCGTGTCTTTATCGGAAAACAACAGCGGCCGCCCACGCAAGGATGTCCGTTTCTCGGTGAACTGGGCTAAGGCCTCTGTTCAACTCCTGTATATGCATATCCCGACGTTCGAGCGGTTTAAACGCTCGAATAAACGATGGGCCATCGCGAAGGACGAGTTGGCACGCGAGGCCCTCTGTTTCCTTTTGATTTACAGCTCTGAATTGTTTCGTCCACGAGAGAAAGAGAGAGAGAGAAAGAGAGAGAGAGAGAGGGGGAGAGCGGATCGAGGCCGGTTCAAAAATTGTTTGTCGACCGTCCAAGACGTACGTACGAACAATTCCCGCGAGAACGTTCGGGTGTGTTCCGCCGATTGTTACTTGGAACTGGACCACCAGGGGAATTCAGCTGAATGCGGACGCCGAGGTTAACTACGGGCAGACCGTTCCTCGATGGACATAAACGGGAATTATGCGACGATCGCTCGGACTGGTTCAATTTCCCGCGACGCATCGAACGGGATCCAAATAAATCGTAAAAGCAGCGATAAAGGAGTAGATCCGAAGTAATTGAAAGGGCGGGAATTGTTCGTGTCGCTAACTACAGATAGATACGGGGACTGGCAATTACTTCGTCCTGGTGAAAATTATTTCGATGGTTAGTTAAACTCATTTGAGTAAAATTCCCGAAACAACGAATTTTCACGAGCGTGCAATCGACTTTCTTCCACATCCCCATCCCCTGCGACGCTTTCGGTAACTGGAAAAGTTGCCTGTCGTGTACAGCACTTTTCCAGGCGTAGACTGACGCATTAGGCCGTATGCAAATTTGGACGATCAGCGGAGCAACCATCGATTTGTCATCCTGGTGTTTCACAGCAGCCGGGAACTCGGAGACGGTATCCGTTTTCCCTCGTCCCGCGGAACACGAAGATTGGTGTCCGCGTCACCGATAGCGTTTACGCGTAATGAAAAGCGCCGGGGACAGACAGAAAGAGAAGAAGAGAGATAAAGAGAGAGAGGGGGGGGGGAGAGAGTCATTGTTGCAGCCCCCGGCCCTGGGGGTTGACAATGGGGATGCACCTCGAGAGGCGACGCAGCTCCAACAGGAAGACTTTCAACGCGGGAAATAGACTCCGTTCCTTTTGTCTAGTCCTGCCAGCCATCCCTAGCTCGTAGCTTTTCATTTCGTCCTGTCCCACCCACGCCCAGTCCCCGAGTCCCTTAACTAACGTCCGCTGCAATTTATGCTTCCTCTTCCTTTTTATCGACTGGCCGTTTTACTCGCTGTCTGGGACGCTACTCTGGCGTTCCGCCTTGTTAGCCGTCATCTTTACTCGTTATCGATTCGCGATATGCGGTTACGTTTTTCGGAACCTGACACCTGAGGCCGGAAAGCATCCTTTCTTCCAGGATCGGTGGATACGGTGTTGGTAAATTGATGGAATAGTAACAAAAAACTTGACTGAAAAGTATAGAATCATTTTTCCTAAACGTGATATTTAAAAAAAAAATTTATTTTTATTTAAATAATTATTTTTTACCACGTTTTTATTAGCTCGCTTTCTTGTTTGTTTGTTTGTTTGTTTGTCTGTTCGGTGGCAAATTTTGCAATTGGTTTTAATCTAACTTCCTGATGAGCTAGAGACTTGAAATCGGTTACATGGCTCAGAACTGGATGACAATGCATTATTCAAAAAAAATTTTTTTAAATGTCTCTCCGTTTCCATTATAATTTCCATAATAATACGTAGTAACTTTGTAAACACCGCACGGAGCTCGAACGCACACTGAGCTCCTTCGGTGCGGACAGGGTCAGTGAAGTAGGGTTAAATTAGTAGGGTTTTTTAAAAAATTTATTTTAAATATTGCATTGTTATCCAGTTCTGAGCTATGTTTAAAATTTCAATTGTAAAATTTGTACCGAACAGACAAACAAACAGACAGACAAGAAAGCGAGCTAATAAAAACGTGGTGATTACATTTTTTTGGTATATTTTTTATGCTCTCTTTTCTCTCTTTTTCCTCAAGCTCTCCAACCTCTCTTCGACATTTCTATCTTCCCTCCCGCTCACTACATCCTCGATCCTGATATTTTCACCCATTACCCTGCATTCTCTAAATAAAGATTTCTTTAGAATTGTATTTTAAACAGCCGCTCAATTCGTCGCGCTCACGACAGAACACGCATCGATGAAATATTCACTAAGTCAGAGCAGAAACTGATAGGTATCGAAGAATATTAGTGCAGACCACGATGAATATTTGATGACACCTGAAAGCTTCTCAAGACATCCTAGAGGAACTTCCGAGATCTTGCTTGTCTCGCTGTTAGGCAGTTCGAGAACATCTGGTTCCGCATGAATATCAAAGGCCACTTTGAAATCTGTTCAGATAATTAAAAGGTTGCTACGGAACATCGTCTCGGCTCAGTAAACTGTCGATGCCTCGTGTATCCACACGCAAATCTGGAGACTAAAAAGAAACATTCTCGACAATCGTTAATGGTGTTTCCACTTTTCCTTTTGTCATAAGAAATCTTCCCGCTGACAAAGAAAATTATATTTCATTGTTAGTACGGGAATAGAAATGTTTCTTTCGACAAATATAATAATGGATCTGTTTTCATCAGTTTCTGGTCGACGGAAAAAAAAGAGGCTCGATGGCCAGCCATTTCACCCGAGCGAGGAGAAGAGGGTGAAAGCGGTGTGCGAATTTCCGCGAATTGGTGGCTGCAGGTCGGCGAGAACGACAGGCAAGGGGTGGAGAAGGAGGGGTCGGTGGTGTGGAAAGCGCAGCGAACCCGTCGAATCGCGAATAGCGTTAATTATCGACGAAGGGAAAATAAATTAACGGCGCGGCGGCCGCTGTACTGTCGTTGCGTTAGCAATAACAGGGTCGCCGGCCGTTTCATCCGGAAATAATTACCGTGAAACTGCCATAATTCCCGGCTATCCGGTTACACTGGTAACGGCCCCGGGAGCCTTCTCCGCGTAGGAAAATTGAAAGGAGAATGCTCGCTCGGCTCTTTTGTAGCCGCTTGTATTTCTCTTTCCGGTGTTCGATTTGTTCGAGTGTTTCGCGGGGGCCGAATTAATCGCGAAAAAACAGCGCGCGCCAATCGCGCCGACATAAAAGCTTCTTTTCCACTTTTATTACTCGTCGAAATGAGGGAACCAATATTTTTCAGCGGTTCTTGTTGCGTTCCGAGCGGACGCGATCTAAAATATCATTGGGCGAGTTCGAATTCCGCCGCAGCGGAAAATATCATCTCTCCTTTGGTAGAATTTATTTTAGAATGTAATGGACGGATGATATTTTTCGTAGCCCAGCGGTAAGCTCTTATTAATTTTGTGTAAACGGTTCGGAATGTTAATTGCAATCACGCTGCGAGATGCATGAAACTTTAGCAGGTTATAGTATATTGGGTGTATGTGCCAAATTTTGTATTTTAGCGTCTAGGTCGCGCTTTGATTGGTCCGTGTTTTTCGTTAATAACTCCTAAACAAAGCCACGGATAACATTTTTGCAAAGGAAAATGTTGATTCAAATGATCTCAGGAACCTCCCATTTCCGGCTGTTGAAGGAATTTTGGGACACCCTGTAGAAGAAGAAGATTGAAGATTGTTGACGAAGGTTTCCGAAGCTGTTATCCGCTTCTCTAATGCAAATGACAATTTAGCAAGTACATCAACGAATTTTGATCACACTTACACCGTGAGATGCAGGAAACTCTCGCGAAACTTGATTTCAAAGTTTTAATCAATTTTGTACTGTAAATGACAGTTTAGTGAGCATGTAAGAGAGTTTCAATTATAATTACACTGTAAATCGCGCGAAGTTTGATGATGCTACAACGATTCAACTCAATCTACAAAATATGAATGAAAGGTGAACCTTAATTGCAACTAAAATGTCATTCGAATGGACCAATCACGTCGTCAAATGCTTTGAGATCCATTTTTTTTAATCTGCTGAGTGGCTCCGTCCACGCAGTTCGACGATCTCGCGAAACTTTCGGTACCTTCGGAAGTTCCTTGCTCTTTCGCATTCAAGTTCCGAAGCTATTTCATCACTCTTTGAATAGACACCGGGTCGATTATTAGTTTCTGAACGTGAGCCCGAACGTTTAGCATCGACCGATCCCTAAAATGTTCCCCGTTATCCCATCAAATCGGCCGCTCACGATAGCATCGCTCGTAAAACGATTTTTTAGATGCTATCGACGGAATTAGAGACGCTATCTTCGAGGAATCTCTATTAACCGTTATTGGATCGGGAAATTCCTCGGTTGACGATCCGCGATTTTTGAATTGTGCGGATGCTGTTCCAGAATTTTATTCGTTACGAATTCAGACACTACAAACCTTGTTCTCTCTGTAACAATATATGTGTTACATTAAAAGTATGGTATGTCCACTATCCTCTCAATAATTATGTAGTACGTCCCTTCGGTTTCTCGAGTGTAGATTCGACATCAGCACCGATCGAAATCGAAATGAGCGTTGGTCGCGTGACGAACCGGAAATCCGTCTTCCAGGCAGGCAGCAGAAGGAAGCTAGGTGCCAAGGAGAATGCAACTTGTTCACGTGACGCACATTATCACAGCTGGCGTGACGTGAACCCATCAATTACCTCGTCTCCACCATCCTGAAAATAGAGATAGCCAGCCTTGAACTATAAACCACGGCGTTGAGACTTCCGTGCGGCCGCCGAAAACGCGTGCACTTTCTTTTCTCTTCCTCTTTACTCTTCCACCCGTTACCGACGATCCCCTTTTCTTGATATTATATATATCGTGCTACGATTCGCTTGGATGGATGCGGAGAATGTATGCTTCGCTTGGATATTTTCGAAAAGAATGCCTTCGCGATCTTTAATTCGTTCTGGTATGTGGTGCAGATTAAATTCTTAGCATAGCACCAGAGTTGGGCATTAATCGATTAAAATTTGAATCATGATTTATTGATTAATGTGTACGATTAATTCAATGAATGAAGTTAATCGTCAATCGTTGATTAAAAAAAGAAATCATCGAAAAATCGACGATTGATTCCATCGATTGATGATGTTAATCGTCAATCGTTGATTAAATGAAGAAATCATCGAAAAATCGACGATTGATTCAATCGATTGATGAAGTTAATCCTCAACCGCAACTAACGACTAAACTAGGAGATTAATTGTTAATTGCGTTTAACGATTGAACTAGAAATGTAGTCGTCAATCGTTGATTAACTTCACTTGCTTTGTAACATTGATATCAGTTATATAAATTCGTAACGGTCTTTATTGATTGCTTACAATAGATTGCTCCAATGTAATTATGAAACGAAGCGGAGGAAAACTTGGTGCGGGAAGCTACGAAGCGACCTTGGACAGACAATATCGTTGGATCGTACTCTATTGGTCGCCGATCGGTGGCGTCCGCCGATATTTTCCCCGGAAACGAGCCTTTTCCGCGGACGGTGGCCATTCAACGACACCGCGAAGAGCTCTTATGATTTATCGGTCGAACGATCGACTTCCTCGCCAGCTTGAAAATCATGGTCCACATCGTCGGCGATTTTCCTGACGGACGATCCCTGCCCGTGTTTGCACGGTAGAAACGCTTCTATCAGCCATCTGAATAAATGTCGCCCTTCCAGTTCTCATCTCTATCCCTCTCTTCCTCTCTGCCTCGTTCTAGGTTGAAGTGGCTCCTATGGACGGATTAGGTCGAGGAATAATTCAGTTTGCTAACTTGGGTTCGTTTAACCCGCTGGCTTTTTAATGGACCTCATTTGAATACCTTTCCTCGGTCTTTTTCGCGCCGGTTCCGGGGTTCAAGCCCGCTCGACGGTCCCACGAATTTTTTATCCACCCAGCAACGGAAATAAAATGGATATTTGGAGATTTGGTAGTATAATCTGCCGGGGGTAGCCGATATTTCGACTATCGAGCTTCGACTCCTTGACGACTTATCAGATCAGCTCGCAAATTGATTCGCCTCCTCTCGTTTTGGTGTCGTTTAAATTTTTAATCTCTTGGAATGCTTGAGATGAGCTACCAAATCAGGAAACACAAAGTTTCTCGAATATTTTACAGTGTTCTGGAGGAATTTCCCCGTTTAATTCAATCCCCCCAACGGAAAAGTCGTTCGTTCCCAATAAAATATTTCGCAATTTTGAACCTTTCCGCCAGGCGTATCGAAGTTCGAGGACGAAGCACCGTTGGAAAAAGTTTTCGCGAAGGAGGTCCCCGGCGTTGACCTCCGCGTTTCCCGAACGAATTTGTCTGGCCGTGGATCGATCTGGCCGCACGAACGAGAGTTTTTCCAAGAGCCGACTACAATTCCCGGTAAAATGGAAACATTTTATCTCGAGAGGCCGGCGCTCAGTATGTTTCCCGATGCAAATGCGCTCGGACGGACGATCGCCGAAGAAAAGGAATCGAATACCTACCCACACAAGGATCCTTCTTTTTTTTGTTGCCGGAAAACGCCACGGAATCGACGATGGAGATCCGCGGATAGAATCAAACTGTTCTCGATAGCTTCGCAAGGGGGTTATACAATTTTTGTATACCTTCGTCGAAAAATGAAGATGTCATTTTTATCGAAGTATTAATCTTCTCAAATTGTGAATTACTACTTTCCGAATTTCTGAAAGTTGAGTTTCGGAAAATGATAGTCGTGAAAATATGTGTCAGTTTTATTGCTCTGGTGAAAATCTCGGAATCGAGGAAGCATTAGCGGAATGATCTTTCTTGTAGTGTTCCCGTGTTTTCTTTACCTAGGCGGAGAATTTTCAAGTTTATTTTATGGTTTCCTTCCCGAACAAGAGTTTCCTGTTTCTTCCTAGGCGAGTTCACGTTCCGAGGACATCTTTTTCTGCGTGCTAGCTCATCCTCTATTCTTCATCAACAACTGCGACGATGGAGAGACAGTAGAGTAAGTGTTTTGTCGTTCCGCTTCCAGTTTTAAGTATGAAGAATGGCAGGGATGGATGATCTGATGGAAAGAAACGATACCTGTTACCAAGCGAAGAGTAATGATCGCCGGATCGTCCTCCTAGTTACGAAATTTTGTCTTCTTCTATTTTTCAAAGCAGCAGGAACTGCGCCGACCCTTCTCTTCAACAGAAGTCGACTCTTTTTTGTGCCGAAAAATTGACTTTGTAAAAATTTTCGAGTTTCCCTTCCACCCGGAAATGTATTCAAATATCTGAACGCGTTCTACGGTTCGTAGAGTAATTTACATTTTTCCCGGACGACTTTTTGCTTCGCTTTGAACAGCGGTTCTCAAATCCTTTGATGTAACAGATACACTTCTGACCTCTTCCGAAATTCTACACTCCGGCTCTGAATTATTCCGTGGCAATCCAGTTACAATCTTGTAATGAGCGTATATCGGCGAAAACTAAACTTTAACACGGACTTCCACTAGATTCCGTCCAAACGGTTTGCCTTTTCCGGAAAATTCCTCGCATCGATTCTGCTTTAATTGGACACTCGATTTGCTCAGTGTGGCGGAGGGAATGAAGACATTTCTTTTTAAATTGTTCCCCTCCCTTAAAAATTAGACCAATCAAGGTTTAATCGAACCCATAGCTGAGAACCACTGTCATCGACTCTCGCCACCGCCATTAAAGCGATGGTCGCGGTATCGCCAGGGGGTGTTCGCCGAGAAAAATCAAACCCAGGATTTTATCGTTGGATGCAGACCAAGCGGAAGATAAAATTCCAGGGGCGGGCGACGTCCGTTTCCGGTGGAAGGGTGTCGCTTCGCGTTTCGTCTCGTCGCGCTCGCGGTTTTCCCCGTTGAAACTTAATCCCGTCGAGGCTCGGTGGCTGCGATCGTCATCACGGAAACTCGACGCCTCGTCTGTCACATCGTTCGATTTCCGTGTCGACGAAAAACGTGGTGCTCCGCACGCCGATGTAATTCGCCGCAAACCCTCTGCCCTCTTCGCAAAACCCTACTGGCTTCCATTTCGAGTCCACGAAACGGGACGCCACTGCCGCGCCGCGGATAGAGATTAAAGGTAATTGAATATTCTGGCGATCCAGCTGGCACCGGACTACGAACAAGTATCCGGGGTCGAATGGTTGCTTATATGCGAGCGTTCGCTCGCTGCCATTCGTTGGCCGGTCGCCATTCCCGTTCACTTTATTCATCAGGCGACGCGCGCGCGAAACTTTCCACGCGAGCCGCGCCCAAAATGAATAGCAACAGCTTCTTTATTTTTTTCCCGACTGTTTCGGGATGGGTCCAAAGTTGTATTCGATAGTAGCTGGTAGGGGTGTGCGAGAACCCGAAATATCGGGAACCTGATGGTCGGGACGAGTCGAGAAGAGGTCGGGTCGGGTTCCCGAAAATTTCGAGAATATGACATAAGACACGCCTAAAAAGAATTCGTGATGGACAACATTCTTTCAATTTCGAAAACATCTGGAATAAAAAATCCGATGGTTTTTTCTGCTTTGGAATTTCGGGCATTTTTCTGTGGGAAAAGGTAGGAGAAAGATTGAATAAACATCTTCTAACATCATTTCAAATGCTAACAGATTGAACTTACAGATAAGAAAAGTTTGGTTTATACTGGACGACGGTTGATTGGTCGGTACTGCGCGACAGTTGGATGGTCGGTACTGGACGACAAAGAAAATTCCAAAACAGGGCTCGTTAATTATACTTAATAGACTAGATATAATATACATAATTCAACAAAGTCGTTTACTTACCTGAGAAACAAATTATCAGATCTAGAAAATAACTCTTCACACTCGAAATATCACGCTAAATGTATCAGAACTGCGAAAAAGATCGAATGAACAATGTAGCAACGAAACATATTACCCACAATAGTTATATTCATTTGTTTTCTTAAAGGAAGTGTAGCCATTTGACCTGGAAAGTCTGTAAACTAATTTTGGTCGGTACAGCACGACTCTCCCCTATTTCTCGCACACCCCTAGTAGTTGGCTTTATTAGTACACAGGTAAGCTTTTGACATTGTCGGACGTCAGTAATTGCCAGGAAGCCTTTTCGGTGACGTATCCGGTCACGTCGCTGATGCAGCGAAGGTCCCAGCAAAACGAGAATCGTGAATCTCAGTAGGCAGGGCTTCAGTCACGCCGAGGACATGTTTTCCCGGTCTGGATCGAATCACGGCATACACGTCCGGTCGCAGGGCTCGTTAAGCAGACCGTTTTCACCCCTTGTCGGTCACGCAAAATGGAAAGTCGCGGTCTAACCTTGTTCGCAAGCATCGATTTCCAGCAACCCGCGACTCACTTGCATGTGCATCCTTGACTCTGGCAACCTTTCCGTATCCAGGGGTCAAGGCCGCCAGGTGCGAGATTAGTCATTTGGGAGGTTCCTCGGCTGGGGACGATGGAAGGTCCTCCGCCATTGTGCAAAGCGAGGAGTTTTAGGTTAGATCGCGTGAGACCGTTTCTTTACGCTGGTTAATGTGCGAATGGTAATTGTTACGTGTATAGCCGCCGCGGTAGAGGTCGTCGGTATTTATAGGACAGGTGAAACTGCATTTTCGTGCGCAATTCGAACCTGTTCTATTTTTGCTCGGTCCTCGTGTCCTTCAAAAAACGTTTTCTCTTGCGATTGGACGCCGATTGTAGATTTAATCGTGTCTAAATTCATTGTCGAGACTTCGCACGGTTTTTATTCTGTGTTATTAACAACATTTTTGCATTGGGAATTTATACCAGTTTCCCATTATTTCGAATGATAACGAAGAACCTGAATCGCGTTTATAAAAATTGCACGGAGCTTTTCAAAATTCAGCGCTCCCTCAAGGTTTACGACCGCTTCGAGATTATTAGCTTCCCTTCGATTTTTAGATTCTATTCCGAGGGAGGAAAAATAATTTTTCTCGCAAAAAAAATGACCGGCGAAAGTAGAACATGGTCCAGGCCTGGCGCCCGTAAAATATCTCCGGCTAAAAATTCATGGAAATCGATAAGCAGGGATGACTCGAATCTCCATAAATCGTTTCGCGGATGGGGGTTAAAGTTCGATTTACGTGACTGCGGTACATCGATTCGAACACCGTCGAACAGCCCGGTCTTCCCGTGAACCATGGATTCCCTATTTTTCGAGTGTCGTCTATCTTTATTATCATCTGTAATGCGATTGTCAGGAATTTCGCGGCTCGGGCCCATCGCTCTGGAATCTTTATTGCATCGGCGCGGCGCGTCGAGACGAGCAAGTCCGCAGGTCGGAATATTATTAGCATGAAAATGTGACCGCGCAAATCATGATTTCCACGCGATATCCACTCCGTGAAGCTCTCTGGCCAAGTCACTTTGTTTGTTCGATCGAGGAAATCATCGTATGTTAGGATTAACGTCGTGAAGCGATCACGAAAATGTTCCTCGCGAATACGATGCAGCTGATCCTTTTTCTTCTTTGAACTTGTATTTGAATATATTTACAAAATATAAACCACAGGCGCGTAAAATCCACGATATAACGGGTAATTGTAAATTATCGACCATTAATTGGATTACTGTCAACGTAATGCTATTATATTTGTTGGAATTATATTGGGTCGGCAAATATAAGTCCGTTTGGTTTTTCAGAGTGGAATAAATCACAGAAACCGAACGAACTTATTTGTCAACCCAATATTTGAATCAGTTTGTAATGCGCGCGTTTTGTATTTATTTGTTCCTTGGAACAACGTTAAATGCAAGTCAAATTGTATTTTATATGTTATATTCATAAATGAAAGCTTCTACTTCACTTCCACTCAATAATCTCTAACAAAAGTTTATGGGCCCAGCTCTATTATAAGAGCGTCACAGGAATGATATGGTGTCACAGGAACGGTATGGATCTCAACATCAAAAAATGCCATATTATGCGGTCCTCATAATCGTACCTGTATCTGTTTAGTTTCGCGTGGTCCATTCTTATGTAAATCTTAGGTTAGGACTTCTTTTTGTTATGTTTTCTTTTTGTTTTTATCAGTTATACTGTAAAAACTGTATACATTTGTACAAAAGGACCTCGGTCCTATAATAATAATAATAATAATAAGAGCAATAACTAAGTACATCGAAATCAGTGATAATAAGAGGTTGGTTCAACACGTGGCTGTCTCGTTAAAGGAATAATTGGAAATGGCTAATACCATATATTCCAACAACATCACAGCAAATGCTAATAATAATAATCATAATTGATATCACATACCTCAGCCATATTAAAAATCAATTTACCCACATGCATTTGAACGCCAGTAGTTTGCACAGAATATTCCCGGTTTGTTCGCGCGTCAAACCGGACGGTCAAAGGTAATCCGCATTCAGAAAAATGCTGGAGCTCCATCAAAAGAAGTTTCAATCCTACGAGAAACACCCGGGGAGAATTTTAATTTGACGCATCCGATTGATTCGACGCAGTCTCGCCCCAACTGTATCGAATATCCCCGAGGATCAGGATTACTTCCGTTCGCTGGGATCGGCAAACGTAACCCGAACGTCATCACCAGTTTAAAGGCGTCGAGCGCATAAAATAATTTTCGGCACGCAAATGGAGTATAAAATTTTCAGACACGATTTTTCTACAAAGGAGAGTGGAAGGATTAACTCGTATTTGCGCGGCTGCGATTAGATTTCATATGAACGTAAATATTATTAAAATATACAGGAGTTTCTCTGCGGCTAAAATTATTCAGAACAGCACGAGGCATGTAGATAATTAAAAGTCCTTTATAAGTCAAAGAGAAATAATCGCGAATATTTCAATGAATTTTTATCCACATAGAATAATATCAAAATAAGAAACATAATCCCAGAACTGTTGTATTTCCTGGTTCAGTTATTACAACTCAGGGAACCAGCCCACTTACAATGCGGAGCACACACAGAAAGAGCTCGGCTCTCCTTTGTAGTTCGAAACCCGGCGAAACGGTGTAATTTGTTGTCCATTCGAAAAACTCGCTCGATAAAGAATATCGACGCTCTATGTGGGCTCTCATTTGCGTCGCCAATCGTTTGCTTTGTTCGCCCTTTAATCCGACGAGGCCGTGAAACAGTGCATGTTTTTTTATCGCGCGGCGAAATGAAATTTCATAGCGAACGGGGACCCGGTGGCGGCCAAACTGGTCGAAGGTAAATAAAACGAAAACTAACAGTGGCGAAAAAGTGCGTCCGCCGAGGGGTCGACGGTGACGACCAAGGGGACCAATGGAGGGGGTATTTTACGTATTCGACATGCATTCGAGTGGGTCACGTGCCAGAAATATCGAATTCGAGGTAACGCAGTTCCCCTTATTACTGGGGCGCGCGAAAAACGAATTGCTTTTGATCATTCCGCGAATTGACGAGGATCGGAAAGGCAATCGGGACGAGTGGCCTAAAAATTTAAATAGTAGCTGGGCCATCCGAGACGCCGCGCTGTTTATTTTGGACTGAAAGTAGCCTGCGGGGATGGCTGGTGGTACGTCACAGGATCGAATTCTGTGGCGCGACGAAATAAGGTCCGCTTTGCGAAAGAAAGACACGTTCAGTAGCTTGCAAGACAGAAATTGTAGAACTCGACAACAAGAGTGAAGATCGTTAGGGTAAGAAGGGAAGCTGTTTAGAAAAGTTAATTACCGAACCCGGAAAAGTTGTATATTGTACTTCGCCAAGTTGGAAATATGGAACGTCAGACTAAGAGATTGGACGGGTAGATTTTTATTTGTTCAGAAGACGCATGAGCTGCCGTTAAAACAAATAACGAGGACATACAATTAGCAAAATAAGAGGAAAACGAATGACTGCACGGGCTGCGCGTGATGGATGAGGGGGATAGTTGAAGAATGATGGATAACAAATGTTCGGGCTGACTCCGAAGGCTGGAAAGAGGTGAGCAAGATGGGTATCGGTATGATGGATAGAAAATTCGAGACGGAAATAACGAGAGTCATCGTAAACAATAAGTTCGCGAAGAGAAGGTATTAACTGCATTCTGAAGATATGATTAAAACGAAGCGGTGGTCCAGAGGCAGAAATAAGGAGGAAGGATCATTGTCAACGTCTTAAAGAAGTCTTAGAGGCCAGTGGTTATGATGGAAGACGGAGGATGCGTCTGGGAACAGAATGAATCTCATAATATACAATTTAATAACAAGACTCGGAGCATTGTAATCAGGGTTGCGTAAAGTCTTGGAGTGTCTCGATCACTGACGTTAAGCGGCTTGCGTCGGGGTCCAGACAGTGGACGGGGGGTGACCGCTCATAAAAGTATTTTCTCTTTCTGGTTTTTCCTACTGCAATTTCCTTCGGGTGGATGTTATCGACGGAAGAGCTCTGACGAATCCCCAGGATTTTTCGAGCGAAAAAATTGTGGGACACGACGTTTGGTTCAAGGAAAATTGGCGACTTGGATTTAGTTTGGAGAGTTCTCTTTGGCGATCAATGAGGTAGAAAATCGTCCAATGGCTCATTTAGGACAGACGTCATTCGACGATATTCATCTCTGAGTTATGAATTCTGGCTGCAACGATTTAACACTGACATCCTGAACGAGCACCGAAGACAAGGACAAACATGTCTGATTGGACGGTATGAACCCCGAAGCCGCGCTCCACTGTAAATACCTCAGCGTTTGTGCGAAACTTATAAGCGCGTCGTCATTGACTTAGGTTAATGACATCGTTAAAGGATCTCCGAGTTAGGTTAAAGTTTCCAGCGTCTACTCGCACGTGCAACAAGGAGGCTGGCTTAGAAACCCGATCGGTTCGGCATCATTAATGTACCTTGAGACTGTCAACAGTGTTTCAAACGAGGAAAACCGACATAAAGCACGGAAAATGGACGAGCCTAGCGAAGACGGGTTCGAAATTCCTGGTTCCTAACCCAGGTGGAACGTCGCATCTAGCTGGGTTACAAATTGAAGTAAAAAACGGAGCATCGCTGTAAAAGACAAATCAGGAATGGTGTAACACGACTTAGGGAAGATCTGCAAGCGCGAAAGAAGCAACAGAAGCCGAGGAAGAGAGAAGAAGAGCATCTTATCAAGAAAGACAAGAGGAATCCTCGCCGGAACGAGGCACCTGTATCAAAACGGTGTTTTTCCGGGGAACACCGGTGGCGTCGGCGTACAAGGCAAGAGGGAATGAAGAATCTCCAAAGGCAAAGAAAATGAAAACAAATGTCTGGCAGCGCGAGCAGGGTCGGTGGATGGGTGGTGGAAGCCAACAGCAGAAGAAAACGAAACGGCCATGGAGTAGCCGAGGGGATGGGAACGGAGGAACGCGTGTTCGAAAACACAGACACCTATCCTGATCAAGAAAGATCGCGAAAGCAAAGGGGACGCGGAGGATGGAGAAACGGAGAAACGTTTCAAGCGGAGAGGCAGGGAGAGAGAGAGAGAGAGAGAGAAACTGAGGGTGCGTGGGGGTGGAGATCCGAAAAGGGGGAGAGAGAGAGGATGGGGTTCGCTAGGGCGCGAGAGAGAGGCAGGAGAGGATCGGAGAGAGGAGAGGGAGTAGCAGGAGACCCGAGGCTGCGGCGTAGCCTCAGTGCCGGCGCAGTGGCCGGGCCATCGTGTCCTGTGCCCAGGTTTCCGTGTTCTCTTTTCACTCCGATCCTGCTCTCGGCAGTCGTCGTCGTCGTCGTCGTTGATCCTCCAGGGAGAAGGTCCTCTTCGTCTCCGCCTTTGGAGACCGTGTGTCGCAGCTTCCTCCGCGAAGCAGCTTTCCGGCTTCCCAAGGAGAATAAGTTCCGAGGAGAGTGTGCGAGAACGGAGGCAAGCGGGGGCGATGAAAGCCGCGACGCGTCGTGACACATGAAGAGAGGTCCTGCCGCGAAGGACCTCCCGCTGGTGTGCCTCTCTCTCTCTCTAGCCTCGCACGGCCCTGGTGTAGCTCTCCGGCGTTACTTCCCCCGGACGACGCGGCGGTGAAAATCGGTTTCCGGAACGCGTGAACGCCTCGCTCGCGGCTACCTAGTGCGAAATCCTACGCCAGTGAGACAGGACACCAACGGGAAAGGACACCCTGCCGGGCAGCAGCGGCCGGGAGGATCACAGGCCGAAGAGGTGGGAGCCATGCCGCCCGGGCGAGCTTCCCTCGAGGTAGCCAGGATCGTCCGGCATCCCTGTCCTTACGGTGTACTCCGTTCCCATCGCCTCTTTTGAGGTAAGAGTTTTACTATCTATTCTTCATTCTACAATCTCCCACTCTTCTCTGTCTCTCTCTCTCTCTTCTCCGCGTCTCTCACGACTGACACTTTCGCGACTTTACGCCGCCTCTCCGGGCAGCCGTAAAGCTCTGGAAGAGTGCGGGTCACCACCGTATCCTCCAGGACCCGGGCTCTTTCCGAAGCTCCCTGCGGGCTTGCGGGTGTCACTGTTTGACCCTGCCACTGTCGACCCTCTGGCCACGAGATCGGGACACAGTATGAAAGCGCAGATCCCGGCTTTTCGATTCGGTTTACCTTCACGAGGCTCAAAGTGTCTCACCGACGTGCTCTCCTAGGGTGTAGTCGAGCTATCGTGTTACTTTTACCGTGTCAGATTTCCTGATTGATCCGGAAACTAATTGAACCTCGTCGACTGTATTGTACTGCTGTTTGATGATTAGGGATTCCGCTTTTATTAGTTGCTTTCACTGATCGTAGTTTGATAGACTGGTGTGTGCTAGTTCGTTGAAGAAACAGCGGACAATGACGTTGTAGGGTCAAAGCTCGACCCCAGCGTCATCGAACAGCCTCTGTTGACATTCGGGGCGCACGGCGAGGCTTCCGGCTACGTTGGCCAGCCTGCCAATGCGGCGACGGGCACCTGTTCCAGAAACACTGCCTCTGTTTCTCGTTCGATGCGCGGCGTAAACATCGGAGGCTTTAGAGTCGCTTTGCCTGTGAAATCCTCGGATGAATGCTCTATTTTCGGACTCGTCCTTCTTTCGGATTCTAACGATCGAATACGGGAATTGTGTCGAACCAGTAAATCTTAATAGCGCTGCTCTTTCTGGCTCCTGGAATGATTCACGCGCTGAATCAGTTCGTACCGCATAGTGTTCGATTGATCGAAAATTCTGTTCTTCTTCGGTGGAGGAACTAGATATTTTTTCGTGAACTTTTATAAAAATGGTCCATGTAGACGTAAATTTGAGAGACGAAACTTTCGCTTGACGGGCAGTCAGCATCTGTACAGAGTAGTTAGTCGCAGTTTCGAAGTTAATCTGTTCGAAAATTCGATTCCCTCTGTTGATCAATAATTTAGAACTTCGACGGGACTTCCCCTGCTGGAGTTTCAGTTTGGGGCCCTCGATTAGACTACTGGAAACAGAAGTGATGCTACAACTGTGAAGAGAAACGTAATTTTTTCATTGGAGGAGAAATAATAATTGTTTGAATTTTTTAAACTTTATATATATACAACCAAGATGTTTCGCAAAATTCCCAAGTTTGTCCCTGTGCGCCGTTAGTGTTATGTTAGTGGCCAGTCCCCGGCCCTCTAAAGGTTAATAATAATTAAGAAAAATATTAAAATCACAGAACGAGGTATGGCTTTGAGAATTCACGCGATGAGGTATTTCGATAAAATTGGATTCGGCGAATCAAACGTCGATGACCTCCGATTATCTGGCAGTAATGACCATATAGTCAGGGTGACAAAGAATTCGGCTCCTCAGCCGAAATTAACCGAGGCCAGTATCTCGCGAACATCGGCGCGTTTCACAGCTGCGAATAATTATTACAGTGCTCGGAATTTTTGTCGGAATACTTGACCGTATATTCCAAGTGACTCTGTTATTTGCTTCTCACGGTAGAATATCGTCATTACCTTACTTCTTTTGCCTATTGTGTTAGTGAATTTTTGTAGAGCCGTTCTTATTGTTCAGTGTCTGTTCACTTTTATTCCGATGGTGAAATACATATATATAAAAATACGGCAAACATTCCAAAGTATCTGTGGAACGCTCCACGGAATTCACGGGAAGCGAATGAAACAGTGAAGCAAATGTTCCGGGCGGTTTCCTTTATTTTCGGGTGAGAGATCGTTAATTACATAAATTGCACTTGCTCGCTCGAGTTCTTTCTATTGACGGGTAAAGAGGAATCGTTTCGTTCCATTAAATTCTGTATTGTTGGCAAATTGTACGCTCGAATGCTGTAGGTGGAAACGTCTGTGCGGTCTCTGGAGTACCCTTAACAAGTACTGTACATATTTTTTTTAGTATTAACGATGTACAAAGGGTATAGCCTTAAAATTTAATGAAACAACTGGGCAGTTTTTTCCAAAAAATCCAGAAGACTGCTTCGTTCGGCCACCGAGTTTTGCTGCCGCTGTTTCCGACTAGTTGTTGATAATTATGCAATTCTTCGATTGCGCATTGTTTGCGAATTGCGCGCTCGACTGTGGCACGAACTGCTTCGGTCAGCGACGCTAACCTCGCTGTCGATGATTCGTTAGAGAGGTTCGCGGAGTTACGTCGCCAGCAGTTTCGCAAACGAAACGAAACCGGGCGAGAGCCGGAATTCGCTCATCGATTCCGCGATTCGAAGCCAAAGAGCAAGCAAGGGAACCGGGGTTTGCCCCGGAGGCTTCTCGGGGGAACAATGCGTCGAAAATCGGCGGTTCGCGGCATCGGACCGACCTTATTTATTTTTAAAGGCCCCGATGGCATCGGTTCGCGCCTGCACCCGACGCAAACAGAGCCGTATTTATAGAAGTCAGACACTGAAGCTTCGTTGTCGCGATCGAGCGTCGGCGAACGGAAGTGCGCAACACCGAGGCGCGGTATTAAATTCCTGCCGCGGAGGCGTCGGGAAATATTCCACGGCGATATTGTGCCGCTTTGTACAGCCCTGCCTTCGATACTTTCGTCTAAAATTTGCTCTCCACCCCAGCCTCTAATTCAACGCCTAGCCGCCGCGCAGTGGGCGAGAAACCAATCTTTTTGGACAAAAATCTGCCGACAACTCAGTTTTTCATCGATTCAATTGGAATTTTTTTTTAAATGTTCGTGAAGGACTATACTTTGATGACGTGCTGCGCGAAAATCGTTAACTGTCACAAGAAATCAAGAATCCTTGTCCACAAAACCCAATAACTCCGATACTTCATCCGCCCATACCATAAATTTGCATGAACCAGCTGAGTTGCCGACACTTCTTAACCCTAAACCCTAAACCGAAAAATTTTAAACTGTAAATCTGGCCCTGAGAATTACCAATTGAATAGGTTTGGGGTTAAGAAGTGTCGGCAACTCGGCTGGGACATGCAAATTTATGGTATGGGCGGATGAAGTATCGGAGTTATTGGGTTTTGTAGATAAGGATTCTTGAATTCTTGTGACAGTTAACGATTTTCGCGCAGCACGTCATCAGAGTATAGTCCTCCACGAACATTTAAAAAAAAAATTCCAATTGAATCGATGAAAAACTGAGTTGTCGGCAGATTTTTGTCCAAAAAGATCAGATTCTCGCCCACTGTGCGCCGGGTCGTAATGTCCCGTTTCGAACGTTTCATTCCAATGGAATTATAAAGGCTGTTCTCACTTTTCTGAGAAGTTGTTGAACAGCTTCGTATGTTTCAAGCAAAGTCAAATTCAAAGCTCTGCGGTTTTACGTGCATCCCGTTCAACGTTGAATCGTGACACTGCTCTTTTAAAGTATGGTACGTATCACTGGAATTTTCGTAAAATTCTGGAAAAATTTCACTAGACACCTCTGGGTATGTGGTCAGGGGCTGCAATGTTCAAATAGTTAACTGAAACCAAAAAATTGATCGTACAGGCGTTTAAATCTACATTTTCGAAATGAAAAAGGGTCTTCACTTTTTCCTGAAGAAGTATCTACTACACGAGAAAATGTCAACGAGACCCTCGCTATCTAAAGATTTGTACTTTGAAGCTAGACATTTCAAAGAATTTCTGCTCTCGATTACGCGGCGAAGCAGATTGCGTTCGATCGGGGGATGTGGGTCGTTTCTCAGACGGTTTATACTCGGCGGTCGATCCCGGTCCTAACTACTCGCAGTACTATAATCTGCGGGGGGAAGGGCAAAGCCGGGTTCGCGTTGAGAACGTAGCGGAACGGAATAAGGCGAACGGAAACGCTGGAACTCTCGCCCGGCTTCTGCTCGGGAAAATAGGGAAGGGACGCGGGTCGCGTACAAAGCGGTCGCTTTTGTTTGTTTTTACGTTGCATCGCGTCCTCTGTTAAGCGAACGCCGAGCCCAAGGGACGCCTGTTCAGCGAACGGCAACGTTATCCCGGCTTCGAGCTCCCTTAAATGAGTTTTTACGTCGACGTAACGGAGAACGGGATCCGCGTCGCGCGCTTTGATCCAGCGACGCAGGCGAATTAACTCACCCCTCCGACAACGAAAATCCGCCGGTTTGTTTTGTTGCTTAGAGACGCGCCCGCGGATTCAACGGTTTAAACATGGCGAACGGCAAAGCCGGCAAGACGAGCCCACGGAAAATCTGAAAACAATGGCCGAGACTAACGAGTCTCGAACATAGCGCACGCCCTGGAAAAAGTTTCGGTCGAATTTCGGGGGATATTCTGCCGCGAACCTCTCTGTCCCCAGTCCTCGTATTTTTCCACGCGACCACCGAAACTCGCTGCTGCGCTTTTGTAAATAAACAGAGTCCGCCGTAACGCTAATCTGTATTTTGCAAGAATGCCGCTTCTTCTCTATTTCCAGTCACTTTTTATATTTATTACGCTTTAACTTATTTCATGTTAATTTTTATTCTAAACTAGTGGATCCCTTCGGGAGACAAAGGTAGAGACGAGGGGCGCTTATGTACACGGAAACTTGATTTCGCGGGAGGGCTTGGTTGTTTATTAAAAAGGGGAAAAATTGCGTGACCGAAGGGGAAGGTACGGAGCTGGGAGATTCGCGGAGATAGAACGAAAGATTGGTGAGTGTGCGCATCGTAAAATCGTGGGAAGCGTTAAGAAGCCACGGTCTAATAAATTCCGAAGGATGCCGGGAGCGGTTCGCTCTTCGACAGAACGACCGGGCCGAAATTCTTCGGGGATGCCGTCTCAGAGGGATAGCCGGCATTCTTGGCGAGCGTGTTCGCGAGCGCGTACGACAATAAGTCACGCTCGAATTTGCAATAGCGTCGGCGCGGTGTCTACCCGACGGGAACACGGCTCGTTCCCCGGGGATACGCAAATTTTGGCAGCCGTGGCGGCCCGTAAACCGCCGGGTTACGTCTCGTCGCTTCCGGCACACGATAACGACCGGGCGGTTTCCGTAAAATCTGCCCGATTTTAATGCTAACTCGCGCGATGGGCTCCCGAAGACCGTAACGCTGTTCCAGGATTTTTTAAACGAGAGGAAAATCCTCGCGAAACTTCACTCGGCAGTTTCTAAGTGTCCCATTTTCCTTACCTACATGTGTAATTTCGCCATCAGTCTGGATAAGGGTTTCTGTTGTCCCACGTTGTATGTTTTTGAATATAAGTTCTGGTCTTTCAGTTGCTTAGGTATGTACATAAATTGTAACATGCCCCACTTTACTTGTCTGATCGGAGACATGCCTGTTGTACTTGTCTGTCTCAAGGCACACCTCTTCTATTTATCTGGTCGAAGACAATACTAACTTATCTTTGTCACTGATCTCCTCAGGGACCATTGTGCTTCCACGTTGTCTCAGTATAGGCTGCGATATTCAACTTATCTGTTAGATCGGCGACTAAATTCGTCACCTTTAAGTTGCTGCGAGGATAGTTATTTATAGATGTTGCACAGATTGCATATTGCAAATTTAGTTGGCAACCTAATAAATTACATGTAGGTCGTAAGTGCCCCACTTTGCTTGTCCGCCAGAGATAGGCCGGTTCTACCTGTACGACTATAGGATGACCCATTCTACTTAACTGATGATAGACTAGCCTGTTCTACTTGTCTGATCGTAAACGGGCTTATTCTACTTGTCGTATCACAGGCAACTTTTGCAATATTTTTTGTACAAGATCAGTGCCTATATCCCTTGCCTGATTATTGAGAGATTTATTTTACTAGTCTAACTATATGGAGCGACTTATTTCCGCTAGCATTGGACGTCTTATAAAATTATCATAACAAGTGAAACGGTTTTTCGATGCAACCGGTACATTTTTCCCGAGACTTTTCGCAGCACCGCGGACGTGAAGAGGGAAATTTGACCGACGGATAAGCACGCCCATAGAAATAGGAGATTCCGGGATTTATATGGGGTCGGGAAATTTCCAATTCGGCCCGAACGCGATGGAATTTGAAGAATTCCGCCGCAATGGGAAATTTATGCCGCGAAACGTCGTGGATTCGGGAGGAACTTCTGCCTTCTGAGTGCCCATTCGTTTGCCTGATATCCAATTCCGCATCGATTCTCCGCGAAATTATCTTTGTTGAGTTTTCGGAGCTCGTTCCCCTGCTGGAAATAATGTTACATCCTCGGGACAAGTTACAGGAGTTTCGGTGCAGTTCAGAAGCAAAGACGTGTCTGCCCTGAAATGCGGCTCGGTCTGCGGCGACCTGCTCGACGGGAAAATTCAATTTTATTTGATAAAATTCTGGATCCTGGAAGTACAATTTTTTCATGAGCTAGCAAAGAAGTTCTCTCGCGGAACTGTTGTTCTAACACGTATTTATTTAACCGGGTAATGAAACGTTGCAGAAATAGAAAGTTCATTTGAATTCACGGTCTTACAGCGCACTCTGTACAGCGTGCTGTTTCTAATGCACTCAAAATCGCTTTGGTGCGTTCCAAAGATGATTCGATTCGCTCGGAGGTTCCTTCCTCGGGCGACTAATTTAATTAGAAGCGTGCGTGCGACGATAACGCAGTTATCGGACGTCATCGCGTCATCCCCTGTTGACGGGCGACCATTTTACGATGCCTAGCTACTCTGTTCGGATTACTCCGGGATCTATCCTACATCGAACTTGTCGTAAACCAGCGAATGGGGAGTTCGTAGGTACTAGCAGCTGCATCTATTTCCCTGGAATGGCTTCCGTGAATTCCTGTTTGTCCTGAGCGAAGGACGAGGCTAGAATTCATTGACGACCAGGCAAGGTTTAACCGCTTCATAATCGTGAAATCGGCAGCAATTTGCTCCAGGGATCACGTTTAATTAAGATACACTGAAACGATGGTTGGACCCCATTTCAGTTTTCTGATATTGATTACCTTACTTTCCTTTGTTTGTTTGTAAATTGTAGGGTAAAGTTCCCAAATATGAACCACTTTTTGTTGATGTAATTCCTTGATTATTTTAGAATGCTCTTTTTCGTCCAAAAAATTACCAGTTGTAGATGCATTTCCTTCCTATAAGATTCTGGGGTCAAGTTTCTTCAAAAAGTAATACAGCTTGGGAAAAATGTTTTTTGTTGTTTGCTGTGTCATGGTATGCAGGTATACCTTGAGTCCTTAATATGACACCTAGTGCCATATTCGGCACCCACACCAAGAATGTCAATATATATATATATATATATATATATATATATCTACATCCATATTAGGGAACCCTTGGTAGTGCCATATTGGGAACTCCACGTGGACTGATAATACTAGCTACTGACAAAGAGAAAATGAATTTCAGCCCAAACCAACAGTTGGCAAACATTAATATAAATAAACTGATACTACAGATATGTTCAAACATTCCAAAATCACTTACCTTCCTCGAAAAAGATACAAACGAAAATCTAACCGCAAATATATTCAACACGTGGCACACCGTGCGACTTCCCCTTTACAAGATATAAGCTAGTGCCATAATAGGCGACTATACTATATGTGGGCACTTTACCCTACCTTTCTACGTTGCCTTACTATTTGTCTAACTATACACCGTTCCTGTTTCGATCTTCTGACCTTGGACAGCCCCTGTTCTATTAGGTTGTCCCAAAAGTTTCTTTCGGAATGTGTTCCATGAATGTTGCTAAATAAATTTTAGTACTTCCTAACATGAATTTGCATTATGTGCACGAATCGAAAACTAACTTTTGGGACAACCTAATATTTAGTCAGCAATATTAAAGGAACACATTGCGACAGAAACTTTTGGGACAATATAATACTTATCAACAACAACACCCATAACACTAGTCCAACAAAACCAGGTCCCACTCTAGCATGTCCAACAATTTAAATCCACCAACTAATGACAATAGTTTAAATAATCGTTAATATTTGATACACAGGAATACACGGATCGTGTCCATACTCGAAATACTTGGTGAACGGTGTGTTCGGGCACCACCCACGCCGCGGAACTTTCCGCTGGCCCGTCGCCACTTCGATTTATCGACACACGTAATATCCAAATGAAGCAAACTTTCGCAAATTAGGACACCGGGACATAGAGAATCGACGAGTCGAGCGTTCCTAATCAACCATCGGATAATTCTTGTTCAAACTCGAAATCGTGTTTCGACGCCCACGCAGTTCACATCGAAACACGTCGAAGCGACCGAAAGCGTAACGTAATTATCAGAAGCGTGATGCAAAAGAAATTGAAAATATCGAGCTTGATCCTGGCACTTTATTTTCCGTTTGCTGATCGCGACGAAGCTCGTTAATCGAGATCCCATTATTTCCGGGCTGGGTAAGAGGATAGAAAATTATTACACTCCTCACGTAATCGATACACCTGCGCAAATAATCGAATAAGGCCTCCGTTCGGATCAAACGAGGTGTCTGGGAGGAATCAACCTTGTTATATACGATCGATTTTTCGAGAATTCACTTACCTATCAAAATATTACAATATAAATTTGAACGCCTGTACAACAAGCTAGCGATATTACGAGTTTCAGCGGAGAAGTTGAAGAACAAGGTAGAGATATTATAAATTTAGAAACATTGGGAATTCAGCGAACAAGGTAGACATATTACGAATTCAAAAACTCTGGTGGATTTATAGCTGCAGAAGTCATAAATTTGAAACTACTGAAACATTTAGAGAACGCCGGAGATCCGAAGAAATTTATATCCGTTTTTCTAAATTGAGTCGCAAGCAAGAATGATGGACGAAATTTTCAAAAATCCCTGACAGTCGATCGATGAAAATTTGTAACATGTCGCACAGTTCTGTAAAGAGGCCTCGCGTGAAACATGTTACCCTAATTGAAAGTGAAGCCGAGAAATCGATCACGAACGTGACTTTACAAATCGGTGGATGCACTTCAAAGAGAGTAGCGATACAGAAATAATATCGCGTGAACAAATGTTCGCGTTCCCTGTTGTATGATTTGCGACTTGTTTTTGAGCTCTGGTTGTGTCTGTGTTCAAGCTTTCATAAACCTCGCTCGCTCGTGATTGATTGATTGTCCGGTGAGAACGATGAGTTACGCGTTTTTCCTTCGGGTTGTACACTGGAGAATTATTATTTAAACTTACACGGTGTATTAGACAGGCGATCTATAGACTCCAAAATACAGTGCTGTGAATAATTATAAACTCACAGTTATTTCCTGTATTTTTTCGTTATTATTTCCAAGAATCCGCTAAGTAAGTTTTACTACATTATTATAATGTGGTAGTACAACATTTTCTATGTTAACAGTTTCTTTCTATTTCTTCTTCGTGCAATGTAGTAGCTGAATGTTTCGAAACAAGGAGATTTGAGCTGTGACTATTTATAAACTCATTCGCTGTTCATCCCTCCTTAAGAACGTTTCTGAAGTTTTGTTAGATCTTCTTAGTGATAGTAATATTACAGCAAGTCTATAAAACTATTTTTTTAAGGATCTTTGAAACAATTCTGTACTGTACACTATGCCGCGTGGCACGCAATTGAGTGATGTAGGATAACAACGAATAATCGATTTCAAGAGCTTTGGGAAAAGTCAACAACAAATTGCGAGTATAATTAATAGATCCCAAAGTAGTTAAAAATTTCTTGGAACTTGTGCTATTGGAAATTGCGAGAATATCAAGCGATTAGGACGACCTACACAATTTTCGTCAACTGTAAAACGTGTAGTCCTCGTCTAAAATTGTGAGCCGATTTAACTTGAATTGTAATTCCAGTTTTGTAAGAAAGTGGGTTGCACATCTGGAAGGTTTAAATATCATAAATGTTTGCGAAAACCGCCATTACAGAATCGTCACATTGACGCCAGATTAAAAATTGCCGAAATATTCAATTAAAAAAATAGCACGTAGCGATATGTGATTTGAAGCGATGAAAAAAAGTTTAATCTTGATAGGCCTGATGGGTTCAATTATTATTGGCACGATTTGAGGAAGGAAAGAAAGATCATGTCGCGAAGAGCTCAGGGAGGTGGACCAGTCATGGTTTGGGCTGTCTTTAAAAACAATTTTAAAAGTAAAATAGCTTTTGTAAACGGTAGAATGAATGCTGCTAGTTATCAACAGATGTTACACGACTATTTGTTGCCTTTTATAACATTAACAGAAGACGATAAAACGATTTTCCAGCAAGATAATGCTCCCATTCACACAGCATCCTCTACAAAAAAGTGGTTTATTACTATTACCATGGCCAAGCACTGAGCCCTGATTTGAACCCCATCGAAAACCTGTGGGGTATCCTTGCGAGGAAAGTTTATAATCAGTAGAAGCCGCCAATAGAAAATATATTGTCGATCTTAAAAAAAGAATAAAATCTGCTTGGGCAGATATTCCAAATGACATCTTAAATAAGCTATTTGGTAGTGTTCCCGACCGGCTCTTACATGTAATAAAAAATAAAGGAAAATGTATTAAATACTGAATGAAAGATATTAAAATTAATAATGAGTCTATACTTGTTCACACAGCTTAAATCACAATTTTAAGAAACAATGCTATTTTTTCCAGATTTCTGAGGAACAAAACTATTATTTTTTGTTTGCTCACTTTTGTTTTGTATTCGAATACAAAAATGCATGAACGGTTTCGTCAATTTTTGTTTCAGTACTATGAAAAACATCAAAATATGATTGAATTTATAATTATTCACAGAACTGTGTAACTATAACTGAAATTAGGGAATATTTATTTGACAATTGCACGGGTTTCAAATAATTTGAGCGAAGGGTGCTTAGTTCGCGAGGAAACCTCCTCCATGGAAAAAATCAAGAGGTGTACCGGGACGAGCGCGAAAAGTTCGATAAAACCGATTGTTCGGGGGTGTAAAATCCGAAGCACCGATGAAGCCGGGTCCGGAGCGAGTACAAAAGCGATTCCGATGATCATCGGCAGTTTTTGTGGGACACGGCCGGTCGTTAGCCTCGTACAGGTTGTTCCGCGATCGTTTTCATTCGCCGTGCTATTATCGAGGGGTGGGGGTTTTAACAATTCGGCGCGACAGGGGACGATGTTCGAGGTACCGCTCGAAATCGGAAATTGAACCTGCGGATTGACGAGGGTCACACGCACCGCGGGACAGTCCTCGTTGATCTCTTAATTCGCGGAAAGTTCTTGCGGACCTAACCGCGCCGGTGAAACGCGGAATTTCAGCGAAATTAGCAAGCGTGGCTCCATTCGAAGGCGAAACTTTCTCGTAAATTGCGCGGTCGGCCTTTTCGGTCGAGGCTAATGAAATTTCTGCACCCGCGATTCCGCTGAATTTTTCGTCCCCCTCTACCAGTGAGAAATTCATCCATGCGGGACCGCGGAGGGTGGGGAGGAAATGAGTTTTCGCGGGACAGTTTAATTACCGGAAGCGTTCCTTTATTTTTATTGACCGTGGTGACGCGCGGCGAAATTCACCCCGCGAATTTCTGCGTCTGAAATGGAGCTACTTACGAGCCACGATGGAATTAAAGCGGTGTTCGGACGGCTCTATCGCTCGCTAAAATACCCGGGAAATTTGCATCCTCTGTGGGCATGACGGCGTAAAATGATGCTCGGGAGATTCGATCGTATATACTTGAAATCGATTCGGTGAGCTACGGTGGACGACGAGATTTTTTACCGAATGGAAGAAGAAGACAACAAGAAGGAACAAAATATTTGAAAAAAATCTACCTTCAAATCAACATTTTTTCGATCGACTTCTTCAAATAAATTCGCTTACATTTCTGAAGCATCAGAAAGGGCAACTCAAAACGCGTCGGAAGCTTCTGTAAGCATTGATTCACTCATCTTTTGCCCATCGTACCGACCAACACTCGAAATAACGAGATCCTCGGACCAGCGTGAACCGATACAATACCGACCACGAAGTTTGTTATCACTCTCTGAATTCCATGGTTGAACCGGGTCCTCTTTCGGTTGACCAGGTTCGTCGAATCTTCCGGGACAGGCTGTTGTTATCTTATTATCGGCGGCATTGTCCCAGAAGTTGAACGGCGCCGCTCCAGTTGTCCCGTTTGTGTCGGGCCGGGCTTGGAAAAAGGGACGATTTTCATGAGCGAAAAGTTCATTTGCCTCGGAGCGAGAGGCGCGGCGAGGCGCGACGACGGAATGAAACGGTACGCTTGTTTCATTCGGCCGTTTCGCAAATCGGCCGTGCACGGTTTCGAGTCGCGTGGCTGCCTTCATTTTCATCGTCGACGACCGTCTCTTTCTCTCTCTTTCTCTCCACCTACCATACACTCTCGCCGAGTATTATCTGCGGACCCTGTTCCCGCTATTGTCATTTTTTCCTGGGACAATTTGCAGGGAACATGAGTCCTGAATGGAGGACCAGGCGCGGACCGAGATTTCTCTTCGCATTCAATCCGCATGCCTCGGGATGGCCGAGCTGGTTGACTCGGAATTAGGGTGAGCACGTCGCCGTTTGCTCCAATCAACTCGCCTAACAAAACGTTCTCCTTCAGTTAAAATTATTATCATTATTTATTATGAACGGACCGAAGCGACCTCTTACATAAATGTTTACAATAGAAAACAATGAAAGACTACTCGTATAATAACATAGAAGGGACATGCACGAAAACTAATGGTACAAACTATATGGTATTATCCTATTGTAGGAACGTATAAGAATTAGATGTACGTTGGTGTTGATGCCGATCGATCGTCGGCGACCAGCTGGGTCGATCTGGCGATCGTCTGCTCATCTCGCTGGTCGTCGTTATGAGCCGACGATCGATTTGTTATTAACGACCGACGTTTGTTTGAATTTGTATTTAGAATCAGTTTGGAATAAACTACGAATCCGTTGACATAAAGCTCCTATACTATAATCCTGCGTAATTGTTTTTTAAACATGTGCAAAGACTCATTAGATTAATTAATCCATACGTAGATCTGGCTTTAAGGGTTTTTGAAATCCTGCTCCAGTTCTCAATACACGTTCAGGTACATAGAAATTGATTTGCGCAAGTAGAGAGGGACAATCAATATGATTATTAATTAAATTAAAAATAAAGCTCTGGTCGGATACCCTCCTTCGAGCAGACAATGTTTCTGGGTTCATTGTGGTTAATATCGTGGAGTAATCGTGATCAAAGAATGACATTGGATTATTTAGCTAATACGAACAATAATTTCTCCTGGAAGAAGAATATCATTTGTGGATTTCTTTTCTTTTGTAATTTCTTTGCTAAATGTTTATAAAAGTATTTTCAAAATCGCGGCTTTCGCGAACGCATTAGGCCGTCAGCGAGCGTAACGGAGTCTCGCGAATTCTTGACGAGGTCTCGCGTATGTATAGCTCACAGTCGGTTCTATCGAACGCAGGGCATTCATTGGTAATCATTTCCTAGCGTGCCGCAGTGCACCGATAAATTCCGCGCGACTGTGCGTTTTACAATCTGGCTCGGACTGCAACTGCACTTCCGTAATTCAATCGAATTTTCGTGGCGCGGCGTCACAATTCCGCGTATGCCGCGCCGAACGGAGCGCAATTAACCGTCATTAAAGTATTTAATAATTCGCGGACGCCCGTCAGGCATGGAAAATCCACGGTTTACTGGAATAACAATAACCCGATGATAAACTTTCCGAGCACACACGTGTGTGTGAAAACCCGCGGCGAACCCGCCCCATCCGTTCATTAGAATAATCAGGAGTAAAAGTTTCGGCGAAAACCGAGAACGCTGCATTGTTAACGGGAATTAGTGTAAAGCGGCGGATTGGGTTTCGATTTTATCGAACGTCCGCATTGTTGCCGGCGTCAATATTGCGCGTGCGTGTTAATTTTAATCGCGTCCTCGATTATATGTATTGGGCGGGTGCTGGAGTTTCCGCGACTTCCTCTGAAAACAATTTAGAAGACCAATTACACTGGTAAAATTGTATTCGATCGAAAAAATTAGTTAAAAAATTCGCAAGTTGATTTTCCTCGCTTCAGCTTCGTTAAAGCGAGGTAATTAATGTTTCTCCGTATTGCGACGCGTGGAATCGTGTTTAGGTGCTGAAGACGCGGTACCCTCAACGCCTATCTCACGTTCGATCTTCGAGCACGTCCCTCGGAATGATACGTCGCGACGGAACGATAAACGACGGGACCAATTATCTCTGCTTCCGGTACGTACGTCTCTCGCGTACACATTCTTCGAATTTTTATCTACTTTAACTAGCTCTCGACGAACGAACCTCGTGTTGTACGGAGGAACGAAGCATAGTTAATTGGAGGATGGTTCGTTGGGGGTTGATGAGCATCAATTTACCTTCTGCGGGTAACGTGAAATTAATTTTATTTTTCCCGGTTCGCCGAGGGTTGATGAGCACGAATTTAAGTTCTGGGGATAATGTAAAATTAATTTGATTTTTGATGGTTCATTCGGGGTTAATGAGCGTGAATTTAAGTTCTGCGAGTAACTTCAAATTAAGTTGATTTTTCCGATAAACACCCCTGTCGGGGGAAGTCTTTTTCATTTTCTTTGTGGTGTATTGGTGGTATTACTTAAATGAATAGATTTAAAAGACGAAGTCACTGCAAGGTGACCAAACTTTACGGACCACACCCAGCGGGATCGAACGGAGCCGATGGAATTTTGTCGGAACCGCGGGCGACGCGACGAAAAGAAGAAAGCTGCGGCAGGAGAAGCCTAGAGAACATCTCGCCGAATACTATAATAGGTGGGCGGAGATTTTTCCACCGCGGAAAAATTGAATCGTTATCATGAACCGCAACCGGCTAAGGCTGACGCGTGCGGTTTTGTTGCTCGTGCCGGCTTATGACAGAACTATCGATCCTACTACTGGTCCAACTCGAACTTTTCCTCTGCGCTACCACCCACCGCCCCCGCATCGTATATCCCAAATTCCTCTCCCTACCTCTCACTCCCATTCCCCCCTCTATCTCTCTCTTCTCCGCTCTCTTTCTATCTTGTTCGGCCCCGATCTCGTGCGTGAAACACACTTCGAGAGAACGGGAAGCGTTACGCGTCGAGGGCGCGCGTTCACCTCGCAAATTGCGTTATTTCGATCATCGATTTCCTTCTTCTCGCGAACGAGCTCTTATTGGGAACTTTGATTGAGTTTCGGATTAATTATGCCCGGGGAAACTTGACGGGGCGAACCTCGTTCTTCCCTGTGTCGTTGATTTCGAGAATTTTCCCGAAGATTCGCGGTGGAAACCCTCTGTAGTTGTCGTTAATATCGTCTGGCGGTGCTCCGACGACGTAGGCAGTGTTTACACACCCTCGTGTCTCACCCTTTTTAGTCCTTTGTTGGAAACTTGTAGCGGGGTAATACAGTTATCGAAGTTTAAAGGTTAAATGGCACCCAGCGACTCTCGGAAGAACTCGCGAAATCACGTTGGGTCCTCGTCGGTATCGTTCAATTCGAAATTCAAAGAATCTTTCTCCTAAATGCATTCCAATTAAGGATGTTCTGGAGGTATATAAAAACGCAACAAAATTTTTGAAAATTTGACAAGATATAATTCTTACTAAATTAATGCAATTACCAAAGTTTGGGTTCGATTCACTGCACCGTTTCAGAATTATAGCAACTTAAGGTTTGCACATTTTAACACGTCTTCTTATGGAGAATTCATAAAATTCCACTTGAAACCCTATTTAAACCTTGAAAAAAAAGCAAGTAGAAACTCCAGTTTCTTTTGTATGTAGTAAAAATTATGTAATTAATTATGTTGAAAATTTATTAGGATCCACTAAACAGTTACAGCAAAAAAATTATAAACTGTTACAAAACGTTAAATTTATCGTGTTGTCTCTCACTAGCATGGACACGTGACAAGTGTAGACCGCTGAATATAGCTACAGATGGTACAGTATTCGCAAAAGTTTAACGTAAAATATACTCATGAATGGCTTTCATTGCCATGTATTGATGGATTTCGAATTTCTTGTACTTTTGTCTCCCATTGTACCTCCGGAACATCCTTAAGTCACGGCAGGGCAACGAATTTTCTACGAGGAATTGCAAAGGTCCGTTTAGCATTAAGTATGTCACTGCCAGTGACGTGGTTTCCGGGGACAATTCCGGTTGAGTCTCTCGAATTTTGTGAGCGGTTGCGGTTTTCTCCAAGAATCTTCGTTTCACTCGTCCGAACAGACACTGCTGCTGTTTCTAGTCGTTCCATGCGACGCTCCGTTTCGTTCGGTTGATCCTCGGTCTAATTGACTGGATGCATACCACGCTCGGTCTCATTGTCTGGCAAGACACTACGCCCCCATTCTACTTGTCTGAATAGACACGGTTCGTGATCTTCTAGGCTCTCCCTGTATACACTCACTATTCCACTTGTCTGGCTATGAACGTCCCTATTTCACTCGGCCGACTATCAATCTTCCACAGTCCCTTTGTCTGACACCCGGCCTATTCCACTTGTTTCACGATAACTTACTTCTGATGCGACCTGTCTGATCTAGGACCGTCATTATTTTACTTATCAGATCGAAGATCGATCGCCCCTCGATTTATGTTATTCGCGGCAGGCTTGGATATAGATAAACTGGACTCTTAACGGAGCTTCTTATCCCTGATAAATAGACTGCGGATTTTATGCATTTATGATAAAAATGGGTAGGTCTAATGTCTGACAGTCAAAGAATTTAAATATACTACTAAGGTGGAGTGGGGTAAGTGCGCCCTGGTTTTTGCAAAGCTGGACCTTAAACTGATGTGTTTTCAGTGACACGGTTTTCACCAGCAACATTTCACCGACTCCACATTTGACCGACAATAACTTTGGCCGACAACGACTTTAACCGAAAATGATTTTTACCGCAAGATAATAGTGAGATTGAGAGTCGATAAGCAGCTCGCAGTAGGGTCATTCCATGCCGAATCGATCACTTTTTGCAGGCACCATCGCCGATTTTGTTCTAACTGAAATATGTTGTAGTCCATGCGAAATTAGGGGGGGTTTAAGTCATCATATTGCCGGTTTCGAATTTTTTTAGAAATGGCAGGCCTTCAAAGTTTTCAATTTTTGCCCATTTCGGCGAAAACGGGCCTCACATACGAATTTTTATCGCAAGAACGGTTTGTCCGATTGAGCTAAATTTTTTTTTGTTTTATTCGGAAAGGACTGGGCTATTACAAAATAATTTTTTCAACCTCGACAATCAACTCTATAATGTCGAAAAATTTAAACAAATTCTTCTTTTGCGTTTTTTTCGATGATGGGGCGGAGTGATTTAAATTTTGAAAAAAATATGGTTATATTCCTTGAAGTTTCCCCTTTAAAGTGAGCCCTTGAACAAGATGGTATCTTTAAAATTGGCGACACAATGAGCTGGTAAAAGACGCCGTGTACCTCCGTTTCAGGTAGAGGCGAGTCGAACGCATGGCTATTATGGTCCGTTGTCTATATCGCTGGTATCAAGAAAATGCCTGCAGACTGTATACGACTAAATAACCCTATTTATAACTGGAGAACGTTTTCTCCACGTTTCAACGTTTATCTCAACGTTTATCAATCGTTCTCTCTCTCTGGCTCACGGGAAACGTCGCGCGACGCTTGACCGGTTTGTCGCGAGTAAGAAACGATTCGATCTATCTGGATTCACGGACGCTAAACGTGAATATCGCTTCTAACTATCTAACTAAAACACAACTTTTCTTGTAACACTCTTTATTCACCAAATCTTATCAAAACCGGCTTGTGGTTTCGGTCGGACACATCAAGTGTTTGTGTACAAAGTTCGTTGACAATTTGAACGTATCCAAGTTGGGTGAATATAGTTACTTCTAAGTTAAGTGATTAGTTCTACCCTTTCTAATCCGTAACAAATTTGATCGACAACGATTTTGACCGACAACGAATTTGATCCACAACAACTTCAGACGACCACAGTATGTGTGTGTGTGTGTGTGTGTGTGATAATACTGTATGATAATACATAGAATACATATGATAATACTGTTTTGATAATAGATACTGTGGTCTTCTTGAGTCGTTGTGGATCAAATTCGTCGTCGGTCAAAAATCGGTCGGTCGGAGTGAATAAAATGAGTATAGCACGGATAATAAAGTTAGGGTAAAGGATAACTTTAAGAAGAGTCCGACCAATTCAAACATCAGCGATTATCGTCACTGTAGTAGCACGATCGTATAGACAAAGTTCAAGAACACACTGCTCGTTTGCCTTAGTGGCAGGATAAAGTAATGAGTCTTTAAATCACCCTCTTAGCAACCAATTAATTTCCATGCAGTCTGGGATTGTTATGAATGCACGATTCGTTTCTGCCTGTCGAAAAGCGAAGCCCAGTTTCTACAGAGATAGACGGCAAGCTGTGCTAAAGTCAGCACAGGCGGTTCCGACCGGGTCTGTTAATTACCAGCGGCGCGATGCCGTTTAATTAGCGATGATTTACTGCAAATTGACACCGCGACGTCATACGTTCGCGGCGACAATGCCGAGCGAGGCACGATTGTTGCAACAATACCGTGGAGCTGCGCGCTCGATTTACCGACAGACGGTGGCAATTTTCGCGACTCGCGAAATAAAAGCAGAAGGCTTTCTCAGGAATCCATGGACCCTGTTTCTTCGCGTTCGTTTAAATACTTTCTTCCCGGACGGAGAAGTTAATGCACTCCCCGAGGAATATTTAAGAGGAGAATAAATCGTTCAGCAGGATCGCAAAAGAGGAGCGAGCGCCCAGCAAAAGAATCCTGCGAAAAGAAGTAGAGCTCGGACTGTTCGCGTGAACCTTTGAGGGATTAATTTAGCACGTGAAGTCCTTAATAAATTGCAAAACTGTCTGGAAGATTGCGACAGTCGAGAGCGAGCGAGAGAGAGAGAGAGAAAGAAGCGCGCAATTATTTTTACTTCGCTGTTTCTAATTCCCTTTCCCTCGAAAATTAATTCATTCAGCTGGGAGAAAATATTTAACAGCGCTGGTTCGAAGATAGCTCGTGAAATAAGTGTACTGTTTCGAGCGTGTGCACGATGATGCGGTTCTAGCAGGTGCAGGAATGTGTCTGATGCACGCTTCGTCGAAATTGCCCCGCAAATGTCGCATCCACATCACGGACGAACGAGTTCTGCTTGTGTCACGAGCCTTTCAACGCCGTTACAACGACACACGGCATTATGAATTAATGATACGACGTTGGTGGTTGGCCAAAGCGCGGTTAGCCCTCTGAGGAACGTTATCCTGACCGAATTATGTCCCGCAGCGGAATTTTTAGTCACCGAATATTACTGGAATCTCTGTCGACCCTGTATCATTAGAAAAATCCCAGCTTCAAAGAAAATAAAGAAATAGAATTATTAGAATGAATTAATGGCGATGCGAGTTGTATTTAAGAGTTTCGTTTGGCGCTACGAGATTAGGGACAGATTTTCGAAAACTATCAGGATGTTTAATTCGAGCAATTTTAATTAACGCGGGTTGCGCAAACACTTGCAATGAAAATTTCCATTGAAAAGCAGCTGGAGCGGGCAACTGGTGGCCGTTTGTAAGCCGGGATACAATTTAATCCTTCGACAAACGGGTGGACGTATCGCAGTATTTCATTGTACTGCGCGGAGCGGGCTACAAATTGCGCGGAAAGATATAGGGTTATGCGCTTCGTGCGAATTTTCGAGGCGCTTGCTCTCCCAGCGTGTCCTCGCCGGTTTGTTGTAACAAAATCCCCGTGCTCTAGGCCAGCGACAGAGATGTAATTAAATAGCAGCCATCACACGCTAATACTGGCATCAAGGTACAAAATCTTCATGTTGCTATCCACAATTAATAATTGCACACCGTTACCTGACAAACTTCTACCATTGCTTCTACAAGAATCTAGGTGCACGGTAGTGCACCAGCCAAGTTCTCGCACTACCTCCTTTTACACGAAACAACTTAACCGTTTTTTGGAGGCTTGTAACTCGGCACTGAAGGCAGATTCATGTCTCAATATTGACAAAACATTAATCTTCCAACATTAGTAGGTTCCCAGATATAGGACCTCAAAAATAATTTTTGTCACTGACTAACTGACTGACAGATCATCAAAACCTTTTGGGTACTTCCCATTAACCTACAAGCTTGAAATTTTGTTTACAGGATGTTTTTGTTGGGATCTACTTGTTCGATTATAGACTTACTCGTACTGATTTATTGCATATTCACTGATTTGTATTACTTGTCTGGAAAAACATCTACGTGCCACAGAATATACTTAACGTATCAGAAACGGGTTTGTACGTTTACAGGGTAATAATTACTAGCACGTAGTAAATTTTGTGTGCATTGCGTATTTGACCAGCGTGTAGCGCAATTATTCAAAGAAAGCTCGTTGAATCGCGCTGCCAGAAAGCATACAAAGCGGAGGTCCGCGCGCGGCGCGGCGTTCGTTACTGGAGGTCCTTTATCCGGTGAAAAGTTGCTCCCGTCTCCGCTCGAAAGGATTAACAAAAGGACGATCAAAAGCGTGACGCGTCCGAGCCGGTTTCCGTTCGAAAACAACCCCTGTCAATTATACCGAGGGACTTTGTCGGTTCGTGGCGCGTAACGAGGTTCGTTTGCGCGACAAATAAAACAGGCCGTGGACGAGCGGGTGCGGGCGTTTTGTTTCCTCCAGCGGGCCGGACCTGTCCAATTTCAGGCTCTGTAAAGGAGACTGCTGACGATTTATGCCGGTTAATGCAGCGTCGATTGAAGGACGATGTAAATTAGATTTTACGCTTTCCCGTGCATTTTCCAGTCTCCGATGCGTTCTAACATTCTGTAGAAATGCGACATATTTTGGATCCTAAGGCGCATTTTAGAGAATTTTTTCAGACGTTTTTGTTTCAAGCTGTGTGCTGTTACAAATTGAAAAATCGGAAAAATATTCTACTGTTTAGTTCGCTGACAAAGTACTGTAACAGGCAGTGTCGTCAATTTCTTTCAAATTTTTTGTCGCGGGATTTCATTGTGAAAAGCAATAAAAGTCGATTTTTTCGACGCTTCTGCTCTGAGGAGGAAAGTTACACCAGTTCGGGTTATACATTTTTTACGAGCATAGCTTGCAACAGAAAAATTTGATAAAATTCTGTAAAATGCGCCTTGGGGTCCAAAACATGTCACATTTTTTTCAGAATTTTAAAACGCATCGGGGACCGGAAAATGCGCGGAAAAGCGCGAAATCTAATTTACCTTGTAACTATCCTCGCCGGGAAAGCAAGGGGCTGAAATTTTACTCGGAGGGGCTGAGTTTTTGGTCAGCTTTCGAATGGTTCGATAGTCATTGAAAAACTTCGAAGGACAGTTTCAACCATCTTAGTCGGCTAGGCTCTTTGATAAAAATATGTGCTCGAATGAAGAAACTTATCTCATAATGTCTAATGAAAGTGAAAAAATGTGAAACCGGTGATTTGACCGGCCGTGGCAGGGTTAGTGTTAATAACCGCGATCGTTTGAGATGTTCCTCGGAATATATTCTGCCGGCACCGATGGAAATCCGCCGATCGCCGCCAAAGCGAAGCTCTCGTTGCTGGACGAACTTTATTGCTGGACGCGTGCGGCGGCGACTCGTCCGCCAAACCCGAAGATTAAATTGGAATTCGATTATCAAAGCGACGGCGTTTCGCATGCCGCGCGTTGATTTACCTTTGTCGGTTGTACGGTGCGCGATATTACAGTCGCTGGTAAATTCACGGAAACGAATCTTTTGACGCGCTCTCGGTACAGCTTTATTTTATTTACTTTCGGTTCGCGGTGCAATAAATGTTTTAGCTGAGAATTATGCTATGGAATCTACAGACTGTGTTACGCAGATCGTCTGTTTGATGTTATTACTAAAAGTCTGTGTAAAGGCAACGTTCTTGTTCGCCGAAGAACGAGATTATTGAGAGACTACTGGATTTTGTGTTAATGGTTGGGCAAAAGACTCCTCTGGAGGCAGCAATGAAATGAACTTGTTTGACTGCAAACTGACACACAACTTAATCTGACTAAACGCTGACCTGTACTACTTGCTTGAATATACGTTGGCCTATACTACTTGTCGAACTACGCGCTGATCAATCCTATTTGTTCGACTACATGTTGACCTGTACTACTTAACTGACTACACACACGAGCCCATGCATACTGATCGCATGACCAAGGCCTGACCTATACTATTTGTACAAGAACAAACTGGGCTTAATTTGATTCTCGTGTAAAAAGATTTTACTGGTTCGGTAAAAACGAGCATTAAATTTACTGTTTTAGTTGCTGCATTTTAAAAGACCATTTAGAAAAGGGCCTAGCAGACTAAGATTGGTCCAGCGGCCCCACCCACAATTTTTATTGATATTGTGTGAAAAACAATGGTGTTAGGTTAGTTTTAGGTTGAAAGATAACCTCCTAAAATTTTAAGTCGCTAACCCTTCGTATAAGGATGATATGAGGGTAAATACCCTTAACTGTATCATTTTTTTTCTCGGTCGTTAATTAAGATATTTGGATAAAAAAAAACGAAAATACTCGAACTTACCTCCTTCATATCATACATTTTTTTCATCATCGTGATCAAATTATTAAGGGTAGAAAAAAAACATTTAATTTTTTAGGGGTGGGAATTGCAAGCAAACCTTCGAGTGACCACTTCCAAAAAATTCAAGAACGATGTTCTGTTGCTTATCTAACGTATAAAAAAGTTTCAAGACGGTCGGATTGGTGGAACATAGTTAAATATTGATAAACAAACAAAATTACGTCATTATAATGGTATAATGTACAGTGCAGTGTTTCTTATCAGGATATTAAGTCCCTTCTTGAACAATTATTTCTTTTTAAACGCGACGCATAGCATTGCATAAGTAGTATATAGTTTTATATGCGATTATATCATACATCTACAGGGTGTCTCAGACCACCCCTACCACCCATTTATAATCTAGAAAATAGGTTATTTTCAAAAATTCAAAGTGTTTCTTTTATAAATCAGATGCGCTGTGTCAAATGGTGATATTTTTAACTTCCGGTTTCGGCCGGAAATAGGTGATTGAGACCGGAAGTTTCATTATTCAAATGGAACATGATATTTTTTATTACGGATTCGGATTCTATGCGAAACCTATTTCCGGCCGAAACTGCTTATGGTTGTACGATAGGAGACTGTCTTTTCGAGATGAATAAATTCGATGATCGCGGCAATGCTCGTATCTCGAGCGGCATCGAGCGCCGTCGTAATTCTTCTCGCATGGACAACGTGTTTCCCATCTGAATGAAGAAACACGCACGCCACACAGCATTCGATAATAGACATGTTTTGCCGATTCGGGATCGATACCAGCGGAATACTCTTACGCTCGACTCCACGGCCGTTTATTTCGCCGACCCGCGCTCGGAGAATAATTTCCTTTTATCTTGCACGTACTCTTGCTTAACATTGTGTAGGACCTGAACCATAACTTTTCTCTTCAAAGGGAATTCTTCTATTAATCGATTCCCCGGAAGAATTGCATAACTAGGGCGATTTCTTCGCGAAGTTTCCGCGAAGCACCGAGCGCCGAACATTTTCAATAATTGTTCAAGGAATCCAGAACTGTTTTCGAGAGTTCCAAGACTCCGCCAAGAAAGTACCGCGGTCTTACTCAACGCAAGGAGAACCGATCGAGCTCGAAATGGAAGGAACAAAGAACGGAAACACCCCTCGGTATACTTTTCGGGTTTTTTTTTTCAAAGAAAGTCAAGACGAGTATCGCTTGCTCGGAAACGAGTGCAGTCGTTCCCGAGAAACGACTCGGTTTCGGTTCGTTCCGATCGAACGGAGACGAGTCGAGCTGAAAGATCCGATATCAATCAATTCGAGATGTCTAATTATACTGGCGAAGGAAGAAAAGTAGCATAAAGTATGCAGGCTTCCGAGGCTTATAAATATTGATGAACTTTTCCCATCGTCGATCGGAGAACAAATCATATCTAATGAAATCAGATCGATTCTGTCTATTTGTGGTACTCGACAGGAAAAACCTGGGTCACCCCGTATACACCAAACATCAGTGAAAGGGATTCCGCTGAAAGCTTTTTGAGTGCTCTCAACCAAAATTTCTCTTTTGTTATTTAAAATCCAACGCATATTGTTCATCGACGCGAAACGTTTGGGAACTGTTTGTCACGTCTCCTCATTGTTCAAAGGTGTCCGATAATGAATGCGTTTTAATGGATAATCGAACGTCATTAAACAGTGCCACGCATTTATTAACAGCAGTCCTGGAAAACAACGTGTCGACCGTCAGCAGCGCCAACAAACGGATTTACGGCTCGAATAGAATCTGTAATGGACCGTTGTTCGAGGCTGCGGTGGCACGAAAAAGAGAGATCAAAGCGGGCTCTATACACCTGCTCTATAATTTCCAGCGACAGACGGCGATAAATAAGTTTCGCGCAGAAATCGAATCGCGTCCATCGTTTGTCTATTTCTAAACGGTGGATTTTGCGCTCTCGTAGCTTGCGACGCTTTGCGTACAACGCGCAGTGGGAAAAATGGTCATTTCAAAAAAGTCATGTCAGAAAATAGATATAACATTCTTTGGGAATGTTTGCTAACCCTAATTATACCCATAATCATTTATTTAACAGCGATATAAGCACATAAATCAATACGTGAAAACTTCGAACATAGAAAAGTTACGAAGAATATTGTGTCAGAGCAACAAATAAGAATCTTTAAGCTTCTATGCACGATTTTCTATATTAATATAAGTAAATGTTTACATTTATGTTCACAAAGTTCGTTAGTAAAGTCCTTCACAATAATTTTTGGACATTGTTTAAGTACCCGTTTTCTATGCCGTTTAGTTGAATTTAACAGAGCAGAACTAGCGGATTTGGCCGAGATCGGTCTTGAAATTTTTTTTGCATTAAGGTCAAACTATACAGAAGAGATTCTGACAAAAATCAGCTGCGGACTAGTGCGGATCCGCCTGCCACCATTTTTTGAAGTTTTTGTAACACTATACTGTGGTGGACTGAATGACGCACACCTCCAACTCGGAAATGTTTATTTCTTCTAAGAGTCACTTTAGATATTATTATTATGCTTATTTTAATATAACTATTACATTTTTTATTTCTTATTTAATATTATTATTACTTTCTTAATGTCTTTTTATATTTGTTTATATATATTTATATAATATTTTTTTACATAAATACTATTTTTAAAGGCTTTACATATGTTAAATCTAATTTCATGACCTAACACTGAATCGGTTTCATGATTTTTTCCACCTAGACCTAGATAATTAAATTTTCTTAAAAATTCCTTTATATTAACAATCGAATGCTAAATTATAATACTTTATCTATAAGAAATTACATGTAATTCGAATATTTTTTTCAAAAATTTTTTTCGCGATTAAAATGACCGTAAACTGAAAGATTGAGGTCTCCACTTTACAACGACACCGCATACGTTGACCGCATCTGATGCGTAGGATTTGTTTCCACCTAGAATGGCCACTTTTCGCACTGTGCAACGGCGAGATGAAACGTTTCGTAAAAGTTTGCTCCTTTATAAGAATTTTGCTCCTAAAGAGCGATCTGTTCTACTGGTGGGGCCCAGGAGACAGATCAATTTTGCTTGTCCGGTTACAAATTGATCTCTCCCACTTGTCTGATGGAAGCTCGCTGCTATTCTAGTAATATCCGATGTAAAAGATAGCGATAGATGTCCTTTTGAAATTGTTCGGGCCGCAAAAATCGTGCGAAAGATACATGAAAATTTATAGACAGTTTGGTTCTATGTAACCGGTCGAGCGCCAGGGGCGTCGGAAACAATTTCCCAGGAGAAATGCCGGCAATCTGCGAAGCAATCGACTGTCCATATCGATTCGGTGTTGATTCTATAACCGTGGCGCTCTTCGGCCGCTGTCAAGACGTTGTTCGCAGCTTAGTCAACAGCGAACGCGGGTGAAGCAGTTGGTCAGTTTTCTCTAAGTTCCTCCTAAGTGGCGGGAGTTCGGCCTCCAGTGGAATACGTATACCGTTGCCGACTCAGACATGTCCGATACAGGTGTACACAAAACTCGTTAAAGGGGATCGGAGTTCGGTACGAAATACTCGCGCCAAGCTGCTTTACACCGTAATTGCTCCAAGGAAATTATGGTCCTGCTTTATGGAAGGCTTCAGATTATTACTAACAATTCAGAAGTTCTTCTTTTAATCTTAGCAAAAGTTAGACAAGTTTTGTACTTTTTAATAAAAAAAAAAACTATTCTTCTATTCTACATATACTGTGTCAGCGTGTAACGGAAGAATTACGGGTCTCAAAGTAATTGCACGCATCCATGGTCGGGTGAAATGAAGGAACGTACGCTGTTGCGGTTCAGTCTGGTTCCCCTCTGTCTCTGTGTGTTGGTCGGTGTGTGGCCACAAGCTGACCAATGGAACCACAAATCCCATTACACGTCTATGTTCTCCTTGGCTGCGCCGACATTTTCGTCTTAGTACCCCGTATTATTCTCGATTCATAGTGCCTAATCTCTTGCCTAAATTCTCTTTACCTGTCCGGCACGAGACAAGACCCTCTCACTAGTTCTGAGAAACAATAGACTCGGAAACTTCAGCTCCAATTACCTTTGAGAAAGCCCTTCTTTTGAAGGAAATCTTTCTCGTATACGTAAAACTCTTCACGATTATACCCTCCAGACATTAATTAAAAGGGAGCAAAATTGTCCTCGGACGATGAAATTCTCTGAACTTTGTGACATACATTTTTTACTAGAAAATTTAGAAATAAAATTCTCTTGATCGTGAAAACCAAACCTGTGTACACTAGGGTGGACCTTATTCTTTGACAAAAAATTTGTTTGCCCTCCCCCCCCCCAGAATTGTGATAAATATTGAGAAAATGATCTGGAAATATTTGAAAAGAATGCACAGCATATTTGAATATTTTTATTAAATCTTTACATAAATAGACGTTATGATATATCGTTGAATTTGCCTTTCTTTTCTCTTTAAGAATCCATATATAGCATAAACAGTTGTTAATAGAAAAAACACCTGTGACCTTGAAAACTAGAAAAAATATTGAAAAAACTTGAAAAAATATTTTTTCTCTCTGATACGATCTTGAAGAGTTTTTTCATATATACATAACTAACAGGGATATTAAGACATTCTACATGCTGCCGAATAATGCAAATTACGCCCTTTACATTTGTCACAATTCTGGGGGGGAGGGGCCCAAAAAAATTTCACAAAATAATTTTCGTCAAGTATAGCTAATTGTAAGGTCCACCCTAGTGTACACGATACTTAATTTCCAAGCGGTTTGAACACTGCGGAAGGGTTGTACGATTTAGTCGGCGAGGAATTATGACCTTCATCTAGTTTAACTGGCGACACAAAGTATTCGAATCCTGGTTTTAATCTGGCTCGGTGCTTCTTAAGACGTCTGGCAATTTCGCTCGTCGGCGGACCCGGTACTCGGAACTTGAGCGATGAAATTAGGGGGTTGACGGTCGGTCATGTCGAAACGATGGAGGGTTAGAATAGTGGTAGAACCTGGAAGGCTTTAAATTAATTTCCTTCGCAGCTGTCTCGTTAGTTCTCCGAGGCCGCTCAAGAAGTCCGATCTTCAAAGACGGTCACGTTTTAACAACTTCGCTGTATGTACTCCGAAACGTATCAAGTCACGCGAGTTCGGAGTTCACTCGATCCTGTTCGGCTAGAAAATCTCGTTCGAATATCATTCCCGATTATGCACCGAGTATATTCCCTTGTAATATATTTCCTGTCAAACTTTCGAATACCCCGTGCGCAGGACACCGGCGACACACTATATCACTTCATCGAAATTTCATGATACCCTCTGTACTTTTATATTACGTCAACTGTTCGAACTTCTTATCCTGATCGATACACATTGGCTAGAAAATCTGAAATGCCAATGCATTCTTCACTCGACTCGCAGAACGATTTGTCTAGCCAATGGCTTTCCTTTTCCACCGATTTTCTTGGTTTATCGAGAATGTTTCTTCGGTTTGTGATATTTTTCAAAATTAATAACCTGTCTCCACTGTGAATGGTTTGCTGGTCTGTCTCTTCTATTCCTTTGGTTTGGGTCTGACTAAATAGTTTCCTGTTACATTGATTTTCTCGTTGGTTCTCTGCAGAACATCTCTCTTCGTTCTCTGGCATTTTAAAATTACTAACATGTCAGTGTTTTGATTCCAAACATTTAAAAATCTGTTTTCAATTCTTTTGTTCTGCGTCCGATCTCATTTCATCTTCAAATTAAAATCTCATCTTGTTTCCACTGCGAATATTTACAATTGAGCTGAATAGCTAACTTGGTCAGAGGATTTCAAAAATCAATTTTCCAAGGAATTCCGGGGACAGTGTAAACTAGAATCGATAGAAACAGTTTAAGCAATACTTTCAACACGTCCCGGTGCTCCATTAGAATTCCACCGTGCCAAGTTCAACCTTGTCTCCGTGACCTCTCAACGCGAGAACGCGGATGGCCTAAAGATAAGGCACGTAGTCATTAATTTCGGGGGCAACACGTGCCTCGGGGTGTCGACATCGCGAAGACGCCCAGCCGTCGTCACCCGTTTGTACACCCCATGTACACCTCCAATTCTACCGAACACTAATTGTGAGCCTGTAATTTACTTACACTCGTGCCAGTTCCAGGAACGCTTTGAATTTCCACTGGAATTTCTATCTCCGTCTTGGTTCGTGACACGCTTTAGGCGAACACATGCTTCTTGTCGGTAGGACATTCGAAAATATCCTCGGGATCGGCGCGAGTCCTCTAATCTCGTTCATCCTGATCCTCCTGACAGTAACAGAAATTCAATTTTCTCGTCAATAAATCCTGTCTCACAGAATTGAACCCTTTACGCCCCGAGCTAACCATCGATTCTATTCAATCCGGCAGCCGACTAATCGTCCGAAAAAGTGCAATATTAACCATTAACTACTAGCGCTGGTGTACAAAGTACACCATTATTTAAAAAAATGTTGTCCCATCATAGTGCGACTTCCCCCAGCACTGCCGCTTCATGTAACCTACGCCCAATGTATCCACAAAATACACACGAAGTATTGTTTTGGTGGCGGCACGTTGAACTGTTGTTTCCGTGTATTCATTCGTACGGAAGAAGGAAATGAAGAGGAGCCGCTACCAGCTTTGGCAGGTATTTTGATACGAGCGAGATGTTTTATCTGCGGTAGGAAGAAGAATCGAGTAACCACTATCATCTGCGGCAGTTGCAAGAGATCAGTATGTAAACAACATACGACCACCGTTATTACATGCGATTCGTGCAAGATCGGCGAACAGAGCAGCGAATAAAGCGAATGTCAAAAAGAATGTCCCCAGATTTTCTTGTTTATTAACAATTATTATATTCATTTATCGTTATGTTCTCAATAAATATCATAATTCATCAAGACAATGTATTTTCTTGTACTAATACAATGATATATGTATGTACTTGATCACACAGTGATACATATGGTGTACAAAATACACCGCGCGACTACTTAAGTGAAAATTCAAGGCGCGCGGGTAGTTAAAGGTTAACAACCGTAAGAGAACAAATTATTTTCTGCAGTAATGCCCGGGCCATTCCACTTGCCAAAGGCTTTATCGTGGCGCCCTCCATAGCCGGAATAATAACACGAGTTATATTCCCGTGGCATTCGAATTCTATTGTTCACAGTCGCCATCGTTCGGGCCTATTGTTTCAAGTTACCGGATTCGCACTCTCTTGAGAAGTTTGAACAATACTGGCACGGGCACGCAAACGTTAACGGGTACTCCGGAGTCGTTCGAATCGACCGATCGACTATCTATTGCGTCCCAAATTAGCCAATCCGATACCGAGGGGTTTAGTCGGGGCGAGACCGAGTCAGTGCGCGCGAATTATAACCGTTCCCCATGAATCCTCGCGAATCGTGCTCGCATATGAATACAGCAATTAACGCTGACAAATATACCTGTTCTACCCGGGTAACACGAGTACGGGTTCTGCTAACAATGGTGTCGGATGGTGTCTGTGGTAATTGACGTTGCTTCGATTCCATTTACAGGCATCGTCGCGGGTTCAACGCCACTTTTATGCTTCACCCAGTATTTTCTTCTCCATTTCATTAATTAATCGTTCGATAAAATTTCTCCATTGTTTCCCATCCTATTCCGCGTCACTTTAACTGGTCGCCGTCTGCTCGATGTTTCGAGCCCGTTAAATCGCAGCTTCTGATTCAATTATCGACTCGTACTACTGTATTCTCTTCGACTTTGAGCTTTCTTCAATTGTGCACCGATACCAACGAAGTCCATTTACGTCTGGAGTCTTTGTTCCCTGAAATCTCGTTTGTCTGCCAGCTTCGGCCCGACTTTCCACGAATATTGTTCTTTCTACAGACGATGATTCTCCAGCACCGAAAGTTGTGCATTCGTCGATGATCCAGTGTATCCTTCAATCATAAAGTTGCCGCCGCCTTGGCGAACCGCATTAAACGCACGAGACGCTGCGCTGCTGGAAATACACACTCGGTTACCGTCGTCGGCCGAAACTTTCCACACAAGTCGCCGAAACACACAGACACGCACACTGTAGAACTTGGCGAGAGACATTGTCGTCGAGGATTAGTTTACGCGTTCACATGGAACCCGCTATCCCCTTGTGGACACACCAAAAATAATGGAAAGAAACTTTCTACTCACGCTGAGGCTGTCTTCGGAGTTTATCTGTTTTCCGTGCAAAGTTGGACTCCTATTCGTATTATTTTGCGGTGATTTGATCCACTAGTTTCACTATTGGCAAGGTATTCATTCGTTCCAAGTGTATGCGTTTGTACCGGCGAGTTCAGTGATCAAGGAATGTCTCCCCGTTAGTTTGCTCCGTGAAAAATCGTCCTCATCCAACGGAGGACCGCTGAAGACGATGCAATCTCGTGAGGGACTGCGCGCGTGCACTAATCTAGACCGAAAACGTCATTCGGTTTACCCAGGAACTTCCCCGGATTATTTGCATTGCATGGTACACAATCGCGCCGGTGAATATATTGGCATGACACGAATAATTGAATCTGACGGGGAATTTCGTTGCGGCGGCGTTCTGGATATTTAGTTTGAGTCCTCGGCGAAGATCCGGCGAGTTTTGCAAGACGGAGTTGGCAGTTGCGATCGAGGGAGCGTGCGAGTTGCCGGCACGAGTGTTTCTGTAATATCAACTGTTTACTTTGGACACGAATTTTCTTGCTGGGACGCTCGCGTTTCTCTGGCGGATTCAACAAAAATCTACTGCAAATAGAAAGCTGTCTGCAGTTCTAACGTAGCGAGCAATTTGAGGAAACACTTGCACAACTGTTTCCGTGATTTGATATCAGTCTTCGCGGATATACGAGACGGGAAAATATTCCGGTTCTTTTTTCTGCTCGTAGAGAATGCTTTGTTCAAACGAATCGGAATGTGAAATTACATAAAAATTAATTTTCTAAAAATACCACGTTTTTAAAACGGACTAAAAAGTATAAAATAATTTTTCCCAGCCCCATACAGATTCCTAATCCCATACAGATAGTCTTGAAAATTTGTGATTGTGAATTTTTAATAGCTATGAAAATCCTTGTAAGATTTAAAACGAAAAACGCGGGGCGCATGCAGTGGATAATTGATGCATGAATAGTTCACCTAAGTCACTAACAATTTTATTGCACTGCAAATGATATGAACTGTTGTGTGAGTTTTCTCAACAGCAGCTGCTCTCTACACTCCTTATTATTATCTTGCGCCCCACGTTTTTCATTTTAAATCTTAAGTGGAGTGTGGATGAGTCAGAGTAGGAACGCATAGTGGAGTAAGGAGCGTTGTCGCGCGGAGTGGGGATCGCTGAACGCGATTACGTACTACCGAGCGTCGCGCGGGGAGGTATAACGGTGTTTAATAGTTTATATCCTAAATGCACAGGCTTTTCTAAAATCTTTTTAAAAATATTGCATTGTTATCCAGTTCTGAGCTATGTTTAAAATTTCAAGTGTCTAGCTCATCGGGAAGTTAGCTTAAAATCAATTGCAAAATTTGTACCGAACAGACAGACAAACAGACGAACTGACATACGAGAAAGCTAGCTAATAAAACGTGGTAAAATAAATGATATGAACAAGCGAACATCTGATTTCTCGTCGAATCACAAGCTAACCTATTCTACTTAGTACAAACAAAATCCAGAGTATGCGCTTTAGAATTTGACCCGTCGCATTCGTTTGATGAATATTCATTAGATTGACGATAAAATCACAAGCGCGGCCGTGAGATTCTGCAAGGGTTTCCACTTTATAAATTAAAGTTTAAATTGTCGATTTGTATGTACGTCCGCAGACTACGGGAAATTAATGCCGCTATTCTTCTTGCTGCGAAACAAAAATTTCAAATACGTGTTTTAATTAAAGGCCTCCCTAACGAGTGGAATAAAAATATACAGAGCGGATGTTCGCTTGGTTTCGGTAACGAAGGGTTCAACGAGGAAAGAAATGTCTCTAATAAAGCAAGTCCACTTGTAGAAGTAATATAAAAGCGAGGCAGCGACGACGACCTGCTACACGACGGGCTGCTAAATTTTGCCTAAGAAATAACAGCAATTCTCAACCGGTCGCCACCTGCGCCAAGACAAAATTCGAGCCCTTCACGGCTTGAAATATCTGTGCTCTCTTTACACTTTTTCATCAGTCTCATATTTTTGAAGTATAATCCCAACACGTCAGAGGTTTTATGGACACTTCAGAGATGTTTCCCTAACTTCTGTACACAATATCTTGAAAACGAGTCAACCAATTTCAGCGAAACTTTACAGACGCGTGTTCGGTAAATATTCCAATATTACTCGAATACAAAGTCCGTAATTGGATTTTCTCGTAAACATATTATAAATTAAAATAGATTCTGTAAAATCTCGCGGAATACTCACTCAGAAATCCACCAAGTTTGACATCGATACCTGCACCTTCTCGCGGAGAAAAAAATTGCTGAATGTATCTTGCTCTTTTTATGCTCGCGGCAGGGTGAGTATCGCGACCCCCGCTGCGAAAAAAAGTCGCGAAAGCCGTTGAAAAAGTCGGACCCTCTCGGAGCTGCGTTAATTCCATGTGCTTCGTAGTCCCGGCAGAATTCTTAAGATATTTTTTTCCCTTTCACCGGCTCGAGGGGGTGGTTGTGCTCCTTAAAGATTGAATGAGGCGCGCGCGGCGACGTTCTGCTCGCGCGCTGCGTATCGATCCCGCGCTCCTTTTCGGTTTCTTTTTTTCTGGGCTCGTCAGGTGGATAGAGTTAATTACAGAGTGCGGTTGAGCTTCCACCCCTCTACGCCGATTTCAATGATAGGGAGAGAGAGAGAGAGAGGGAGAGAGAGCTCGGCAAATTTTTCGCCTCTTGAATTTTTTCGTACGGCTTCGAGAATCGCGTCAAGTGAAAAAGTTAATTAGGAAGGGGAAAGTTTACACCGACAATTCTTTCTGTTTAACCGGCTCGCTAACAACGACAGTTGCCGGTGCAACCCCTGACCAGGTTCTCTTGGAACCTCGGGTAAAGTTCTGTAACGACATCGGAAAACTATAGCTCGGAGCGCTCGTTCATATAATAATATTATAATTCTTCAGCAGGATTATTTTTTAATCATTAGAGATATCTTCGAGTGAGGAATTCCTCGGGTGAAAAAATCAGCGAGCTCCCGGCGATATTCCAATTATTAGGGGGTTATCATAATTACCCGGTATCCGGAGTGTTCAAGCGAGCGCATTGAATATCCCGAACGACTCGGGGTTTAATTAGAGAGGGCAGCTTACTTTAACGGGTACAGCTAGATTAAAGACCGCCGCCGAACTGCGCGGACGGAAAGTTTGCCCCGTTCCTCACCGGTCGTGACACTCGCCGCCCTCCTTCACGAGTCAACACTCGGGAGACACTAACGCGTGGACCGCAGCGCGATATAAACGGTGTTCAGCCACTCTGGAAACTTCGCCACGGGAAAACACGCCCCGGGCGATACTCTGGCCCCTGTGGTAACAGGAAGAGACGATTACGGCATCGTCTCGAATCCGACAGCCATTAACCTCCCTCATCCGTTGATGCACGACTATCCCCTACCTGTGTCCAACAGTAAGAACTGTTTCCAGGCGCGGTGCTCGCGGTTTCACCTTTACCAGTGACATATCTCCTCCCGTCACTCGTGACTCCTCCGCGTTTACGAGGATATTTTAGCGCTTCGAGCGGCCCTGGGATCAGCACCGTCTCGTGTACCGATTTGTCAGTGACAATGTCGATGCTGCGGGTGACCAGAGAGGAGTTAGATGTGACACTGCTCCCGGTAAACAAAGACTGAGCGGTTCCATTTGTCAAATAGACGCACTGCCGGCAACTTCTGATTTCTCGATAATGCAAGGACGGGGTTTTTTAGTAGTCAAAATCGCTAGATGAAAGATCAATCTATGCCATTGTTTGCCGCAAAAGTCCTTCTTTTACGTTTCCGAGCAATGGTTTTGCAATATTCGGCTGCATGTTGCCCGTCGGAGAGGCTACTACGTCGGCGTGACTGCAGCGTCATCTAACGGGCAACATGCGACGGGAAACATGCAGCCAAATATTGAAAAACGACGCGCGAGCGTCGTCTGTTTGGAAAGGAATTGCAGCTACCAGCCACAATTACAATTACAATTACATGTAATTGTAATTGGAATTGCAGAAATACAGAATTGCGCAATTACAATTACATGTAATTGTAATTGAAGATGTAATTAATTACCGATGTAATTAATTCCTGCCCAACTCTGCTGACTATAAATAAAACCATCCTGCTTTGCTGACTACATTCAGGCTGAATCTACTTCTTACTCTATGCTCCTTGAACGTTGCTCGACTATATTCGATCTTGTGCTTCGAAACGCAATCTGTGCACTGTGGGTTTAACGAATAACGAGTACAATATACTCGCCAGTTCAAACACAGTCTAATTCAGTTTTCTTCGATTCACCGTCCAATAACGTTATCCCGGCGGATTCAGCCTCGTTCCCCGGCACTCGAGCTTACTTTGTTCTACTGATTACGACCGGGTACAATCTACTTGGCTGGCCACACACTGATTCCTTCTACTTCCTTCGCTGTACTTCTTGAGAGTTTCCCCAAGCAGATGTTTCTAGCCCGGCTATTGTACACCTTCTTCCACTGTCTCGATGACTCTTTCCCGAGAAATATTCGTGCGCTTAGTCAATAAAGTATAAGGACAGAGTGACGTCAAGCTGGGAATTTAGAGACGTAAGTTCCCCCGAGCGATGTTCAATTTAATGATCGTGGTAGTTTCGCCATGTGTTAGGACCAGTTGGCTGGCTCGTAGCTATTCCGGCGAACTAATCCGAATTACTCCGGCCCACCGCGTATTTCTGCCACTTTGCCTTGTAAAAGAGCGGATTCGCGCGCCGCGAATCTCCCCTTTGACGATTCGCGTATCGCGTTGTTGAACCGCGGGGTTCTTTGGAATGACGAATAATTCGCTGTCTAACTGCGTTCCGCGGTAATACGCTACCACTTAAACGTTTCAATCCGCGAGGAGCGCTATTTAATCTACTTTCCATTGATACGGCTACCGAGCACATCTATGGAACCGGTATCGATAATTGCTGTGCTCGAGCAGTCTGTTTCTCGCGGAATACAGACACCGCGAAACGGATAGAGCAAAAATAGAGTCGAGGAACAGACGAATCGGTCTCGATAACACAGTAGAGAATCGGAACGCGGCTCCGTGCGGTGTTAGCCGAGTTAATTAGGACTGGCAGAGGTAACTTTGGAAATCTTGGGGAATTATGTACGGTTTTGGCGAAAATAGAGTTCGTTAATTAGAATTGATGTCCTCGCGGTTGATGCTCGAAGAGGATTGACGCTCGGAATCGCGTTACGCTGTCAGCCTCGCAAACTAATGGGAATGCCAAATAGCCAGTGGGTAATGCTAGCAAATTGAATACTCGGGACCGTCGAGTGGCCGTCTATCACTATTTTCCCGAACGGAACGCAGCTCGCGCGGAAACAGTCCCACGAGTGCAAGAAAATGGTCATGTTTGCGCGTTTCAGTCGACTCGAGGATGTCGACGATATGTGCATCGCGAGATAAACCCGTCGATAACTAACTCACACAGAATAATATGTGTGGGCAACGTTTACGTAGGATTACGTCGGTTAAACTGCTCCCTACGTAAATAGGCGAGCTCCTTCAGAGGTTCGGGTCTAACGATGCGCGAATTGGATTGATATTTAATTGCGGCATACGGAGCATTGAGCAGCTTCCTCTTATGATAATGTTGGAGCGGTTCTCCTTGTGCATTATGGAAGATTAAAGGTTGGCGCACATCGAGTTGACGCCGCGCTGCACAGTGCGGACAACGTGGCATATCTCACTACACGTGTATATCACGATGTATGATAAATTCCTTTGGCAAAACGTTTTATTAGGTGGTAATTGATATTATTAATCGTATAACAATAATTTTTATGCATAAATATTGTTAATTTTTTTTTAATTTATTAATTTTTTTTGTGAATAATTACTATTGCATTTACATTAGTAACCAAAGTTAGATTTTTATAAAAAATTTTACCATGTGTCGCACTCCCTAGAGTCCCAAAAATCAAATAATATTACATTAATTGTAAATAAGTGTTGCAATAATAATTCTGTATAATGGAAAATGCTCACCAAGGTATATGCAAATAATTATCTCGTTTGAATTTCATGCAAATGTTTATTTATAATATTTACAACAAGGTCACCGACCGAATTAACATTGGGTGACTGTTTAATCCGAAGCAATGGAGGTACGATAAATATGGTGATGATTGAGTTTAGATAGGACGAGAAACGATCGATGTGTATACCGAGTAGTTTAACATCAATAGAATTCTTTCGAAGAAGTTATTTTCTTGTCCGATCTGCCAATTGAATTGTCCTGGCGAAGTAGTTCGAGTGAACCTCTACAGAGTCAAGGAGAATGCAACAGTTCTTGGTCAGACGAGTGGACTACGTTGGTATGCAGTCAGCCAAGGAGATCAGGTCAGCCGCTAGCTCGACGAGTAGAATGGGAACGTCTCTTGTCAGTCAAGTAGAATTGATTCGTGCCTTGTACCAATGAATAGAGCTGCTTCGTATCTAATCGGACGAACTGAATGACATACCGCCGATACAATACGTTCTTCCTCGATATTAGAAAGTAGAAATTCGAACCTTTTATTGACAAATCAGGTCGGTGTGAATGTTCCAGTGTGGGCGCGAACATTCGCACTGTTCCCTTCGGACGTTTATTTCGTCCACCAAAAATTCATACTCCCCCAGACCGCAAATCCTCGATAAATTGACCAACAGCTCACCGTAATCGGCTGTCGCTGGACCGAAACTACTGCCATCGATCAGCAACCCAAGTGAAAATACTATCGTGTTATCAGATAGAGAATCATGATGGATAGATCCCCGAGTTGGTGATCGATGTCAGGATCTCTGGTAGCGCGACATATTGCCGGCCGGATTTATTATCGTCCTGGCAATGTCGTTGGCTTCGCGACATGTTGGTTCTGAGACCAAATGAAATTTTCTCGAGATGTCAGCGAGGAAATTTAGGGAAGCCGCCGGACATAATGCACGCAGGCGCGCACGCATCTTGCCAACGCGGAAGACAGAGGGACGCGGGATTGGTATACTAAATTCCCCAGGGTTGACACGTCTCGTCTTGGCTGGTGCTCGTTGCCGCATTAGCCGCGGGGGTGGAGCGAGGTCGTCGCTGGAAATGCAGCAGCATTTCTGCATTAACACACACACGTGCCAGCAAGGCTGACTTTCCAAGCTGCTGCGAGCAGAGGCGACGCCGCCGCGCCGTGATTCTTTCGCTGGCCCGTCGCCGCCGACGAATCCCCTTCGTGTGTTTCTAACGGCTTAGCTAAATGTCAAAGCGAACCTTGGTTCTACGAGAAACACAGCTGCACTGTCATTCCGGTTCAATCAAGCCGGATTATATCGAGCAAGCGTGCAATTAACGTGCGAGCTGTAGATCTTTGTAGAAAGCTCGATTTATCGCCAGCATTCGCTTCATACCGTTAGAAAATTAATTATTCGTTTGTGAGCTCTAGAAATTAGAGATACCCATTTCACGCGTAATTAATATATCCGTGCTGAATGTACTGAAGTACACGTGTCCACGTGTATCAAAATATACGGATAATACACGTATAACTGTGAAAATGAATATACGGGTACACGTGTATTATCCGTGTATTTTGATACACGTGTGCCCGCGTATTCAAGTACACGGATACACGGATAGTACATTGAAATATACAAGAGTTAACATGAGAGGTTTCGAAAATTAACAAACATCATAATTTCTGTTAGTAAACCTTAATCAATTAACTGATGAAGAGACACCAAAATCTTTACATTTTCCGGCAAAAGACGCTTCCTTTTTGCTGTACGTGTATTGAAAATAACGGATACCCGTATATTATCCGTGTAGCTCGATACACGTGTACCCGTGTATTATTTGCGTATTTCGATACACGTGTACTCGTTTACTTCAGTACCCGTGTATCCGTGTATAAAGAAGTACACGGATTAAAATACGGATATATATTAGTACACGTGAACACGTGAATACGTGTATCCTCAATACACGTCCAAAACCGTGATCTCTACTAGAAATCTACAAAATCTTCGAGGCGGAAAAGCCGAACAATTTAATCGACGCGCAAAAAATTATTATGACTTTCAAGCGGAATTAATCTTCGACGATCGTTTCCTTTTGTGGCTGGTTGAATTGTTTTCGAGAGCTTTCTTCAGGAGATTATCTGTGGTCTGGCTATTTCAAGCTCGACAATACGCACAGGAAATAGAGATAATACTAGAAAAGTACGATGGTATGGGGAATGTAAAAGGGAAAAGTGGTGGGGGTCGTGCTATTTTTACGGTTATACTACTAGCACCGCGAAGCTGTGTTGTTCCGTTTCCACAGCGACCCTCGGGTTGTGTAGCGCCGGTATTTTACGAGTTAATCGTGTTTATAGAAGGTGCACCGTTGTTATTAGACTTCTTGACTCGAGTGTGTTCCCTTCGTCGCTCGCAATTCTCCCCGAACCGCGCGCGTTCAATTCCGCTGATACTTTCCATTGCCTCGGCATGGCAGGGGGCCGTTCGCCGGTTAATTCAAACGATCACGGCTCCCAATCCGCTGTGGATTTAACGCGGACGCCGCACCGGGGCCGGAAATGAGGGCTGTCGGCGAATCGATCGAGGCTTGTTTGCCGAACGCTCGCGCGAGCCTCAGAGTCTGCCACATCCGCTCTCTAAATATGTTGGATAATATTGGATACGCCGTTGCATCCATATGATTTGCCGACCCTGCTGCGAGGCCGCTTGCACCTCGTTAACAAACTGATCGATTTTGATGGCAAAGATGCTTACGGCCATCCACTTCCATAATATCCCGGCGCTTTCATCGTTGTGATAACCTTACGCTGCCTGGTTACCTTGTGGAAATATTGTGAGTACAGCAATCAGCAGACCACGGATATTTCCGCAAAGAAAATGTTTATTTTCAGCTGTTCGATCGTAGATTCTTATGTTTTACTTATTGTTAGTCTCTCTGCGGGAATGCACTAATGCACTCCTTTCTTCCTCGCAGTATACAAATCTGCTTTGTTAGCGTTGCACGTATCTTTAAAGGCGCAGCTTGTTGCCGGTGACGTTCGTCAAAGGTGCGGAGCACTTTGTTTCGTTTCCGCCTCGGTTGTTGCGCCTCTGAGCCCGTTGTGGATGCAGGTGTGCGGGCGAGAGAAACGTTTTCTCCCCCGCATCCAAGAATAATGCCGAGTCCGGCAGAACTCGGTTGGCATTCTTTACAGTGGCGCTGAGGGAAATCCCCTTTTCGACCGCCATTCACTGTCGTCGCGCGCGCGGCGTCGTCGACACGTGCCATCGCGGAGACACATTTCTCCTCTTTCGAGGGAACAGCGAAAGGCCACGGGACACCGTAAATTCGACCTGCAGGGAATACGCAGCCGTATATCAAAGTAATCTCCATGCAGGTGCTCGTGGCAACGCGACGCGACGATACGGGAACGACGAACGAATAAACGATCAAGAAACCGTGGACAGAAAATTGTCTGGTCGAATCTACTAGTCCTACTCCTTCCATTCGATCAAATTCTCGTCCGAAATAACCTGCTGGATAGAGGGGGGCGGGGATCGATTCGATGGAGGCAAGCAAGGGTTCGGGGAAAAATGAGTGGACTCGTGACGGGAATTGAAAAGCAGCCGCGATGAATGGCCAGGAAACTGGCAGCGCCAAAGGGAAAGCGTTGCTCGTAATTACGAGGCACGCTCGAAACCGGAAGGGGACACGGGGCCAATTTCAGTGTGCCTCGGCCTTTTCATTTTGCGATGCGATAATGCCGCTTCCCCTTCGCTTGCTCCGATATTCTACGGAAATGTTCCAAACGTCCGATACTGGGCTGTCGTAATCTACTGAACTGATCGTTTACATTCCTCTCGTCTACCGGTCTGACATTATTTCGAGCTTGATTCCCCTTTTCATATGTTGTCCGATCATACGCTGCCTAAATCCACTGAATCGCGCGTGCACCGTTTCCGTAAGGGTGGATTTATAGTGGAGCAGCGAGGCGAGCTCTGTGCGGTGAAAAAAAAAGAACAAAGAAAATACATATGTACTTTATATATTTTTATGATATCAGGTTATTCCACGCTGTCTCGCTATGCACACTTTTCCTCTACTTTTCTTCACGAAAATTTTCTACATAGCTCAAACTTTCTCCGTGCTGAACAACCACGATTCCTAGTTATCTTTGTTTGTTGATGGCTGATTCTACTTCGTCTGATCAATGGCAGGCTTATGCGTGCGATTAATAACAGGCTTGAGCAACTTCGTCCGATCAAAAACAGGCTCATCCTGTATTGTCTGATCGCAATCAGGCTAATCCTACACTGTTTGGTCATACAGCCTGTTTCCTTTGTTTGCTCAAAGACATAAGCTACACCACGCGTCTGCTCAAAGACTGACTTATTCCACATGCTTGGCTGGAGATCAGTATATTCTACTTTGTCCGATTACACGTAGCACTGTTCCCGTTTTGCAGCGAAAGCTTGACTTGCTCCAGTTGTCCGGCCCAGGTCCGACATGTTTCACTTGTCTGCTCGTATGTGTCCGATTCTGCTTCGTTGGGTTACATCTCTGTTTTCGTTTTCATGTTCGCAGTGGGTGGAATTATGCGTCAATCATTCCGTCCACAAGTACAGTAATTAATTTCTTTTTCCACCGGTCTGACCAAGCACAGTGTAATTTCACTTGCGACCAAGAACTACTACTGGCTACGCTGCACAGTGGAGTATTTGGCCCGAAAAGCTGGCCAAAAGTCAATTCAAAAATTTTGTCTACAATATAAAATTTTTGCATTTTAAGATAGTTAAATATATATATACTATATATATTTAAATTTTATTCCCTCATGAAGTGTCATGCTTCATCAAAGATGGAGAGTTTCGTAGTCCTGTTTCTCTCAACTAGTCTCTGTATTACTGTGCGCACGTTAATGATTCTTCTATACCGGAAAGAAATGAATGCCAACTTTTCCCTTTACAGATGTTTTTTAGGTAAGTATGTTAGTACTTTACTTTCATTTAAAAATTATGCGCTTTTTTACTTGTGTTTTTGAGATTAGTGCTGTTAAAAGCTGACCAATAATTCAGTGAAATACATTAGAATTCAAATAGAATTTTAGTATGCTTCCAAGTGCGTCCAAGTGCTTGTTTTGGTGTCATTAGACGCGCCAAGGTTTCTAGTTTATTACATGAAAAAAATTGGTTGCTCCCTCGCGCTCCTCCGAATTTCCAAACGGTTTTTGTGGCAACGCTCGATACAATGTGGACTAAGGATGAGCAACCCGCGGCCCGCCGCACTTTCTCGTGCGACCCTTCAAAGATTTGATTACATTTTGACTTTTAAAAGTTCCTACAGTGTCCCGCAGCCTCATTGTACCCTAAATAAATTTCAAAATGTTGACATACATAATTTCTATTAAAATTACATGAATTTAGAAAAATTCCTGTGCGAGTAAGAATGGATGTAATATGTTAAAATGAAATAATATAAACACAAATATATTTATATAGAATTATAAATTTGTTTGCAAAGTTTCTATCCTACACATTTTTTTGAATTGCAGAATGCAATTTTATTCGTAAGAGCTCGGCGTAATAAAAACAAATAAAATAAGTTTGTTTTAAAAAATGGTTCCAACAAAAGTTGAGAATATTCTTTTTATAACAATTAATCAAGGTCACTTTGATTTTTTAAATGTTAAAATGTATTTTTTAGTTCATAATGTTGTAGCTGATTTTAAGACGAATTCAACGATATATAATATTATGACCTTGAGACCATAAATAACGTTGCAATAGTTTTGGCCAGCTTTTCGGGCCAAATACTCCACTGTGCGCTGTATCGACGCGACGCGACGGTCCGACAGGATACTTTAAAGTACGAAAATCTAATTAAAACGGTGTTTATATTGAATCTCGAGATTTTTCAAGCACAACGCAGATCCATTTAACTTAACGTTCGATCGAACGTTTATCCTTCATCGAGGGAACGAACGAGGGAAACCGTGTTCGTTGTGGCGCGCCCCTCGTAATGGCCGAGCAGCTCGTAACACGTGAAAGCCGTTTTCCTATCTCAGTTTCCCAGGTCGACCCCCAAGAAAGCTCAAGGACGCCCCGGCAGGAAAGTCAGGGACAAATTGACGAGAAGCTGACGGCTCGGCACGTAGAGACGAAGGACAGAGAAATCCCTCTGGGAGCGTAGAGTTTTCTGTACAGAGTGCGCCACGAGTAAATCCCTTGAAATTTTGATGCGGTGGAAATGAATTTGAGAAAAGGCACCGGAGATGGTTTCCGTCGTTGCACGCGGAAGTACGCTGACGGAGAAGCGAGTAGGAAGATGCGATTCCTCGCAGAGTCTGGCCTCGAGGAACGCAAAACGCGATGAAAACGATTCCGTTGAAAAATTCCGATCCTGTCGAGAATTAAATTATTTCCGTGCCAACAGAAACGAGCGTAAATAATTTGAAAACAGGAAATGGTTGAAAGATAAGGATAGAACACATACTATTAGCGCGAAAGAACATTCCCAAAGTTAGATACAACAGAAGTTGCAACGTATTTCACGTTGGAGTACTGCACGGCGTGTTACGTGGCACATTCGACTCCCACCGAACTGGCGAAGGTTCGGTTCCCCATCAACCGCCAACGATTTTCTTTCTCTGAAACTAACTCTAATCACCGGAGAACAACAACGGGAAACCTCTCTTCAGAAATATCCAACCGAATAAAAACATATTCCGACCACGTAGCAAGAATAGAAAATTCATTTCAGCTACCAGAGGATCCCAACGCGTTTCCACGGAATGCGGAGGTGGACAATATAGTGTGTGTTTGCATTCATGGATTTCTGAATCTTCGGAATCACGCAGGACGATGCGGAGAAGAAAACACAACCGTCGGCGCATGTGCCGGACATACGTGACGGATGATCACTGGGAAATTCAAGGGAACGGACGAGTTTCCCGATAGGCTGGGGACCGAATCCACGGGAACCATTTTCCGCGACGTGACAGGTGTTCGTGATTTTCGGAGTACGGGGAGAGGTAAAGAGGGGAGGGGAATGTCCTCTAAATATCAGTGGAAAAACGAGTGAAATGCGCTTTTCCCGTGTTGCGTGCTTTCACAGATCCCACCGTGTGCTCCAACGGGGAAACACAACTCTCTCCCTCTCACCCCGTTCGCTTTGAGGTCCGTCATATTTCTCCGGGGCTTTTCTGCCGCGTTTACGATGACGGTAAAGCTAACGGCCATCAGAGAAATCATTTGATCGTTCCGGGTCAGTCGTAAAGTTTCTACGCGGCGTTTTTCGAGGGCTGTTCGCTCGCCCAGGCTTTTGCTTATCGCCCGTCCAGTTCACGGTGTCACCGGGACTATAACTTCTGCCCACACGACTGTTTAGAAGAACTATATTGCCAATATCGTGTTGGGTCTCGAAAATGACCGTCCGGCTCTCAGGCAAACTGGCCTTTACGGCACGATGTTATTAAGATCATCGGAGATATTGCTCTTGGATTTCGTAGCGCGTAAATCGCAGCTGGGGGACTTAAACTGTGATAATCGTCGGGAAGTTTCGCTCGTTGGCGTGTTAACGGGACACCCTAGGGACTATCCTCGCATACCGAACGTGCCCTAATAGAACGTTATCGAACATGTTAATAGCGTTTCCAAATTTTCCTGACAGTATCGCGAGAAGTCTATTCAAATTCCCTGTAGACTGTCATACGATTCTCTGCAACAATGTTTCTTAAATTGGAAGGACAACGACTGAATCGGAGTTTTAGGGGATCCGAAGACATTTTATTCATTTAGATGGAATCGGTGCTCTGATATAGTTTTAGGACACAGAGGGTCGAAGAATAAGAAATGTCAGATAGTACAATGGCTGACCCAGTATTCGGTAGACTGGTGAAGACCTTCGCAGAGGTGTTACGCGCGTACGAGGGTGAAAAGTCGTCATCCCAGGCACCGAGGCGGAAATCTCGATATGCAGATTAGAAGGGTCGAATATAGAGGGCGAGAGCTCTGTCCAATCGGAGTTGAGACTCGGTTTCCAGCATCCATCCACTGCTGTGGAATATTCAATTGGTCTCCTGGTCGAACCCGAACCTGCCCTCTTCAACCCTCTGTTCAAAACCCTCTCTTCCCGCTGGACTAAAAGCCACTCTTTCTTTCGCGGTTCTTCGCGCTTCGTTTCGAATGCCGAGGGCTCTCTCTCTCTACCCATCTCTCCTTCTCTTCCCGGGTTCGTGAAGTCTTGCGAAAACAAGAAATCAACTGGGTTCTGGATGGAATCCATTGGAGAGGAGAGCTGGTCCGGTGTCCATGCTAATTTATGGATATTGCGTGGTGGTTCGTTAATAACCACTGTCCGCTGGGTCTGTTGGAACTTCCCTATGAAATAGTAGGTTCGCGAGAACACAGGAAATAGAGGTTGAATAAGTTCGAGTCTCAAGCTTCCACAATTTTATGCTTTGATAACTTGACTATGTTTACGTATCTACAATCTACAAGAACAATTTACTAATGAAATTAATTCAGCACGGTGGAAATAAAATGTGAAATTCTGTTGGTAGAAGGCATTCTATTTGACACTTTAGTTGCCGGACGTCCATTAACGCCAGAACCACCGGAGCTGTTAAAATGACATTTCAGTCTTCTGGTTTGGGTATTATTACGGTCGGGAATGTTCAACCCTTTTATTTTCTAGCAGAAATATAATGTACCTCGTTCGTTGAAATAATGCTGCGAGAAAAATCTACCTTCTCCTTCAAGCTTAGCTTCTGTCGTATTAATTAACTCGGTACAATTTATTTCATTAATGTGTTCTGGCAGAGAAATTATGAGACATGGTACATTTGTATAATCGTTAAAGGATGAAGTAGAAAAATATTCGAATATCCATAGAGTTTGGTCTATTCTATTTCTTGAAGAAAACAAACTTTATCAAAATGAAGAATCCAAAAATCTACATGGAATTAATATTCCCAAGACTTTGAAAGAGTAAGCACTATGCTTCTCTGTCCTTGGCACAAAGGATCGAAATAAAAGATCGCTCGGAGAATCGTACGCCGTGGGCATGGAAATGTAGAACTCCGTAGAACTTTCGAGTCACGAGTCCTTTCTTCGGGTTATTCGGCTCAGGATATGCAAACGACGAAAGTCGCCGGGTTTTCGAAGGGCCGTTGTCGGAATTAAAACCAGGATTGCCCTAAGGGGGCGGCCGGTTTTTCGACCGTGGGCCCGGTTGAGATTCATAACGCGGACCGCAAGGGAACTTGGCGTTTCTGCTCGCGAATTTTTCTCATCCCGTGCCTCTTGATTTCCATACATTCCGCATTCAGGTGCAAGCTTTCTCATTTCGCATTCCCTCTCGCCTTTCACTTGCAACTTCAGCCAATTCATCTTCCGCCATTACCATTCCCGACCGCCGCCAATTCCTCTTGTTGTTAACGGCGCGGCATTAACGCTAATTTTCGCGCACGCTGCCGCCATCCAAGTTCTCGTTGTTCCCTGTCTGCCGGTTCTTCGGATCCACTTTTACACAGTCGACGCCGCGACTGGATTCAATTTGCATACCGGGCCTGTGATTCGCGAATGATTTACACACGTTCCACCTCATTGCGTGGATCCCATACTCCCAGAGAAGTCGGGCTTCGATAGATCTTCGGGAGTACTCCCTTTTGAATATCCGACTTCACGGCCGACCACGTGATCGTTGTTCGAACCAACTTCCGAATTATACCCTGAGGAAACTTTCCGGGATCGAGATATGAAACTTAAAGGTCCTTGCCCACTAGACCGCACCACACCAGCACCGCACCAGCGTTTTCAGTGGCGCTCACCACTGTAACGGTCTGGATTAGGTTCGACGAAATCTGCGTCAAAATCAAAGAACTTTCGATAGAAATGAGATAGAGCGATGAAATTTTTTGGAATGAAAGCTGAAACTCTGCAGAATATGGGATAATTATGGAGATTGTGGTACGAACGTTTTTTAACCTTCAAAAAATTCGTTAAACTTGCACAATTTCAAGGAAATTGTGGTTTTTCCAATACCACGCGCGGAAAATTTTTTTTTTAACGTGCGACACATCATTTCCCGTAGATTTTTTCACGCTGATTTCAAATCTGGTTTCAAAGTTTATCTACGACCTCAGGATTTTGCAAGAAATCGATTTTTCTGAACACAACTTATGAAATCATTTTTTCGGTGAAATGATTTTGTGACCCACTAGTTTGAAGTAATATTGTATTCTCGTATATAAAACACATTAACAATGATCATAATGAAGTATTTGAACGTTTACTTAAAATCAGCGTGAAAAAATCTACGGAAAATGATGTGTCGCATGTTTGAAAAATTTTTTTTCCGCGCGTGGTATTGGAAAAACCACAATTTTCTTGAAATTGTGCAAGTTCAACGAATTCTTTGAAGGTTAAGAAACGTTCGTACCACGATCTCCATAATTATCCCATATTCTGCGAAGTTTAAGCTTTCAGTAAAAAAAAATTTCATCGCCCTATCTCATTTCTATCGAAAGTTCTTTGATTTTGACACAGATTTCGTCGGTTTGGCCCATAGTGAGCGCCAGTGAAAACGCTGGTGCGGTGCTGGTGTGCTGCGGTCTAGTGGGCAACGACCTTAATACGATTTCTTTGCAAAATCGTGTTCCACCTTTCCATCCTGTTGGCTTCGTTGAGACCGATATCTTCACAAAAATCCACAGTGCAGGTATTACCAAATAGCCGAGGTGCATTAGCCAGAGAACTTTCAATTTGTTTGTGTAACAGAATAATTAAATGGCACACACAGTTGGCTTCGAAAATGGGATCACCAGTAACAGCGTGGAAAAATTGCGGATCCCAGCGCGTTTCATCGTGCGAACAGCGAACTCAGCAGATCCCGTTGCTCGCCCGGCTAATAAAACGGCCGATCGAGCGATTCAGGAACGATAGTGTGCAGAACGGCGAGAAGGAGAGGACGGAGGGAGAGGGAGGGATAGACATAGCGATCTAAAACGAAGGAGGATTTCGCGCGCGTCGCGCTGTAGACGATATTATCCGCTTAATGACCGCGCGGATTACTGGCCGTATTTCGAAACGACTTCTCGTTGCCTTTGTTGTCACCCTGACGCCCCTTTCGCTAGAGAGCTGTGCGGCTGAACGGCCGATCGTTAATGTCAGCTACGCTGGAGATAGTTCTGCTGATCATTATCCACTTGCTAATTACTAGTGATCATTTATTGTCGTTTAGATGTGTGGGAGGGGGTCAAAATAATTTTATAAAGCAGAGAAACAGTTAATTTCATTGATTATGTTCATTGATCAGGCGCTATTTTGCTATTTGTCTGACCAGATTTGTCAGACAGATCCTATTTCACTGCTTATCTGATCATAACATGATCTATTCTACCGCTGTTTGCTCATATACTGCCCTATCTACCATTGTCTGTCCACACTCTCCTATTTTACTAGTGTTAGTTCATACACTGAATAATTATCCTACTGTCTGACCATATATTGCCCTATTCTACTTCGATCTGGTCCCACACTGCCCTAATCTACTACTGTTTGTATACACCTGAATCTACTGTTGGTGCAAGCATTGACTAATTCTCCTACTGCCTCCTCGTATACCATCCTGTAATTGACAACAGTGAATCGCCTCGTATAGTTGATTATCCGGAAGAAATAAGAAACGAGTCGTCCTTACATGTAAGTAATAGTTGCTGTAATACCGCAGAAATTGGCGTTTTGCCGGCGTAAAACGGGGACGATGACTTACGACGGCGTTCTAGACCTCAAGGCAGGATGCGGCTCGTAAACGGAAGGACGTTAGTTGCCGAATTAATAGTCCACCGCGAGATACCGGAACCGCAGTAAAACTTCGTCCTTCGTCCGCTCGGCTGCGCCCTCCTTTGTTAAGCTCCGACAGACAATAGTTTGTCAAGGTACCTGTTTCCTAACAACGACGTGCGAGTCGTGTGATCCCGTTTCCACAGTGGCAGCGACTATTTTATTGTGCGCCTGCACAACACACGCGATCGAACGTCCACCGAACAATTTCGTCTGGTTTAATAAAGTTCCTCGTTCATTTTAAGCTTTTTCGAAATTTCCGATCCTCCCGGTTCCTGTACATAAAAATCTCCAATAAAGTTTAACGAGATTTTTATTGGCCCGAGAATATAATCGGTACGACGAATTTTTATCGCTTCCAATTTCTGTTGGGTAAAGTGCCCAAATATGGTATAGTCGCCTGTTGTGGCACTACCTTGTATCTTGTAAAGGAGAAATCGCACTCCGGTGAGAAAATCCTCAAGAAATAGTTTATCATGTTTACTCAACAGTGTGCAGTGCATTCGCACCATTCCATAGATTTTAGTATCGATCCTTCGCAAGTTGTGTCTCCACGTGTTGAATATTTTTGCGGTTAGATTTTCGATTGTATCTTTTTCGAGGAAGGTAAGTGATTTTGAAATGTCTGAACATATCTGTAATTTCAGTTTATTTATATTAATGTTTGCCAACTGTTAGTTTGGGCTGAAATTCATTTTCTCTTTGATAGTAGCTGGTATTATCAGTCCACGTGGAGTTCCCAATATGGCACTACCAAGGGTTCCCTAATATGGGAATTATTGACCTTCTTGACTCTATTGACATTCTTGGTGCGGGTGTCAAATATGGCACTATGTGTCATATTGGGGACTCGAGGTGTACCATATTAAGAACTTCTTCCGCTGGAACCTGCAAAAATGACACCACAAAAATAATATTTTTCCCAAGCTGTATTAATTTCTGAACACACTTGACCCCAGAATCTTATAAAGAGGAAATGCATCTACAACTGGTAATTTTTTGGACGAAAAAGAGCATCCTAAAATAATCAAAAAATCACATCAACAACAAGTGGTTCGTATTTGGGCACTTTACCCTAAGTTAATCCATAAAAATTGACGCGTGCGCGAAAATCTGCTGACTGATGTTATAACAAACGAGCATGTGTCGAACACAAGGTATTTTTAGGACACACTGTACCGGGAACTAAGAGCCTAGATCCCAGCAAGGGGTGGCAAACGTAATGATTTCACTCGATCGACGCTTCCAAATGAATAGATCAAGATAACCACCTGGTCCGTCCCGGACTGTTTGCCCACCAGATGAGCCAAGAGAATGACCCTGCGCACTGATACCGATATCCCAGAGTCCTCTGGAAATATTTGCCGAGGCCCAGCAAATAGGTGAGGCAGCTCCAAGATAAATAAGGCAGTCGGGCTCCCCGATAAATGGGGTTCGTCCGATTCCGTCTGGTGAATGGAAGACGGTCGAAGGGCTGAAGGGACTTGACACAATACTGCTCCACGATCCCGCATCTTTGCAAGTAAGATTCAATGAACGGGGCTCTAAGATTCACCATAGCACTCCACTCTCTTGGTTTGCATACTGAGACATCAGGCCAGAAAACTTTCTTACAAGTTTTAAACAATCCGGCAATTTCTATTCTTGAATTGATTCTGTTCCTAATCGACGCTTGTTGATATCAAAAAGTTTCAATTTATTTAACCCCTTGCCGGACGTCTTTATGCACAAAAATGTCGTAGAAGGGAAAAGAAAATGTATATTATTTGTACGACCACATTTATTTTAATGCTTAAATATTGATTACGAACGAATCAAATTTTATTTCATCTAGAACGAAACGCGTAACATTCATATTTGTGAGACTTTGTTAAAAACCTTCGTCACGAGTCTGGCTCGTCGAAGCACGGCAAGGGGTTAGAAACGGTATTTGCACACGCGGATAAAATGTCGTGGATGTTGTTGGAGGCGGGTAAATCGCATTGTCCCCGTTCTAATGACGTACGACAGCACTTTCCAGGCCCTAATAGCTTTAAAACAGCCGGTGCAGCGTAACGAGGGCGATTAGACAATTATCGGCCGGCGTAATGCACGCGCAGACGTGATTCGATTCTTCATTAACGGTTTAAACCGATCCGCGACCGGATCATTCATCCGTGTTCGGTAAGCCGAAAACACCGGACTTCCGGTGTGACGCATTAATATGCTAATTATCGGGTCGTTAAGAGTCGGAGTACTCGCGGTCGCCCTATTCGCCCAATTAATATTCGCGAATTCGGTAAGGAGGTGGGGACGGTGTTCGACGTTAATGGAAAATTTAATTAGCGGCCCGTTTGTTTCGCTTGCTCGCTTAAATAATTCATGGCCGGCTGAGTTTCGCCGAGGAGAGAAGCGAAGAACGTCTCCGCGATATTAATGGATTAATCGTTCATTCGCTGCGGTTTCTTTCCCACCGTCTTCATTCTTTCATCGTTTTTTGCTCTTCTCTTGATTCCGAGTATTTTTACGCCTCGAGTGTCGCGACTCTTGAGCACAATGCACTGTGCTCGAGATGCACAGTGGAAGGTAGCATCAAGAAGCCCTCCATTTGAATATTTTTCGTTTTTACCGCTTCTACTTGAATATTTAGTGGGATATTTCAGCATTGTCGGCCTGGACCGTTGCCATTCCTCATTTCCTCGGCTTAATTGGATTTTTGATGTTACGTTGACACAGTGGTACAATACTTTATACAATGGAAAGGTTTCTGAAAGTCTTTATAATGGTAATAGATGGAGCAGGACTCGATATTTCGAGTATCAGTTTCAATTCGTACAATTAGAAACACTGTGGAACCGAGACCTTGCCCTCCAAAGGATCCAGGACCGTTTAATCACGGAGCAAAGCCGCGCAACCCGGTATCAGAACGACATTTCGTGTTTACAGAGGGGGCGCAGATAAAGAGACGGTAATTTCAGTCTAGTTACGAGATTCGTATCGGTCGTAGGAACGTTCCCAGAACCCTCTTATCATCCGGGAATCCTCTCGCAGGCGGCACCCTATCAGGAATCTCGAAAATGCCGAGTGGACCTTCGCGTGGGTCTTAGACGCTCATCAGGGTTCGATCTCTCGGAAGGAACGTCGTAAAACGTACCCTCGTCCCATTGAAATTTCAGACGTGGGGACCCTCTGATCCACCATTGGTCAATGGTTGATCCTTGAGGTCACTCGAATCGACGAATCAAACTTTTCGCAATAGAGACCAGGCAGAAGTTCAATTCATCGTGCTGCGAATTCGCATCCTGGTGATACAAATCCGAAAACGATTTTAAACGGGACTGAGTAAAATTGAGTAAAAATTCCGTTCGACGATGATTCGTCGATGATAGAAAGGGTTCAAGGTAAAGTACCAGGAAACAGATTCGCCTGTTGCAAGTTGCATCCCGTTCCGGTTTAATTTTGGTGTTGGTTCAATCAGGAAGCGTTGAATGGCCGCCACACACCATTCAATGATGGAGCCGGGTCAAAGATCGATGCTCTTGTTTCCCGGTGATGGGGTGTACCGCGAGATAGTCCGGCAGGTGATGGTTCTGGTTCCCATGGAAACCAGACTTGGCCCGGTTTTCTCCTAGGTCAGGGCCAGAGCCTCGTTCCTGCGCCCTTTCTCTCCCCTATCGTCGCGAACCCTGTCTCGTGAACGTAGTCGTTGCATAACAGGTGTGTGTTTACCTCCTCCCGATTCTTTTTGTCCCTCTCTCTGACATCCCTTAGTGTATTCTGTCTTCTCCTACCGTCACAATAATAACAGCAATTTATTTGACGGTGATCCTTTCATACAAAAGAGGAGACACTGAGGAGATATCGAGGACACGGTGACGCACACGGAGTGAACATAAAAGAAATGCATAGGATTGTAATAACGCCAGGTAGACTAGAAACCGTTTAGAACAAGAAAAATATGTAAAAAATACTTTTTAAAAACCACGCTTATATTAAAATGCACTAAAAAGGAAAAAATAATTTTTTTTAGGCATTGGTGACTATAAATAAAAGCGTGGAGCGCCAAACTATATTGACGTAAGCTTCGTGGCCGCTCCACGCTTTTATTTATAGTCGCTAATATGCCTAAAAAAATTATTTTCTTTATTATTTTATTTAGTGCATTTTAATATAAGCGTGGTTTTTAAGAAGTTTTTTTTATATATTTTTTTATTTTCTACTTTTTAGTCTGTTTTAAATGGAATGCAAGATATAGTAATACTGGTATAAAATAAATAGTAAGATATAGAAACGCAAGATATGTAAAATGAATAATAATTCATAGAAGATAATGAAAGTAATAATGAAAAAATATGGAAGATAAATTCCTCAAAAATGAAAATGATTTCTTTGATCTCTATTCTGATATTATATGTACTGAAAATGTTTGCATTGTATGTAGTTTAGCCTGTATATTGAATTTTAATGTTATTAGAGTGTTCAATGCGAATTTCATTCTTTCTTGAAAATCGGCCAATAAAACCGTTAAATGTGAATCATATAACAAAGCAATAACTTTAATCATTATTTCCATTTCTGTCCCTCTCCTGTCAGTTTAATCCAATAAAGTTCTTAATTCAGAAAATGGATTTTTGTTTGACTCCGGGGCTTGTAAATTACACTCTGTTTACACAAACGTCCGTCGAGTGATTACTATAAATCATTGAAGCTGCTAACGTTCCATTAATCCCATGTGACAATTTTTTTAAAGTTTATCTGCACGCTGAAAATAGTTTTGCAAACAGAATATTTTCGTTGTCAACATTTGACAAATGTGTAACAAGTTATTATAAAATTATGAGTATCGAGTGTGTATACCGAGTAATAATATTCTACAAATACGGGTAACATCGTCTCCCGTTACAAGAAACAGAGTATCCACTGCCAGGCATAATAATTGGTTGTGTTCAGAGTGAAACCGCAGTTACTATTTCGGTGTTTACAGCCTCGTAAAAATAGTAGGATCAGAAACTTTATTGCGGTTTTCATTACGTGTGTATTTATGTTTGAAGGTTTATGAATTGCCACTCTCGAGCATTGGTTTGTGGCTCTAACGATAAACTTATACCATGTGACGCAGTTCAAAATAAATGTCTTTGTTGTGCAGCATCCAGCAGGTTTGACGATCAATTGAGCATCGATGAGATCGTGTTAGATCACATTTAGCAGAACATAGAACGGTAGAGAGCCGCGAAGCGAGTGAAGACGCGGTCGGTACTAGAAACGCGATTCTATTTCGGCAGTGTCGCGTGCCACGAATGCCACGATCCGGTTCCGTCGCATCGCTGACACGATCTTTCATGCGACATGGATCTAAGGATCATCGCTGTGTGAATATGAGGACCGTAGTCCCGTCGAGGAATTTCGTAATTAGGTTTGAAGGATTGCGTTCCACCGAATACTCTTCCCCTCGACAAAGATGTAAACTTCCCCTACCAATTAAATAACTATCAATTAATAATTTTCCCCGAGAGCCTCATTCATTATTCAAAATACAGCGATTTAAAATTTCAACGAACTGCCTGCACATCAAAAAAGATGACGGCGAACAGATAGAAAGAAGAGAGTTAAACGGAAAATTACTATCGCGCGAGCGGAAGGCAGTATCGCGTTCTATCGATGGCGGAGCGTTTCCGTTGCTCCGAAAATTTCGCGAAGCCCATAATGCACCGGGCCGGCGATGCAGTTCGTTGAACCATTCTTTTCTCTCTCTCTCTCTCTCTCTCTCTTATTCTTCTTCTTCTCCTCTATTTTGCTCTTTCTCTGTCTCGGTCGCGGACGTTATTTACCGTCGGAAAAAAGGAAGTATTACTTACGGTTACCCATTCGCCAACAATTGCGCCATAAACTAACTTTCTCGGACTTCTATTACCGTTACCGGTCCGGGCCATTCGGCTGCCCGCATTTTACAAACTTCCCGCGCCCTCCTTCTTTTATTTTCGGTTCTGGTTTTTTCCGTGTTTTTTCCCCTCAATTTTCGAGACGGGGCTCTCGAGAGACCTGAGAGCTAGTGAAGTTTACGCGATATTTTAAGACGAAACCCCCGAAAACAACTCGATTCCTGCTAGCCGGACACTGGCCGACCCGGATCGATCGATCGTAAACTTGACTTATCGAGTTACATGGAACGCCGCGCCGCCACGGCTCGACCGCTGACGATTAACTTTTGTCGAACGTTACAAATTGTTCACGTGCCGCTGAACTTTCACATTCTTCATGATACAATCCCCAATCGCTGCGCATCGTTATTAGAATTAGACAGTCAAATAAAAAATTGAAAAAGTATAGTCACCTTTCTCAGTCACAAAATAACAACGAAATAATGAATAAGTGAATAGGATATTTGTCAGCAAACGTTCCGAATAAAACCCGGTGGTGATTTACCTGGGGTATCCGGCTGACGACGAAGAATAGGTGAAACTTGGAGGGGATGAAGACGGAAGAGACTGGGAACGAGACACTGGACCTGTGTTTACTCAGTCACGAGCACGGAACCGTTCGCTACGCTTCGAGACCGGAAGAACGCAAGTGAAACCAGCAATCGCAACCACGAAATTGTCTCGTTCCGAAAAACCGTCGGTTCCAATCCCGTCCGCGGTCTCTCCACTTGTGAATCGATTTTTTTTTAATGGTGCAGTGATCTCTCGACTTCGTCTTCGAAATCGAGTGTCCGACATCGATATTTGTTATTCAGTTTCCTGTTTCCTCTCCGACCCTCATCTTTTCTATAATTTTCCATGCACAAGCTATTTCTCACACTCGGTCCCACTTTTAACCAACGCAATTTTCCGTCTTTCTTCTGTATAGCTTCTATATATAGAGTGACTCGCGAGAAACGGAACACCTGAACGTCTCGACTTGGACCTAGAAGCACCAGTAATGCTTTGAGCTTAGCAGAAACAGCTTCGGGTAATTAATTCCCGGCGACTCTCGCCGCCAAAGTTATTTCCAAACCGGTTTCATGCGTTTGCAGCAAACGTAAGCAGGGACCAAAAATAACAGTTGTTCTAAAGTTTTCTACGATAAAAATCATTAATAAAAAGTTGATTATTATTTAAATTTAAGATAATCTACACAAAATATAAAGAATGAAATTCGAAGAACAAAATTATTAAAAAATATCAATTTTTATACTTTTTGGTTACAAGTAAGAGTTATTGGTGTCCAAAAAAAATGGATCATCTTCGATAACTGTTATCTATGAAGAAAAACTGTTTCGATTGCTCAAAGTAGTTATCGATGAGAGAAGTTTATTTCGATCGCTTATAACAGTTATTCATGAGAGAAATTTATTTCGATCGCTTATAACAGTTATTAATGAGAGAAATTTATTTCGATCGCTCACAACAGTTATGGATGATCGAATTTCTTTTCACTTGTTCATAATAATTATTGATGACAAAATTCATTTCGGTTGTTTATTTAATTATTGAGTTGTCTACTCTTTTTCGGATGGAGCAAGTCTGTGAAATTCACTGAGAAGGTTTCGTACAACAAGACGAATCAACAGACCATAAGAACAACACAAAACCTATTTGTTGAGTGTCTTTATTCACGGGGAGAAAATTTGAAAAAACTCATTTTTGTCACGTTAAATCTTGATTGTAGCAATTAATTTTATGAATAAAAAATTTATGAAATAATTGATTGTCTACCATTTGAAATTTGTACTATTTAATAATAACTGTTACAAATTTCAATAACATCGATAACTTTTCTCTAATTGATAACTGTTATAAGTGATCGAAATGAATGTCTCTCAACGATAACATTTACCAACAAGAGAAAAAATTGTTGGTTACTTATAATCCTTATTTGTAACCAATACGATTTTAGTCGACGAAATACTTGTTATTCCATGACTTTTTTTCTTTTTGGTTATAACAGTTAGGGTCCCTGAACGTCGTACTTTTACTTCCAATTCACTAGAATTTGTGATACTTCATATATTAATAAACGTGAAATTTGTTTTTCATACGTTAACCAATAGTTAATATCGAACATTTTTATTTTCTAATTTACTAACATTTCATCGCATGAATATCTATGTTTCGTTTGTCTTAAATAATAAATACTGGTATCTCAACCGCTTTTATCCAGTAGAGGATTGTTTTCGTTATGGAATTTTCTTATTCGATTTCTGTCCCAGCTCCGCGTCCTCAGCTTCTGAATCGTCGTCTCTCGAAGTTCTCCGGTTTCTCTTTCACAATCTGTTCGAAGGTGCGCGGAAATAGTGAAACGTTGGAAAGCCTGTTCGAAAACAACCGTCGTCGCCGTGTTTTCATCGGCGGATCACGATGTCATTACGAAAGCACGGCCATCCTGGAAATAACGAAAGCTCCGGAGCGAAAAGCACGAGGTGGTAACGCCGCGGGATAGTCTCGCCGACTCGTTGGCAACGGTGAGGCTCGTTTATATCACAATTATGCGCCGACAGATGCCCCGTGAAAACTTCTCATTGAAACGAATACTGCGTGCAAACTTTAAACGTTACCACCGTCGCGTCGTAGTCTTTATTATCAATCTTCTTGGATGATAAACTGAACATTAGAACTTTACGACCCGTGCAGGACTGCTCGTTACTCATTTTTCTTTCAGTTCCAAGTTCACCGAGTTCTTTCCAAGATTTTCGAATTTCCTCGAATTCCAACACTTCTCGTCCACCTTCCTCGAGTTCTACTGCATCGAACGTCCTCGTCCCAGCGCGGCGCGTCCTCGAGTTCCATTAAACGTTAACAAATCTTGTCGCAAGTTCCTGGAACAGGCACCAGCACCGTACACGGTTCATCGTGTCGATAAAGCCTTCGGCACGGACTATCCCGAGCTTTTCGAGAGCATCGAATAAATAGAGCGTTGCGCCGAGACCGGATCGGAACGCATTGAAATTCCTCGCACTCGGTCGATCACGGAGTTCCAACCAGAGTAGAAGGGGAACTTCCGCCACGAGTTTCCGGGAGCCTGGTGCACAATCGAGTCACCGAATTCGACTCGTCCCTTCGTTTTCTCGCGCTTAAATCGCCCTTTTCGAAGGGCGAAGCCTCCAGGCAATCCGCGAACTGAATTTCCATCGAACGCTGCCGCCGACGTTGCCGCTGGGCCAAACTTTATCCACAACTTTTCGAGTGGCTCTCGATGATTAGCGTTAAACACGAAGAAAGTTAGGGAAGCCTCGACTTCCCGGACCTGGCAGTAAGCTTTTTAGAGGTAATCGAATTCGTCGCTTCTTCCAAGACTTTCGAATCATTTTAGGGGTAATTGTTGCCCCCTCAGTTTGATGGTGTCAACTCACGTGATTTAATCTGTATTCCTCCGTAATCAAATTACCGACAAATTTCATGTCTCCTCTGGGCCACGAGAATGTTGGATACTTCGGAACATTCAAGTATGATTTTAAAATACAATTGCGTTAGGAGTGATCAAAATCAAGGGAAATTCCGTGGAACGACTGTGAACATTTCACGCATCATTTCCGTTGCGGATGTGCTGTTTTATTCGTGGACAATGTTAAAACGTTCTGAAGGAACTCCTTTTTTCCCTTTTCCGTGCTAATGCGGCCCGAGCATTGGAAACTCGTGCAGATTCCAGCGTCATTTTATTCGAACGTATTTGCGATACTGAATCGATTATTGAGAGCAAAGGGAGAGAGCAAGAGAGTGAGAGAGGGGTATGAAAGGGGTGGATCGGGGTCGCGATTCAATTTCGACGGGAATTTTATATTCCACGAACGATCCTCGATAATCAATGAAATGCCCTGGGATTCGGGAATTAAAATGCTGTCTTTCGAATCATTTAGATCGATATCGTGTCGGCGAAATCTCGTTTACGATCGAGGATCCGTGTTTATCGCGGGAACCGTTATTTTTCTATTTAGTTCGAACACGACGAACGCGGATCAAGAATATTTAATCGAGCCGCGCGGGTTGATATCTGAAAAATGTTATCCGCACCAGCTGACTAATTAATTATTTACGCGAATTTTCGTGTCGACACTTTAACCCTCTCCGAATTGAATTTTACATTGAAATTCGTCGCATTAAATGTTTAATTCGTTCAAGCGTCTACTTTTGCCGTAGTTTAGTGAACGCAACCAAACGAGACCCTCTGGATATAATTTTCCGCGGAAATTGGCTATTGAAAACCGTCGTAAAAATCATTTTTAACGCGCTTTTCCCGGCCCGACGTGTCGACAGCTCGGCAATTAGTCGATGACAGCTTTTCACGCGATCCCCGGACATTTTTCACGGTTTCTCCTTTCCGGAATTTTTCACCCGGTGCCGAGAATGAAGGTTAGATCGCAAATCACCTCCTTCGAGGCTCGATTAATGGTTCGTCGAAACCGGGAGCGTGGCCGCAGCGTAATTGGCGAGTTTTCGCCCGAGAACGACCTAGGACTTCAGGTATTTATGCAAATCGTCTGGGGATCGTGTCGCGTTCTATCTTCGGCTGCCAGCAGGTGGTGTCCCGATAAAGGCTATAATGGTCGGTTTTCACGCCTGCGACGCGACGTATCGTTTTCGCGAAGCATATTAAATCCAAGCCGACCGACGCGATTTATGACCACTTCTTTCTCTCTGTCTCCCTCTCTCGCGCGCGGTAAAACGATCCACGAAACTCGGGGGGGGGGGGGGGGGAAAAGCTCGCCTCGAAAAAGATGTCTGACGTTATCGATTCGACGTGCCGTTACCAGGCGAGAAAGTTCATTGTAAATCGGATCGCGATCGCCCCCGGGCTCCTTTCACCCGATTTCATTGAATTACGGCAATTAATTATTTATACGACTCCGGTAATGCTATCACGTTTATGCATACGCGTTTATTCCTGATTACGCTGGCCAATACCAATTTTGATTTCGATAATCGTTTAGCGATTCCCATGGATATCGGTGCGTTGCATACGAATCCGCGAAAGTGGTTTTTCGTTATCTACCTCAGTCCGTGGGGAAATTTGATTTTGGGATTGTAGGGTTTTTGAAGAGATCATAAGGAGTATAAGAAAGGGATAGATGAGGTGTGAAACTTAAGTGGAGAAACCCGGTATGGTCGACCAGATTTGTTTCGTTTTTTTTTCAGTAAGAAAAATGGCCGATAAGACTGTGCGGCTCGAATAATTTTTTGCCCCGGGGGTTTTTCGCTTGTTGGAGGGATATTTACGGCGTGCAATGAATAATCCGCGATGTTTGTCTATCCGTTCCCCGCGCGCTCCTCCCCGAAAAACCGAGCGTCCCGCTAAATATACGCGTTCGAATCTATCTCTGTCGACGCGGGGGCGGCGTGAGAACGGCTGCGAGAGATAGAGGCTATAGATAGAGGCACGTGTCCGGCGACAAGCGCGAATCGTTCCTCCATTGAGAAAGAACCGCGAAAAAATCTAGTGGACGCGATACCGACACGATCCGGCATTTTGTCCGCGTGCTTAGCCGTGACATTCTTGGCAGCGGCCAGCCTATCAATATTTCCGTCGCTGCCGTCTATTCTGGAACCGGCTGAGCCTGCGAACGGATAGCAGCGCTGCTTGTCCTCAGGTGGAAAACCTCAAATAACTGGGAAATCGGTGCAGAGCATATCACACGATGCGATAGTCACAACATATCAAAAGTAGACTATTCTCGCGTATAATTTAGTGATTCTCCAATTTCGTGGCGCAACACATTCGTTAGAAGGGAACAGATGTCCCCACTTTCGTTCCCAACGGGCTGATAGCTTGCGGCTCAGCGAGGATGAAAAATGGAAGCGACATTCGCGGAAGGGCCAGGTTTCCGAGGCAAAGGACAACGGGGCGGAGCAGAGATTGCAATTTGCAAGTCGGAGTCCTCTAATCGAGACGGACAGCGGGAAAGGGGACCGGGCAAATTGAAAAACGGAAGTGGCCCGGGTTCCTTGGCCACCTTTTTAACCACCGGTCGGCTTATCCGGCTTTGGCGCTCCGCGCTGATGAGAACACAAGACGAGGAACAAAAAAAAAAGAACGCGACGAAAAGGAGAACGTAAACACGGCTCCTTTGCTCGTCGAGATAGCGACCTAATGGAATTTCCAGCCCAGTTTCGAAAACAGCGCACGTCTCGTGGAAACGGCCACCGACCATTCGGAATTTGACTTTACCCGACGGCACGGATATCGTGTGGATCTTTCGAGAAGACGCCTGTCGACACGGACCCGGCCACCGCGCCGGCTCGTTGTAAACAATGGAACTTCTTCGAGAAAGTTTCGGCATTGCGAAAGGTAAACGGCGCACGCCGCCGCACAGTGGTCCGGATCGAAGAAGTTGGTGTCATTTAGCTGAAAAATCAACTTTCTCATATCGATTTCTAACAAAGTTGTATTGCTTCCTAAATGTCAATCAACCTCGAAAATGAAAAAATTAATGCAGTTTACCAAGAATTGTAATTAGGACGAAAGGTAGACATTTAGAGATAGTACTTTTCACCAAGAAAATTGCTTATCTTCTTCGAGGTGCCCTGATCACACCACTCAATATTTCTTATTTCTTCTTTGTTTACGATCAAGTGTACTCTTTTGTGTTACAAAATTAACATCGACACTAAAAGTTATTGTTCACAATATGTTAAAAATTAATATTCAATGAAATAAAAAAATTGGCCGAATTGTTTACATTTGACAAGGAATATCTAGAGAACCCTGGAAAGGCTTGTTTTATAACAAATTCGATCATTTTCAGCATTCTTTCCCGTATATAATTGTGCCAGAATATTGTCCGACCTCCCCCTACTTTGCAAGTTATCATTGTTCAAAGCTGTCGATGTTACTTCGCGACGAGTTTCGCTTGCGTAACTGATCAAATGTCCCAAAATGTCTTAAAAAATATCAATGAAAAGTTAGTAAAAATTATTGTTTAACAAATGCAAAAAATATTTAATTATCTCCAGGTAAGAATTACTAATTTTTTAATATTTCTGGTGAAAATTTCATTGCGACATCTCTAATAGTTCAAAAGTTATAACAAAATGACACCAACTTCTTCAATCTAGACCACTGTGCGCCGCGATCATGCGGAAAAACGAAGTTTCTGCGAGCTGAAGAAGAGAGAGAGAGGGATTTCCTCTCTGTCTCTCTTAAGCATCTTGTGAATTTTGGAAGAAATAGTTTTCAAAACATGTTTTGGATGTTTCGGTAGCCATCCGAAAATTTTTCGATAAGCCGATCAACGTGTAATATCGCTCAAGAGATACGTGACTATGAATACGATCGTCATTATTAATATCTGATCGCTAAAATCCGCTTAATCGGTCCCGACGAAGGTAAACGGCGCTCGAAACGCATCCGCATGTATAATTAATGCCAGGCCGAGTGATAACAGGGAATAATGCATGAGCCTCTTTACCTTTTGAGGTGTTATACGGTGTATAGTTGAAACTGAAACTTTCAACTGTACCCTTTTCTTGGAAGCGTACTAAATTCGTCCTTAAAATGGTGAAACGAAAATTTGCTCGCGTAATTAATTGTCTGCGAATATTCATAATAAAATGGTGCTTGATATTCCGACGTAATTTTCATGTTAACTACGTTGTCATAGTCTACGGGGACCTCGAATTTTTTTCTATCGTTAGGCGAAGCTTCCGAGGAAGCATCACCGGTTATTTTTCCCGGCGTGGTGCCTAACAAAGTTTACTGTCTGCGATATTAAAGCGGATCAGGTATCCGGGACATTGTCAGGCACGACTCTCTTTTTTATTCGCTGCGCCGCGCCGCGATAACGAAACATGTAAATCTCCGCAAGTTCCTTGTCGGTGCCGCGTCTCTGTCGTGATTGGAAAACTCAACGGAGCGTGTCGTTCCGTATAATGAAGTGCCATATCACTGACGGGAAACGAACGGCACAAACAGATCGATGTATCACAGACTCGCACGCTGAACTTTCGCGTGTACCGTTGGCTGCTGGCACGCTGTCTGGATTCTGCCGCCGCGAAATTTATTCCGTGATGTATTCGACACGATACCGCGGCTAGTAAACATTCTGTCTGGCCTTTTCGATAAAGCTAATTGCCATTCGCAAGTTCGAATGCGCAACTTCTGCTCGCCACGCTTTTCAAACAGTTTCAAACGAATTTTTACTCTTTTTCTGACCATTTTCGATTTATTCTACTTGCAACTAGTGTTCACAACGAAATCTGCATCTACAGGAAAATTTTATGTTTCAACCATTAAAAGCAGTAAAAAGTTATTGATTTAGCGGAACTTTGTCGGATGCCAGTGATAAAATGCACCAGTAACCTATATGAAAAAAAAATCGATGCTACAAAACAGCGCCGTATTGACTTTTAGTGCTAATGCAAATGGACAATGTGAAGTGAAACTTTTCGATGAGAAGTTTTCATGAAAGCTCGTCGAACGCACGCTATTGAGGTTTGCTTAACTTGTCTGTTCGTAACATGCTCTTTCCACTTCGGCCAGTGTTTGTAAATATTGTCGATGGTGTTCTGCTGACTAAACTCCACAATACGGTTACGTAAACAATTGTCCGGGTACAGGAGGTAAGCAAATATTACGAAATTACGACATGAACCCCCTTCGAATTTCAACAGCACTATATCGTGTTTCATTTTGAACAATATTGTCTTCCACCAAAACTAACCAATTCAGCTGTGGGACGATGTCAACGAAAACGTACACTTAAAGGCAAAAACTGTTATATCAGCGAAATGATGATTCAAACTTCCCCTAATTTGATATGCGCTATGTCCTGATCGATTTCGAACGAAATTCCCAGCGGTGGCAACGAGAAACGACCAGTTTCTCGTGAAGTAGCTTATGAGAAAGCTCCAATTTCGCTCGACGAGCTCGCTAATCGAAAAGCTCGCGACACCAGGCTGACGCATCGTAATGAAGCGGCCGTATCGATGACAATAGGGCTCGCGGAAGACGATGCCAAGGGATGCTGGGTATCTGGCCGCACGGTCGAGCACGTGATTAATTGCTCGATTCTCCCGAAACGCTGACTAAACGGCTAAGAGAGCGAGAGAGTGATATAGAGTGAGAGGGGCCGAGGCATCACCCGATGACGCCACGATATCAATAACGAGCCGCGTGAAAAGGAGGCCGACTTCCGGCCTTTCAGTGGCCTGTCAACCATCAACCGACGGAGTCAGCGGTTCCTTAGGAGGAAATGAAAGCCGACACCGCTTCACCGACTTCCAAAGATGACTCTGATCGCCGAAACAACGGCGGCGAAAGTGAAACTCGTATAGGCGCTTCAGTGTTTCGTGAGAAAGGGGTAGATCCAGGGCAAGGGGTTAATGGAATACAGAGAGTGACAGCAGAATTTTTTGTGTAACGATCTGGGGTGCGTGATAGACGAGGGTGATTTAATCTATTAATCGAAGGGCTGGTTCCTGAGTCGGTGTCCAGATGTGTGATTAAGGGCTGATTTAGATTGATCGGTTTGACTTGGACAATCCTGGTAGGATATGTTCAGGAGTGAGCCTTGTTTGTCCTATTCAACATATGTTTGTTATATTAATCTCATGGTTCGACATTTCCAGTATCGGATGCAAAATTTCGTAGACTCGTCTAGCAGCTACCCTCAGGTGGTTTATTAATTGGAATGGCGAAACGTCCGGTGGTGTTTCGTAAGGGATCAGCGGCGACGTTTCATTGGGTTTGTGCACACGCCTCGGGGACCGTCTCGAAAGAGGAATTGTCCGGGCGAGTAGTCGTAGAAGAGCGGCATTCAGCAAGGCCGCTTATGCCGCGCGAGCGGCGCGCAAGAATCGGCTGTGTGCTCGCCGTGCAAGGAGGACGCGTCGAACGAGAGAGGACGAGAGGAAACCGGAGAGGGGGTTGGAACGAGGGGGTGGTTGCGCGAGGGTGGAAGAGAACGGATGTCGAGTGGAACACATGCTCTCATGCGGAAAGTCTCGTCGTTCTGTTTTTGTCCTCTCTGTGTCGTGCCGGAGAATGCGGCGCGGCTGGAAAAAGGCGAGGCGGACCAGGTCGCCGGCTTTTTCCGCTAACCCTCTAAACGAAGGAATTTCGGGACGACTCGAAATTCGGAATTAGAGCAGCGCTTAATTACGATCGTAAGCTACCACGGTTTAAATTATCTACTATAATTGATCTTCGTTAAATAAAATTGCCGAGTGAATTCGAATTAATTGTCCCCGAGGGTGGCTCGCCAAATTAAGGGTAGCTCGCCACCGACACCGACACGGCCAAATGAAAATTTGCTGTGAACTCTGTGGACACAATTAATTGTACAAATCGGGAACACGCTATTGTTATTGGTTGCCAGAATTTACGGACGGATTAAACTTTATCGACGAACACATACCTGCTTTTTTAAATTGACACTTTCAATACGTGTGAAAAATAATTTATTTAAATCGTGAATACAACATTGGGTTTTATTTTTCAATATTTGTGGAAGAATTCATACCAGTGGTGGAAAAGATGGACTCATCTTTCGACATTAGCAGGATCGTGTAATGAAAATGTTCGTTTTACAATTTTTTGGACGGAATATTTTACCTCAGAAATTTCTGACAACCTTTCTCTGGATTTTTAGTTTGAAGAGTCGGGGCGGACGAGTTTTCTGTAGGATTCACCGGGTTCTAGCCGCGATGATAAAGATTTCCACCCTTTTTACACGCTTTTGTCTACGGGAGTATTTATTTCTGTCCCATGGACCGGACCGACGACAATGGAATCCGTTGCCAAACTGAAAAACCCCTTTCATTTCGCCGACAATCGTTCCAGGCGTTCGTTCCGCGACTTGGCACCGATTTCTCTCGCTGAAATTCGGTGAAAGTGGGGGTGGGTCACGGGGAAAAAAATTAACGGAGTTACTGTCGGTTTGGTCTCGCGGGCGTCGAAAGTTTCCCCGTTGCATTTCAACCCGAGCTCGTCTGTCTTCCGACGCAGACTGTTCCCGAGTCCCAACGAATGTCGCCATGTTTGGAAATCGACGGGGAAAATGGGTCGCCGAATAAATTAACGCGGTGAAACGCTCCGCAAATTTCGTCCTCATAGATACACCATCCTTCATTTCACAATATAGCGTTACGTTTCACAATTCATCCTCGTGGACACAACTTTTTAACGCGGTTTCATTACCATTTCCCGTATGTAGGTCACGATAATTTCACATATAAAGTTAACAAGTATTTATAAAGTAGAATTAGTCTGTGTTCGTAGATGTTCAGACTGCAAAGGTGTTAAGTAAAGTAATATGTAAGTAGAAACTACCAGCAGCTGCCATACAGGGATGAAATAAAACCCATATACGTTTCACCTAACACTGCTACATACAGTGAAATATGTTTGCATATTTTTTCATATACACAACTGAAATTATTTAAATAAAAAAAATTTTAATATACCACGATTTAAAACGGACTAAAAAGTATAAAATAATTTTTCCTAGCCCCGTACAGTTTCCTCCCTCCATACAGATAGTCCTGAAAATTTGTGGTTGTGAATTTTTAATAGCTATGAAAATACTTGTAAGATTTAAAACGAAACGTAGTAAAACGAGTGTAGAGAGTAACTCACACAACAGTTCATGTCATTTGCAGTGCAATAAAATTGGTAGTGACTTAGGTGAACTATTGTCAGAGTGGGAACGCCTAGTGGAGTAGGGAGCGCTGTCGCACGGAGTGGGGATCGCTGAACGCGATCACGTACTACCGATGTCGCGCGGGGAGGTGTAACGGTTAAATTTAATAGTTTATATCTTCTAAACGCATAGGCTTTTTAAAAAAAATTTTTTTAATATTGCATTGTCATCCAGTTCTGAGCTATGTTTGAAATTTCACGTCTGCAGCTCATCGGGAATTTAGTTCAAAATCAATTGCAAAATTTTTACCGAACAGACAGACAAGAAAGCGAGCTAAGAAAATCGTGGTAAAATGCGATTATCTCCATAACCTGATGAACGCGAAAAAAATCAGCACACTCGGTTGAAGCACACAATTCTTAAATTGTCCGGGAAGAAGACACCCGTGAAGAATAAGAATCACATAACTCAGGATCTGCGGGCTTAAGTAGAATCTCCGTTGCGCTGGTCAGACGCGTTTATCTTCCGAGCTAATCAGAGTAACGAGATTAATTCGTCTTGAACAGCATTGTCTCCCGACGTTATCATAGTTTATTCAGCATAGAAGCGACTTTTGTTTCGTACCAGTGTCTCCAGGCGACAATAGTCCTTGATTTGCATAAACATCCGTAGTATAGTCTGTTACACCTTGGTCCCTGTCTATTCTCGGATAATGAAGTTCTATTCTTACAGTGCCCCTGTAAATTGTTTAATGTGACAGTAGTCACGTCCGCGATCCGCGCTTTCCCGTACTGTTGCTACGTGATACCGACCAGTGTACTGTCTCTCAAAGCTCTGCGAATCTCCAATCCGATTTAAAATTCGATGCGCGGACCCCGCTGTTGTACGGCAGCTAATTAAATCCGGGAATATACGAGATAAACGGAGGTGTCCTCGGGGTTCTTCTTAATTGTCCTACTTCTCGCGATCAAGGATCTCCTCAAAGCTTTGCAAGGCGACAAATTCTGCTTCTAGTCACCGTGACGAAATATTTCCACTGCGTTGGGTACACAAATCGGCACCACGATTGCAGAAAACAATTCCGAAACAGTTTCGATAAGACGAAAGAAACATTACAGTATTTCACGATTTTCATAGTGCCGGATGAGAAAGGGGGCTCGTAATTCAAAAGAAAAGAGACGAAGGATAAGCGACGAAAGCAGCGTGTTGCTGCGGAAGCCGGTAATCCGCCATCTTGAAGTTCGATCTTCCCGTTCCGAGAACGTGGGGGATGAACGAGCCATAGGGATGCTCGTGTAGAACCCTCTCGTATCGAATATCGCCCCGACATTACGATATTCCCGGTTCGAATGGAAGATAGAAGCAAAGGCACTCGACTTATCGAGGTACTTGTGGCGCGCGACCTCGGAAACCGATAATCTGGGCCAATACAAAGGATAGGTACTCGATGAGAGCCGTCATTAGCTTCTAGTTATACACGCTGTATCTACAAAGTGACTTCCCAGTCCTGTTGCGATATATACACGAAATTAGAAAGATCTGTGGATGTTGATTATCAAATAAATGGAAGTTAAATGTGTTATTCAAAACTTGTGTTAACATTGTTGTTATTTATTATAACGAAATTAGAAAATCTATATGCTTTCACGTGAAATAAACTAAATCGTTAGGAGCTTACATCGGTACGACTAAAGGAACCGGTTTCCTAAGTCGTACCTAAGAATTCAATTAAGCAACAATAATAATTAAAACGTATTTTTCATTAATCTGTTTGGCGCATACATCGTGCACCCATGATTTGCATTTCAAGCATTGAATCATGTTCTCCTTCCGATCTTCTCCAAAAATAAAACAAAACCAATCGCTTTCCTTCTTTTTAATTTTTAATGCCAATTCCTTTTTATTAATTACTGCGTTTCTTTTATTTGCCGCATTTTTTATGTTTTCTTAATGCTACGTTGACGTTATTTCGACTGACGAGGAAGTACGACTTAGGAATCTCATATGGGCACGACTTAAGACACGGCAAAAGTTAAATTTAACTGAATAAAATGAATACGATTTCGTTTCGACCAAACGATTCTAAATTCTACTGAATTTATATTTAATAAGGAACATAATTTTATCAATAATTTACTTGCAAGATTCACTGCCAAACATATGCAGAAAATTGTAAGAAAATTGAAATAACATTACTTGATGACAGAATTTACATTAAGGCTGGTTCGTTCAAAATTCAAGTGGTACGACTTAAGCACTGGTACGACATGAGCAACCTTACCCTATCATATTGACTGTAATTGGAAAATAAATCCTTTAAAGGATGAATTGAGAAACACAAAGTGCCCGACTATGGCTATCACGTTCTACTTACAATCTAACTCACGTCTCCGACGCACCACATCCTTTCTGAATGATATTAAACCCTCTATGGGAAATTCGCGATACGAAATGGACGAGCATTAACGCAGATAGAGGCTCACAGCAACGAACCACGAAACAATCAGCGCTGAAATCTTTATTATAGCACGGAGGGTCGTTCGCTTGAACGTTCACGATCCACAAATCCCCGACAAACCTTTCCTCGGATCCTCAGCCCGCGAATTCCCAGCAATTAAACCTCCCCGACGATCCACGCCTATTAAAACCACGCGAATTTAAGAGCACAGAAGAAAACGCAACGGGGGTGGAAGGAAAACCACCCCGGAGCTAAACGTTTTCAAGCCGCACAATAATTATCCTCGCTTTATTCTCGATACGAAAAAAACCTGAAGGAGACGTGGGGAAGGGGTACAAAAAGCGAGGTTACGCCGTGGAGAGAGAGCGAGAGAGTAGGAGAGAGGGGAAAATCCTCCGGAAGCGAATTGTCTCGCGGCCGGGACACGCAAAAATGGGGTGCAGCCAACGAAAACTGGAGCACGCGTGCACATGTCGTAGAACTTTCAGGGTTGGAACAAAATGGAACGTTTTCGCCTTCGATGGGGCATTGATTTTCAAGTCCACTCAATTTCCAAAGTACCAAGTTTCCAAAAAAATGCCGATGATTCTAATCAGAAAATTGCATTCCCAGGGCAGCGATTAATACAATCGGTTTGGCCTGTTTCGCGTCAGTTTTTCGGCGAGTGTCTCGGAGTTAAAAATGGCGACGGGACAGTGGGACAGTAGCGGGACAAAACTGGACTGTCGTTGGTCGGGTTTAGCGCGACGTAACGCGTATCGATCGGTGCGTCAACAGACAACGTTTCGCGAAATGGAAAGCTTTCCGAACTTCGGGGAACAGCGGTTCCGCGGAGCTGCTGTTTACCGAGGTATTTCGGGCCGGGGATAGGGGTGTGGATCTAATAGGAAAAGTGTGAGGGTGGAGAACCAACGGGAAAGTTTCAGGTGCAAGTTGGAAATTGCGTTCGGAGGCTGGAGGAACGCGAGCGTAAGCGTGTTCGGCGCGGGTCTCTATCCCGATGATAGTTAATTAATGCAGACGAAGATAATAAGGGTTGAAGGATCAATTTGGCGAGATGTTCGATAAACTTCGCCACGGCTTACCTTCGTACGTTTCTTCGGCGAGCTTCGGCGGCTCTGTTTCCGACGTTGTGTACCTGAACAACATCTTTCTGCTGTGTCCGTATTTGTATTAGTGTTGGAATTATGAGTTGAATGTCATATCTATATGACTGTTTGTCTATGGTATTGTGTTGTGTTGTATGAGTCGACACTCTAGGTAAATAGTATGGGCTGTGACCGATGTGCGATTCGGTAGTAGTGAAATGTATTCAGTAGAGAACAGTGAGCCGTAGAGAGATATATACATAGAGAACAGTAATAGAGATATACACATCTAGTGAGAACAGAATAAGAGGTAGAGTGAATATAGAAAGAGAGTATATTAAAGAACTTCATTTGTGTGTGTGTGTGTAAAACCGTTAAATACTTATAATACAGACATTTATATACTACAAATATAAGCAATTTCCACAACGAAATCCACGATTTTCTACAATTAGTATTACAGCTTTCGTAAAATAGACTTCAACATACATGAATTTTTCCCATTCAATTATAATCAAACACTTGTAAAGTCCGTACGTAACTCGAAGGCCTCGTTGGATGTTTAAAGAGCGGAATATTGGGAAACAGGAGAGAGAGAGACAGATAACGGTAACGATGTTAATAAACCGGCGAGGCCATCGAAAGGAAATTAACGACGGAAGAACAACAGTCGAGCAAACTTTTCTCTCCTCTCTCCGTGCCAGCTTTTCTGGACGCTTTTTATTTCGCTGGTCCGTCGACGTCAAAGAACCGAAAAGAGAGAGATACCAAGGCAGAGCGGGAGAGAGCTAGCTCGAACGCCAGACAGTATGGATCCCGAATGGCTCTTCTTGGCACGGGGCCAGTTTACCCTCGAAAATCGAAGCTAAGCCGTCTAGGATTCATCCATCCTGCTTCCGTTTGTAAGCAAACATCGTAAATATACACCCTGTGGGTAGCTCGGATTCCAGGAAGGTAGACGTGCAGAGGAATTGATGAAATATCGCGTGCGTTGGTCTACTATCTTCCCCGGAACGGTGTCTCGAATAAAAAGCCGGAGAAAATTCTGCCCGGCTGACCACTCGCGGAGCTATACCACTGTCAGTTCGAAATATCCTTTGACGTTCGCTATTTTGTCCCCGTCGACGCGACGGTATATCGGGCTCTGAAGTATTTATTGGCATCGAATGGCCGTCTATGATCCGCGATTTATGAAATACGCCGATTTACGACGCGGCTGTCCACGATTTATGCGTTGCTAAATGCGCCCGCAGACGTCCGTGATGTGTATCTGCAAACTTCCACGGTTTGTGGGCTCGAGAGAGGGATTCTCGCGCTGCGTACAAGTTGCAACGTAAACTTGCCGCTGCATATTGAGATACAGTGCTATAAATTGTGGGCAAACGATCTTCGCCCAGACCAGAAAGTTAGCGTCTGATCAGAGCAATCTGGTTTTATCGAAGCGGAACGAAACGCGACATTGCTGCAACGCGGGCACGATGAACGACCGAATCGATTTCATTCTCTAAATTTGAGCAGGATGGCGCCAATATACCTTGACAAAGAATTTCATACACGCGGCCGGTAAAAGAGGGTCACGTTCTACGTAAACAAGAAAAATCAATTTCTAGCGATTTGTTTATGAGGCTGTGCATGCCGGACTCGATATTGCCGGGATTAATGTTTACCGACACTCTCCGAACAAAACGGGCAGGGAAAAATGCAGCGAATGGATGGGACATTTGTGTCGAAGAGTAGGGCGAAGCGTCTACATCGCGGATTCCATTGGTAGTTCGCGAGAATATCCAGTGGAACGGTAGAAATGAAGCTTTATTCCTCAATAAAACGGGACGCCCGGCGAAATATGAAGATGCAGCTGTTCTAACGAGAATATACATCCGCTGGAAAAGTGAAAATAAAGTTGAAGATGTTCTGGAGGTACAATGGGAGACAAAAGTACAAGAAATTCGAAATCCATCAATACATGGCAATGAAAGCCATTCATGAGTATATTTTGCATTAAACTTTTGCAAGTACTGTACCCTCTGTAGCTATATTCAGTGGTCTACACTTGTCGCGTTTCCATGCTAGTGAGAGACAACACGATAAATCTGACGTTTTGTGACAGTTTATAATTTTTTTGCTCTGTAACTGTTGAGTGAATCCTAATAAATTTTGAACATAATTAATTACATAATTTTTACTACATATTTTAAAAAACTGGAGTTTCTAGTTGCGTTTCTTCAATGTTTAAATAGGGTTTCAAGTGGAATTTTATGAATTCTCCATAAGAAGACGTGTTAAAATGTGCAAACCTTAAGTTGCTATAATTCTTAAACGGTGCAGTGAATCGAACCCAAACGTTGGTAATTGCATTAATTTAGTAACAATTATATCTTGTTAAATTTTCAAAAATTTTGTTGCCTTTTTATATACCTCCAGAATATCCTTAACATTGAACGCGCGAGTAACACGAGTAATTTTCACCTCTCTCTTTCTCTCTCTCTCTCTCTCCCTCTGCGTCGCGATTTTTCGAAACCTTTTCGAAAGATTTTCGGGAACGAGCTCGGAACTCGCGCGCGCACACGTCGACCCGCTCTCCTCGATAATTCAATTCTATCGCGTTTATTTCATTAACTGAGACGACGGGACGTGCACCAGTGCGCCGGTGAACGAAATTTCGAAAGCTGACAGAGCGTCGCCAAATAGATCAGGCTAATGGAATCTTCGGAATTCCCACACGGGAGTTATTTTGCACGTTGCTCTCGTCTAATTTGAAGACTAGGGATTTTTCGTTGCGGTGGGCACTCCGCCGTTCAGCCATTTAAATCAACATCTAGACTTAGTTCTGTAGCATAATCTTACAGAGATGTATAAACTGGTTGAAAGTGGCTATACCTTTTGCAAGTGTTAATACCAATGTTTAATGGCCGACTAAGGCGGTATAATTCCATTTGCGAATGCCGTGGAGATCCTGGATACAAGTAAAACGGAATATGAAACGTAAGAAGTGTTTATGGATTAATTAAATAAAGTAGAACGCTCCAGGAACAAGAAGTTGAATGTAGCCTCTGGTGACTAGTCTAGATGGTCATGTTCTACTTAAAGCTCAACAAACCCGCGAGCTTTATGCTCGCGATATTACAAAAGCTGGTAGGAATGCAGTAACCACAAATAAATTCTCTACGTTCCTGAATATGGAAAAATTCACTTTTGAATGTCTGATTAAACCCATCACGTCCTTCTTAAAGATAAATTAATTGTACAGTGCGTATTATGACGACGTACACGAAGTACGAACATTTGAAACAGTCCAATAAGTAGACATTAATTCCCGAAATGAAATTCAGGCCGTTGTCTGACCTAAACAGTACTGTTCCACTGAAATTGGTAAATTCTCAAACAACCCCATGCATTTCTGTGCTCGTTGAAGGGAACCATTGTCGAGGGCAGACTTGCGCGGACCATGATACGAGGAGACAAGGGTCGAGCGTTACACCGGCGGATTATGCCAACGGAAACGATCCAGTTTCCAGTCGTCGTTGGCCGATCGCAATTGCCGACGTGCCGGTCATTAATTTCAGCTGGCGCGGCCCTGTAAACCGACAGCGACGCGGCTCGCTTCGGAATTTTACCGTTTCGAAAATATTTCACTGCGACTCGACGCCGGCCAGCCTTCCGGAACGCTGGAATACCGGCGTTCATTAATAGGAACGCGGAACATGGCACAGCCCTGCCTTTTTCTACCGGTCGGGTTGTCTTTTTCGCGTAAATTCGTTAGCTCACCCCGTATTTCCTTCGCGGAACGTTCGACCGGACTGCATCCCCTAATTTATTTACACAAAGTGCTTTCTTGCGCTTGCGGTACCGACAGCTTCTTCTTGCCCGACTGAATTTTAATTCCGGCGAACCTGTTAATGGATTCTCTTGTTCCTCCTCGACGTCCCGAGCGGTTTGCAAACAAGTCAAATATCATTTCCGAGCGGCTAAAATAAAGAATTCTTTACTCTCTGATATTTCAGAAAAATTGGCTCGAGTCGCGCGAGTGTACGTTTAAAATCTCTTGGTTGTTATATAGATGAACGTTGCGTGCGTTTTGCTTTTAATCGAGTGTTCGATGAATAATGGAAGGCGATATATTTCGGAAAATCTACCAGGCGTGAAGCGAACGCGATAAAGCGAGAACACTCTCGATATCGCAGCTTTCCCGTTAATTAGGCGATTATTATGGCCGCAACTTTTCGGTGTATGACGTTTAATGAACTGTTGCGCGTGCACAACTTTGCGGACGTGCACCTGCTGCCCACTCTACACCGATTAGAGCCGTAGCCAGTAAAAAGCGTGAAGCATATTGATCTTGTTTGAGGATGGCAGGCGCTCGTGGCTCTCGGGCGATCATCCAGATAACGTTGTTAGGAATTTTTAGTGGGTCGAGCAAGCGATATCAGACGTCTTTATCGCGCGCCTTTGTCGCTCACCTTCTATTAGAACGCGTACGGAACTTGCTAAAAATAAATCGTAAGGAGATTCTTTGAAAAATTGCTCTGCGTTGTTTTACACTCTCCGCAAAAATATTTCGTCGCTAATTTGCTCGTTCCACGTCGTACCTCGACTCCACACGAAACCCCGGTAACATTCCACTGTTTCCATATTCAAACCCTGACGTTCGAAACAATGCAGTGGAGAGATCGGATCGGCATCAGCTGCCGCGCTACAAACCACCCCAAAATCCGAATCCGTCAAGTCGGTCGAAGTCCCCATAGCCAAGCCTCTATTCAAACTGTTTCCCCGATAACAAATTAATCTCTCGCAGACGTCGTGTCGATGGGGTCGCCGCGGGTCGCGGGCACGGTGTTGGAATAGTGGATCAAAGAATGCGTTCATCAATTGCTGTCGCGCGAAATTGGAACCCGATCGGAATAACTTGAAAACGGAGAACAGACACGTGAACCCAAAACCATCCCGTTTTCCGAGTATCCGGGCATCGAGAGTTTCCATTTTGCGCCTTGACAGTTCGCGTTACTATACCTGCAACCTTGGCTTTCCTGTAACCCTGAGAAATCAGCTTTGGTGAAACGTCAAAATCAATGCGGTCACGACGACTGTGCAGCATCGTCGAAGAACAGTTCCGAAATAATCCAATTGCGAAGACGCCGTGCCGAGTCGTTTCCTCAATCGGTATATTAGTCTCTGGATCTGGATCAAGTATTTCCAGGATGGTTCGTTAATGGGAGTCGAGACTCACTGGAAAATTATCCAAGGAGAGCGAAGCAAATAAGGGTTGAGGCCGTGAAAATGCGAATCGAAGGAGAGCAACTTCCGGACGGAACGGAGGGCCAGGGGTTTGGGAAAACGGGGTGGAAGGTAGAAGGTGGGACTGGTTCGACTCCTCGAGAAGTGTTTCGAGGGACGGGGCTAAGGGGAAGAAGGCTTTTCGTTGATTAGAGTGCCTCGGATTCCATAGAAACGGGATTTCGTGGATCGCGGGCTCGAACTCGGGGGGTGTGTTCTGTCCTCTCTCTTCTTCTGTTTTTTAACCTTCAACCAGGGGGATGTTTGAGATAAGTAAACGGACGGAAGAATCGATGTTTCCGTGATGGGAAGGATTGTCGTCGACGGGGATGAGGGGCCAGGGGACACGCTTGAATATTGAAAGGGGCGTAATGAGCGAGTGAAACGGGAGAAAATTGCGACCCGGAAGGAAACTGATTGCCGCTGCGTTTCCGAATGGTAATTAAGTGTGGCGATTCGTTTTTAGCCCGTGGGAAAATATACAGGAACCGAGGCGCGATTCATTCGAAATTTAGTGCAAGCTATTCTAGAATCTAAAAAGTTAATATAGAATTTAATCCAGAATTTAATCTAGACCGTGTAGAATATTCGAGAATATTAGCTGATCTCGCGTAGTATTTAAAAATTTATATTTAGAATTTGTGTTTTAATTTTTTGAGAAAATCGAGGTAAGGCTCTACAATTTTGCCGTTCGCTATTTATTTATCATATGTATATTCTCATGTTTCATAAATTCCGAGATAACTCCGCATATGGCAATTCTTCAGAGGGTTGTTTCACCCCTTAAACTTGAGTTTTCAGCTATAAGAAGCTGTATCCCCTATGTTCAGATATTCTGAGTGCCAGTAAAGTTTTATCGTTGTCGCAGAGGGACAATTGAGTATTAGAATGTGTTTTGCATAAACAATATATAGCCCAAAGAAGTCGACCTAAAAGGAAAAAAGAAGTTGACGATCGTGGAATATGCTACAATACAGTCAGACATTGCTCAACTGGAAAGCTCACGGGTGCGATGCTCATCCGACGTTCGCGTAATTATGCCTTCTTAACCGGGCGAAATTTAATCTGAGAATGTGGAACGTGCGAAAGAGCCACAGGCTCGGCTTCCCGAGGGGGGAGGGCCTGGACGAGAACTTGGCCAACTCGAAAACGGCTTATTTCCGACGATAAAGCGTTCTCGCCGAATTTCGAAATAACAAAACCGCCCCTTAACGGAATAGAAAATTCGTCAACGCCTAACAACGACCGTTCCCGGGGACATTCGATCGTTTGCACTCGGAAATTGTGTTGTCGCAGCCTCAGTATATTGTTCTCAGTACCTTCGTATTTGTCTACACCGGAAATTCATGAAGCTCGCCGTCCATTTATTGACCTTTTGCTCTTTGCGAGTTGGACACGTAGCGCTTGTACTTTAAATCGAATTTCACAGCGTTTAGTCCACTTGAATAGAAATGCGATATTGCTCGAAGATTTAATTAAAAAGGGACAAAGGGATGATTATTCCAATATTATTCGATAGAAGAGCTAACAAACAGCTACGGAAAAAGAATTGTTAGCCTCGCGACTGATTTTCTCGAGTGCGATGTTCGACGCTGGAAATAGTGCACTGGGGTTAAGAAAATATTTTCTCGCGACCATTCTCGCCGAGGAAAGATCGGATGAATGACTTCCGGTATAAAAGGGAGCATTCAGATGCCAATCGCGTATACCTAGAGTACACGTTGGCGTTTCACGATGCAACAAAGCCGCTGTTGCCTCGCGTAAAAAGGATTTCTAGAGCTTTAAGGAACAAAGATGAGCCACTTCTGGCAGCTGCCTTGCACATATCAGATTACAGCTCCTTTCTGTTGCTTCCTGTCGTTCCCGCCGCCAGGAACAAACAATCGTATTTACGTTAGCGCTCACGTGCCCTCATTGTCTCCGTTACTTCTCCGGCGGACACCTGACGAAATTGATACCGGCACAGGCTTGCCTATAGAAAAACATTCTTCTTGGCCATTAGTATACCATCGTTTTCAGTTCGACATGCACATTCTGTTTCTCTCGCCCCTCTCTCGCGATATTCTGCCGTGCTACGGACGGCCTTCCTTCCACCCATCGCAAGAATTTTAATAAGCGACCGACTTTCCACCACCTACCTTTTCCCTACCCGTGGGAAAGCGTACGGCACGCTGGTCCGGGTTAATTAAACCACCATCATAAATTTCGTGACCCGCGCCAATAAAGAGGTAGACGAGAGGGAAACGGCCGCGCGTGTGTTACCCTCCGCAGCGGAATCAGATGAAATTCGAGGTAGCAAATCTCTCGGCAGGTCTGCGATCTTTTTATAGAGAAAGATAATTAGGCGAAGATACGGTGGGGAAAATCTGAGGCGCTGGATTGGCTTCATTTTCTTAACCGAAGGGTAATATCGTTTATATTCCGGCAATTTTCCACGAGAAGTTCCGCTTTAGTAGCCTCGTGAGAAATTTTTATTTCGTCCGACTAATCAACGAATTTTCTGCTGAAAGAAATGGACCACTAACTCTCTTCGAATATATTAGAAATAAATTCTATATTTCAAATTCACCGCGTCCACTAAACGGTCTGCGCGCCCTCTTTCTATTCTTTTGAACACTCTATTGCTGTTCTTACTATTCACTCACCTTCTTCTTCTCCATCTTGAACGACCATCGTGTATATAATAAAGTGTACAATATTATTTAACAAGTCTGTATTTATTTAAAGTAAGACTGATTCTGATCCCGGTTGAATATCCTGTGAACCACAAATTCTAACAGAATATATTCTGTGTAAATACTTTGATTTGATGATTGACTTAACTATATATTGCACCGTAAACTGTTTTATAATGGCAAAAAGCACGACTCCGTGACAAAACTGTAAGACATGTATGAAATTCGACGAAAATTCTATGTAAGTCTTGAGTTTTGTCTTCCTTCATTCATAGTGTGATTGTTTATATTATATACAAGTATATTCTACAGTTCTACGCAATATCGAAGGCTACAATTCCAAGAATTTGGGAAATGTATGTAAACATGCTATCCTCGTCGCGACAAAACTATAAGACAGTAGCTTTTCGTCAGTCGATTTTATACTCTAATCTCAGTCACACTGTTACAAGTAATTGTGTACTTGAAATTAAACATTTTTTATTTTGTTCTTACATAATATAACTACAATGCCGCGTGGGAAAAAGCTGACAGACGGTGAAATAAGAGTGATCGTAAATTTAAAAGAAAAGAATACTTCTATTGCAGAGATTACAAGAGTGGCTGGGCGAAGTCGATGTGCCGTGCTCAATTATTTAAAAAGTAGAGAGCGACAAAAGCGATAACCGAGCGACAACGACGAGCCATTCTGAGGGTAGCGTCGAATTCTAGCTTGACAGCACGGCAAATTGCAGCGCAAGCTGGCGTTCACACCAATATTCGTAATGTGCAACGGATAATTAAACAGGCCAAGTCTTTAAAAAGACGAAAATTGCAGAAAAACCGCCACTTACGAATCGACACAAAGCAGCCGGGGAAGATTTTGTGAAGAGACATATCCAGTGGGAAAAAAGTGGAGAAAAGTTATTTTTTCAGATGAAAAACGTTTCAATTTAGATGGACCGGATGGTCTTTCATATTATTTTCATGATTTGCGGAAGGAGGAATTGCATTTGTCAAGGAGACAAATGGACGGAGGCGGCATCATGGTATAGGCCGCAATAGGGTGCCACAGGAGAACCGATGTAAAATTTATTAACACCAGCATGAATGTAATTAAATATATAGAAATATTAGAAGAACAATTAACGCTACATGCAAGCACTATTGCATGTGAAAATTATATTTTTCAACACGATAATGCCGCTGTGCATACAGCGAAACGTGTAAAAAAATATTTTGAAGACCGTAATATACAAATTTTACCATGGCCTGCGAGGTCTCCAGATTTAAATATAATAGAAAACATCTGAGGAATTTTAGCAGGTGCTGTATATGGAAATCGGAAACAGTTTTTGTCGGTGAAAGAGTTCAAAACTCGTATTCAAGAAAATGGGCCCAATTAAGTCAAGATCAAATAAAAAATTTATATAAATCGATACCACGACGATTAATTGAAACTATAAAAAATAAAGTTGGCACAACACATTACTACTAAAAATAGAAAAAAATATTTTTCATTAACTTCCACAGACTTTTTCCTACGTAAAATATACATTGTCTTCTAGTTTTGTCGCACCTTATTTTAACAAAAATTGGAAATTTTAATGAAACTTTTGTCAATCTAATTCAACAACATTGCCGCTATGGAAATGTATGTACTTTAGTTGATTCTTTGGATTAATAATGAAAACTTCTACGAAAAAACAAGTTTTAATAAAATATTGGCTAAAATCGCAGATGTCTTATGGTATTGTCGCGGAGTGTAGTTGGCGACTCACTGCGGCAGATTCAACGAGGCAGAACAGTATAAAAAATTTGAACGAGCGGGATCTACAAAGGCCAGTTCTCAGTGACCAAACTGCAGCCGGCAAAGTAACTCTGGGTCATGAGGAAAGTCCATCGGTGACCATCGGGTCGATCGTAAAACGGCGCTAGTTTATATCCCATCATAAGAACTCGCGGCATCAAAAACTTTTAGGGGCCATAATGGAACTTCTGTCCGGTTCCATAAAGTGTCACCAAAATCCCGTGTCAAAGTTGTAACGCTTGCTCCTACGTCCGACCGATAACGGGTCATTCCACTGATCGTTAAGAACTCCAATCGAAACGAGACAAGTGTAACTTTGCCTGGGCAAATAAACGTTCAATTATGGATTATGACATCTTCATTGCTTTAGGATAAATACTGTTGCAGATTGCAATCGTAAGGATAAATTAGGTTGAGCGAAGAAAAAACAGGGGTTGCGTCGGTTTCCAGGCGTTCGAAGAGCTACGATCACGTTTGAATCGCCTGAATTCGTCTTCGGAGAGAAAGGCGAACCGAGTGCTCTGTGAGAAACGATAGAGGCTGTAGATTGCGTTTCTGCGAGAAAATACAGCCCCTGGCTGGGTGCCGTGGCACTTAATTAATCTATAAAGCTTGTATTTTCATTACCGTCGTAAGTCTGTTCTAATGGCGGCGTGCGCCGGTGTTGAGTTTAATTACAAATTATCCGACGACTTTCAATTTTCCTCGAGGTTATTTTGACTGGCTTTAGGGGCCAATAACTGAGAAACTGGGGGATTAGTGTTTGCCCGTATCCTGCTATAAACCCCTGAAAGTCCACTGTAGAGGTCGACAGCAAACAGTACATCCACAATTCCGAATTGTTCTCGGTGTAATTATTTCTACGAGCTATACCGCTTCGTCCCGCATTTTCCGGTCACCCAATCACCGTGATTAGACTCTCTCTCGAACTTCAACCCTCTCGATCCGCGAGCGTGAACGTTCTCACGTGAACAGAGGGAAGCCCGGGTGTAACGAATTTCGCCCGCTCATCCGTCGCGCTTCGACGAATTACAAACTCATACTTTATACAGGGGAAACTCGTGCAACTTACCCCCGACCGCCCCCGCGCAGTGGCGTAGGATCCATCGAGCGTGCAACGCATAAACTTTTCCAATCATTCTCCCGCGCGGCGCAAGCACCATACAAATATAATTCGGTGCGCCCTCGATGCTGAGCTGGACGACGAAAATAGCATCGAAGAACTGGACACGAGTGTTCTCACATTTTTCCAATCTTCAACATTTCACAACTTTTTTTATCCAAACGGATGTCCAGCGAGTAAAGTTCGATTATTTCGGGTAGAAAATTCATCGGTTAATGCAACATTTTTGCAGTTGTCTTCTGCCGGGTTTTTCGGAGCAAATAATCCACTGTGCACCTGTTTCGTGATTCGGTTGGCCAGTTGGACCATGTTTCAGGCAGCCGAACAGTTAATGCCGCTCTAAACGTGCCAGCGACAGGACAATGGCGTCGATACGATTCGATTTTATTCGTGAAACTACGAGTGCTGACGCGGCCGACGCCGTCAAATCCGTTCTGCTCTTCCGGAATCGGGGGTTGAGGGGTGGACAGAGGGTGGACGGATGTTGAAAGGTGCGAGAAGAGGGTGTTCAGTTCAGGCTGGAAAGGGGTGGAAGAGGTGCAAGTGGTGAAAAGAAGGTCTGCAGAGGGTTGAAGGTGGTGAAAAGTGGTGAAACAGGGGTGAAAGGGGGTGGCGAACGGATGAAAAGATGTAAAAAGCGCTGGGAGAGGAGGCAGGGGGATGAATGAGGGTGAAACGGGGTGGGAAATGGGTGAGAAAGGAATAAAAAGCAAACGAGAGGGGATGGATGATGGTGCAGAGGGAGGACAGCTGAAGGGGGTGGAGGGGATGAATTCGTGAGGATCCTGCAAGCTGGCTACCGCACCGAGGCATCCGTCATCGTTTTTCACGGGAGACCACCTTTGCACCCCCAGACAAATGAGCTTGTTTTCACTGCATCCTCGCAGGTTTCTTAGATGAGGCATTGATTAGGGGAGGGCGAGGCTCTCAGGATAGCGAAAGGGTTGAACCACGCTAACCTTGGACAGGTATTTATGGTCTTGGTTGGGACCTCTCGGCAATCGGGCCAATGAAATTCCGATTTAGCGGATTCACCGAAGTTTTCGCAAGTTCGAGGGGAAAGTTTGCGATAGCTTTCCTGATGGAGGCGTTAGGGGCGAAATGGCTGATCGGGGTTGCGTTTTAATTGGGATATTCGGAACGCGAGGGAACTAGAGGCCTGCTGCTTTGATAGATGTTTATGGGCACTCGAATTGATACTTTGCTCGTCGAACAGATTCGCAAAACAGTCTTTTCATTTTCATATCGGGTGCGTTGTCCGAAATTTGTAGACCTGTTTAAGAGGCAGCCGTGTTCATGGAGTCTGTCATGATGTATGAGGGCAACTTCAGCGGGCGGATTCAGCACACGTAAACAATAAAAAGAGTTTATACGAACGCTTGTCCTATCTGACCCTGTTTCCAAGTCCCCGAATGTCCCATGCGATTCATACCGCTTTATCGAGTTTTATGAGGGACATTACGTCAAGTTTCACGACACGGCTGTGTACATACTCGAACAAGCCGCATGAGCAAGCGCCTTAATATCCGCAACGCTAACCCCACTTCCGGCTCTCCATCCAACCACTCGATAACGCGAAACGTATGTGGCGAATGCGATCGAGACCAGGGAATCTCAGGAGTCGTACACTGTGTCTCCGAAATGGTGCGACCCCATTTTAGTTTCAAATTAAATTACTATTTTCACTGAACATTTTCAATGGAATAGAATTGAACATTTCCCGAAGCGTTTGTACTCTTCATGTGAGATCTAGTTTCAATTGAAAAAACATGTTTCGCGAGTGATAAAAAGGTAAATCTCCGGAGAATCCTCGAAGTTGTTTGAAAGCACCAGTAAAACAGCGAAATATCTCGTGTCGGCGTCTTATCCGTGGGGAAACTCGGCTCGGGAAACACGATACCGAAATATGAGGTAGTATGGAATAAAATTCAAAGTTTATTGCTACAGTGCTGCAAATTCGTGCACACGCATACATACATGCGAAAAGGGTAGGGGCGCAAGTTCGCGATGGGGGCTGGGAGTCACGGAATCGCAGTAATACGTAGCCGAGGGGGGCACGAGGGCAAGTATATCGGCCGAAACGTGCTAGAAACGGAATTACCGTGAAATATACAGCGAACTCTGGCAAGCATGCACGCGATATTCTTTGCGTCGGCCATAAATCATGAGCATCGAAACCACGAATCGTCGCCGAACGCTATTGGCGCTTGGCAGAAACGCGGTCATGGTATTTGCGCAAACGATACGAAATAATTAAAATTAGTTTTCTTAGCGATCGTGATAGAGTGTTTTCAGAATGAAAGAAGAGATGTAAGATGTTCGTCTTGAGACAATACAGCTCGTCCGACCACAGCACGATCATTACCACTAGAATCGATTAATCGGCGATAAAGGCCACAATTTCCACGGAAAGAAAACCACGCTTCTTACGGCTGCACTCGTCGGTCGGGGACTGCACGAAATGAAAAACGCTTGATCTGCGCCAGTAGTCGGTGAAAGGCGAAGAAAAATCACGCGAGACGCGCCGCAAGAAAAGTTTAACGAGCCAAATTGGCGCCGAATAGTTGGCGAGCGAGAGAAAATAGCCGGGAATGCTCCGGGAAAAAAGTTTGCCCGGGATCTCGGGGATCTATGCGCGGCGCCGCCGACCCGCGTGAAAATTCGATTACCGTAAGAAGCTTTCGTTTTTGCCTTGGACCGTGTAAATGTTTTTGCTGGCGACGTTTAACGGCCGCTCGGTGCAAAAACCTCGAGCTAAGACCGCGATTTAACAGATTCCACCCACAGGTCCACCTCCCACCTGCAAAAATTACTCGGAAAATGGAATATAATCACTTTAGCACCCGTTGCCCTAGAAATTTCAATTTTACTGCTTCATTTCTGAACCGGATAGATTGTGTTACCATTGATCAGTCGAGTTCGAGCTTTCCTGCATAGCTTGTGCCACTAATATTTTGCTGCTACATTGCCAGTGCTAAGTTTTCCTAAAGACCGCGACGTACAAGGGGGTTGAAAGGGCAATTTCCAGAATTCTGAACTTTGCTCGATTAATAAATTACTGCGATTTTAATGAATTCTTCTGGCTGTCGTCTGGGCAGTAAGCGCGTTAATATCAACGACGGAGGGCAGGGAGAGTAGAGGGACCTTGCAGACTAATGGTGGCAGGGTTGAATAGGGTGGAAGGAGGACGTTGTCCTCGCGGAAGGGTTACCACGTTACCTCCCCCGCTCCCTCAGCCCGAGCGGTGACGTCAGAAGGGGTTGCGTTACGTCAGCAGCGCTGCAGACTGTGTGGACTCGAAGTCGCCCGATGGAGGGGTTAGGCGAACTAGGCTGCCGGAGGGGATTGCGAGGGAAAATGCTGGGGCAGAGGGATGACGCAAAATAAGGTCGTTCCACCCCGGATTTCATTCATCAGTCACAGTCCACGGAGGGCGGGCTAACCGGATTAATCGTCCACAGTTGTCAGGCCTGTCTAAGCGACAAAACCGAAATCGGAATCCGCGGATCGATGGCTAACGGAAGCGCACGACTGCTCGAATGCGTGCAAGATCCCTTTGTGACCGAACCCCTTTGAAATCAGCGCGACCCGTTCACCCCCTCAAAGAACTCCGTATCTGGTCCGGGATTTGATTCTTTGCGGAAAACGAGGCTAATTGTGGTCTCGGACCCTTACGTTTGCATTAAAAAATTGTTTAATCTTGTCCTTTACAATTATTACCCTACACAAAGATCCGCGGTCTAGTAATTGTACACGTTATTATAAATGGTGATAAGGCAATTTACTCATTGTCATTCCTCCTAGAGTATACGAGCAATAAAGGCGTTAGTATTATCATTACCGTGTTGCGGAACGAGTGCTCGTTTCATCATATTAACTTTACTATTGCTCCTGGCCCAATTAAAAAGGGGAATCTAATTAAAAAGAAACACGAAGTACGCTACCCTACGTACGCTAATCATGTATACATTAAATTTAACTACATTGCATATACGTGAAATTAAACTACGCTGCAATACGAATTCTAATACGTATGAATAATAATGGACCGAAGTTGATAAATAATTATTATTATCTTCGATATTAAATAAATGAAAGAACCTTTTCGGACAAAGTTCGCCAACACCCGTCGCAAAAGTCAGCGAGAAATTCGTCGTGATTCGTCGCTTGGTTGGCGAATTTGCAATTGACAGCGCGCAAACACCGCGACACCACTTACATAGAAGTTAAGGGGGGAAAAAGGCGGAACTTTAATTAAGGTTAATCCATCGCGAAGAGGTGGAGGGTGAAAGGGGGCTGTGTTCTGCGCGAGGCGCTAACTTCAAAGTGTCCCGTGCCAATTTCGCCAGCCTTTGCTGCGCCGCTGACGAACGGAAAGAAACCAGCGATGTAATTAAATGATTCCTTCGGGCAATAGCTGTCGGCCAGCTGCTCGACTGCCTCATTATCCGAATTCCACGCGATATCGCGTTCTCCTACTCGTCGCGGAATGATTGAATGATCCGTTTTTCGACAGAGAACAGATTCGGGGAGCATCGAACGCTTTGATCAGCCTTCCGCGAATATCAAACTTGAAATTCTACTTCCGTGGCAAAACATCAACTCAATCAAACGATGTCGGAATTTGCAAAGGGCTGGAAAGGTGCAGGCGTAATTGCTATAATCGGATCGTTTGGTTTCACCTTTCGCGAGACTTTGCTAATGTGTTTCGCGAAGTTGAATTTGAATTGCTTTGGGAGGCGAGCAAGGTTTTGAAGGAATACAGAATTTTTCTTGTCACTATAACGTTTAGGAATGGCGAAAATTATTTCGAACATTAAGTTGAATGTGGTTCTGAACTTCTTTGATGTATGATAGAACTTCGTCAAAGTAAATAGATTCGTTTTCGCGGCTGAAGTTCATGACTTCATTTTCCAAGATATGAGTGTGAGCTTTATCTTCTTCGGAACATGGAGAAACTTTTAATGAATTCCATTTTCTATTCGAACTATAAATTAATCGATCAAAATTTATAAAACCTCCATGGAGATTCACAGTTTAAGTAGTTGAATGAGAATTTTAACTTCCTCCGGATTTAAGAGCATCTTTCAAAGACTAAAGAATTTTCCTATAGATTCCATCCTCCAGAAGTTAGTCTTCAAGCTGTCGATTCTGTTTTGTACCATCCTTGAAGTATGATAGAACTTTAAACACGGTACAGAATTTTTTTTATCGTCCCCGTGCTCCGTGATTTAATTTCCGCAACGTCGAACGCGGTACTTTGCCGTCCTTAGAATACAATAAAACGACTATACATTCGCTATTAAAGAATCTCACATTTCCAGCTTTACGAAAGCTGCAAATCAATCCGGGAAAAGTCTACAAAATCTGTGTACAGATGTAACCAGGATAGGTTTCGTTCGTTTTTGGAACAGAACGCGGAGAAAACCTGCGGCCACGCAAAAATCCGCCGTTTGGTTGTTACAAGCGTGCGGAAGCGGGTCCCGTTCCGATGACAATGGGTGGCAGCAGCCAGCTTTACGTAATCTCGACGTTTTGTATTCATTGTTTATCGCGGGGGCCGTAAACGAAGGGCGTCTTTTATGCAACGGTTCCCGGGGACCGTGCAGCACCCAGGAGCGTTTCCCAGTCGTTGTTCGCTGGGCGGCAGATCGCAACGAGGGAAAATTGCATGAAAATACAGTTCACGTACGACCGCATGCATCATTTCAGCTTCCCGTTCAGTTCGACGTGACGGCTCGTCGTAAAAACGACGGGATATCTCTCGCGCCCGCGCTCGCGGTTTCAATAGGGCCGCGTTTCATACCGGCCGGAGACAGGATTACTGTTTGAATTCGAAGTTTTGCCGTCGCTCGAGCTCCGCGTCCAAGCGTTTGTAGAAATTCGCGTTTTGTTTCATTTTCCGATCGATTCGAGCCGATCTGCCACCCATTATACCCCTGTTCTCTTGCCCGGATGGAAAAAGGACGTGCGCGTTGCAGGATGAAAGCTCCAGCGAATAATTTCGAGCTCTATCGATTTATTGCTTTCATTTATTTCGTGTAGATTTTTCTATGAATAGGAACAAGTTCCATTTTGATATTAAAAAATTGCTGATCACCATTTTATTGCAATTTCCATTAAATTACTCGATTACTCGTGCAACTATTCGTTTAATTGCTTGTGCGACGACAATTCTAAAGGACGTATTAGTTTCGATTACGGATAATTAATGAACTTTTCCGCAAACACAGCTTTCTATGAACCAATTTATGGAGTCACTCTGTGCGCAGCATGAATGGCGACAAAAAAAAAGGGAACAGAACGGCGCAGCGAGAAATTCGCAACGAGCGTGATACTTCCGTCCGATAGCTCGCAGCTCGCAGTTAAATCGCTCTTCCGCGTCGCAGTTTTATAAACGCAATCGCGGGGAATTTAAATGCACCGGTGGAACGGGGATGGAGAAATCCGGCAGCCGCGGAAAGGCGACGCTGCCGGCTCTGTTTCGCGCTCTTCGCATTCCTTTTACGTCCCATAAATTCCTGTCGACCAGATCAGTAGTTCGTTATCGCGATCCGTGTTTCGGTTGCTCTGTGAACTTTTACGATCGACGAGCATCACAATGAATTAATATACGACTTCGGTTTACTTGACAAATTCGCGCTCGAGTATATATGTATCCCAACAAAAACATTCTGTAAACAGGAGCCAAGTTCTTATGGCCGTAAAAAGTTGTGAGATCAAATAGAATACGGCCAAGTTCGTTAGCTTAGAAAAATAAAAATAAAAATTAGTTAAAAAGAACGCTATTTAATTTTTAAACAGTCACATGGAGGGCTAAATTATTCAAACTTGGCCGCTACCTAACACGTTTTAGGGCCATTTTTCTTGAAATTTCATCAATTATCAAGTAGGTATCAGAGATTAACACTGCCGGCGAATTAGAACCCAACTTTACCTAGATTTTTTTTGTTATAATTTTAGTGTCATTTTCTACCTTATTGTAATCTACCGGTTTGAGCTTTTTGCCACTACCTCGAATGGCGCTATACGAACGTTTGAAGAGAGCAGATGATTCTTTCCGGAATTTACACGGTTCCTTATGGGAAAAGCGGCATATTTCATTTTCTTCATACATAACCTATTTCGTTTTTTTTTTTAATACAACCCCTTTAAGGTGTAAAATTTCAAACTTTCATAATTATTCCTTTGAGTGTTTGTTATGGTGGACCCATGTACCAAATTTCAAGCTTGTAGGTCAATGGGAAGTACCCAAAAGGTTTTGATGATCTGTCAGGCAGTCAGTCAGTCAGTGACAAATTTAGCGATTTTTGAGGTCCTATATCTCGGAACCTACTAATGTTGGAAGATTAATGTTTTGTCAATATTGAGACATGATAGCATTTAACAAGTGTACGAAATTACATCTCTCCATCTGCCTCCAGTGTCGAGTTATAAGCCTCTAAAAAACGGCTAAGTTGTTTCGTGTAAAAGGAGGTAGTGCAAGAACTTGGCTGGTGCACTACCGTGCACCTAGATATTGTCTCGCGAAGATGGGAACATTCTACAGTTTGTTTCGCTCGTTTCTGCTTCATTGACTGACTACTTCGGAGACTTTTCGGCGGACTTTCGAAGCCAGAGGACAAAACCAAGTATTCAATGGTGGAATGAATAGCAAAGCGAGTCGTATTTCGTCGACAGTTAAATAAACGGGACAGAAAGGGTTCGGACTTTTGCCAATTAGCAAGTAATCGACGAAGGTTTCAGGAAACTGTTTCCGAAGAGTTAAATGGTCGAAAGGTGTGGGGTGGGGCCGAAGCGCGCCAAAGAATAACAGACAACAGTGAAAATTCAATCTGACTTCCCGAACCGGTAAGTTAAACACGGTAATGGGGAATCGGAGCCTGGGAGGAACGTTATTGTTCGGATTTCAGGGGTGAGCTGGTCGAACGGTCCTCGCTATATAGACAGATTAATATTGATTTTTGATTAGAGCTCCATCCGCGGGGAAAAAGGTTAAGGACGGTTCCCAGCGAAATATCATGGCAATTTGCTCGGGACGATTCGTTTCTTTTACCCTTTCCGGTCTCATTAGACTCGGTTAGGAATATTTCCCAGCGCTTTTCATTTTACCCGGTGGGCTTCTGATTTGCAGTCGAATCTCTTAAAACCTGCTTGTAAAAAGCTATTAGAAAAATTATTTTTCGGTCACGCAGCAATGATTTATCATCGCAGTTTAAGATAGCAGATCTTTCCAAGTGGTTTCAAAGTGTAAGAGGCAAAAATTCACGAGGATCCTTAAGACGGATCAACGGATTTCACGGATCCGACGAATAATTCATCGGTGAAACAAACGATCGGCTCCAGGGGACGTTCCAAAAATATTTGTCGTTCTGGTAATGCCCGGACACAATTACCAGCAGCGGAAAAGATGAATAGATCGCATGAATCATCCCCGCGGGGAGCGGCCGGGAACAAAGGATAATTACGAATTCCTCGGGGAATTAAACCTGAATAAGGGATTACACCCCGCTCAGGTTGTCAGTCTTCTCCTATGAATAATTTAATTAAAGTCGAAATTTCCCGGCGGGAGGCCGTGCCGGCACGCCGCGCCATTAGTTTATTTTCGATTTAAATTTCAAATCGCGGCCACAGAGGCCTGCGCCGTCGCCGCGCGGACATGCAAATCCAAAATGCATATGAAGCAGTGCATCGTCCGTCAGGGACCCAGCTAAGGGGACAAATTACGGGACAATTAACAGGCCGTATCGATTTACATTCCAATTTCTTCTGTGTCCTAGCTCCCCGTTTCCCAAAACGTTGTCGAACGACCAGAACCTTGAATTTGCTGGGTCCCATGGCAATCACCGACACGGTTTTCACCGACAACATTTGATCGACAATAGCTTTGGCCGAGAACGCCTTTAACCGACAACGAATTTGATCGACAACGATTTTGATCCACAACGACTTGAGATACAGTATGATAATATTGTATGATAATACTGTACGATAATACATATGATGATACTGTATGATAATACATACTGTTGTCGTTTTAAGTTGTTGTGGATCAAATTCGTTGTTGGCCAAAGCTATTGTCGACCAAATCTGGAATCGGGGAAATGTTGTCGGTGAAAACCGTGTCGGAGACAATTGTGTCGGTGATTTCCATGGGACCCGAATTTGATTGGTTCGTGTTTTTGTATACAACATTTTTGAGATACGCTGTATAAACAATGCATGCATAACCTGGCCTCCTCGGCTCTTAATAAATCAATGAAAGAGTTCTCAGGAGAAGGTTTCCTTTCGTGTGGTTAATTGCGCCCGGCGGAATGAATGAATTAACCAAGTGCCGGCTATTGTTGCAGGTGAGGAACTGTGGATTGCTGGTGTTGGACCTCGGCCCCAGGAGTGGCCCGGGGGTTACCCTGGGGACCTCGGGGAAGTATTGGCGCAAGGACGAAGCTGTTAGGAACGACGAAGGACACGGGAGGCGGAGGAGGAGGCCGCTATGAACGCCAGCGTCAACATCGAGAGGAACTCTTGGCGGCTGCCTCCCGACGAGACCGTCCAGGTCGCCGATCCCCGTTCAAAGTCAGCCCAGGTAAAAGAGGTAAATCGCTCCAGCAGAGGACCGTCCGCGTCCTGCGTGCTCCCCCAAAAAGTCTCGAGTCCACGCCGCGCGAGTCGCTCGAGAGAGATTATTCGTTGACCTGGACCTCTGGCCGGGTTTCTATCAGGTTTCGAAGCATGAGTCTGTTGTGTGGCCCACTTCACCCTTCGCCGAACTCACCTCGACCCGCTCCTATTCCCCGTTTTCAACGTTTTGCCTCCCCACCGACCCCTTCCTTTTGCGTTATCGGATCACTGTGTCGAGCACTGCGGCCGGGGGTTGCTCTCGAACGAAAATGAAATGGATACAAATTCGAGGGTTTACAAAATATGCTACGATTCGTTAAACCTGTTACTTTGAAATAGAACAAAAATTTAACTCGATTCGATTGGTAGTTTTTCGGTTCGCTGGAATCCTCGTACGCACGGAATTCTGCACCCGACGCACCTCACGCACACCGTTTCTTTGTGTTTCCTCACAGAAAAATCGATGTACGTGGATTACACAACAACTAAAACCGTTTACACGACTGTAACGCATGCTAGTGTGAAGGGTCTGCATCTGGAAATGTGACTACCGGTTATGAATTAGCGATCCTGACTGGCAGAATTTCAGTGTTGTGGTTGCATCGTGACGGACACTTGCATAAATCGTGGGCACGTAATGCCGAGTATAAACGTTACTGTCAGACACACGTATTCACGCTGATCCATGGGAAATGTACGGTAGAACACACCTCATATGTATATGTCTCGTATAATATAATACAATGTCACAATGGGAAGTGGAAATGAGTTAAAAAAATTGAAAACTTCCAGCCGCTGATAAAAACAAACGAATTACAGCTCTACAGATCGAGAGCATTAAGAAAAGCTGTTAGGTGTGCACACGGCTAGTTTCAATGGCAACAAACCAGAAATACCGGGCGACAAGGCGTGCGAGGGAAACACGAAAATTACGCGCGCGAATTAAGTCAGCGAGTTTCCATTGTCTCGTCGCGAAACACTTTAAAGCGGAAAGTTTCTCGTCGCGCAAGAAGGGAAGTGCACACATCTTTTTCCGGGTTTCATTAGCCGCTCTTTGTTCGCGGAGATCTGGCTCCGGTTTTGGGAGCGTTTTCTCGCCTGAAAGAAAGGCTGTTACGTCCTCTGAACAACGCCGGGGTGTGCCTGTTTACGCAACGATGTCCGAATTAGCGAAACAATTAATGCAAACGAGCGTGGACGAACGAGCGAGCGGAGTTGTCTTCTACGCCGCGCTGCTGGTGCGTTTTCCGCGAGGACGATCAAGTTCTATCGGGTTGTTAAGTCGACTATTAACTTCTGCCTCGAATTATACGATTCGGCCAGGAGTTCAAGCTGCAAACTGTTTCAGCCGGTCCCCTTGCTTCGCTGTTATCAGATGAAAATATTATCGCGCTGTTGGAAATTCCGCGGGAAAGGTTCTAACACGATTTTAAATTTCGAATTTCTCTGACATTATCTGATAAAATGTTAATTACGTCGACTTAGCAGGCTGGCCTGCAGCGAAATTACATAAATTATTTTAACACAATTCTTGTGATGCATATGGTTGCATTGGATATAGTGAACGTATTTTTCGATTGAATTGTTTTGTTGAAAGCCTGCTTTATTTTACGTGTTAGATGTGTATACATTCATTCACGTACATACATTTACACGTACATGCATTTATATCTCTTTGTGTTTTCTAGATTAATCAGTTTTACTTTACGTTTCTTCTATTCCTTCTTTGGTTGACGATTTCATTTACATGCGAAAGGGCTCTTCCAGCTGCAAATGTATTAATAAATATGTAAATGGCAACTAAGCTGCCGATAGCTGCTTTCCGCAAACTGGAGTTTCAATTAAAAAATAATTGGAAAAAAGCACAAGCCACGATCATTTTTTAGGATTTCCGTGGGAACCGTTCGAACCTCCTGTCGAGGACCTGTAACTCGAGCGATCCTCGAAGCTATCGATTAATTAGCATTGCAAATTGCGAGACGGTTGAACGCTGCTCGAACTTCGTCTCGCCTGGACGTGACGCGACACTGCAAAAAAGTGGTTTGCGAACGGTTTAAGGAACTGAACGGAAAGAAAGGAACGCTAATTGCAAGGCAGCAGGCCGAGTACATGAATCAGAATAGTCTGGAGGGCCGGGGATTCATTATGCTGGGACTCCTTACCTCGGCTCCCTTTGTTTTCACAGCACTCGACGCCTGGCCGCGCGAGAATCGACTGAATAAGGGCCTCGGATGGCCGATATCGCGACTGAAACCTGTGTCACCGGGATTACGGCACCGCGAGAAAGTTAATTATGCAGAAGAGCGGCATCGACTCGAACTGAAAGTCTCCGATATCGATGGGGAAAGCACCGAGCAAAATCGGGAACCGAGAATCTCCAAAAATCCTGGCAAAAAGTGAACTAGAGTGAACTAAAAGTGAACTACAAATTTTATTATTATTATTATTTATTATGAACGGACCGAGGTCCATTTGCACACAAATGTTTACAATAGAACAAAGACTTAACCTAAATTACTAAGAAGGGACATGCATAAAAAAAACTGTTGGTATAAAGGTACTGATATACCGCGTAATTTTTTTTTGAAAGTGTGTAACGACCCATTAAAATAATCAATACTATTATATAGAGTGTTGGAGTTCGCAATAATTCGATTTATAGGATTTATTAATCCATATGTGGATTTGCATTTGAGTGTTTGAAAACCTGCTCGAGATCTCACAACACGTTCAGGTGCGTAAAAATTGATTTACATAAGGAGAGAGGGACAATCTATATGGTTATTAATTAAATTAAAAATAAAGCTCTGGTCGGGGATACGCTTCTGCGAGCAGACAATGTTCCCAGGTTGACTATGTTTAATATTGTGGAGTAATCGTGATCAAAGATTGACATAGGATTATTAATCTTATAAGAACAAAACCTAAGAAATTTATGCTGCACTCTCTCTAGCATGATTTCGTAATTTAAGCTATTCGGAGACCATACAACTGAAGCAAATTCCAACTGGGGACGGACAAGGGTAATATATAGCAATCTAATTGTGTGTATTGAGTGAAAATCAGTAGAAAAGCGTAGTATAAACCCGAAAATTTTGAACATAATGAAATTTTGAATACAGTAATATACAGGGTGAGTCACCCAACGTTGCCACCTCGAATATCTTTGTTGTTTTTAAAGATACGTCAAATGTCTGAGGAAGAAGTCCATGATTTGCGTCGCAGAATTGTACAGGAATGTAGAACTATTCCAACAGATACCTTCAAAAATGTTCGTTCAGAATTGCTTACAATAAGAATTCTGATGAGTTCTTCAAGAACTGCGTACAATAAGATCTCATAATAAAAAACATAGGTTTCCATTTGAAAAAACAAAGTAGATCTTCGAATGACACGTTTTACACTTTCTTAATATCTTTCATACCTTTCGAGATATTCGGCTGGGAAGTTTTCAAATGAACACCCTGTATATTGAATTATAGACTATATATTGAATTAATTGATACTGTCAGGTGTATACTGAGCGTTGATCCCGTCGTTAGTTCACGAAAAGCCATAGTCGCGCCATCTCGAGATGAGGAAGAGATGCGTTTAAAGGCCGCGCAGCCGTGCGAGCTGCAGATAACTGGCAGAGCCGATTTTCCCGAAGGTATAATTCACTGGGAGAATACTGAATACTGTTCATTCACCTCTTTCTCCCCGGCCTGGATTCTTCAGGAATTCTTGCAGCCGGGTTTTCAACCGTTGATTGCATCCGTGATGGAAATTCGGAGCAATAAGAAGTTGCTCGAGTGGATGAAGATAACTGGGAGAATCGGCAAATAAGTATCGTTTAGAAGCAGTTTTATATTAAATTCTTCAAGTCTCCAGAGCTACTTGAATTTTTACATCGACATTCTTAGGAAAATTTAACGTTCACGCTACGTGGAATATTTGATACTCCAAGGTCGGAATATTTTTAATAAATTCTGGGCTTGTTAAAGTATGGCATCCTTAAACAGAGCATTTCGATCCGCCGAATCGATATTGAAATCTACATGAATAATTCATCGTATAAAATTAAATAAAGCGGTACGTCACGGCTGACTCTTACGGGCATATACTACTTAATCGCTGAACCAGCAGTCTCTGTACTTTCCACTTGTGACACGAGCGACCAACTGCCAATCAGCACTTATCTCGCGGGTCTACCTATATCTTCTCACATTTAGCGAATCAAAAATCGATTCGAACTGAAACGATCAATCGCGAAGCATTTAGACTTGGAAGCATTCCGCGTCGAATTTCCGTGCGAGGGAAAATGGCACCGGTTTAAATATAGCTGGGAAGCTAGAACGTGGGTGACCTTCACCGGCAATGTTCATTCATGAGAGTGTCGCACGTGCCGTTGAAAATTCACCCTCGAAGTCCTCGACAGTCGAATCAAATGGCTGCTTGTGGCATTCACACGTTTTTTTTCAGGGTCCAACGACACAAATGTCGTCATTAGCCTACTTTAAAGAATGCAAGGTACAGATACGTGTCAGTATCAACCCCGGAGAGGCTGGAGGAGTATGAAAGCGGAAGAGGACGCATCAAAGAAGCATTCTTGGTCTCGCCTCATCGGTGGAAGTTTGGAAATTGTTCCCGCGGCATCATAGAATGTCACGGATGCCTCGCACTGCGTGCATCTCGGCTGTCGCATTATTTATAACTGAACTCTCCTAGATACCTCGTTGTCCAGGCATCTCTGTGTGTTCGCCGTGTACGTGGCGAGATGTCCCATAGAACGTGGCGAGGGCATGGGAACTCGGATTCCCGTCGATCGATAGAACCTGAGGCCTTCGATGCACGGCGGGAAAGTCTAAATTTACACCGACTGCCGGAATCCAACTCTGCGTGTTTGGATAATATTTACATACCGCGGCGACAATGTTGCGAGACCTGTCCCCGTAAATTTTCAGGTTCCCATGCAGATTTATTCATGAAAGCCGTACCCCTTCTCCCCATTCTCTCACTCTCTCTCTCTCTCCCTCTCTCTTTGTGCTCGTCACCGCCGCCGGGGCTGCAATGTAACCGCAGTTTCTAGCCCGCAAACTGTAGTCATAACCGGGAGGAACTCGACGGTCAAATAATTTTCATCGGTTTCCGGGATCGAAATTGTTTTACCCGTTACGTATGCGCCGACCTGGCTCGTCCGGAACGTACGTAAAAGCGGGACTGCAATTCCTCGAAAGATATCGGCGTGCTTTTTATGGTACCCCAGGCTTTTGTACATTCATGCGAGACGAGGTTGCATGGGATAGAATAATATGGTGACGGTTCGGTGGATTTGTTCTCTCTTGGTTTCTCTTCCGGTGGGCGTGGTTATTGAGATCGGTTCAGCTTTTTAGTCGATCTCAATTGAATCGTATCTGGACTGGATTCAACTTTTTCAAAATCAACGCCACCCAGTTCCGTGTTTTCCGAAGCATTCGGCGATTCGCACGCTTGACAACTCGGAATTCTCGTTATCGTTGGGCGAAAAGAGAGAGAGAGGATTGCGATCAACGCGAAACGATCGCAAAGGACGAAACGCTAGCGCCGTTTCCGCGAGATTGCATCGGCACCGGTGTTAATGGATCGCCGGCGCGATAACAGCGGTCGCAGTCGTTAAAGTCGTCGTTGTCGCAGGCGAATCCCCACGATCGCAGTACCGGAAAACCTTCCAACTGTCAGCCGCGACCAATTACAAGAGACCCAGGTCTGTTTTCCCGGCTTCGAGCCTCAAGTCGAAAGGATTTTCCCAGTCGATCCTTCAGTCCACCTTGACGCCCAGCTAAATTGCACGGTTCTCCGAGATTCCGCCGAGAAATGAAGTGTGGATATTCTGGCTTCATATTTTTGTTCGTTTTAAGACATGTTTCGTAGATGTTTGTAAATGTTTATACACATGCACTGTGCGTAGTTTCCTTCAATTCTCGAGAATTCTACACTCCCAATTACCTTGGCATGCGGCAATCATCGGTCTCGCTGATTTCGGCTTAATCCCGGCCGGTGTGTTTGCCAAACTACCGTTTCACAACAGGCTGGTTACGTTCAATTACCTAGTAAAAGCAGGATAGCTCGGTCCGACAAGCTGTCCGCGGCTTACCGTCCACGCCGACGAATCAACTGCGCCAGCAGTTGGCTCTCCCATCAGCGGGGAGCAAAACTTTCGCGAAGACGACCGTAGAACTCGCAGGAAAGTGGACCGAGTAGCCAGTGGAACTGTCAGTGCGCACGCGAACGCGGAATAACTTGATCATCCCTTTGCTTAGGGTGAGAGGAAGGATAGAGGCTTCCGTGTAGGGGTTGAAGTTGCGATTGTACGTGTGTGGGTGGTCCCTTTGAGACGGCCGAAATTCGTTGCAAACACTACGGACTGCAACACCGCAAAAGCAACATTGGCTGGGTTTGCCCGACCGTTTCATTGTCCGTTCCGGGTGTTATCTCCGGACCCTTGCTGATGAGAAGTCTCCACAAACTCCAGCACGATAATCGAACCACGGGTAATTGGGACACACGGCAACCAGCCGGACCTCAGGTTCATCAAACTCGGCCGAGATTGAAGATCCGCTGCACCAGGAAACGCACGACACTGATTCGTACGGATGAGAAATCGTCGACGGGAACACTGCGCTACACTCCGCGACAAAACTATAAGACATGTGCGAAATTCGATGAAAGTTCTATGTATATCTTGAGTCTTGTCTTCCTTCATTCATAGTGTGATTGTTTACATTATATAGAAGTATATTCTACAGTTCTATACGAAATATCGAAGGCTACAATTCCAAGAATATGGGAAAATGTTTGTAAACATGCTATTCTCGTCGCGACAAAACCAGGGCTTCAGAGTCGGAGTCGTGGAGTTGGAGTCGGAGTCGGAGGTAAAAAAAAAAGAAGAGTTGGAGTCGGAGTTGGAGTTAAGAATTTTTTCTACCGACTCCGAAGCCCAGGACAAAACTATAAGACAGTAGCTTTTCGTAAGTCGATCTTATACTCTAATCGCAGTCACAGTGTAAGAAGTAATTGTGTACTTAAAATTAAACATTTTTAATTTTGTTCTTACATAATATAACTACAATGCCGCGTGGGAAAAAGCCGACAGACAGTGAAATAAGAGTGATCGTAAATTTTTAAAAGAAAAGAATACTTCTATTTCAGAAATTTCAAGAGTGGCTGGGCGAAGTCGATGTGCCGTGCTCAATTATTTAAAAAGTAGAGAGACTTATGGAAAAAAACATCCTAGTGGACGTCCAAAAGCGACAACGACGAGCCATTCTGAGGGTAGCGTCGAATTCTAGCGTGACAGCGCAAGCTGGCGTTCACACCAATATTCTTAATGTGCAACGGATAATTATAATTGCAGAAAAACCGCCACTTACGAATCGACACAAAGCAGCCGGGGAAGATTTTGTGAAGAGACATATCCAGTGGGAAAAAAGTGGAGAAAAGTTATTTTTTCAGATGAAAAACGTTTCAATTTAGATGGACCGGATGGTCTTTCATAATATTTTCATGATTAGCGGAAGGAAGAATTGCATTTGTCAAGGAGGCAAATGGGCGGAGGCGGCATCATGGTATGGGCCGCAATAGGGTGCCACAGGAGAACCGATGTAAAATTTATTAACACCAGCATGAATGCAATTAAATATATAGAAATATTAGAAGAACAATTAACGCTACGTGCAAGCACTATTGCATGTGAAAATTATATTTTTCAACACGATAATGCCGCTGTGCATACAGCGAAACGTGTAAAAAAATATTTTGGAGACCGTAATATACAAATTTTATCATGGCCTGCGAGGTCTCCAGATTTAAATATAATAGAAAACATATCTAAGGAATTTTAGCACGTGCTGTATATGGAAATCGGAAACAGTTTTTGTCGGTGAAAGAGTCGAAAGCTCGTATTCAAGAAAATGGGCCAAATTAAGTCAAGATCAACTAAAAAATTCGTATAAATCGATACCACGACGAATAATTGAAACTATAAAAAATAAAGGTGGCACAACACATTACTACTGAAAATAGAAAAAACTATTTTTCATTAACTTCCACCGACTTTTTTCTTACGTAAAATATACATTGTCTTCTAGTTTTGTCGCACCTTATTTTACCAAAAATTAGAAATTTTAATGAAACTTTTTTCAATCTAATTCAACAACATTGCCGCTATGTAAATGTATGTACTTTAGTTGATTCTTTGGATTAATAACGAAAACTTTTACGAAAAAATTAGTATTAATAAAATATTAGCTAAAATCGCAGGTGTCTTATAGTTTTGTCGCGGAGTGTACTATGCGACTGCTCGATACCTGTTAACTTAGAACTGGCGCACAATGTTCTGAGATAATCTGGATTTTGAACGTCGTTGAAATCGATTTTGAAGCGTTCCGCTGTTTTAAGAGATTTCTTCATACAATTTATATAGAATCCACGAAACAGGGTGAAACAACGTTGAAAAGGTAAATGGTGACTTCACGAGTAGCCACTTGTTCCTCAACGACAGAAACTTCCTCCCTTCGATTATCGACCCCTCGAGGTGGCGACCGTTCTCTCCACCGACCCCTGAAGGACTCGACCCACAGCCGAATCGGCATATGCTGCCCCTTTGAACTCTGTTCCTTCCCAACCGAGAACAGGGAAACGAGAAAACGGAATGGCCGTTTGCAGCCAGCTGCGAGAGCACGCCAGTTCGGCATTGTCTTCGGGGCTGGACGGTGCTGATCTTGGTCCGAGGAGTCAGCACTCTTGTCCCGAAAAATGAGATCGGGGCTACGGAAATCGCTGGTGAGAGAAATCGTCATTCTGGACGCGTTGCTGAATTTTTAAAAGCTCCGGTAACTTATTCTGATCAAATCTTGGAACTAGCACACTGGGCCCAATTCCTAGAATAAACTCCAATCTGTTCAGCCAATTCATAGAATTGATAAAAATTCCACTATTTTTAAACTAGATTTAAGCAGCCTCCAGCCAACTTTCACCCGCAATGTCAGCCTTTAAACCGATATATCTCATCAGCCTCGAATTTTCCAGCAAAAAGACCCGCACAGGGCGATTCTACGGAAAAAACAGAACAGGAAAGTTCCAGTGACTTTTCTCCGCAGGTTCTTAGTTTCCAAGAATAGTGGACTGGAGGTTTCCGAGGACGCTCGAAGCTAAACGCGCGCTCGGTCCTTTCGAACGAAATTTTCTCAAAGACAAGAACACCTAGGAAAAAATTGCACAGCACGCTTTCGTTTCGCTTTTGCCCGCCGAATCGTGTGACGTCAGTCCCTTTCCGATCGGAGTGAGGGACAAGGAGGTATCGACATTTTTTGCGAGAGGTCCGTGGAGCGCATTATAATTGGAGTGGTGATGCTCGGCCGTTAATTGGAGTTGAATTTATGTGGCCGGGCCTGCGCGTTCGGCGCAAAGGAGAGACAGTAAACGATTTACAATACACGAGCCAGAAGCTTGCGGGTATATAATTTCTAACACGTTAAGAGAGGCACGGGCGAGGGACAAAGAGAACACTGAGGTGTGGAGGGCAATGAGCCAGAAAGTCTGGCAGAAAGATTCCTCTCAGTCGAGCCTCGTTCCTCGATGACGAAGGATTATGCTCGTTCGATCGACGAGCGACCCGTGAAAATAACGCTGATCGCCGCCGAAACAAGTGTCCTAAGCGTGTCAGAATGAAGTGTACCGTGCGACCAGTGACTCTCATCGGGGGAACCGTTCGTTGATCGTGCTATTTTCGGAATCCGCTGAACAACAACCATGGCGAACACTCCGCTCAATTTGTCAGAAGATAAGACACACTTTCTATAACGTCACGTTTTCGACAAACCTCCACCTCGTTCTCTTCACTCGTCGATTTCCTGCACTCCTCGTTATCTTCTAAGTGGACTGCGAACAACTTTCGGACCTCGAGAAACTTGACAGAACGAAAATTTTATCGAGAGAATGACACGAACATTTCAGAAACCCGTCCCTTCGGATTGAATCTGTTCGAAAATAAATACAAACAAGATCTGCTCTATTCTTTCGTCAAACCCAGTGTGTGTTACTCGTAAAATTATATTTTAAATGAACATAAGGTAATCGACACAATTACAGAGCAACCACAGTCGAAGAATAAAAATAGTGGAAACGAGAATACATAAAGGGCGAGGCTCAAGAATGTTCCAATATTAAATTCAGCCATACCGACACATTTACGGACATTTATTGGTGTACATATGTAGTTGACATTATTTCGTAAAATAATCGGTCCGCTTAGGAGGCAACTCGGAACCCGCTAGCCATTAGAATCTATTTTATTCCGGGCCTCTCGCCATGTTTTTCCTAACCTCCTCTCGCAACGATCGGCCAGCTGCAGCCTCGTTGAACTAAATAGAATTTCTTTGACGTGGAGCTTGACGGCGCTTCACCGCGTGCTATTTCCGTTTCTTAATTTTACCCGCCGCGTTATTAGAAGAGACTACTTTGTAGTCGGTCCCCTCGTCGCACACCTGCAAAGTCACGAAATGATGCCAACGCGGATCTTCCGAGATTCTTGCCTCGCGCTATTGCTCAATTGCCTCGGTCATGGGAACATTTGGCAATAACCAGATCCCCGGCCCATTCACTCCACCCACGTCCACTTGATATTGCGGAGGTTCAAGCAACCCGGTCTAATAAGCTCCGAACATCAACAATTTTCGATGGCCGTTGATCTTCCGACGATTCCCCTTATCTTGGAGTCGTTAACCTTTATTTATTCATTATTCGTGTACAATATTATATTAGAGACATTTACTACATTTCTACGGTATGTTGTCTCGCCAATTTTTTACTGTGAATTAAACATAAAAATAGTATTGTATTAATTTCTGTTGAGATGCACGTTTCTTTGAATACATTCTATACGAACTCGTTCATGCCAGAAATGCGGAAAAATCCAAGTTGAATGATTAGAAGGGAGTACCTGCTATCAGTGTTGGGCAACAAATAAAAAAATAAGTTGTTTGTTATTTGGATATTTATTATTTGAGCAAGTCTAATTGTAAATTAATTATTTAAAATAATAGAGTTAATTGTTATTTACAAATACAATTTCAATTATTATTTGTATCGACAAATAATAAGTTAAATTGTATTTTTTTATAGGCAGCTGGGCCCGACCACTGGCGGCATACCTGAAAAGGTTGCTATAGCAGACAAAAAACGCGCACGTGTTCATAGTACATATATACAAAATACAAGAAATAAGAGAAGACCAATAACTATTTATTTGATTTCCACCTCAATCCAAATAATAAATAATCTTTTATTTTCAAATAAGAAATAATAAATAGATCATTTTTCGAATTATTTAAATTACTTTTATTTAAATAAAAATTATTATTTAAAATAAAATTTGCCCATCACTGCCTGCTATTACGTCGAGCATTTCGCTAATTAATTAGGTGTCACAGAGTTTCTGTAATTACAAGCAACAATGGAGAAGTTACGTAATAGGGCAGACAGCGTACACGTGTATTCTCAGCCATACACCAGCAGGATATCACGTCAGCGGTTCAAGGAGATAGAAAATATTCAGTGCATGATACGTATATTCCCCAACAGTTAGGAGTGTATCAGTCTCTCCACCACAAGGTTCACTATATTACTAAATCTGAAACTAGCAATCGCTGTTATCTCAAGTGTTCCTCGAGCATTCCGCTCTCTCTCTCTCTCTCTCTCTCTCTCTCTCTCTCTCTCTCTCTCTCTCTCTCTCTCTCGCTATGTCTGTCGGTTACAACGAGCCTTCTTCAGAGTTCCCCTTACGCCAATAACAACAAGTACTCTTCAAAACCAGTCGCAGGAAGTTTACTCTACGGCAGCAAATATTAACACTTCGCCGAAGCACAGTGGTGCAATTTAAGAATTCCATTTTGACACCGTGCCGATTCAAGACGTTGCGCCAGAGAACACGAAACTGTTTGAATCGGGCTGGGAACCTGCGACATACCGGTTCTCTTCATTGAATTTACAAAAGATAGTCAGAGAACAATTTTACATTATACACAACCAAAATGCTCTTCCCCTCTGTGACCAAAAGTTGTGCCTTTGCATACAGACAATTTTAGGAATTGATGTGGAGGTTTGTTTTCAATTTTTGCTGCTGTGCAGTTCAATACGCAATTATACTCGAGATTATGATATCAAGAGACTTTCGAGGAATAAAAGAAAGAGATTCGTGTACGCCTATAATTCTGCAGCGTTCCGGAATCCGATAAAGCTTGCCAGATTCCCTGGCTCGTGCCGTGACCCGATATCTCCCTTTGCCCACCCCACGTATCTGCGAGACCCGTTCCGCGAGCCAATAAACGTTACGTTATCTCGCGAAAATTTTCTGCTCCCTTTCCCGTCCAGCCATCAATGGGATCCAGCGGAAAGAAACATTGCTCCCTTCCTTGGCTCCTGCTTATCGACTCTAGTTGCCACCCTCTTCGAGCTGTCCGTGGCATGTCTCTGACCATAGTGAACGACAACGAGCTAGTCTGACAGCCTGTCCTCGCGTGAACTCTTTTTACTGCGATAAGTGAAACCTAACGGTATTTGAAAATAGAGGTTGAGATAAATCAGGGTGATTTTTGGACACTGGGCATATCGTAGAATAATAGTGAGACAATTTCTCGCAAGAGCATTTTTATAATTACAAAACAAAAAATTTTCTTTGTCTGTTCTCATACAGTAAGGAGCATAACTGATTCAACACACTTTAAATCAGAATAACTTTTTTATGAATGGATCAAACGACTTCAATTTCTCTGCAAGGCTGGAAGAATTAGTTTAGTAAATGACGTCTAAAAAATATTTTTTGAAAAAATGCATTTGGTCGGAATTGCGAAAACAATTAGTAAAAATTGATTTTTACTACATTTTTAGCTGGGCCAATAACGGAAATTTAAAAGATGTATTTGGTCAACTCGTACAAATTATATACGCTCTGAAAATTTCATTGAAATTGGTTAATTGGTTTAGGAGTTATCAACGATCAAAAGTGGTAAAAATTGCAGTTTTTCAAAATCTCGACATTTTTACCGCTTTTGATCGTTTAGAACTCGTGAACCAATTAACCAATTTCAATGAAATTTCCGGACCGTATATAATTTATACGAGTTGACCAAACACATCTTTTAAATTTTCGTTATTGGTCCAGCTAAAAAAGTAGTAAAAATCAATTTTTACTATTTGTTTTCGCAATTCCGACCAAATGCATTTTTACAAAAAATATTGTTTATAGACGTCATTTACTTAACTATTATAATTCTTCTAGCCTTGCAGAGAAATTGAAGTCGTTTGGTCCATTAATAAAAAAGTTATTCTGATTTAAAGATGCTTGTTAGTGTAATTCTAGAATTAGAAATAAATTCTATGATCTATGTTCTTCATAACACACATATATGTCTGCAGCTAAATATCGGGAAACACATATCCTCTCGAAAGAAAATAAACCCTACTGAGCAAATATTGTCTGAAGACTGCGGCTTCGAAATGGAAGATTCTACATTTTTATTTTCATGGTGGAACAAAATAGCAAATAATCAAATTCTCAATAACAAATGTTACTTACGTGTTTTTATCCATCTAAATATTAAATTTCAGATAAAATTTGGCTGTACCAGTTTTTATAAGACCACCACGTATGAAATTCACCGGTGAATAAAGTTACGAATATCGCGAAATCCATTTACGTGTTCGGAGAACGATATCGATTGTAGCCAGCAAGAAGCATTATTCCAAAAAGCTCCAATGAATGTAGGGCAAAAAATTTATTTAATTTCCGATGAAAAATCACGTACAAATTCAACCCTTTGAGGACGAATATCAACATAATTTACGGTATCAGGCTCGCGTATTTCTAAAGATTCAAGCTAATTTAATTTCTATTTCATTATTTAATTCTCCGACCAAAACATCTGTAATATTTCTTAGTTAAAAATCAATAAAAATTTTAATATTGCTAGGACGCTTATCGAAAAAATCAGGCTAATTGCCGGTGGTTAGGGGATTTGAAGTGCGGGTCCTAGCTGCCGGTAGATTTGAATAATTAGATCGAGGTCGTAAAAATGTTCGACGACGATAACCGGGGTTTCCGCTCGCGAGGGATGTCGGGTAAGCACGAGAAACGGTTCCAACCGAAGTTCGACGTCGGCCTCGAGCACCCCGGAATATATGTTATTTCCATCGGGGACGCGGGCACCGTTGTAAACATGCAAATACCGCAGTTACGTCAAGCGACGAGTGCAGCCACGGAACTATATTGTGTAAATAACAGTGGGCCGAGTTCGCTTTGCACCGCTCGCCCTCGGTTTTTGCGAGGCGTAACATTAGTGCACCGCATTATTCACGGCCGCCGTGAGTCACAATGAGCGAAAACAGTGCTGCCGCGCCGGTAAGTGTGCAAAAACCTCACGGAAATCAGTGCGTCGTAGCGAATTAGCCATTCCATTACGCCCGAGCGTCGTTCGACAATAAACAGCCGCCGCCACCGACTCGAGTGTTTGTTGCTGCGCGAACTTGCACAGTCAAGTGACAGTGGTCGAGCTGTTGCGTGCCAGAAACCCAAATTTCCGGAAATAGTTTCTTCGATCCGTTCCGCTATGGTTTATTTCCAGATTACGATTATTAGACTGCGTTCATTAATCAAAAGAGTGCCATTTCCTGTCCCCAAAAAATTGCACGGGTGCATTTCACCCTCGAATTAACAATTCCTGGACAATTCTGGGCCGCAGATTAATCGACAGAGACCGGCCCCGGGTCGGTTTCATTACATTCTGCGGATATCAAAGTCGGAAGTCACGATTGAAAATCGAAGCACGCGGTCGTTGGATGTTCATTATCGGAAGAAACGGTGGCGAGCTCTAATTGTAGCAAAATTATTCCGTGTTTCATTATCGGAATAGCGGGCGCATCCCGTCGACGGGCCAGAACCTGCAGCCCGGCAGCCATTATCTCCACGGTCGATTAATTCCTGGGCCGATACATCAATCGGAACGCATCGAGTCGCGGTCTCGCTTTCCGTGTTCTCTTTTCGTCATTGCATTTGCGGGTCCGGGGCACAATAGGGTAATCCCGGACGCCACGCAGCCAGATATTCCATTCCCGGGCTCCAATTTCCATTCGTAGCCCCATAGGAGGGACCATATTGTAGAGCCGGAATATAAACCAGAAACGGGCCACTCTCTCTCTGCTCTAGAAAATACTAAATCCCTTGGAAGACTGCGCGCCGCGCCGGTTCTTCGAACAGTATCGAGAATCGATCGAGAATAAAAACATAAATGCAAAGCGCATCACTCGTGTTGCAGGAGGAAAAATTGTGTTAAACTTAGAGTACCGTAATAGGAAACTGTTTCATAGTACCCGTATCCGTAAATATATCGTTGAAAATTTCTAAGACATTTTGTTACGTTATTTGCACGATAATCGATGCATTAATGTTTCAAAGATATGGTATGCAAATATGGTATAGTCCCGTATTATAGCAGGGTTATTCAACTTTGAAAAATCTCCAAACCGAATCCTAATGATCTACATTATCTCTCGAATTTTTGGAAATTGTTCTACGCAGTCACGAGCAAAAAAATTAATTGGAAAATTCCGTTGAAACCGGTTTCTTGATTGGTAGGGTAAGGTGTCCAAATATGGAATAGTCGCCTATTATGGCACTACCTTAAATCTTGTAAAGGAGAAGTAGCACTCTGGTGAGAAAATCCTCAAACAATAGTTTACCATGTTTACTCAACAGTGTGCAGTGCATTCGCACCATTCTATAGATTTTAGTATCGATCCTCCGCCAGTTGTGTCTCCACGTGTTGAATATTTTTGTGGTTAGATTTTCGATTGTATCTTTTTCGAGGAAGGTAAGCGATTTTGAAATGTTTGAACATACATATCTGTAGTTTCAGTTTATTTATAGTAATGTTTGCCAACTGTTGGTTTGGGCTGGAATTCATTTTCTATTTGTCAGTAGCCAGTATTATCAGTCCACGTGGAGTTCCCAATATGGCACTACCAAGGGTTCCCTAATATGGGTATAGCTATATATATATTGACATTCTTGGTGTGGGTGCCGAATATGGCACTAGGTGTCATATCAGGGACTCAAGGTGTATCATATTAAGAACCCCTTTCGCTGGAACCTGCAAATGACACGCCACAAAAAAATATTTTTCCCAAGCTGTATTTTTTTTAACAAACTTGACTCCAAAATTTTATAGGAAGGAAATGCATCTACAACTGGTAATTTTTTGGTCGAAAAAGAGCATTCTAAAATTAATAAAAAAATGACATCAACAAAAAATGGTTCATATTTGGGCACTTTACCCTTTTTGTTTGATTGTTTTCCGTCGCTTCTTCAACTGCTATGGTTATTTCGCGACAGGGGTAGGGCACTTTACCCTACATCCTCCACTTCAGTCAACGAAAATCCGCAAAATCGTGTTTACGATTCTCCGTAGTCGCCTAACAGGTTCCAGTCGTACACAGAAGGAAGACCAAAGTAACTCACGTACCGCCAACCTCCGAGTTCACTATTCCCGAATAGGGAACGAAAGACTATCCCGTAGAATCGTCTCTGCCATAATCTCGTGGGTTTCGCGCACGTACGCGAATGAACTATCGGGAAAAGCGATAGTAGAACACGTTGAAAAATACCTGGTGGATGGTGTGTAACAGCGTTCGCAGCGAAGCACCACGCGGAATAGTAAAATGGCAGTGTTACAACGACGCCTATGATAGCATTAACACGATACGGAACACGGTGAATTCCGAGGGTGGCATAAGACCGAGGGAATATAATATTCTCGCGGCGCGTGGTTTCCGGAAGAAAATATCGCGGCGCGACTCTCTAGCCGACAAATTCCAGGTGTTCTGTCACGTACCGCGTTGGAGGAGTTAAAACGGCTGCTCTGTAACGATAATATTAATATAACGGGGTCGAAATATCAACATAATTTCCTAAGTTCACAACTCTTGTACTTCTTCATTGTATAAGTAGTGTACTGTCGATTTTGTCAGCAAAAGTGGTAGGTTAGGATTCAGAATTTGTTAAAAACATCGTACGAGCTTCCGAAGGATGATAAAACGAGCCATTTGCGATTACGGGCGATCGCATAATCCCGATGAAAATCAGTTTATTAATATAACGGGGTCGAAATATCAACATAATTTCCTAAGCTAACAACTCTTGTACTTCTTCATTGTACGTATAAGTGGTATACTGTTGATTTTGTCAGCAAAAGTAATAGGTTAGGATTCAGAATTTGTTAAAAAGCTCATCGTACGAGCTTTCGAAGGATGATAAAACGAGCCATTCGCGATTAGGGGCGCTCGCATAATCCCCATCAAAATCAGTTATCCCCCCGATCGTCAGATGAATTGGCCCACAGACACGCGAACAGCTATAAGCGTCCGCAGGCTAATCACGATGGTTCACGTGTGCATGGGTTCACTATTCACCGTGGAACGGTTCTAACGTTTCTCGTACACTACCGCATCACCGGTTGAATTATAACGAATAATCCCGCAAAGTGCGGCCGAGTGCATCGGCAAACAAGCGTGCGCGATCACGTTGCATCCTGGTGCATGGTGGCCACGATCCTGCGTATTCCGTCTTCGCGTATCGAAAACATTATATCCTGCTCCCGGGGGCGCACGTACACATGGTTGCATGATCGGAATTCAAAGGCGATGAATCGATCAGCCGCCCGCGACCGGAAAGAGACATTACAGGGGGTGGGGACACGAAACGGACGGAATAAAGAAGCAGTAACAGCGAGAGCAAGCAGAACAGACGAACAGGAGAACAGAGGCCGAAGAAGGACGGCTTTCGCGCGAGGTTCGACGATTATTCATCAGGGTAAACAAGTCGTCCGAAAGCGATTACCGTGGCCTGATGACGGCCAATCGTTCGATCATTTGCATCCAGCGACGCTGCTCTCGATAATCATTGCCCCGAGAGTGAAAAATACTCGCTGATTGCGATTTAACTCTCTTGACGTTCGAGGGGACTATGTTTGAAAATGATTGAGATGTCCCATGCATTGTATGGCTTCAGAATGGTCCTTTGATGCACTTCAAGTGCGACTTTATTTACCAATATAATTTTGTAATAGTACTTCTGAATTGTACTACCGAAATTGACTCGGATTGAGTGAAACTCGACTCGTCGACACGCGATAGCCATTTTATTTCCGCGATCGGCGCGGCGCACAGTGGGCCAGAATGGCTCAGTAGCTGTTCATGCTTATTTCACCATTATTTCAAAACTTAAAGACCACATTAAATAGGTCGTTAATTCGTCTTGGCATCAGCTATAATGTTATTAAATAAAAAATATATAGTTATAAATAAATATTGAAGGTGACCACAATTTTTTATTTAAAAAAAAGAAATTATTCAAATTTTTTGTATTGAGATTTGTAGAAGACTGAGTACTGATTACTTTTTGTAGGAAACATTTTTTTGTCACACCACCGGAAATGTCTGAAAAATCGTGTGAATAATAAATAATAATTGGAAACTGGCTATTCAGGCATTCAAACAAGGGTAATCCATAATTTTTGAATGAATGAAGTTTATTACATTTAATGAAATAACAAAAATGTGTTATTACTCTCTTATATTTAAAGAATTACAAAAATTCAAACAAAATTAAGTATTATATTTTACAAAGTTACTGACTATATTCAGTTGATCATATGCATTTTCCGTTTATAACTCTATTTATCTATGAATAAACAAAAATCTATACCATAATTCCTCTTAACAAAGGTAAAATACAGGTCTTCAATATGGAAAAACTGCTGTGATGCTATACTACGATGCTGTTACTATAGTCTCTCAAATGCAAATGATTCAACTAAGCTAGCAAGAAGTTCGAATATTTATCAATGGCCGTATAATCAAAAAAATTCATAAGATAGGTCTGGGTTAAGTCTTTAGACTCGTAAGAGCCGCTGAGTGGTCGTCAGTGGTCGTCAATGCGTCTCGTGCAAATAATTTCCAAACCGGGACGAAGTGGGACGAGATCTTTACAGGAACTTTTAGAGGAGACTTTACTGAAAATGTTCCACTTTGTTAGAGCTCCTGCCTCTCCCTGCATTTTAACTTATCCCTTGTCAAAGGTGAAAAACTTTGACGATTTTCCTTAGTTGACTAAGCATTTTTTAAAATAATAAATTATGACCATTAACGTTTAGTTCCTGGGGCGTTCTCAACATAGATATACATTATTCATAAAAGAAAATTTGGGCACTTAATCTTCAGTAGGTTCTCCAGGACATCGTTATGAAGAAACGGAATTTTTTCGCTGATAAATCGTATCTGAAAAAGTTTGATCTTTGAAGGCTTATTGTAACAAGAGTTCTTAATAACTTTAATTAATATTATCGTTTTCGAATGTAATGCACATTTAAGAATCACTGTGCATTGGTTAAAAATCGATATGAGGACTTTCATTTTTTAGCTCATGAACACCTAGCGCGTCGATCTGGCCCACTGCTGTGCGGCGCGGCCGCAAGAATATCGCGAAGTCTTTTCGACGGGGTGCCGTGGCGTGGCGGGGCCTGCGGACGCGCGTCACGTCGCTGGCATGCATATTGCATTCGGGTTATGTTTGCAACCTCGCACACCCTCGTCCTGTTTGCAGGACTAAGCCGGATAACACGTACCGGCTGTGTAATACGACCCGGCGCGGCGCGACTGGATTTTCGGGACCTGTTAGAATCGCCACGCGACCATCCCACGCATGCTCCGATACCAGCGGACATAACAGCACAAACATACACGCGCGTATTTGCGGAACGGGGACCGGCGGCGGCGCCGCGACGTCCTGCACCATGCCACGCCGTGGAGTCGCGTCGGCACCGGGACGCTTACAATTAGAACGGCTGTGTCTCCAACGGCATATCGATTCGACGCGTAAACGCGATTAATCCGCACGCTGTTTGTTCATCCGGAATTATCGTGAACGATGATCGCTTAATCTGCGACCCAACCCAGCAACCTGGACAGCTTAGCGACATCCGGCCGCCGCGGTGAATAGCGTTTCTTGTCTGAGCAACGTTGTCTCCAGTCAACTGAAAAAGCGTTCGTTCAACGTTCACAGGACCGGAGAACCATTTTATTGGATTGTAAAAGTAACGATCTAACGGAAATGAAAAACCTATGACATCATCTTATGTTTCCAACCAACGACTTTATTTACCACTCGCATAAAGATCCATTTACTCGATTCAGTTCCACAAAATCAACATTGCTCCAACAACCATACCCAACGTAAACTGACTCCAACACATCAAAACCATTTTTTCGAAAATCGTCACACCAGTCAGAGGCTAGCCCAGACTCGGAGCCACTCAAAATTGAGAGTGTCGACAATCAATCAGCCAGCATGATCGTGTGAAATTACTCAAAACAGACCCAACTGTCTACAGAACACGTTCCAAAGACCTCGTGACCTGCATGCCGTCAGCGCAAGCTTTCCGCATTGTATTATAGATCCGCAAGCCCAGCGGCTTCGCTGTGATCGATGGATCATTAACCGGCGTGGTATCTGCTCTATTCACAGGATCTAACGTACGGGGAGGGCGGCCACAACTGGCGGAGCATAATCTTCTCTTTGCTGGTCATCGGGTTCGTTATCGCCGGGATCGTCACGGCCATCTACCTTCTCGGGTGAGTTTTCCGCTCGCGACTTTTTCCTCTTCGCCGATTTTCCAGCGGGTCATAGTTCGTCGGGAAGGCGAGTAAGGTCGGTCGAGGGTCAAACGGTTAAGGACTACGCTGGATCACCCAATCCTAGGACCAGCTCTCTCTGCAAAATTAATCCGTTCCCCTTATCCAGGGGATCTGCCGATCCTTTTAGCGACGCGATCTGCGACTCGACTCTCGCAAGGAGTATCACCCGAAACGGATCGGATTTCGATCCGACTGAGGATTTTACGATGGGGAACGGAACTAGATCGCTGATTCGAGCTGGTTCTATGAATGGCACCATTAAAACCCGAACACCGGTTGTTCGTTCCTCGTAAGGAGGATTATTTGATTGCACCGAGGAGCAGGAGGATGGGTTCGGAGCCCTAAGGATCAAGCTGTGACGTAAGTGCGGATTTATAGTGGAGCTGCGAGCATCGATGATAGCGGCGCGGTGAAAAGAAACCAGCATTCGCGACAACATTTCGACACATACTATTGAAAAAGTACATATGTATTTTCTTTGTTTTTCTGTTTTTTCACCGCACAGCTCACCTCGCTGCTCCACTATAAATCCACCCTAAGAGTTCTTTAAGAGAGTCGTCCTCAGTTGTCCAATACGCATAGTGGAAATAATTCTCGGATCCGTATTCGCACTCGTATTCATAAGATATTTTTAAAAGCTGATGTTTTTGTGAGGACAACGAATGAAGATTTAATATAATGGGAATGAATATGTTTAGGTACGTCGACGAGCTGCTATATTGGAGTGGCAGGCGTCTCACGTTAGACGAGTGCCTTCGTGATGACCTGACGCCGCACAGGTTGACACCAACCTGGGTTTCCCACGACAAGTTTGTTTACCAAGCTGACGACGGCTCCCTCACTCTCCTGGACACCAGCAACAATTCCGTGTCCCTTCTTGTCTCCAATCACACGCTCGTAAGTACCACATTGCCATGCATTCGCAGTAAACCCGAGAAACGTACCCGCAAACAGTCCGACCAAAAAATTTCAAATCGATAATCAGAAAATCATCTGGTATTTTGTAAAACAGATAAATCACTTCTGGATTTTTATTTACATTCATCCCCATTTATTGGACATTCAGTATCGTACGCTCGATGACTGAACAATTTCACCGGAAGCATTTATTTATTCAGATAGAATTGGAATATTGATTTCAATACACTTCTAGAGAAACATTATTGCGTGATTGTTGATTTCTATCATCTACATGATGTTACCGTGGCTGTTGACCATTTCATTGTAAATATTAGCCTTTCGGCGTCAGATTCATTCGGAGTTCCAGGCTCTCTCAAAGATCGATATTCGTCGATTACAATTCTGTGCAATGTAAATTTATGAAATTCCCCTCGAACGGACTGTTACAATTTAAATAATCACGGGCTGAGAACTGATAACAGTTCAATACATTCCGTGTCATATAATAAAGTTGTCAATGAAGCACCGCGTACGATTTTATCAGAGCGAATATGAATTTGTCAAAGAGCGTTTACCAACGCGTCCCGTCCAATGTTAATTGCGATCGGACGAGGAAACAAAGAGAACGCCGGCAATAAAAATTAGATAAAGTGTAGCGGGATCGTCGGAAGGGCCAACTAACCGGAAACGCGTACTCGATCGGCCAACAAAACAATCGCCAGCGAGGGGAGACTTTCCGGAATTGTTTCGAAACGGCCATAGATCGGTGGTGGTGCGCTCCAATCGAGCGAGGGCGTGTGTCGCGAGCAATTTTTCGAAAAGCGTCGCGGTATCTCGTCGGCAGTTGGACGATCCGATAAAAGCTGTATAACGAGCAATCGTCGGGGTGGTCGACGGGAAGTGGAGGGAAATGGGAGGGGCGGGGCAGCGTGAAAATTAATTTGAAATTTCGTCGGGAAAACGCGTCGAAAAGTGCTTTAAAAAGCTCGGATACCCCGCCGAAAATACCTGACAATTTCGCCCGCCGCGTCGCTGTTTTCATCGAGCTTTTATCGGAGTTTATTGCACACACATGCTGGTACGCGATTATTGTTTCCCGATTCCGCATCCGAACGGGCGAATTACGCCTCGCTAATTTCCGGTGTGTCGTGGAGGACCGAACCTCGAGACGGGGGATTGTCGATTTGCATAACCTGTCGCGCGGCTTCAGTTGAATTTTAATCCACGACACGCATCCTCATGAATCTCTCCGTTCACTGTATAATTTTCTGGCGCATGCTTGTGCACTGCATCCAACAAAACGCGCATGGTTCATCAGGCCTAATAATAAAACGGTTGTTTTGCTTTCTGCAACATTGTAGTCTGGTTTTCGAGAAACAAGCCTGACATGCTCTTATAGTAGAACGTGATTGCAAATGATATAATGATATATTTTTCATTGTTTATAAATACAAATATTCTTCAGTTCGTGTCGATTCGCTCTCTGAAATGTTATTTAATACTCATGAATATTGAACTTTTCCTGTAATTATTCGTCTACGGTAAATATGTAATATTCGCTCTTGTGCATTAATTAATCGGTAATAATTTCGCGAGCTCGATCATGGAATAAATTAATAAATGAATTGTCGTAAGTTTCACCGAGCAACCGAACCAAAAGCTGCAGAATCTCTCAAAGCATACTGGCCCCGACCAATCAGACTCGAGTCCTCGAATCGATCGCAACCCACGAATGATCCATCATGTCACCCAACGTACGAGCAGATCGTTACGCAATTTAGAAACGTGTTTCTCGGCCAATTAATTCGCGGCCGGTCCCGTTACGTCGCGCATTATGATCCATATTGCAATTAGTCCATTGGACGGCTCGTTAATGAACCTAACAAATTGCTATAATCAGCAAGGTTCTGCCGAGGAACGATGATTTGTCGCAGCCTCGGTGTGTTAAACTAGAAATTTTAAATTCGGTGGTTCATTACGGCTTAATCGGCGTCTCTAATGCGTTCTGCTTTTTAAAGTAAATATTGTTTCACGGCCCGTATCATCGGGCAACGCCGGAATTATGTAAAGCGATAAATTTTGAATCGAGTAATAACATCGTACAGATTCGACGAACGATAAAATTATCGGAATAACGTAAAAGGGTTATAGTGTCATAGCAATTTTCGCCGCGCCGGAATTGAAAAAGAAATGGTCGTAGGAAAGACGAGCCCTCCAGGGAAATTGGGCATATTTCGGAAGGCATTTATTTTCTTGTTGCTCGTAAAATAGGGATCGTATTTTTGATGGGCCGCCGCGCCGTGCATATATTGTTTACCGTCGTACGTCAACTTTCGCACACGGAATCGCGAAAATATGGTCGGAATAAAATTGCCGTCAACATTTCCCATGCGAGCCATCAACACGGCCGACGAAAAACGGAAAGACACGCCATTCGTAAACGTCATGCCAACCACAACGAGCGGTAAAGTAACAGCTGCGGAGGTAGAATTATCAACCAGTTCAAGGCCACCGTTCCCATTACATCATTAAGCTTCCCCCGATTACTGAAACACCAACCTTTCTCCCGATAGATCTTTACAAAACACCGGCACCGTAAATAAACCAGCGGGGACCTCATCCGTTGTCGTACTCGCACACGGTGAAATATAAATAATTATAATGTCGAGTTTACTACAACATGGGTGCAGAAAGGGTTGAAAGTTCAAGTACATAAATAGAAGATCACTTCGACCTATCTAGCACTCTACTATTGAGAATATAAATAGCCGGAGGTGTCATAAAGATTGTCACATATTTGTAACAGAATTCGCGGTGGGGATAAGCGTGACCGGTTAAATGATTTTGCATAATAATATCAGTCATAATGACACGTTAAAGTACGAACGATACCGAAAGTCCGGTGGGATGCAAATGAATAAGGAGGACCAGTTGGCCAGTGCGCCTACAGAAATTTTCACTTAAAAATCCTGTCGGTATGAAGGGAACGGAGGGGGCAATAAACATGCTTAACCCATTTGTATCATAACGAACTATGAAACGAAGGTCCTTATCACCAAATTTTTTTATTATATTCAAGTACAAAAATTAGAATAAGTAAAAGAACTTCATATTTCAGTAGTCTGTAATTAAAATTAGAAAAAAATGTGAATAAATAATAATAAAGTTTACATAAGAAAAAATAAATTGCAAATATGTGGTTTACGCCCATATACATATATTATTGATAATGGCGGGAATGTTAATTAGTTATTTTGTGCAGTATGACAGTATTTGAAGTGTTGAATGCATAAAGCCACTTCACAATTTTCACACTGATAAATTGTTTCGCTTCTTTTCTTCCGGCTAGAGAGAAGGAGTAAAAGGGTCCTTCGAGCTGCTAGGCGGTGGGGTTTTTTAGTGGGTATGTCCTACCCTTAGTTTTATTTCGGATGGATGAGCCCCATACTACCGCCCCCCCTACGACCGTCATCTGGAGGGGGGTGTGCGTAAAATGCATTCCCCACCGCCCTAGAAAGAAAAAAAAGGCTGAATGATATTGACCAGCAAAATTGTGCGTGTATATACGATCCGGTGATAGTGGCCAGCAAAATTGTGCGTATATATACGCCAATGCTGCAAATGGGTTAACATCGGTATCAAACGGCGTCCTTTCGAGCCTTATCTATCAAGGAGGCGGACGTAGCCCGCGGCACGCCATAAAACAAAGAGTGTGGGTCGTATATAAGGTAAAGTTCGAGGTATTCTCCGGTTTATTCAAGGGAAAGGGGGTCATTCCCCTGCCCTCGTCCCTCTCGAATATTGCATTTTCTGCTCGATGGAACGATTCGTGCCCCGGAGCACCAGCAGTCCCCGAAAACGATAGACCGTAGCAAACAGAAAGCACCCCGGAATTGCCGGCGATGGCCTCGAACGAAGAATTTTTCGCGGCTTAATACACAGATTAATTTCAATACTGTTGATGAAACTACGTTCATTAGTCCATAACTAACATTTCTGCTGCTGTTAATAGAAGTATTCAAGAATGAAGGTAATAAAGAACGTTAAAAGAGAGTTTAAAAATGTGTCAAAGAGAAAAGTTTCGTGTTTTCAATCAATCAGGAATATGTTGATGTAAAACACGCACTCGGAACAGCATCGAGATGTTATCTATTGGTTAACGGATTAATAAAGAAGCCGTGTAGCAATAACAGAAAAATCGAAGCGTTCCCGGGCAAAGTGGCCCCGCTCCAAAACTCCCGTTTCTATTTCTTCCTGGAGCGAGCAGACAGGGTACAGATGAACGAACACACCGCATTGATCCGATCTGGCGTCCGGCAGGACACGCCGCGCCCGTCTCGCCGCCCTTTCAGAAACAAATATCGACTGCTGCCTGCTCAATTCCGTGCATATCCGCTGGTCGCGTTAATATCGCGCACGAGAGCACCGCTGATCCCATTTTCCATCGTCCTAACGAAAGGGAAACCGTCCCCTGCGGATTCTGGTGCCTTCGAATCCGCGCGAAAATAACCCGAGCACCATTAGCAATCCATTGCTATATTCTTCTTAATTCTATCAGTGATCTGTTTCGAATAAAAGCATTGCATCGCACTTTCGTTACAAAAACAATGTTCGGATACTGTTAATGCATTCGTTCCAATGCAACAGAATGAACCAAGCGTAAAGCAAAACGGGTTCACTATACAACTTGGTGATTGCAAATACCATCAATCACGAAATGCGACTTCAAAGCCCGTGAAATCAGATATTAATCGAGGCGACTACTAAAAAGAACCTGCTAACTACGAGCACAATGGTGTCCTGAAACGCAAGAACCGAAATTCGCTCGGACCCGCCGCGCCGCGCCGCGTTGATCACAAATCATCGTCAGTCGCGGCAAATTCGCGTAAACATCCACAGTTTACCGATAACGGATGTGTTCGAGCGAAAAGCGTGATGAATGGCGGCGCTCATTGTCGAACAGCTATCCGGTGTAAACGCTTTTAATCCATTCAGCGAGTAAATTAAAGACACCGAGCTGACCAGCATCCGAATAAGATAATCTGAAACCGGAGGACGTGTTGGTCGGGAGATTCACTGGGATTTAATGCATGCGTAATGAGCTACGGACACGGCCGCGATAATCAACATCTGTTCGGGCTGGGTGATATCACAATGTAATTCATAACGACCTGGGAATCGCGGGCGACTGTGGGCACGTAATTAAAGGCCCCGTGATTGATGTCGTCCGGCGGAGACTCGTTTGTATTCCCCGCGTATCGCTGTTCGTTGATTCAAGACAAAGTTTCGCCGTGAAATCCCGCTTGGAAAAATCGGGCCGGACGTCCTCGACGCGTCAGAAACTTCGCGAATTGTTTTGAACTCGCGGGAGCTGTTACGCGACCGCGCGAAAATTCGCGCGCCAACACACGCGTACATAGTCCCGAGGAAATGGGAAATACATGAAACTATAAATTTCGCGCGGCTTTATTTTCAGAGACAGCTGAACGTTCAAGGCTACCAGTGCAGCGCCGACCTACGTTACGTGTTGTTCAAGCACAATGTCAAGCCGGTGAGTAATGCAGCCGAGAAAACGGCTTTCGTTAGACCACTTACCGATGATTAGGTCGATCCGCATTGAAGGATTGTCGCAACGGATGAGTCAAGCTATGGCTAAACAATAATTGCGATAAATATTTTATGTTCTCAGGTGTTCAGAAATACTTTCAGTGCATTCTACACAGTCTACGACGTCACGAACGAGTGAGTACTCGCACAGACACCTTAATTCATGCTACTCCTCGGTTATTATTCGGAAAAAGACTACTCGAAAAATCTCCTACTGAGTTCCATTCTTTAAGGGTTGAAAAAGCATGCGTTCCTCGGAAAATTTTTCAAAAGAAACGTTTTCCGGGAGCACCCAGCGTGCCTCGCAATAAAGTAGCAACGATCCTCAGCATTTCCAATATATTACAGCCACCACACGCCGCTCCGGCTGCACACGTCTCGGAGGATGCAGCAGACACGGTTGCAGCACGCTGTCTGGTTGGGCAACACGACTGGTCTCCTGATGATATCCGAGAACGACATCTACGTGAGGATGGGGCCGTCCGCGTCCGAGGACGCCCGACTGACCGACACAGGTGTGTATTCGTTATGTGTATCTAATATAGTTATTACGATGTGTGGAGCCTGTATGTAAATATCGACTGACGCTGTTATACAACAGGATTGAGTTTGACTCGGCACTTACCCCACTTGTAACTTGACTTCGGATTTCATGCATTTGTGGTAAAAATGTGGAGGTGGAACTTTCGAAAAGTTGATGCAGAAAATTTTGCATAAAGTTCCGCAGTCTAGTTACACCCGACGAACAATTTCTACGGTGTTTCTAAACAATTTCCTAACAGGTGTTCCCGGCGTGATCTACAACGGGGTGCCGGATTGGCTGTACCAGGAGGAGGTGCTACCTCATCCCGAAGCCACCTGGCCGAGCCCGGACGGCACGCACCTTCTCTACGCATCGTTCAACGACACGAAGGTCACTGCCTTGGAGTTCCCCTGGTTTGGCACGCAGCCAGGTCAAGACGGATCCAGCTCCAGCCCGTTGACTACGCCCAGAAGAGGCTCCTTCCCGCCCTCGAAATCCGTCAGATATCCAACCCCCGGCTCCAACAATCCTGAGGTAGACCTCTGGCTGATGGAACTCACCAACACGACCAACTCGAATGGCAACGGGACTCTGAACAACACCATCGGGTGGAGGATCAGGCTGAAGCCGCCGTCTGTCTTGGATGGACAGTAAGTGGTCCTCTTGAGGACTTGCTTCAGGAGAATGCTGCAGTTCTTGGTGTTCGTTTTGTTTTTTACTCACTGGAGAATGTTCTGTGGTTTTCGTTCTTTTGGCGCTCACTTAGAATCGTTCTGTCGTAAATAGAGTACGGATTGTTTAGTTACTGGAGAATGTTACGTGGTTTCTGTTCTCTCGAACTTGCTTAGAATCGTTCTGTGGCAAATAGAGTATCATTCGTTACAGAGAGTACTACTTAATATCTGCCGGCTGGGTGGGCGACGACTCCGCTCAGGTGGCTGTCGTGTGGATGACAAGGAGCCAAAACCTATCCGTGGTGTGTGCCTGCCGTGCGCCATCATGGGAATGCGAAGAGACTCATACGGAAAGGGCTCCAGAGGGACAATGGCTCGATGCTCAACCTCACCCCGTATTCGCCCCTGATGGCGACAGTTTCTTACTGTTAGCATCCGTTCAGGAAGGTGATAAGGAACACTTCACCCACATCAAGCACGTGACCCTCACTCAGCAGAGGATAGCGGTGCTCTCTCATGGTCGCTACGAGGTGGGTAATACCGACCCAAAGTCTGTAGTCACCTAACTACCATATTATAAGGTGATCAGAAAGACATTCAGGTAATTTTTTCGCTTCCAGGTGAGCGAGATCCTAGCCTGGGACACCAAAGCCCACCTGGTGTATTACTTAGGCACCAGGGAGAGAAGGCCTGGTCAAAGACACCTATACGTGGTGCGTGACCCCACTGCCGACGACCCTCGCCGTTTGGAGCCGCTGTGCGTCACGTGCGACCTGGGGGAGGTCCTCTGGAGCAGCAGGTACAACCTACGTAACCAACATATCCTCAAAACCAATGAAGTTCGATTGTATCCTCAACACTCGTTGTTACAGGTTCTACTACACCAACTGCACACACTTCAGCGCGTCCGTGAGTCCTGCAGTCGCAGACAATGGTCAAGGCTACTACGTCCTGCACTGCGAAGGACCTGGCCTTCCTCTGGCAGGCATCCATTTGATGACCTCGCACAAGATGTTGCGCTTGCTGTACGATACCAGGCTCCAGCGAGGGGACAAGCTGTCTCAGTTGGCGCTGCCGACTCGGAGGAGCTTCGAGGTAACCAAAACATCCCGAAATCTGGGCATTGATTCACTCTTTAGCCTCATACGTTTAAATAAACTTGATAACTTTTCAGGTACCGTTGCCTCAAGGATGGAAAGCTCAGGTACAGCTTTTACTGCCTCCCTCGTGGCGAGAGGAGCTCAGGGACGCGGCTTTTCCGGTCCTGGTTGAAGTCAATGGTCGACCGGGCAGCGAAGCTGTCACTGACCGCTTCAAAATAGACTGGGGCACCTACATGTCCAGTCACAACGACGTCGTCTACGTCAGACTGGACGTACGAGGCGCCAGAGGTCAAGGGAAGAAGGACCTCTTCAGGAAGATCGGCGGTGTCGAGGTCCAGGATCAGCTGACCGTGTTGAGACACCTGCTGAAGACCCTGAAGTACCTCGACGTAACCAGAGTGGGGGTGTGGGGGTGGGGATATGGCGGATACGTGACCGCCATGGTGCTGGGCAACCAGGAGAACGTGTTCAAATGCGGCGTCGCTGTGAATCCTATAGCGGATTGGCTCTATTACAGTGAGTCATCTTCAGATTCGTTTAGTTTTCTCGGTGTTGGGTTTTATTCGGCTTGGTGTTGATCTTGAACTTCCGAATGCAGATTCCGCGTTCACGGAGCGAGTTCTTGGCGCTCCAGCCGAGAATTACAAGGGCTACGTGGAAGCCGACCTGACTCAACGAGCCAGGCTGGTGCCGAGCCATAGCCTCTACCTTCTTCATGGTCTAGCTGACCTCACTGCGCCTTACACGCACGGCGTCGCCTTCGCTAAGGCTCTGTCCGAAGCGGGAATCATCTTTAGGTACCAGGTACGTGGAATTCGAATTGCGTTCTTCTGGCTGTCCATGAAAATGAAAACTCATGATCGATTTCTGACGCAGAGTTACGCGGACGAAGACCACGCCTTATCAGGCGTGTTGGAGCACGCTTATCGTTCCATGGAGGACTTCCTCGCCGAGTGCCTCTCCCTGGACGCGTCCTAGTGCCTCAAGCCGGATACTCCCTCGTTGTCTCTAGTTCGCCTACTTCCGACACATCCGGGACGTCCGTGGATGCTCGTCAAGAAGGCTCGCCGTTCAGGATTAGTCTGTTCCGAGTGGCTGCCCCTAGTCATCCTCGCGTATCCCGTCGTCTTCTGCAACGTGGGAAACAGGGACACGCGCGAAACATGGACGAGGCTGTTCCTCGAGGTATCCAAGTTCACTGTTCAGATCGGAGCGTCCGTTCGATTCCGATCGATGGGACTGGGGACGATGACGAACCTAGCGTTTGTATAATTACTACCGTTCAGAACTAAAAAACCGTTGTATATCAGCCGCCTGCACGAGCCTGCGGATTCCTCTTTGCTACGAAAAACGAACAAAAAAAAAAAGAGAAAAGAAAAGAACCGAAAGGACACGCACGTTCACTTTGCTCCAATGGAGAGACAGGCACCCGCAGACAGGTTCTAGCGATCCATCCTCTAAACGTCCGTAACCTATGTCGAAAGAGAACACAGCTCGATCCTCTTAATGGATCCCGATCCTGGCTCGAGCTTACCACGAGCTTGCAAGCTCGCCACACATTTTGTATACCAAACCTCCATTATCCGACTGGACACACAAAAAGAGGATTCAGAAAGCGAGAGAGAGAGAGGACATAGGTTGACAAGGGACGATTAATGAGCGCATCGAGCTTAGCGCGAGTTTGCAAGCTCGCGCAACCACGTTTTTTATATGTATATCAAGGTTCACCGGTCGTGGATGAGTTTCTAGTTCGCTTTTACCAAGAGCGTCGAGCTTACCAGGGGGCGAAGCTTGCTGTGACCTCTCCTCGCTGTGTTTCTACGGTTTCGATTAGGTGGTTTTTCTAGCGTAAGCTCCGCTCTGGGTCGCGGGGAGAAATAACAACAACAAAAATTATGAAAACAGGCTTCGAAAGCTCCGGCTCGCACGCGATTGATTCCCCCTAAACACGTACACGGTGCCTCCTCCCCGGTCTCACGGGGGATAAAGCTGGCTACGCCTATGCGATCACACGTCCAGGGGTTATCGACACCATTCACCGTTAGATACGAACGCTTAGTCCTTAAGTTTTGTGTTGTACAGCTTGGCGCCTAGTCTAATGTACCACGAGGTGACACGCGTCTACGGAAGCGGAGACAGAGTGAGAGAGAATAGATCCTGGAAATCATGTCGTATTAAATCCGTCTTGTTAATTTTATTCGTTTTCGAATCATCAAGATCGTGCCAAAATTAACGAGCTGTAATCCACATGATTTCCAGGATTTCGTTCCAATGAGTCACATCATGCCCCACACACCGTTCGATTCCTTGAATATTTGTATATATCTATATACGTTTATTGGAGAACGTCTGTTGGTGTAGGGACGCGTTCCCTCGACGAGGTTCGCATGTGTTCCCGTTTCGTCGTTGATCGTTTGTTGTACTATATCGCTAAGGTGTATTATAATGGGAAAAGAGCCGAAGAAAGGACAAGAAGAAGTCGAAGAAACAGAGACGTACGTAGGTTATGTAAGTGAAGCGAGGGGGTGGCGAGAGGCTTTAGGGTAAAACGTTCAGATTCACCGTATACTTTAGCTCGTTCAAGCACCTCGTCAAGGGCAACGGGCCTTATCGTATACATATACCTTTTACTCGATCAACGTCGACCGCTTTCAGGGTCCTCGAGAGCGTTCTGATTAAGTAGGATCAGCTAGATCGTTCGGGACTTTCGTGATGTTCGCTCGGATGCGATGGATCGTGGCGGACGGAGATCGGTAGCTTTCGTACTCGCCTGATACACGATCCTTTGAAGTTCACAATATTTTTGCTACTTTAAACATTGAAATTCAAATCGTCCGTGTTACATAATCGCGATCTAAATCACTGGAATTGGACAATAACAGAAATGATTTAAAAACGAACCAATCAATGAAATTATTTGAAACCGAACACTTGAACCGATTCAAATTATAGGTTCAAAGGATTGAAATAGTGATTGGCTAGTTCGACAGACAAACCGGAAACAATCGACCCACGATCCTCCGTAATGGAGTCGCGCTCGAACGAAGAGAGTCGCACGTCGCCATAATCGCTGCCTGCCCAGCAGCCCTTAAATGCCGACAATCAAGGCTAGTGCAACTAATCAAACGATAATAAATAGAACGGAGAAGATGAAGAAATTACCTAATAATATTTAATGAATCTTAGATGAGTGAACGACGACGGTGGGTTCGTCCATGTCATAGTGTGTGGCCTCGACGAGAATCGAATAAAGAAAAGCAGCGGAAGAAAGTCTAATCTAGAAAACGAGTAGCAAAGGAGAAATGTATTTTGGAATGGTGATCTCGTTGGAGGCGAGACACGCGGACATGGCAGATCGATGGATGGAGATTCACGTGCTTGACTGTAGACAGTACAAAAGTGCAACGCGTGGCGAAGAGATCTAGAATCCACGTTTTAGGATCTAGAATTATTTTCCTCTGATAGAGAATAAATTTCACGTCGACACTGTCGTTCGTGATTAGAAGAGACAGGCTCATCTTTCGCGACTTGATTGACCCGAGCCTCGCATTTAAAGCTCCTTAGGGGCGAGGAACTACTTTCCAAAGAGACATTGCCTTATCTACGAGCGTTCGAACGTCGCAGCTCTCAGATCAGATTCATTTCGATTCGGAGGATTCTTGACCCTGGGTAACTAACCTCTCGCGAAAGTCGCGGTCGTCACACTTGTTCCAAATACAGTAAAGTCGCGATTTCTATCCCCGAGGGTCTCCACGCTCACTCTCCCTTGCCTACCCAATTCCACTGAGGGCGAACGCCGCAGAGTTCACAGAGCAGAGTTTACCATGCCGCGTAATCTGATCTTGGTTCGGGTATATCGGTGTGAAGCACTACTAATCCAATTACAAAACTTCTTCATTATTTTTTTATGGGACTTTCATCACCTTATTTCTGGCATTTTTCTGATTAAAATGATACTAAACACGATCTACTTTCAACTGTATTTATACAGTGTCCCACGAGAGTCGGGACTCATTTCGCGCAGCGAGCCTATCATCTCTCATTCCATTACCCACTCCCCACTTTCTTGAACCAATTAGGGCAAAGATGTGCAGCGACGAACGAAAACTGGTCTATACGCGAGTCCGGACTCTCGTGGGACCAAGTGTAGTGGTTTAATTGACGAGATGAAAGTTTCGGGCTAAGGAAGGACAGCGCGATCCGTGTTTACATGCTATTCTTTTCTACCTTCGGCATCCTTCGTACTTTCGGCGCGGTCGACGCAATCATAAAGAAATAATATCCCTACACGATCTCTCTCCCTGCTCGGAACCGGTGATGGGGGAAAAATCGCGACTTTACTGTATTTCCATTATCAAGCGGACCGATTAAATCGTAGCTTTCCTGCCATAAATGTAAAAATAATCTCCACAATTTCCAGCGGGGCTAAACACAGAGGGAGAAGACTACTCAGTTCGATCAGTATGTATGTTGCTCTTGATGAGTTCAATTTAAAGTTACGAAGCATAGAAATACAGTGTTGTCCAGAGTTAACTTCTGTCTGTTGGAACACTGTGGAGCAAGCTTAATTACCCGGGGTTAATTACAAGCGAACGATCTCTGCGCCACGTGGTAGGACAGACACGTTGTAGTTTCCACTGTAAAAACGTTTGTCTCGCGGCATTGTCATGTGTCGGTGGGGCACTACCTTTTTCCGACTCGTGTGTACTTGATCCGACGTCGACGAAAGAAAGAACAAAGCGTGAAAGGGTGCAGAAAAGCGTGAACGGGATGAGCGAGCGAATGGTGGCGCGAGAGTGTGCAATCGCAATCAATTATTAACTATAAATAACGGCAGAAAGTGCGGCGGAATTAACGTAGACATTAATAGGTACCGGAAAAAGAAACTGGCAGGCAAGGCTGACGGGAGAGATCGACTGGAAAGATCGAGAAGGAGAAACAAAAGCACGCGGATTCGCAAAGTCTGTTAATCGCAAAAAAAAAACAAAATGAAACCTTGGTAGCAGCGCATAAGGGTATCCATAAGCTTTTGGTAACGTATTATCGCCGCTAGGCTAAAAGAGAATTAATAAGATACAAAAAAAAAACAGAAAAATATATATATATTATATTATGAAAGAAAAGACAGAGAGAGAGAGAGAGAGGGAGAGACGCAAACACGCAGGAGAAACATTAATAAGTACATTTCACGCGGAAAAACTCGAGTGTTTCGAGAGCATCGGGCCCGTGCGAAACGAGACCTCGAAAATCAGCGTCATGGCGACGAGAACCGCTCAACCGGCGAACGGAAATCGCACCCCGTCGATGCTCAACGATTTCGAGTGGAGGTCATACTTTTTAATGTGCATTAAAAATGTGTGCTTCGTGTACACGTAGAGATCTCAAATTCCGAGGCAGCCATGGGAAAAAAGGGATACGTGGAACGACGAGCGTTTGTATAATCGGTCAACGAGAGAGGGAAAAAGAAAATAATATTAATAATTAACTATACGTCTATTCGGAAAATTATTTGGATAATCTGTGATACTCAGATTGACGATTATTATCGGTTATCTCGGTCGGAACTATTCGGAGAATTTTTGCGCAAGCGTTTTTAATCGGTGGCGTTCGTTATTAATATCGGGGCTGTTAGATAGGGGATCGACGATGAAGATCGAGAGACGAGACGGTCAAACTAAGCATGTCGCCACATTGTTATAAAAGTTTCCTCGAATTTAGAGAAACACGTTTTTTAATCTCCTCGGACAGATAATGTTAGTCATTTTAATGAGTCTTGTAAACTTCATGATCATTTTCTTGTTGCTGATATGTCTGTGTATCAAATATGGTAAACAGTGCACTAAAGATTCACAAAGTATAATTTTCAATGTAGAGATTTTTATACAATCTGACAAGTTAGAATAGAATTTGTCCATAAATAATTAACATTAGAAATGAATTAAAAGGTTTGCATCAACTTAGTTTCGTGTCGACTTGTCACAATCGATCAAGATCCTCGTGGTTATCGCATCGCCCCGAATCGCACCCAACTCGAGACGAGGTCCGAACGATCCATGGATCATCGGTAATCGGTAGATCGTACGGATCACACACACACACACACACACACGCGCGCGCGCGCGCGGACGCACACAAACACAAACACAAACACAAACGTGCTCGGAAGCGTTGAGTCGGGAACGTTTGCCCCTCGTTGCGACTCGTTGATTCGATTGCGGCTGACGCGCTCCGACAAATTGTTTTTTATATAAATAATGTTTGCTCGGATCATCCAGCGAGCACGCGCACATCGCGGCGATTAATCGTTCGGGAGATGCGTAATCGATAGTTTCTCGTGGGAGGCCAGAGCACGCGGATTCTTTCCACTCGGTTTTTTTACGATATTCGCACGGACCTGGAGATCGCGCGTCCACGAAATCGGCCACTTCGCTCACCAGTTCATTATATCTTCTTCGTCTTATTTATTATATTTTCCTTATTTATTTCATTTACAAACGTAGACTACACAGATTTTTAAACTTAACAGCTCGTTTGTTGAAATTTCTTTTCGAAATAAATTGAGTGTGAACGTCAAGCGAAATGTTTTAACGATTGGAACGCAGATTTTGTGCATCGATGTTAGGAAAAGTGTAAGAAAAATTCAAGTGAGCACTGATTCAATTTTTTAGCATAGGACGTTTTCAAATTAATCGATGTTCATTCGAGTGTTTGGCAGCCGATTTCGCGGATGTCTTTCAAGTTGTATTCCACGTAACACCCACGAGATAATCATGTTACTAAGACTCTGCGTTTTTTAATATCAGCGAGGCTCGGCCCGGACAACGGGCGGACAAAAGTGTTTTCAATAAACTGTTACATTACCTGAATTATCTGTTTACTTTTTTGCCACCATATAAATCCCATCTAGACACCTCGTATCGAACACGTTCAAACAAATGCTTTTCTTAGATTCTCGTTCATTTCTGATATTTCATCGAAACTGTCAACGCGCGGTTCTGATAAGAAAATCAGAAATTTTTTCGATACTTTTAATTGAGAATTATGCCACTGCGAAACCCACAAGGAAGGAGGCGAAGGCGAAGAGTAGTAAAAAATAGAGTGATTAAAAAACGGAAATCGACCCCATCGTTCACAGAAAAAAGGTAACGCGGATGTACAAACGATTTTATTCAAGACTATTCAATAATTTTAATTCGTCCATTCTTTTCACTGTGATAAAAATTGCAGCAAATCTTAACAAATAATCTTAAAAACACGAATTGCTTTATTATATAGTTAAGAACAATCGTTGCAATTTAAGGTTATCCGACCATCTTCACAAAACGAGATCAAAGAGCAATCGCAACAGCGATTCGCAAATGGCTTTAACAGATTCTGCGATCCTCTCGAGACAATCATCGGATAGCAGTGTGGTTTATTTAGGATCTTTTCAGAAAATCCCAGAGCTAGTGAACCTTGAAGACAGTGGCGACAATTGCGAGACCAAAATGGCGTACACGCAGCAGGAAATTAGGTCTTCACGGTCGCAGAAGGTAGTAGCTACTTTTTATTAATCTTGCTTCATTATTAATCCATCAAAAATTAAAGGAAACTACATTGTTCGTACAGATGGAACCAATAAACACCAAGACTCTAGTAATAGAACTCTAGTAATAATGGATTCCATATTTAAGAGGTGCCTTTACTATTCAATACTCTCTTCAAATTTCTACTGACATTCCAAAGTACCTATCAAAAACTACTAAATTTTATTAGTAAAAATTATTACCCCGTGTTTGACTGTCTTTCTGAGAAACAAAGAATATGAAATACTGTTTTATTTGAGATTATGTTAGATTTCTGAGAAACAAAGAATATGAAATACTGTTTTATTTGAGATTATGTTAGATATAATCACTTCCCTTGATCTTGCAAGGCAGATAAGTAACGCTCAGAAATTTTCTAGAAAAAGAAGACACGTTTTCTATCTCTGCTTTACCAGTTCGCATTATCCTGAGTTCTCTGAGGAACGTTTCAGTCATGTAAGGTCGACCTTCGATCGCGTTCAATTTCGATAGATCGTATTCGGTCAACGGAATCGTGTTCACACCCAAAGCGACTAATTCCGAAGGATGAACACCGAGCCAGCGCACGTTCGGACATGCTAGACTCGCCTCCTGATTGGACAAACTCGCAGACCCGAAACTGTTCCCAAAAACAATCAGAAAACTTCATTCGATCGTGTTCTTGCCTCATCAATACAAACGATCATAAATTTCATTTCACGATAGGAACTCTTAAAATGTCGGAAAAATGGTACCAATTATTTTTGAAGTACTTTAACAATTGTCATGATACCAATTTCTATAAAAATTAAAAATAGATCAACGAATAAATGAAGCAACATCAATTACTTTCCAAAGTATGAATTTTTCGACTCACCGATAGACGCACATGATGTCCACGCCGAAAGGATCGGCATCAACGAGGGCATAAACCGGAAGCGCCATTTTCTCTGCTAACAGTTTCACCAGCATCCTAGTAGCAACATCCGGATAGCCCTTGCCGGTAACCAAAATGCAATTCATCATCCTAGTGCAGTCCTCCTCCAGTAATTTCTGGAACACCGAGTCCTTCTCGACGATCAACACCATTTCGGCTCTCGTGCGCACGGAAATCAAATTCGACGCGATGTGCGGAACAAGGGCACCTCCTGGCACAGAGCAGTCGATAATTCGATTATCGATCACCGTGAGGGTTAATTCGCCGGCTGCTAATCCCTTTGACGTGGGCAGGAGATCTGCGCAATTGATTGTTAATGCGGAGGATTACGAAAGCGTTTCCGATTGTTGTAACGTGGATTCGCGGGTTGCAGCTAATATCCCCGCATTAATGGCTCGTTACAGCTGCCACATGATTGCGAAGATTACGCTACAGCTGTAATGTGCTACCTTTGTTTATAAAATGCGAATGTTTGACACGCGGTTTTAAATACGTTCAAAGCAATGTTTTACAGCCTCGTCCCGGGTCATTGTCGTTACCGTTCCCGTTCAATTTGAACGATTTCTAACGAGCTCGCAAATATGAGAGTATGGTGGAGATACCCACGTATTACGCAAAGACTCCGGTCCGCGGAGCGAGTCGTGATTTCAAAACGATAGGTATTAGTTCTTCCGAAACGATAACCGTGAGTCGTTCTTCCGAAACGACATCTTTTCAGTTTGTTGTGCCGCGAGATTAAAGAGTTTAACATTATAGTTATTCTTGGAAGTCGCAGAAACCCGGCTACCTCGAGCAAACCAGTGTTTATCGTTCACCCTCTCATACTTTCTCCACCGCCGGACTGATCCAACCCTTCCTACCCGATTCATAACGAAGTGCTCGTGTCAATTAAAATTAACGCGATCTGTTGCGCCCACAATTTTTCTGAAAGTAATAAAGAAAAGAAAAAAATGTCCTTTACTTCTAATACTATAAAAATACACATTCTTGCGTGATTAAAGCTTCTGATAGAATTCAGTGCTAATATTTTTTGAAATAATTGAACGGTGACTAACGAAAACACGAGGAATGACTATAATAATAATGAGGAATGAAAATAATAATACGTACTGAGCTCCCAAGGAGCGCAATTCAAAATTTTGGCCGCCTGATTCACAGCCAGGTCCACGTGTCTCTGTTCCGGAGCCAAATTCAAAGTGTTTCCACTTTTTAAATCGTAATAGAGCGATCGCCTTGTGATTGTGGTGTTGGTAATCAACAAACGATGCGCCGCAGCCATCACTGTCATCGTCAAAGCAAACTTTTCCTTGCCTCTGCTCCTCGCGAAATCAATTACCGTCTTTTTGTCATTTTGGTCTTTCTCTTCGACAATTCGATCGAAATCTTCTTGAGATTCGAATTCTATCTTACTATCTTCGATTTTCTGTGTGCCCAATGAACTGTAGCTCTGTGATGAAGAGCATGAAACGCTAGGGAGTCGGCCGGAACATAATTGTTCAGTCATTGTTGAAACCACGTCCTCGATGCGAGCTATTAATTGTTCCCTAGAAGTATAAACAATTAAATCATCGACATAATTTTGTAATAGAATATGTTACACACTTCATTATTGTAAATGAATAGCTATTATTATTTCACACCTATTCCCTTCCATAACGTTTTCCAATGCCGCCTTCCCTCAGATGCAAATTATAATATAATTATTTTCCGAGCAATTGCAGAACGGGTAATGTCAGCATTCTACATTTCTTTATTACCAGCGGTAGTAAATCAATTTACTGTTCTATTTAGGTAGAGAGGGCGGCACCACCGAGAGACCAGAAATAGCATCTCGTCGGTGATGGCGGCACCGACGAGATCTCATCGGTGCTGCCAGCCCCTGTCACCGACGAGAGGTGTCCCTGTGTTATTCAGCGGGACGGGTAACCGGGCGCGACGGGCGCGGGGATAACGTGAAAGTTACAGTGATCTGATATACCACATCGCTAAAAGTTCTAAATAGTGCCACAATAATGCCAAAACATCGTCTGAAATATGGCGGAGAATGTAACCACAGACGAGATATAGGAATATACATCGGTGATGTAACATTTAATAATAATCGATATGATTTCGTGATAATTCTAATTAAAGGATGGATCGAGAATATATCCTAGAGGGCGCAAGAAATACCGACATATTCGGGCGACACGAACTCCCATAAGGCTGGCAGTCTTTAACAGTATTTCGTCGGTGACCCTGTGTCGACTTTTGGCGCCGCTGAATAATACAGGGGGGCTGGCAATTTTTATAATTTCTCGTCGGGGTGACCTCGTCTGCAATGCCACTGCGTTGAATGACGCTGTTAGTAGATTTTTAAGAAATTACCCCTTGTTGGTAACATTCGTCTACCAGTTTCGGTGTTTCGCCACTACGTTAAATCACTCTAAATCTCGCCAAAGAGGGAATACATCGTTTCCAGGATTTTATGTTTTTATTTAAATTATTGAAATTTCAATTTTTATCATAACGAACGCGCTATTTAATATCCATAATACCAGAAAAGGCAAAACTGGGGATCTTGATACAGAAAATAGAGCTTCTATAATATATTGAACGATACTTTAGAAGAATTATCTTTCTATATTTCGCCAATGATTCGATGTATTTGCAAAAAAAAACACAATTTATTCTCATATCACGTTTGTAACATTCAATTTCAGGTACTTACCTGAATGCTAAGTTATCTTCAACGGGAAAGTCGATACTTTTCTCCTCTAAACTTCTTGTATCGCTGTTCGTAAAAACGAAACATCCCCTATTGAGATTGTTGCGAATTCTTGGCATTTTTACCTGAAATAATAGCACACAACTTTCACAACTTATATTCACCCAATCATTTTACAAATAAAAAAAACTCTGCTCGTCGGAGAAACCACGACGTCGTTCGAGATCCAATCAAATTTGGATCGCTCGGGAGCCATTAACCGCGAAGAGAAAAAAAAACCGAAAGGGGGTCGAGAAGTCAAAAGGTCGAGGAGGAAGGATCCCCCGGTCGGTTTTCTGTGCTCGCGAGCTCCGAGCGCGGCCGCGCCAGATAAAAATCTATCACCTATCCGAACGTAACATTCTCACAGCAATAAACATATTAAGTTGTACCCAGGGACGGAGAAGTATTGATCCTGGTGGCGTAGCGCCACACGGACAACGATCGACAACGATTTCCCGGTCCGGGGGACGACATACGTATCGAGTAGCGAATCTCAAGAGAGCCGGACACCCCGCTGCGCATTTGTGAGCGGCGGCCATTGAACGCTGCGCTACCGAGTGCACTAAAGACACTTCAGGAACTCATTGTGCAGTGCGAAACACATAGGCCCGCCTGCGGAACCTACGATTGTAACGAAATTCGTCGGATCTCGATCGGTGGACAAATTTTTCAATCGCTGAAACCACAGACAAGTCGACTTTGCAAGGCCGGAGGCTCAAACCGAAGCTGGAGCGTCTCCTTTAAGTATAAAAATATAAACAACATGTGCGTTTTCTTTTCATTAAAATGTTCAATTGAAGACATTGTCAATGAACGTTCGGGGAAAAAATGCTGCAGCTACACCTTTCCAGTATTGGCAATGTATTTTGGTCACGGACAGTCACCATCCGCAGATGCGGCGATAAATTTCCTTGGTCAGAAAACGTGGCAGGTTTCGTGAACGTTTACCAAAACTATCTACTCGAAGGGACAATGAATTCTAACGAGCACCGATGGACATTTGCGGCGCGTGCCGAAACATTTTAGGGTCACCCCTCCACCAGTGAATCCTACCCTCGTGACCCGTGAATGCAAATTTATGTTGTGTCGCGTGATACCGTACCAAAAAAATCGTATTCATTGCTTCCGTAAGCTGACGCGAATTGACCATATCATGGAGCATTAAGTTTCTATTTAAAAGCCTGACTTAATAAATCTTGACTTGATCATCTAAACTGGATCTGAATATTGTAAACTCCTGTCTGAATATCTGAATATCCTAAAACGGTTTAAAGGAAAATTCGCCACCCCAATAGATAAAAAAGAAACTAGAGATCGAGTTCGTTTTACTGGTTGGCCCCGATGATTGCATACATTGCGGTTCGACAGGGTCGAATGATTTTCCAAGCCGCTTGTGATTAAACGAGCAGAAGCTGAACGGCGTCTTGAAAGGCCGGCCACTTTGGCTGTGCATAAAGGGATTTGTTCACGACAAAATAACACGAGAGGAAGAGAGAGAAAGAGTTCTTGCATCGCTCGGTTTCGCATTAAAGACACTCGAAGATTGCTGCTCCATGAAGTAGGGGGATAGTGTTACATTGTGCGACGAGTATGTTCGAGAAACACCCCTGAGAATGCGCCCTCGAGCTCCTCAAATGGCCCGTATACGCGACCTCCTCAAAATATCGGTTGTAACCAGCGAAGATCACGAGGAACTCGCTCCCGATCGGCCTAATCTCTGTTCACACGCGTCTGAAATCCGTTTCATACGATCAGGGGAATTAAAGACGCCGTAATCCGTCGCCTCGGATCCCAAATATGTCCCATGAATGTTTTCCCTTTTGCTTTTTCATCGGTTTTTGCGGATTTTCGGTTAAATAGGGACCTGTTTCCGGTGCGAGGGTGGAAAATCGTAACTCGATCCCGCGGCAGGTATTTTCCATATCGAGAATAATCATGGATGAAATGCTTTTCAACGCAAATCCCTTCGACGCGACGAGGCCGATTTGCTCGAGGGGATCGAAAGCTTCGCCTTGTTCCGCATTCAGACGTCCACCTCGCATGATCGAGTACCGAGAATGCCCGGCTATGTACCTGTTCGATTCACTCGGCGATTTGTCAAAGCCGGGAAACTTCTCGCGGACACACGTGCAGAGGGACAATCGAAATATTTCTACTTCTGCGACGACCGGGTGAAACGTCGAATGAATGATCCAGGATCCTGGATCTGAGACTCGAGAACCTTGCTAGTCTGAATGCACCAATATTTTGGGCATGACGTTGACGCTCGATTCTTTTTCATTCTTTTTAACACTGCATTTGATAGACGTTCTTTTTAATTCTGTGCATTATTCTGTGATTCATAAGGAAAAACTTTTCTCCCTTCTCTTCAATCCATTAATTTATAAACAAGTAAATGAACACAGAAAATTTACCTGTGCTAAAATGCTCGTTACTACATCTTAGAATTAAGGGAACGTATAAGTTCGAATAAATTGGGATTTCTTTCTAGATCCCTGAACTGACTGTAACAGTTTGAGTTAAAAAGGAACAATGAGAACTGTAACAATGAATTTTTCAGCACCGAGAAAAAACAGTTCCATTACAGATTCACGAATGTCCTCGCATCAGTGAACAACATCAATCCACAATGGGGACGAAGAACACCTTTCTTCAGTTGGGCACCACCCATCTGCATTTCTTTACCCCCCGTACGTTAACCAACCCCATGCTCCTTCGACTCTAACCCCCACTGTTTGGACAAATACGATTTTATCTCCGGTTTCGCCTTAAGAACATAATAAAAACTGCGTGTAAGCGAACCGATGCAGATCGAGATCTACACGTTCGACGACGTCGGTTACTCGAATCATTCGATCGCGAAAGATCGATCGATTTATCGAGATTTCGTGGCGCTCGATACACATTGTGACATTTGTCAGACCTGTTGACCACGAGTATCGATTACCTGATTCGAACTACCCCATGGTGAGCAAAGAAACACATATTTTCGAAAAAGTTCTATGATGCGTCTACAGAAATTGTTTTATTTTTTGGAGATTTTGAAAATCCCCTTTCAGATGGCGAAAAACCTCAGAATGAAGTAGTATGATGATCCTCTCGCGAGCAGCTCGACGAATGACCGACAGGTTCCTCGAAAAACGATCTGCAAGAAGAGTACAGTCGCGATCTTTTTTCCCCGGTCGCAAAACGCTATCGTCGGTGCAAAAAGAGCGGTGAGAGGAAATTGCGAGGGAGAATGACAAATGGCTTGGACATCGCGATCCGAGCTGGTCCGGTCTCGATCTTGCTGCTGGATCGACCTATGAAAAAAACGTGGTGGCGATCGATCGCGATCAAGATCTTTGCGCGTGGCGATTCGCGAAATCCGGCGCTGCTCGTCAAAGAAGCCGCGGGATCGTTGAAATCTCTATCGTGGCGCGCAAAAACCGCGGAGCCGGAGCCGGGAACGACCTTCTGCCTTCTCGAACATCAGAAGCGTGTCGGGAAACAACAGGTTGCCGGTTTCCATTTAATTGGCGGTCGATCGGGAACCAGTTCGTCTGGTATAACTGACCTACACTTAAGAAACCGGGCACGCCCGGCCTGACGCCCCTCTGCTCGCCCCGCGTCTTGCAAAAACAGGGTCCGAGACCGACAGCGTGTTTCGCGATCAAGGCGACAGTCCGCGCGAGACTTTATTGTCATGATCGCCAAATCTATGCGACGACGACCCCATTATCCAGGCTGTCCACCTATTCTATCCTTTTCCGCGATTTGTCTACTCGCTTTTATCCCTCGCCGCTCTTTCGTGTCGATTTCACAAATTTTTCGCGGATTCCGGGCCAATAGAGCGTTCATGAAGTAAGAGTAGAGCGTTCTACATTTTGTTTATTAGGTGCGAATAGCGATCCCCATTTTACGCGTGTCTAAAATACACGTGTGCACGTGGAATCGATGGCGCATTTCGCTGCTCTCTTTCTTCCCTCCCCGTTCCCCTTGTTTTTTCTCGCGTTTCATTATCGAGCAGAGATCCTTGAGAAAATATTTGACGTGCAACGAGACCTGCACGATTCTCCTCCCATCTCCACCCCCACCGCTGGCTAGCTGGAGGTCTTAGTTAACCGAAGCCGAGAGCACGAGCTGTTATTAAGGAGTCCACGACTTAAAGGAAGCCGCAGAGTGCTCGTTAAGTGATTATGCCCCGAAAGATACATCAAATTGCCGTAAATTACTCGAGTAACCCATCTCTGTTTATCGGGTGCAAATGCATCTCGGGACTTGCAATCGTCCAGGTGCTTGCGAACTGGTACTCGATTCGTAGTCAGTTGGTATACTCGTATGTCAATTTCAATTTGTAGTTCAGCAGTTGCATTGCAGGGATATAATATTTCATGTTTCTAGAGGTTTACACATCCTGCGGATGTGCAGTGCCATCTGGGAAAGGACTCGCATAACGGAGGGAATTTTGGAAAAACGTTCAGGGGCGATCTGTGATTGTGTGAGACTTTTGTTCCCCAGTCTCGTAGGAATAGTCTGCCGAAACATTAATTCAAGGAGTCGATGACTATTGAACGGTCGAAAAGTTGTCGTTTAAAGTGACAGACTTTCCCAAGCCCACGATCCTCGTCGAGCACACTCTCGGAACACCCTGTTCGCAGTATGCGAACATAGCGGTTGTTACACTCACCCCGCTCGATCCCCCAAAAAAGTTCAAGCACCCCGGATAAGTGCACTCGGCAATTTCATCGAATAATCTATTCCCATTGCGTGCGTGTGCGTCGAAGAATTTGGGAAAGTCGGGATCGAACGAGTCGAGAAGTCAATCTTTACATACACTAAATTCCTTTGAATTCTTCATTAACATCTAAATTTGCTATAAGGAATTTGATTATAGTGTTACGTCCTAAGGTGGACGTATTATAGATTGTATAGTTTAATTGAAATTTAATTTGAAAGATTAGAATTGAGATACAACGCAGTTTTGAACCAACCTGCATTCACCGGCTTTGGTTCAGGTAATTGAGGATTTCTTAAATTCTATGTGACTTTGATCATAGATTTGGAACGTAGAAATCGAAGTTGGGTAATTTCTTTGAAAATGATTCGATATTTTAATGCAAGTTTAAATAAACAAAAGTATATCCTAGGCACCTTTCGGATACGTAATGTTATTGAGATCTTATTATAATTTGTTAGTAATTTTTTACTGCTAGGTAGATTTCGCCTTTCGTTCGAACAGTCGCTTCTGCGCTGGATTGGATGCTGTTTGAAATTGCTGATTTCTCCGGCGGGTTACGGATGTTCTGGAGGTACAATGGGAGACAAAAGTACAAGAAATTCGATAACCATGAATACATGGAAATGAAAGCCATTCATGAGTATATTTTGCATTAAACTTTTGCGAATACTGTACCCTCTGTAGCTATATTCAGTGGTCTACACTTGTCGCGTTTCCATGCTAGTGAGAGACAACACGATAAATTTGACGTTTTGTAAATTTAATTTAATTTTATTTTATTTTTTTAATTTTTTTAAAATTCTTTCTCTTTCCTGTTTTCTTTCTTTGTGTTTGGCTTCTTTCCTTTCCTCCGCTGCCCTCCTTTCTTCTTCTCTTTGAATTTTTCTTAATTCTCTTTCTTGTTTTAGTTCGGCTATGTGGCTTTCTAAAATGGTTTCCACCCGTCTTTTTTTTAGGCGTACCTGTAATACATATTAATATTTTTTTTTATTTTTTTTTTTATTATTATTTTTATATATATATATATTTTATTACTTTGGGATCCAACCATGGACGAGGAAGAGCTGGAACCTGGTTGTGTTACAGGTGTAGTCAATTCTAGCCCTTCGCCGCATGCTACAGCTGGAGGCTTCATATAGGCCCTATCGCCAATAAGTGAATCTATGGCCTACAACCACAAAATAAATTTTATAAATCTATACATAATAGATAGTATTGTATTTACATTTTTACGTATTATACACATAAGCATATACTTACAGAATAAAAGGCCCAACTGCTATACGCGTTGCCGCTTTTATTATTTTGGTCTTTTATATTTTTATAAGTACGACGTAGACCGGCAAATTTTGTCGAACATTGCAGCTAATTTACAGCATAATTACATTGCTGCAGTTGGGCTGCAATCTCCTTCCAAATTACATTGTGCCTCTTCAAGCCGTTTTTAAATTCGGCTTCCTTTTCCCTATGTACTGCCCCATCAGGCCACGTGAATGACTTGTTGGGGTGTTCAATTTCCTCACGTAATTCAGGAATAGCAGTAATATTATCCATTTTCGTGACAAAATCGCTTGACAGAAACTGCTTTCATATTAGCGCTACTAACTTCGCATCAAACGCTTCACCTCAGAGCTGTGGTGGGGATCTAGGGAATTCTGAGCGTTTTGATGCGCGCATTGAATGCAACGGAACACTTCTCTATGCGATTCATGCGCTTGAAGCGTGAAACGGAACGCACCCCTAGTGAGAGACAACTTTGACGTTTTGTAACAGTTTATAATTTTTTGGTCTGTAACTGTTTAGTGAATTCTAATAAATTTTGAACATAATTACATAATTTTTGCTACATATAAAAAAAAACTGGAGTTTCTAGTTGCGTTTTTTGAAGGTTTAAATAGGGTTTGAAGTGGAATTTTATGAATTCTCCATAAGAGGACGTGTTAAAATCTGCAAACTTTAAGTTGCTGTAATTCTTAAACGGTGCAGTGAATCGAACCCAAACTTTGGTAATTGCATTAATTTAGTAAGAATTATATCTTGTGAAATTTTCAAAAATTTTGTTGCGTTTTTATATACCTCCAGAACATCCTTAACACGCCTTTTTTCTTTGATGTGTTGATTAACTTCACTAAACTGATCACTAAACTTTCAATATGCTAGTGAGACTGAAATATTTAATCAATTTATAATATAGACTGAACTGTTGACTGTTGACTATGTACTGAGCTTTTAATTGATGTACGATGGCGATTGATAGAATTTTTAACTTTGACTGAACTGTTGACTGTGAATTGTGTACTGAGTTTCTGATGAGGAGCCATCCCTCTTATAGATCGATCAATCCATTGTTTTAATTTTCATAAGGTGACTACATCATCATCAATTCCTTTTAATAAATTAGTTCTTAATCGCATTCTTCTCAGTCACTCTCTTCTTAATCGTGTACATTGCATTTTTGATCCTGCTCTTGGTTGGATCATATTACTCTGCGCATTTCATAGATCGAGGAACAATCCATCGCTCATCGATTCTTCTGAAAAATCTTCGCAGTCTTCAGTAATGAACAGGCATCAACGAATATTCGCTCACAATTTATATTTGAAAATTACTCAATCATTTAATAAAATAAATTTCGTTACATTTTTAATTCGTTCAATGAAAATTTCAATTCAAAATGAGTTTTCTTAATTTTATCGCACGCAATGTGGTACAATATACGATAGTTCGACGTTAATTTTCAATTATAATATTTGATATTTTATTCCTCGTACATCATTACCAGAGTAAGTATTTAATTTAGAACATGTATGTTATGCATTATTGATTTTACCAATTATTATTAACGGCTGAACCACTGGACATGACAATAGCGGAACGGAGAGTTCCGAAATCATTCTCCGTCCATTTAGTAACGTTAACATGGCGATGGATCATGACATAACCAGACAATATAAAGTTGATTATTCATTACAATCATTCGCTGCTTCCACAGTGACGTTAATTACTTTTTGTGGATAACTCAGCTTGCTGTAAAGCCGTCAATTCATGGAGTATAATTAAAACAAACGTGAACGTACACGTGAACGAAGACGAAATCGTGGCGCGCGCGGCCCTGACCTTGAAACTAAACGTAATATTCTGTTGGTAACGGTGAGACTTTAAAAATTGTTCGGCGTGTGTCGCGTGTCGAGGCAATCTGCAGCTGCCGGAATTTTTTCCGCGAATTTTTCGCGATTCCGAGGCGAGCAGATGCGATTCTTCTCTCTCTTCCTCTTTCTCTTTCTTTCTGATTCATCCGCTCTCCGCCCAAACGGATTACAGACATCGATCGATCGATCCTCAGCGTGGTCGATGCGACCTTTGACTTCGCGGGCCACTTCGCGCAATTATCCTGCCATCATAATTTTTACACTTCCCCTTCGCCGTTTCTGCAAGGACTCGACGATTCATCGCACCTCGGCGGCTCGCGAAATTTTGGATTTATTCAGGTCCAAATGATTATAATAAAATACAGTTCTTAAATAAATCGTTTCAGCCAATGAATAAAGTACTAAATTTAAAAACTTTTTAATTGAGTACTCAATTTAATTTCCCATAAAGTCTGACGGTAGATGTTTCAGAGTACAAAGGTTTTCAGGAGGGGAAGATCGCAGTGGAAGGTCCCGACACCTTATCCCGCAACATCAAAGGCGGAGATTGGAGTATAGTTAGCGGAGGACAATTCGGGGGTTGCAATAATTAAGCGGCCCGGCCGGTCGTCGGATCCACGAATCGTTGATCCTGAAGGGCGGTCTTTATCGTGGCTTAAGTGGGGATTAACCGTGAGGAACGGAAAACCGTTGGCTGACCCTGAGGATCATCGACGTCTCGATAAGAGTTGAACGGTCTCCGATAAGCCGGCTAAGACTTTCCTGTCCAATGATCGCCCTTTGCGACATTACGATAATGAAGCAGCGAGATTATTCGACGATTCCGTGGATGATCAAACCGTTTAAGGAATTACAGTCTATAGAGGGCGAAACGCAAAAGGCATTATCCAATCTGGGTGTAGTACGACGTCGTCGGTCGATCGAGGCTCCCGGAATTTTTCGCCTTGTTTTTACGATTTTCATTTTTACACCGTTTAATTAACCAAGGCGAAAGAAGAGTCCTGGATTCGAGGACTCCATAATTTTCCACCGTTTCTACAATTAACATTTTTACGCTGTTTAATAAGATTATACAACTCACGATCAACACGAGAAGTTATAATCGACCAGAATCTCAGCAATATATTAGGTGTGCAAATAAGTTTCGTCCCCTATTTTCTACGATCATAACTTCTGACCGAATTCGAATTACTTCGAAAGAAAGAGCGTTCTTTTAGTTTTATGAAGGGTTATGATGAGCGCTCTAAGAGTTTCCAATCCTATGCAACAATTTCAAGCAATATGTCGTGTACGAGAAGCATCATTTGCGTCACTGCTTACTCTTTGCATTCCAGCTTAGGAAATCAGCTGTTGAAGCTACTGAAATGGTTTGTGCGGCACTGGGAGAGAACTCTGTATCTTACAGAACATGCAGAAAGTGGTACCAGAGATATAAAGCCGGAAATTGTAATTTGGAAAACGACGATCGTTCAGGTGCGCCGAGAAAGTTCGATGACGGTGAGTTAGAGGAATTGCTCAACGAAAATCCGACCCAGACGCAAGAAGAATCGGCAGAAAGAGTGGGAGTCACCAGACAAGATTTTATTACATTTTATGTTCGTAAAATGCAATAAAATCTTAAATTTGGAAGAAAAAAAGGGGAAAGAACTGATTTGCACAGCTAATACATGCTCCCAACAGCTTGCCAATGTCCTGGCAACTTCAACCGCTCTGAACCTTCAGGAAACCGAATCCAGAGGGATGCGAGAACTCAATATAAATCAGTAATAGTCTGTCGAATCGCGGAGGCGCGATCCATTCTGTTTGTTGGTTTTTCGAGAGCGTGCCGTTGGACGAGGCTCATTGTTCGTAAACATATGTTCCCGTGGGCGTGCAGGAAGAGCATCGAACGAGAGAGGGAGAGGGAGAGAGAGGGTAGACCGAAAGAAAACGGATGAACGAGTAGCAGACAGCCAGTCTGGCATCACCTGGACGAGGAGCACGCGCCTCTCGATCCTGCGACAGGGTGGGAAGGACACCGTTGCTGCATGGACATCGATGCAACTTGCACATTGTGCTCGTGCCACACCGCTGTCGGGCGCCCGCGTTGCCATAATGCGATCGTATAACGTCGCGTAACGCCGAGCCCAGTTGACAATACCTCGACCTGCCACGGCAAACCCTTTCGCGATCTATGAAAATCCTTTTAGCATCATCGATACCCGACCGGACCACAAAAGCTGCTCCCGGAGCCAACGCCGTGTCCGATCGCAATTAAGATCGAGGGTTAGACGTCTGGATCGTTGGGATTCAAGGCTTGCACCGTGCCGAATGCGACGGGGATTTGGATGTTGTGCAATTTTCTGATTTGTTGGTAAGCTACTTGTGCGAAATCTGAAGTATTTATTAAATTCTGATTGTTGAAACGATTTATTGCGTGAATTGTTAGGTATATGGAAAATTTCTAGTCCTTTGTTCTAGTCCGTGAGCTGGTGACATTCTCTATTAAACCATTGATGAGTCAAGTCTTGTATGTAATGTGTTTAAGCGAACGACAAGGTCCAGCAGCTAAGGACCAGTTAATAAGTAGCCAATGGAAGGACTTTTATGTGTCCTTGGTTGCGTTGAAAGGTGTTTATTTCACGCGCATCGTGAATCGTTAAAATAATCGTGTATTATTACACATACGAGAAAAGCGATTTGTAAGTGGCTTCAGGGGGAATTTCTCTGAAGAAAGATAAACGATTGGGGATTAACAAAATCCGTGGTTGTCAAACTGCTCTCCAGAAAATAGGAGAAATCTATCGAGGATAACGTCGCAGAACAACTTAACATTTAAAATAGCGCGAGTCCCAGCAGTTCGCAATAAGTGTGAAAGATAAAATCAGAATCTTTGAACCATTGGGTAGGATGGGTCAGTGTATCATCTCGCCTTCCGGTTTTCGCTAATTGTCGCAAGATAATCATCGACGTCGCGGGCGTTTATTAATAGAATTGTTCGCGAGCACAATAACGACTCGCTCGGCGCCTCCGCCGATAATGTTCCCCATTAATGTCCCGGGCTACGTAATCACGGCTTAACAGCCTTTCTTTTAAAAATCCCTCGTAAATCCTCGAGGACGGCAACTTCACGCCATAAAACACCGTCCACTCGTTCGAACCAGAGGAAATAAACGTTGTCGTTAATTACACCGAGCGTCTTGACTGATATTTATTGCTTGACATTTTATATATCTTCGACACTCGCGGCAGCTCTTTATCTGCAGAACCAGCACTCCCTCACGGATCCAACTGAAAATCCTCCGTATCCCGAATTTATTATAAACGGATTGCAAATGTTCGCGCCGTGTATGCTTGCAACAAATCTATCTTGTATTTAATCTTGCCTGTTCCGATCGTTTAATTTCTTTAATTAGATACTTTCAATGCGAAGAGAAGCTGCACATTTTCAGCAGAACTTGCAGTGTCTTGTACTTGTACTCTTGAACTTCACTGAATCCGGTCTTCGCCGCAACAAATCCGACGCAGCTGCATTGAAAAGCTATCGCGCCGTATGCAAAAGCCGATTCGCGAAAGGAGTTGAATAGTCGATCGTATAATTGAAACGCCAGTATAACCAGACCACTTGAAACCACATTTAGCCCTATCTTCGAAACGAAGTCAATCAATAAAGTTGAATACTCGACTCGGGAATTCCGCAAAACAGAGCAAATCGACGAGGAACGACCGCGGGCAGGAGCAAAACGATCGGGTTAAATGCACGCCGGTTAACCTTCGCGAAGTGAGCGCGATTTTTATGACATCCTTGACTATTTTTACCATAGGAAATGTAGTGTAGACACCCGCGGTGTCGCCGGGGAAGGATGAAAGCCGATAGGAGAGGCAATTAACGCGGTGTGAAATCTTAGGCCGGTGTCACAATGAACTTATTCGTTGCGGCTTGTATTGCTCGCGAGTAGAGCATTGGTCTGGCTGTTATCGTCAATTACGAAGATACACACGTGCAACCAGGGAAAATATAGCTGCGATCCTAGCGATATCGAAGTATCATCGGCTGCAGTCGCTGTTTTAGCATACTCGAGCGACAAGAAGATCGGCGAACTTCAATTTATTAACAAGTCCTGTTTAATATCCATTTTTATGGAACGTATCGAGATGATTATCGTTTTCGCTGGAAAATATCGTGTTACCCTTCCATAGCGATTTATAATAAGTTCTGCACTTATCGAGTGTTACAGAAATGCAAGGACTATTCCTAAAAGTGCACATCTGATCCAAACGTTTCAAAATGGAATTACGGACGAATTTTGTCACCAGAGGACCCCCCAAGAAATTCCTGACCTAATTCCCTACTGGCCCCCATCCGGGGTCCCTGAAGACGGTGTGGGCCCCAAGGAAGTGAACTGGGCCAATCGAACAGTGACACTTGTCGCGAAAGTGGCCTTGGAATCGCACCTTGCGACGTTCTCAAGGATCCTCTCTCGGAAGGAAGAGCTCGGACGGTGTTTCTCCAAAAGGAGCAAGACAGAGGGAACTGGTCTGGGTGCCGAAAAAAGGTCAAGGTGTGAGAAAACAGAATCAAAACGTAGAAAAATACGAGGAACGAAGAAGAAGAAGAAGAAAGAAGAATAAGAAGAAGAGGGACGGTCCCAGGTGGGCCTGGTGGAACCGCGTATAAATAAAACGTTTTGTAGCCAGTTTCGGGAGTGCGGTCGTGCAGGCCCACCTACCAGAAAAAGGGCTACCTGCCTGCCCTTCTGCCTGGCCCCCACCTTCGCCTGCACCCCACCGAAAAGTTTGAGATCTTCATTGAAACGTGGATTCCTCTCGCCCAGGGCACCATTGACTTCTCTTCTCGATCAGGAGCACGGTAGAGGGGACCTTTCTCGATAAAGGGAGCCAGCACCGATACACGGACACAATAGGGAACGACGTTAGGCCAACTCTTCGTACAGATGTAATCGCCTGGGAATCCGCGAGCTGGCGACTCTGTCAGACGACTTCTTTGACTTTTTATACTTGTGGAAAATAGAGGGGGGCGGTGGAACGACCCACGTTGAATGTTACGGGTGCACAATAACGTTTACACCCACCCATGCCACCATACATATTAGTGATCCATCATATGGGACACAGGATCGAAGACCTCTAACTTTTTCGTCGAGACTGATCTCACATTAATCTGCCATAGATGCACGCCATCAGATAACGCAAGTGCATTGCACCTTGTGCAACCTGCAACTCGAGAGCATTCTGTTAGAGGTTCTTGAACCTGGGCCAACCCTTAACACTAAACCTACCACCACCGGTCAAAATGACCGGTTCCAGATTTTTTATTTTACAATTATTGAAATAATCAAAATGATTTCATAAGGAATGGTTGTATACGTATGTAGATATCTTTAGTAGAGCACGTATTACAATAGTAATACGGTCTTCCCGTCGCTCTGTACCATTAATATATCCTTACCGTCTCAATGACTGTATTCTATCCTCAATAAGTGAGGACTTAGGTATTCATTTCTCCTCAACCTTGAATTTTTCCAAACATATTCATAATATTGTTAATTCCGCCTCAAGAACACTCGGGTTTATACTACGCTTTTCTACTGATTTTCACTCAATACACACAATTAGATTGATATATATTACCCTTGTCCGTCCTCAGTTGGAATTTGCTTCAGTTATATGGTATCCGAATAGCTTAAATTACGAAATCATGCTAGAGAGAGTGCAGCATAAATTTCTTAGGTTTTGTTCTTATAAGATTAATAATCCTATGTCAATCTTTGATCACGATTACTCCACAATATTAAACATAGTCAACCTGGAAACATTGTCTGCTCGCAGAAGAGTATCCGACCAGAGCTTTATTCAGACGTCGATAATGTAAATTTCTATTGAAATATTGATTAGAAGCTGCGACGTTCTATTGAAATATTGATTAAAAGCTACGACGTTCGTTTTTTTGTTGTATTGAAATATGATTCTAAAAGCACTTTTAGTTCTTCCCGAATTTTCCATTTTTCCGTGATACTTTTCCAATTTTTTAAAATCTAAAAACCTGATTCGGACTACAATGAACATTTAAAAAAAAAAAATTAGCCAAATCGGTCCAGCCGTTCTCCCGTTCTCCCGTGACCAACGAACAGCATTTGATTTTTATTATATAGATTTAATTAATAACCATATAGATTTTTTGTCCCTCTCTCCTTATGCAAATCAATTTTTACGCACCTGAACGTGCTTTGAGATCTCGAGCAGGTTTTCAAACACTTAAATGCAAATCCACATATGGATTAATAAATCCTATAAATCGAATTATTGCGAACTCCAACACTCTATATAATAGTATTGATTATTTTAATGGGTCGTTACACACTTTCAAAAAAAAATTACGCAGGATTAACTTATAATATCAGTACCTTTATGCCAACAGTTTCTTTTTATGCATGTCCTTTCTTAGCAATTTATGTTAAGTCTTTGTTCTATTGTAAACACATTTGTGTATAAATGGACATCGGTCCGTTCATAATAAATAATAATAATAATAGGGGCCGCGCAAAGTCTAAATATTGAAAATCAATCTTGTCATTTTTATAAGACAACGTGTGCGAGTACCCGTTATTTACGAGCTGAGCTAAACTCGATTCGATTGCTCGAGCCAAGTCGAGCGTTTGATTTTTCCGAGCTACTTGAAATCGTCGAACTGTTCGAAAAAATGCAAGCTACTTGAAAAAATCAAACGGCTCGAATATTCGAGCCCACGTAAAACTTCGATCTGCTCGAAACTGAATTTTCAGCTCGGACAGATCTTTATCTTTCGAGTTACCGTGCGTAACACACGTAGTTGACTGTGCAGAACACAGGCTGTTTGACAAGAATCGCGACTTTACTGTATTCGAGTAATTGGAAAAATTTCGAGCTAAAAATTTATTTTCAAGTAGATCGAAGTCTTACGACGGCTCGAATATTCGAGCCTCAAACAGTTCGTCGATTTCAAGTAGCTCGAAAAATTCAAACGCTCGACTCGCCTCGACAGACCGAGTAATGACTCGACTCGAAATTCGAGTACTCGAATATATCGAGTACACCCCTACTTTTAAGGCTTGGTAGGTTTAGTGTTACAGGAACCACCCAACAGAATGGAAGAACAGGATGCAATTGCAATATTCGAGATGGTGGTATTACATTCGCATTACAGGACCGACAGAGATATCCGGATGATCTCTTCTGATTAGCCACCGTCCATTACAACGGCAATTAATGCGTTCCGTCGATCATCTTATCCGTTTGAATTTCCATTTCGCAGCCGTGCTCAACGGCCATCTATAGGCAGCACGTTTCCACTTGCTCTCGCCGCAAATGCGTTTTGCAGCTGCGACATTTTTCTAGCGGTCCCGTGCGCTCGTGTCAGCATGAACGTCGGCTATACTACTCCTCAAGGCTTGTGCGCGCGCCCTGTAACTACCCATCGGCAGGATTTTTTTCGCTGTATCTGGATTCACCTGGCGACGATAATTGCGGTGAAACCACAACATAATCGTGCTCACCTCAGGTGCGCGGCCACGACGCGTCGCCCAACGTTACCAGCGCGTGTTTGATAGCCGTTATAAGAACGTACTAAGACAGCGCAATGAAAGACAACATGTCGGAGGATACTTAAGGAAACACGCACCTTCTACATCGCGATATAATAAATTGTATCAGTGATCGATCGGTTAGAAATTGATCGGCGTTTTATGTTTAACAGCGGGTGAAGGTGTTCCCGTTTCTGTAAAGAGCCGACGGAATATTAGAGCACCGGCTATTCGAGTCGTTTTGCATCGTTTGCGTCATTTAGAATGAGCAACAAAGAGGATATCTTCTTGATGGAAGACTCTTAAACAATATTGCCCAATCAGTTCTGCCGTCATCGCAGACGAAAAGCAATGGATTGATCGATGGATCGTCTGTTTCCGTTCGAAGAATAAATACCGACAGTTTCCTAACAATGTGGATCAGGTCGTGGTATTGTGATGTATATTTGCTACGCTGTTCCTCGTAGGAAGGTAGTAGGTTCGCCTATCTGATCAGGTGAGCTGCAGGGGGTGGTCCGCTGACCTCTTCGTCAGCGGTCTCGATCGTAACCCCTTAAAAAATAAATAATACGTAATCTGCTCGATCAGACGACACGCTGCCGGATATTCGGCATCTGCTCGATCGTTAATCTACACCACAAAATTCTCAAATATCTTTCCCATTCAAATTTCACCTGGAGCAGCTCTTGATCCCATAATTACCCGAAAGAGTAGCTGAGAGAGTTTCAGGACTTTCTCAAACGACGATCGGCCTCGTCGATCATCCTCGTTCGATTGATGCTCCATCATTCGAGGTTCGATCGTTCTTCAAAATCCGCGTGGCTATCGATTGGAGTCTAATGGAGCCTCGCCGTAGAACCAACGTTCCTCGGAAATGGCTATATTTACAAGGATTCGGCAGGCTCCCGTATAATCGATCTTAGATGGACCGTTTTGTGCGCACGACCACCGAAGAATTCGACCGTCTCTCGGTCCATGGGATTGCAGGAGGGAGGAGGACAGTGCAGAAAAGGTTTGGAAGAACGAGGGGGTGGTGGATGATCGCAAGAGAGTCCACGTGGGAGTCCCGTGGAGACGTCGAGAGGGCTGCCCGGACACGTTGAGATCGCGATAAATCAAACGCGCAAGGTGGAACCATTCCTTCCTCTCATGGTGCCGGGAAGAAAAGCCGTGGGGCCCTTGGAGAAAGCACCGGAGAAGAAAAGGGCACGCTCTGTTGTGACTCCGGATGATAATTTGTCCGCCCATTCGGACAGTTTGCGAGTCTCTGGAAATTCTTCTCTCCCAGGACCCTCGCAGCTCGTCCACGTTCCTGATCGTTCTCTTTCTCGCGGTAGCAGGTCCCCGGGATAATAATGGTCCATGGGACCCCCTCTTCACCTTTGGGAAGATTGCACAGGTGCTGGGATGTCCTGCTACTGGGTCGTCGAAGTATCCGCTCGTAAAAATCGATCTTTTTTTAACGAGCAAGGAATGCGGCAAGTGAAACCAAAGATTTTTCAATGGACGTTTGCTTTGCATGTTTCCACGTAGATTTTTCATGAGATGTTGTTTTGCAAGGACACACACAATGTCTTATACTCGATTTAACTCTTGAAATATGAAACCACATTCGATCATTTCAGTGCTCCACCCCGAACGTGTATCCATAATGAAACATCGGAGATTTGATTTGCTGCACGCGTGTCCCTTATCCGATTCTCTCGAGTTTCTCATTCCACGAATTTTTAAATACTCCCGTGCACCACAAATACACACCAGAAGTCCTTCAATCTATTGTGTAAGGGTGTGGAAATCTTCGAAATTAATTCAGCTTGTTCGGGAATCCTTATGCTAAACGTCCAGATAAGGGGCCGCCATCAAAGTCGTCGTCCTTCGGATTCGCGAAATCAATTCTATTTTTGCTGGCACGCGACCGACCGAACGCATGCGTCGCGTCGGGGCGCACGCACGCGTGCAGAAGCGAGCCGCCTCGCGAATTACAAATCGAGAAACCGAGAGAGGATGGGAGGAACGAAACGCGCCGGACAAGAGACGTCCAAACAGAGGAAAACGAGCAACAAGCAATGAAAGATCGCGCGAACGGGTTCCCGCGACCTTGGGATCCCTAACCCACATCTAATTCGCGGGTCTGGAGAACGGGACAAAGGATCCTCGTCCTTGACCATGTTTTACCCCATTTTTTCCCCCGAAAAAATCCCCTCTTTGTGAACGTTCTGGCACAGAAAATGTCTAGTAAAATGTCTATTTTATAGCATATAACGCAAAAGCATTTTTCTTGTGTTTTCCTCTGAATAACGTGCAAAACGAGCATCGATATGAACGTTTGCATAAAGAAAGGATCCATTATCCAGGGAATTGGCAAGCAAACACAACGTTCGGATGAAAAGTAGTAAAACCTCTCCGCCCTGGGTGACGGTAACGAGACAAATTATACTTCGTCGAGCGGAGTGCATTGTGCCAGGAGCGAGGATAAATACATTTTGTCGTAAAACGTCGGCTGGACGTTCCGAGGACAGGATAATAAGTTTTTGCCGCGGGGGCGGAGCTGCGCGTGCGTTCTTCCTTCGAGAATGAACACACGTTCGAGGAATCGGTATCGGTAAAGAAAAAGTTAGCGGCAATTTGCGTAAGCTCCAATTATAATTACCGGTGTCTGTACCACTTAATCCGTTTGCTTGCCCGTCACCGATGTTCAGACGACCAGTTCCGAAGGTTCGACATCTTCGAATCTCTCAGACAAGTAAATAACGATTCTATAGGATTGAAGGCGGATCGATGAAGTTGCAAGATCGAGATCGCTTCGGCTGGGGAAACAAGGCCGTTATCTAGGTTCAGAAGCGAGAGTGGCGGCCATAGATCAACCCGAACAGTTAGAAACGAGTCCGTGGCCGGTGAGGACGGACGATGATCGCGCAAGCGCTCGCACGCTTTGGCTCGTGCCAGTAATGAGCCCGCATCGCTACCCCGGCGACGTGTTTCAAATACACAAACGGTCGCACGAGCGATTCGCGTACGCACAGAGACGCTCGCATCACCGTGGACTCACAAACGGCCGCGGCAGACAACGCAAATAGACTATGCCACACGGGGCCTAGCACCTGCCCACCTTGTCGCTCGCGCTGGCACCGTCGCGCGAGACGATAAAAATATCGGGACCGTAAATTTCAAGGGAGCCGGCCTCTACAACGATCCTAAACGGTGACGGGGGTGAACGCAGGAGCTGGGTTTCGAAATTTCGAATTGTTTTGATGCAATAGATGCGATTTGAACTGGATAATGGAGGAGTCACTCGGTATAGAATTTTAGAATTTTTTCATTCTGTCTGTCTGTCATTCTTCCATCCGATCTGCGATGAAAAATACAAATACAAAGACCAAAGAAAGTAGATCGCTCCTGTAAATAATTCCATACAAATATAAATTGCCCGAAACCCCAGAAACTAAAGTTTGTACAATACGATACCTCGCAAGAGAAATCGACGCAAAACGATAAAAGGAAATTCGCCTGTTTTCATTGCGTAGATACGGCAGATGGTGAGCTCTTGCGAGTAGTCGTTTCGCGGTTCCGCACCTGCCGAACGGTGTAACTAACGCGTGTACGCATAGACGCGTACACGGACACATCGCCGACGATGCTTTTCGCTTGTCCATGAATCCCAAAGTCCGTGTATCGTGGATTCGCATCGGTAATAGGCTCCTTGGTCCCAGTATGAGCGACGGATACCTTCGATTTGAATAATCGATCTCTGCGCTCGCGTTGCGCCATTCGACCTTATTTTCGTTTTTGGATTCATCGAATGTTGGCCTCCGCTTGGTATGCGTGGGAGACTGTTACGCGAGAACTCGGAAGGAATTTGTCAGTCAGTTTGCAGGGAAAGTAAGTTGTAGAGAAGAGAAACACTCTCGATTGTTACCATACGGGTTGCACTTTTTTAAGTGTCTATGAGAGTGGATAAACGAACCACAGTACATGCTTCGAAAAGCTTCCAATCCAGTTTCTCTAATTATAATTTGCATACATTGAATAATTTCCTCCTTACATTTGTACAAATGGAATGTCTACTGCAAAGAAGAGTTTCAGAAGAAAATCGATCGCAGAATCCGTTTCCATAGAAAATCAGTAAGGAGGGAATAAAATTGTGAAAGGAGAAGAAATCGCGCGGGGACCCAGTGTTTTCACCATTAAAAGATGATCAAGGGGGACCGAGGGGCACGAGGGTCGTTCGTAGAATCGCGTGCAGACGAAACGGAGTATGCAGGCTCGTCCCTTTTAGCGCGTATTTAGCGCTGGTATTCAGTTTCGCACAATAAAGCGCTTTGTGGGGTATCCGCTTACCGGGGGCGCGTGGTGCGCGTGCCAAAATGAAAAAACCGCAAAACCGGCGCCCCGGACCCCCTTTACACGGCCCTACCACCGGTCCGGGTATCGAAGATGGCCCGCCATAGAACCAACCATTTTTTCTTCTGTCCCGAAATAATAGACGACCAGTGAGACTAGTGTATTAGAATTCGCTCGCGGCATTTAGTCGATTTCGTTAGTCGATCGAAGTTACTTATACAGAATCATCGAAAACGTCAAGATGCTAAGCTAAAAGTTACTATGCCTGTCCTCCAACACAATACCTTTACGACAGCAAAGGGCTGTCAAGATTCGTTCGCGGCAAACGACGAAATAAATTTTCAAAGCACGACGAATCGCAAGGTGGTGGCGTGAGGGTGCTTCCACGTTATCGGGGATCACGGTCTCGGGTTACCAACCCCTTGGCCAGTGTCTCCAGCCTCTGTTTAAATAATATTCCAGCAAACGGTATAGCAGCTGCCTAGTGTCGCGCGCCGGCCGTCACAGAGTTGAAACTTTCATTTAAACGTAACCGAAACGTCAGTCCCAGTAAACACCGGTTCCGTTCAAAGACGTGAGCAGCAAACTCCACGGAGTCACCATTTTATTGCACGCCACTTGTTCTACGTTTTATATCTCGTCGTAAATCTAAACGCTTCCGAAAGATAAAGTTGTCATAAATATAATTGTTTGAAATTAATTCTACTTATAAAGAGACTTGGTGTGAACCAACAATTCCACGTCTACTTAAAATCCCGTAACTTCGCCGACGTTGAATGCGACAGCACACGACCGAATGAGTCTGCAGCTTTCGGAATCGACTCGAAAACGACGATCATCATCCCCAATTTATGGCTCGTGCCCACTTCGTACTATGAATCGAATGATACGGCCCCCGTGACTTTCACTGTCAGTTCATGCGGCGAAGAATTCAATCAATCGATCCACCAAGCTCAAATGCAAAGGGCAACACCACCGTCTATATCGAATCATTTCGATGACATCAGGTTAATTCCGTCACAGATGGCCGGCTCTGGACCAGACAGAAACAGAGAGAGAGAGAGAGAGATCCACGTCGAGAATGATTCCACAGAAGCTGAACGAATCGTAATTCGAAGCATATTGCGAAGTGGTGCAGGTACGCGGGCAAGATGGCGGATGTTGATGAAATTAGGGGTTGCGGAGGTAGCACTCGCTACGCGATTACTGCAAATGGTGCTTGAATGACGGCGAGGGCATCAGACGGGGTTCGCGGACTTGCCAAGTCATTATTCATCGCGATAATTGTTTCTGGATGTTACGGTCGAATTATCCGAGAATTATCCATGTGTCAGAGCCGCAACTTGGCACGGCAGGTCCTGCCAGTGTCAGCAATAGTCCCCGAGGCTGGGCTTAATAGGTTAAACGGCATACTAAAATTGCAATCACGTTTTCACCATCGGCGACAGCGAGGATTAGCGACGTCGGCGCCCGGCATCGATATATCGTGCAAGTCACAGGAAACGCGAACGGCAGAAGCCATCGTGGAAAGTCCGGAGAGGAGATAATCAGCCCGTATGTTATAATCATCGCGTATTTGTTTCAGCCGTTATCTATCAGCCGCTTCACCTGCTCGCGCAAAGTAGAAACGCGTGCGCTCGCAATCGTCGTCCCCTCTAATGAGCAATATTATTGGACGGATAAGCGAAGCTCGCGGTTCCGGAACACGGGATTCGGTGTTAAATCATCGCCGCCATCCTCGAGGAAAACGTGGCCACGTACGACGAGCAATGGTAATCGCTCTGTTTTCCCTGTACGGCGATACCGAGGTGACGTCATCGCATCAATCATTCTCAATGTCGCGAATATTAGAACGTGTCGGAGAAAATGCTCGGGCATAAAATGAAAGAAATTCGTCGTCGTCGGCGTCGAAACGGATAAAGAGCGAAATCCAGTTAGATTCCAGGAGCGTCGCGTCGTAAGGGGTTGCGAGAGAGGAACGGAATTTCTCGGGCTGCTTTCCACGGCGATTTTTCGAGGTCGAAGCGGAGGAGGCGAGGCTCGCCGTGAAAGCTATGAATCGCATATTTGCCTATGAAAGGGATCGAAGACACCTGAGGCGCCACACACGGCGACGGTAACCCAAAACCCCCAACCCCTGAGTTGGTCGCAGCATCGCGACAGACATGTCTTGGCACAAAGGGCTCTCTCGTAGAGAGAGAGAAGGTCCCTTTTCAGGCCGCGCTCGAGATCATCTTTCTATTGATGCAACGTTCCGTGCCGCGTGTAAAACTGCGACGATAATGAAGCTACGCGAAAATCTGTCCGGTGTCGGCCGATCGCTTTATCCGTGAGCCAGAAGCGAATTGCATTGAAAATGAGGGTCGCGAATTCCTCTGCTCCGACTCAGAAAACTGCTTGAACCTCCAACATTTCTGTCCTCGTAATCATCGTTTCACGTTGTATATCCAATTTGAGCATTTACTTTGTACAATTCTATTGAAACGCATAAGAATCGACGAAAGAAGGATTTCTATGTTCCCGGTTGATGCAGAAGGGTGTAACGAAAATCTGTATGGGGCAAGCATCGAAGGGCAAATGCTCTGACCCATGACCAGTGGAAAACAGGGGCGTCCACGAAAAATGGTCGGATGAATCAGGAATTTCCATACGTAATTGCAGCGATTATAGCGTCGCGCAACTGGTGTCGTCGCGTTTCTCCGCAGCCTGGGCCCATGGTGGTCGCCCCCTTAACGCGGCCGTCGAAACCACGCGTGCACATGCCGAATTACATTTTTTTTCCAACATCGATGAATGGGGTGTCGAGCGTTTAAAACAGCATAAATTAGTGCGGCATTTCGCGACAGATGCGGGGGAGGCACGTGGCGGGCCAATATGTTCGTCAAATTTCGCCCGGGTGTCGGATCTGATCAAACCGGCCGCCGAAAATCGACGGAAATGGTCTGATCTTCGCACCAACGTGACTCAATGCCATCGCCTAACTTACATCCCCCTAATTCTGAACGAAATTGGCCAAAATTACATCGGGTGACCAAGACATAAATTGTACACTTTCGAATATGTATTGATCGATTGGAAAATAAATCTATAAAATAACTAACCAGTTAGAAATATCATATTTTTCTGTTCAACCCTTAGAAAATCTGCCCGATTGACATTTTCAGGATGGAAGTTTGCTGGGAAGGATGGAAGCTTGGATCGTTTCCTGGTAGCAATCCCGTCCACTTTGTCCACCGTCGTCCACGAACCCGACGCCATAATTGAATTCCCGAAAACGACGGGCAAAGGAGGGCGAGCGACGACGAGATGGCGTGAAAACGTTTCACGCGAGGTAAAAAACCCTGCAATTATACAGTCGTTACGTCCACAAATTACGCCGCGAGCCGCAACCTATCGCACGGAATCTACCCTTCCCCATTGATCGTGGCCCGTAATTATTAGAAGAGAGGACGGAGAGAGAACAACAAGGCCCCCGCTCCCGTTAACCTATGATTCACCTCTTAATGCGGCTCCTTCTGTGCTCGATCATTACCGCCCCGAATTAAATGAATATGTACACGAAACTCCGGCTAACTCGATTTACTCTTGTTAGCGAGTCGGCGACGAGTATTCTCGTCTGGACGACTTCGATACGCGGAAGCTCACTCAACAACCACATTTTTAGTGTTATTCCTCATGAATTCACCTTATGAATCTCCTTATGAATCCTTCCTCATGAACCTGAGCGCCGTGAAAATAATTACCATTCTTTCAAATAGTACGATCGTGAAAATACCTCCTTTATCATTATAGATGGCGAAAAAATTACAGAGTTAAAGCCTTGTTTCGACAAACGTCCGCAAGATGGACAAGCGATTGAACAAGACTTTCTCACAAGTTACTAAAACTGACACCAATTAGTATATTAAGAACTTTCCTCATGACATTTGTGTCTAAGGCAGAGTCCGCTAGATAGCCTTGCTGATGAGTCCTCTAGCGGGCCTAGGACGAAACACTCCACCTTTGTTTTCCTCCAATAAAATAGCACTTGGCATCTTCGCAGATTCAAATCCGAATCGGAAGCGTTATCTGGTTCAAACCCGAACCATAACGTTTCATGCCTCTCTTAGCTATATTCATTTAGTGTAGAAATTGTTCGAACCTGAGCGCTGTGAAAATAATTACCAATCCTCCTTATGTGCGAAGAAAGTATGAAGAAATGTAAGTATCTTCTGGTATAACATTTCAGGAACAGAAATAAGAATTCAATAATCGCCACGAGGCCCCCATGCACGGTTTCTTTTCATCGGAATGAAACTGCTCAGCGCCCATTGAAACGACGACACATCTATGGTGAAAACAAAACAGTTTCACCCCTTTCAGAGCGTACCTGCACCCAATTCGCATTGTCGACCACCAAATTGTACCATGAAACGGGTCTCGTTAAAACAAATGCAACCAGGATTCTAATTAGTATCAATCCCAGTGCCCTAAAATTCGCAACACACGAAAACGTATCCTCCAAGAGCAGCCTCATCGATGAAAACAGAACCGAGCCAGGTTAGAGTCTTCGAGATTTTCGAGTGGCACTCGAGACACCGTCGTTAGGCGAAAGGGCAAGACAATGGCCGCTGCAACGGAGCATTCACCTTAGCCAACATTGTTTTTCGGGCCACTTCGGGCCTCTGAAGACCCCGACAGGAAGTGGTCTTCGGACCGAGACCATAATAATGGGCGAAGATTTCGACGCCAGGAGAACCTGAAAATGACGAGGACCCACCGCGATGGCGGTTAGAGAAATTAGCAATAAGAGAGCATAAATTGTTCACGGGGGGTAAGGACCATCGCGGTTCCCGGGGGGTAGATTCGCCGACATATGGCGCTACGAATTCCAAAGCTGTTGTTGCCCTACTCTTTTTTTTTTGCGCCGGTGCAGTGCATCCTTCCGCTTTGGGGGCCACTGTCATTCCTATGCGCTGACGAAACTGCAATGCGCCCGACAGTGATCGCTTTTTATGCATTTTCTACATTGTATAAATTTTTAACGTACATGTTTACTGTGAATTAAACGAGATGAGGAATGTGACAGTTGTTGGAAAATGAGCATGTGGGTGTTTCGTTTGGGAAGTTGGTGAATAATGATCTTCTGGTAGGGTTGACCATAAAGTTGATCGTTATCGATTTCTGTTGTTTAGATTGGAAAGAAAATAATTGTAGAGAATTGGACGCTTGTTTCTTTCATTTGAATCCCCTTTTACACACGTCTAAGCTCGCTGGCAACCGCGAAGGGCTCGCAGTCGGAGAACAGAACTCGGAAAGAGAATTCCGATGTCGGCGCTTCTAACGAGAGTAATAAACGAATTAAGGGAGGGGTGTCCGCCGCGCCACTTTACGGACCTCGGTCCCCGGGATCGGTATAGGGTGGCTCCTTTTAACTGGTTCAATTAGGTCTCGTCCACTCGTAGGTGGGGAGCTGAGGTGGACGCATCAAAGCCACGAAACGCGTTTACGAGCGTAGAGAAACGTCGCTTTGTCCTGAACGCCGCAAGATAAACATCTTGAAGCCGTCTCCCTTTCTCTCTTTCTCTTTCTCTCTCGTTCCCTCAACCAAAAGCGACTTCGTGCAATTTCTGACTGCGGACGTGTCCGTGGACCCTGCATGCAACTCAGTGCACCAATACCAGCTCAAAGCCGTCCGCTTTGTGGCTTTTGCGCTCGAGACAATGGGATTTTCGAGAACGAGGCAGTCTGACCGCGTGTTTATGACACCCGGTAGATAAACCGATGCACCCCCGATTATCCCGACCCCCTATGAATCCTTGATGGAACGGGTTTGATGCCCCCTTTCAGTTCTCGATGAAACTCTTTGTATTTTCGGCGGGTCTTGCAGTTTCTGAAGACTTGAGCTTTCTGAACAATTTTGATAATCGCGACGCGAGTTGCATTCTGCGAACCCCCACGATTATGTTAATTTTACGAATTCAAACAATTCAAGAGAATCAGTTTTTTTGACAAAACCAGAATTTAAGGGGAACGATTATCAAAAGAGGGGCACCGAAACACTCATTGGCACCCGTAAATACCTACCACGAATCAACTTGGTCAATAGTCGACGAGTGAAGAGGGTGGGGGCGGAAAAGGGTCCATTGATCGATTGGTTTGTTCGTACAACGAGGAAACATTGGCTGGTAGAAGGACGACAGTCGAAACCCTCTGTTCTATTCGACAACCTTCGATACGGATGCCAGTGGTACAAATGAACGGAATTAAGGGGCTTTTAGAAGCGTATACACACACACATAGACAGGGGCAATGGCACACAACGGGGGTAGATAACTCCCGAGAGAATTACGAGGGGGTGAGAGAAAGAGAGAGAGAGAGACAGAGACAGAGAGAAGAAAGAGAGAAACATCGAAAGAGGAAACGTTCGAGGGGTGCTCTTTGATTGGTGTGGGAAGATTCACCGGTAGTTAAGCACTGTCACTGACTGCTCTTCCTAGGGAATTTCTTGGCGTAACGCCTACCGGCATCGATCAGCAAATCCCACCAAACACGCCCCCTCGGAAATTGCCCACTGTAATTAACAGCCTCTTCATTTTACAAATTATCTTACGATTCCGTGAAACAAAAAGGTCTAGCCGATTACGATGGTCACACTGCTCTTAGAGCTTTTTCTAAAGCTGACCAAGAAAAACCCCTCTGAGTAAAATTTTAGCCCTCTAGCTCCCCCGCGAGGGTAGTTACAGGGTAAATTAGATTTTGCATTTTCCGGTCTCCGATGCGTACTAAAATTCTGGAAAAATGTGAAATATTTTGGATGGAATATTTCAAATTCTTTTGTTGCAAACTCTAAGGGCAGTTGTGACCATCTTAATCTTTTCTGTTATTCAAATTCTTAATTCCACGGTTTCGTAAGATCGTCTACGGTGGAGTGTAAAAATTTTTTAAACGATCGCTTTATACGGGGAATAGTGTTTTAGGTTCGGTGAGCTAATCAACGGTCGACAATGCTTCCAGAACGCTCTAGGCCGGGGCTGACGATTACAATTTCAATGAACCACGCTTTCAGGGCAATCTTGGACGGCTGTTAACAGTCTGTTAAAGCAGTAACGATTCGATTCGCGAGACACTCGAGAATCGTATTCAGAGGAGTGCGCACTCGAGGTCCGAGTAACGCGAACACGGGATGTTTATGGGGCCGCGTTCAGACTGGTAGCGTATTGCTCGGCTCAGCATGGGGCATGTACAAGGCGCACCCGTACCCCCATGCTGTCAGTGAAGTGCCCCCTCGTCCTACGAATCGCTTATGTATATCCATGGGAAAAATATTGGTTTATTTGGACGCTACAAGACGCATTCGCGTAGAATATTAGACGTTTTGCGGTGAGACCGACCTGCCCGACCAATTACCCCGTGAAACGCCCAGAAAATTTTAATGGTGTCACCGATTCACTGAAAAATCATCTTTTTCTCGGGGGGTTAAAATTCTGTACACCCACAAAAATTCCGATTTCTATAGCGAGTTTGTCCAAACTCTCTCACGTTCATTCAAGATACAATCGATCTCTCGAAGACGCTATTGACACGGCGACAATGCTTTTGGACGACGGGGGTGAACATTTTCGGACACGGGGATGCGAAAGTCATGGGCACCGCCTCACGGGGGAATGTACCATGGTGGACACGTGACCACCAGGTTCGACACGTGGTTTCGAACGCCAGGTGGTCCTCCTACCGTCACGCACCGCATCGTTAAACGGCGATACCGTGATAAGAGGACACAAGCGGGGGTTGATGCACCCCGCGAGGCTTCGTTTTTCTGCAACCGTCTTATCACTCGCATCTATGCACCCCGGCGACCTGCTCGAACGTTTTGACAAATGAAAAGCGTGCCGTGGAAAAACGTGGAAACGTGCTGCCATTTTTTTTTGTCATAGGAGTGCTTGACTCGCAGCCGGGCCTTTCATGAGGGTTCAAACACCTTTTTTGAGAAATGAGTTGTGGCGACGATCCATCAAAATACTGGAGGCTTTTTACCGGAAATTGGATAACCGATTAAGAAAATTTATTATGTCCTAGCACTGGGTATTGATCATTTCTTTAGTTGGTATGGTTAAGCTGGGTTTCCGAAAGGAATCGTGGGAGGCCAGAAAGAGTGGATCGCACACGGAAATGAATGCCTTAATTCTATGCCTCGATGTGGGCGACGTGACGAGCCAATAAGCCATGACATGACCGATCAGTTTACCTCCGTTCCTTTCATCGTTTCCCGGCGCGTCGAGATTTTCACTATCTTCCGTATCTTTTTCCGCAGAGTTCACACGAGTCGTTCCACAGCATCGCTAGAGGGGGATGACGTTATATAATAGGGGATGATTGCCGTTTGACAAGCCCCTTTCGGTCCGTGCTTAATTCAAGAACGATAGGGTTTCGCTGGTAGCATCTTACATCGGGGGTGAGTCGAACCCCTCGTATCGTGGAAAATTATTGCGAATCATTGAAATAAATCGGCATCGACCGATGCCAAATCAATTTCATTTTTAAATCGATTCCGTTCCTCCAATTCATCCTTGAGAACGCCGCACACTAAATTAAAACCTACTCAGCCACCCCAAGCGAGGCTCAACAAGTAGAATCTTCCCCTAAGACTGATTTCAAACGTTCCTGATACAAACGGCCGAATTTCCAGATGATGAGAAAAATCAGAGCAGCGTCTCTGCGCACAATGCGTTCCCTTTATGGTCTTATTAGGACGTTTAACCGTCCCATATGCTCAGGAGCAGCGGCAGACTCCCATATAGAATTACCATCGAACCTAAAACGAGCGTCGCCCTCTCGAGCGCAGAATCCTCGGCCCGTCGGCGCGGCAGATAATCATTTTACTTTAATAGACTGTGATCGGCCATTCAGTAGGTGGAGCAGACTGTTTGCGTGAACGGGCGCGTGCCCGGGACTCAATGGAAGCTCCCTGGAGAGCCTGTTTCCAGTGACTTCGCGAAAATTCAGGATCCCCGAAGCGTGTTTTTCAACCCCCGAACGATGCACGAGCGCCGATTCTCTACGCGACTCTTTCTATATTTTCATTCTACCCGCTCTCGACGATCCAGACCGAAGTGGATCGAGCGGGGGCGAGACAAACGGATTCCTGAATCAATCTTGACTCGTGTCAAGAGACGGATTTTGACCTTTTCGCAGAATTTTTGCCGCCTTTTGTTGCGGGCGAGACGCGTGCGCGGATTTTAGAGACTGACGCGCTGATCCATCATGCGGTCGATGCTTTCGGAGACATTGTCAATTTCTGGGCAAACAGAAAATGCTTTTTTTCTAGTTTATGAAAGATGCATGTTTTGTAGAAAATATATTTTTGGCTGTTGCAATTGTATGTTACGAAACATCTGTGCCAAATACATTTTTGTATGTCTGGGGATTTAAAGGAAGGAATTTGAGATCTTTGCTGGTATTAAGAAGTCATTTTCGAATCGATTCTCAACGGTCATAAGCGCATCAGAAGGATCCCCAGTGCTGAAAGGATTACAGGGTTGATTATTGACACAGGGGGTTTGGTGGGTTTTAGCTGGACCCCTCTCGCGTCTGGTGACACCCTATATGTTTGAACACATTTGTTGATAACCCCTTTACGCTGCTCCGCGTATTGAGTTACGGGGATTTATGAAGTACAAATAGAAGATGCGTCGAAACATCGGGACGCGACACGGATTCCCATACCGCATGATCCCATTGGAAACCGCCCCCGTTTCGATCCGCCATTGAAAACGAAAATCAACAAAATCTCTCTGATTGTAGAATTTTATTTATATGAAACAGGGTCCAAAAACAACAGTTATTCTAACATTTTCTACGGTAAAAATCATTAATAAAGAGTTGATTATTATTTGAATTTAAGATAATGTACATACACAAAATAAAAGAAAAAAATTCGAAGAACAAAATGATTAAAAAATCGATTTTTATACTTTTTGATTACAAATAACAGTCATTAGTGTTCCAAAAATTCGATCCTCCTCGATAACTGTTATCGATGAAGAAAACTGTTTCGATTGCTCATAAAAGTTATCGATGAGAGAAGTTCATTTCAGTTGCTCATAAAAGTTATCGATGAGAGAAATTTATTTCGATCGCTCATAAAAGTTATCGATGAGAGAAGTTCATTTCGGTTGCTCATAAAAGTTATCGATGAGAGAAATTTATTTCGATCGCTCATAAAAGTTATCAATGAGAGAAATTTATGTCGATCGCTCATAACAGTTATCGATGATCGAATTTCTCTTCACTTGTTCATAATAAGTATTGCTGAGAAAATTCATTTTGGTTCCTTATGTAATTATTGAGTTGTCTACTCTTTTTCGGATGGAGCAAGCCTGTGAAATTCATTGAGAAGATTTCGTACAACAAGACGAATCAACAGACCATAAGAACAACACAAAATCTGTTTGTTTGTCACATTGAATTTTGATTGTAGCAATTACTTTTGCTACAAATAATTGATTGTCTACCTAACTGAAAGTTGTACTATTTAATAATAACTATTACAAATTCCCTTCATCAATAACTGTTATGATCGATCGAAATGAACTTCTCCCATCGATAACTGTGTTATGAGTAGACTGCGGATCTTTATGCAAAATAAAAAATGTTCGCATTGATTGCAGGTCACAGGATCCGAATAAAAATTGTATACTTCTTTTAATAATTCTATTAAGCTGAGGCTAATACATTGATGTCCTTAAATATTTATAACACGTCCACTGTTTGAAATTGTACATATTCATGTTTGTCATAAATGCATAAAATCCGCAGTCTAGTTATGAGCGATCGAAATAAATTTCTGTCATTGATAACTGCTACAAGTGATCGAAATGTATTTCTCTCAACGATAACATTTAACAACAAGAGAACAAATTTTCGGTTACTTATAATCCTTATTTGTAACCAATGCGATTTCAGTCGATAAAATGCTTGTTATTCTATGACTTTTTTCTTTTTGGTTATAGCAGTTATAGCCCCTGATAAGATATTGATTTATTTCGAATTTTTAATAATTGTAGAAAACTGTACGTTGGTTATTTGATCAATGGCACGTTTAGCGTTAACAAAGATATAGCATCGCGACTTTTAATGGTATTCACCCTACGAATGGTTTTATTTAAATTGTTCCAGGCCCCGCAGTCCATCAGGGTCAGTTTTTAAAAATTGCAAAATTTATATCGTTCACGCGTGCCGAAGTTAGAGCAACGAGGATCTTCTCGACGGGGAGTCCTCCATTTCGAGAGACCCGCGCGGCTTTTAATTTATGCAGGATCCACAGGGTCATATCCTAAACGGTTAGGAACCCCTTCGAACTACCGGTCAAAAAAAGTGGTCGCGTGCGCTCGGACCAAACGCCGGAAGCAACGACGGTTTAATGGAAAGAAATTAATGCTGGCTGTCGTTTTGTTCCAGCGATCTTCAAATTATGCATCTCGCCGCTCTACAAACTGACTCAACACCAAAGATGTCTAAACGAAGTAGAAGGCTCAATTTCATTTTATCTCGACACCAAGACAAGTGGTTCCCACAACAGGATTAATCAAAGCGCCGTAAATTCTCCGAAACTGGACTTTCACGTACAACAATTCTAAATATATCTTCCAAAGCAGTTCCCATTTAATCGTTTAAAATTAGCTTCATCCATTGACACAACCCCCAATTCATTTTAATCCGTAGAATTTCACAGAATCAAACGAAGCATACAACCGGTGGACGTATCAATTGAATAAACAATCAATTTGAAAGCAGCACCGATCATTCACCCACAGGATTCCTTCGAGATCGTTCAGCTCGTCGAGAAATGTCTCGGTTCCCGGATTCCCACCCCTACGCATCACCCTAAATTGAGACAAATTAATAGTGAGTCGAAGTGAGTCACCGAATAGGTGGCGATCGAGGAGCCTGTTCCAAGAACCCGTCCGAAGAATACGAATTCCTCCGACACGGTCCTGCGGACAACAATCGGCCACTTCCTCGAGAAAGGCTGTAACAAGTCGACGAGGAAACCGTTCGATCATGCGATCCGTCCAAGTGACGTCAAAGTGTGTCCCTGAGAGAAAGAAAAACGGGGATCGACTAGAAAATCGAAGCGGGCGAAAGGGGGGCTCGAAATGAAAAGAGAAAAAAAAAGGATTCGAAACGTGGTCGATCCGGGGACGCGATAAGTTATAAAATAGACGTATAGGTGCAACAACTCGTGCACGCCTATGAATTCGCAGCTGAGAGCATACGGGCGCCCTAATGGGGCACCACGAAATTCATCGGAAAAAATGTGTATAATGGTCAGGAGGAAACCAAGTCGGTCAGGTAAGGAACGTCTAAATGCTCCCGTATCGTGGAAAGATTCGACGTTCAGATACGAGGAACATATATGTGTATATGTTTTTTTCGTTGATCTTTCTTTTCTTGGCCACCTCTCGTTTTCACTTCTTTCGAGCCGGGCCGCGGCCGAGCCAATTTAAATCAATTTAGCCGCCATCCCCCGCTTAAACGAGCCTCAATTGGCACACAATGAGCCTCGGGGGTTCCTGAGCGGTGGAAGGAGCTAAAAGAGAGCCCAAATCTCACAGGCTCTTACACGAGAATCGCTCTTTGCGACCGGCAGGATGTTGCCCCCGCTATGAAACGCTTGGGGGATTTCAATTTATTTTTTGGAAGTACGTGGTCGTTGTCAAACGACGTTGCGACCAGGAATTAACTCGGTGAATCTACTGGAAAGTAACGTTATCGGGATTTTTATAAAATTGCCAATTAGTAGGCGAACAGGGTTTCACGCATTCATGACGCAGGGTTGTAGTTTGAATGAATTCGAAAGAGTTTCAAAAGAGAGGAAGAATAGAACAGTATACGAGAGACGAATTGGCGAGGAACGATGTTTGTTACGTTAGCCGTCTGCACTCTGTCTGGAAAGCCCTTACCTGGACAAAAGGGAGATGAGGCAAGAGAGTATAGTGAATTGGTAACCCGCTCGCATCTCTCTCGGCTCGTGCCGGCTGCTTCCGGTTTTTCAAAGAGCGGTGCTGCTGCCTTCTGGGACCGGAGAGAGATCTGATCTGTTGTGAACTTTGTAATTCACTCAGCGAGAGTCGCGTCGTCTTTACAGATTATCGGGGATCGAAGGCATGTGCGGTCTGAGCCCGTGTCCTATCGAATATGCGATCTTCGACCTCTCTAAACCGGCTCTGCGTTAATATTACCCGAAACGCTTTGACTTGAAATTTGTCGAAATATTCTCAAATTGATTACAGTGTAAAATAAATCTCAAGTTTATATCAACTTGATGTCGTTCGCTGTCGAATTTCTTCTGTTGTCTTGTGTTTAGACAATATTCTCTGTTAATGATCTTTGGTCAGGTTGTTTCTGGCCGGACAGACGGCCATTGTGCTCTGCGTTTAACCGAATTTACCCCGGAAAACACGCCCTCGAAATCAAGGGTTCGCTCGCAGCGAAAAAAAACACAACCCTCCGAGATCTGTCCCATGGGGTGTTGTGACATATGCTTCGCCGCGGCATATAACGATGGGATTTTCTGCGTGGAGAGCAGTCGCCTTTCGTTCCGATTGTGTAGGGACCAAGGGAGGCATCGGGTCGAAAATCGAGGAAGAATTCTATTATCCTGCCCTCTCGAGATAATTCGAAACATTGAATATTAAAACATTCTTATGATTTATAGCTGAGGATTTCGCAAAGAACGAATCAACATCGATGACAATTTTTCGAGCCACACAGTTTCCAACGATTTCGAAAAGATTCTTTTTTATCCGAACCGAATGAATGGTGTTTTAGCGTAATTCGGAGAGGAAAAAATTCTCACGTGAATCACAAATCGAGTTAGACTCATCCTCGTCGAAACGGCCAATGGGTATCGATTAAACGATTCCTTTTAATCACGTAATTGCGAGCACCCCGTGAAATCGGACGATCGCGGCCGGTTCACACGGTTTCTACCTGCGTCCACTGTTCCCGGTTCTCTCACATTCATTAAATCGCACCCCGCACCTTATCTCTTATCGATGGCAACACGACTCTCGCATCCCGCCAGAGAAGCCCCGGCAACTTTGCTACGAGCCACAACGACCGGGGGAACAATCGATTGCAGTCGATTAACATCGCCCCTGATCGCGTGTCGAATCATTTTCATGAGGTTTTCATCCCCCTGTGGCCTCTGCGTTCTTCGTCGCACACCCGTCGATACTATTCCAAATCTTTAAAAATTTCATTATTGTTGGCACGGTGTTAACGAAGTAAAACGAGGATGATTACGGTTTGAACGAGTGGAAGAAGGATGTGCATGGGCGGTTTCATGGTTCCGAGGAGACTGCGCACGTGGGTGACAGGTGATGGAATATTTAAGAGTCGCCTCCTACGTGCTACTGTTAAAGCCACGCGACGTGCATTCTATGCAAATGCCCGGCAGATGCACAGATACCACCGAAAATTTGTCCTGTGACCGTACGAGACATTATCGGCGTCGCTCCCCTCCCCCACCCTCTTGACTCCGCCCACCGAGCGAATCGATTGGCAGAACGTCCCCAAAAATTGTCTCAAAATTAACTTCAAAGTTGAATTACCATCCTCCGACCCCTATAAAATTATCTGAACACGATGTTTCAGTCGGTTGTAAACATTATCACAAAAACTGCACAACGGGGACATGTCGAAAAGTGTGCTCAATTAATTTGGGAAGATGAAACACATTCTCTTTGAAGTTATTCAAAGTTTGCATTCAGGTTTTTCTAGGAAAGATCGTATACAAGCATTTGTCTAGGTTAGATCGAGAACGATCAAAAAAGTTCAACTACCCTAAAGTGAAACAAGAAGCGATCATCCGCACCCCTACACTCGAAAGGTCGAATACCGAATGGTGCCGCCATAAAACTCCCGCGGAAAGAATAAAAAACTCGACTTATCAGTCGCACGGATAAAGCAAAAAATGGTGTAAAAATCCGGGACGCGCAGACAAAATGGCGTCGAAACTCGTCCCGGCGTAAAATCATAAAACAACCCCCGACGATGCGTGCCGGAGCGGGCGGCACGGTGAAAAAAATGGAAAAACGAGAAAAAGCCGGGGAGGGCAAAAAATTGTGATGTCGGCGGGTGACAATGGGGATCGAGGCGCAATTTTTTCGCGATACTTCCGCAATAATTGTCGTTTCGCTTCCGGTGTATCGGCGAGGACCGGGCCCGGAACGGGGGCGGAATGGCGACCGGCAAAGAGATAGTGTCACAGACAGAAACGTAGTTCGAGGCTACCTGTGTGCTAGTGCCGAGGCCACTGCCGACACGGGAACAAGTACAATAGGCCAGTTTCGGGGACAATAGCCGCGGCCAACAATCAAATCAGAGCGCTATCAGCCGGCCACCCACCCCATCCGCGTTTATCCTTTGATCCGCTTGCTCGCTCGCTCGCTCGTGGCCCCGGCAAACACTCCTGATTGCACACCCTCTGTGTTTAAACAGACCCGAACTCTGCCTTCTCCACCCCCGTTCCGATCCTCTCTCTCCCCGTCCTCCTGCCACCCTCCATCCTCCTGTAACCCTCTCCGCCACCTTCCACCCCCGCGCGCAGTTTCTCTTTTCGCCGCTTCGCTTCGCGACACCCTCGATGCTCGTTTTTCTTCTCACTGTTTTGCACGCGACGGCCATTTTCCGACGGAAAAGTTTCGATCCCCTCAACTGCGACGGCTAATTTGTATGGGCACGTCTTCGCGTTGCTCGAACAACGTCTAAGCGAAAATTTCACTTTTGAATCTTTTCAACGTGGAAGCTGAAGGAATCCTCATTTTTCATTTGAACATTTTTTATTTGTGCAAAGGTTCATTCACGATGTTGACGATTCAATTCTCTAATTATCTGTTTCCCGAGTGTCCCACCCCTCGACTCAACCCCTTGACACCACCGAACCCCTCACCACCAAACCCCTTAGCAGCACTTGAAGGATCCCGTGAGAGAATTAGGGGTAACATGGGCCAGTAGTCTGCACTTTGATGTACAACACTCTCTTCCGTCTTCTGGAAACGGTATCGTTCCATTTTAATGCGGCTCTTGCTCGGGTAAGCTACCCTTAACGATGTTTAATGTGTAATTTAGGGTTGCACACCTGTGAACACGTGGTAGGAAGTAACGGTAGAGTTATCAGGGAGAGACGCACGTGCCAGGGAGCCGACGCACACGGAATCGCACGTGCGGTCGAACCGTTCTTGCGGAAACGCGTCGTTGCGGAGGTGTCGCGGCGACAAGAATGCGCCACGAATTTCAGAAAAAGCCTTGTAGATCGTATCGCGATCGACGGACCGCCGGTTCATGAAATTGAGCGGCTATTCCGGTAACTGGGTGTCAAGTTAATCTACTTTACTAATTCTATGGTAATTCAGCCTGACCGTATCTTTTCTTAATTCAACCATAAAAATATTTTACCTTAGAAATGAACAGAGTAAACGAACTTAAAAAGACATGTTTCGTATCGATCTTATAACTTGAAAAAACCAAATTTAATCAGCACCATAAGGAGATCATCCAGATAATTCAATTAGGTTTCCTTCCACGCTAAGTGGTTGTTTAGACTCAATGGTGGGATCAGTGCTAATGCGAGGCTTCCAGAAACTCGTGGGGTATTGTTAAGAGGAATCCAGCATTTAGGTGGGAATCAGAGGAGCTCCTCAATTCCGAAGGACGCGCTCACCTCGTCAGATATGTTTGCGTCGTGGGTTCAGGTTCGATCGAAGCGTAACGGGCCGTTGTCTTGGATGCGGGTACCTAGGATCGACGGCAAAGGGATGGAGAAGGTAGGAAGTAGGAGGATACAAGCTGGGACACCCCCTTAGAGCTCCGCGGGACCAGCTGATTGCAAGCTCAGAGTGCTCGACGATCCTCTACAATCAAGCCACGAACCCCCTGGATTGATAAATCCAGCTGTATCATCTGGCTGAATCCTGCTTTGAACAAATAAAAAATCTGGTACCCCTCCCATACCAAAATCCATTAGATACATAGCTACCGACTTTTACAATTTACGTGATCATCTTTGAAAAACTGTAACATATTTATTGTTGCGCCACACATTCTTCGATGAAAAATGATTTTTGATTACATAGATCTAACTCTGTTTGACTGTGAGCTGCTCTTTTGTTGGAGCTCTGAGCAAAACCGCGAGGGAGACGGAAGGAGGACCGGCAATCCGTTCGACGAAGAAGAGACTCGACATGATGTCGAGCTTGTGGAGAACCGTAGCGACCGGCAATCGAGGACTAGAGGATCAGCGATTCCGGAAGAGGAGCAATAAACCCCGTATCGCATCGAGGAGGAGCGGCGGATAGAGCCGGTGATCGATCCTCTCTGTTAGGTCGAGAGGGGTTGCCGGCGACGATTATGCACCCTCTGTGAACTCTTGTGGCGGATTGGCTGAGCTTAGCCACTCCCCTAGGCGTTCCCATTCGACGAGCACGACTAACCACGCCGGCACACTATCCGCCGGTGGCAACGTGCTGGCTCCAGCTAGTACGCGACAGAGTGGAGGCGCCTCAGTTCACGAATCGACTCCGTGCCGCACGCATCGACACGCAGTATCTTCACACGCGTTCCAGGATCCGATCGTGCAGGATCCTCGAGCGATCGAGAAACGCTGCTTCTACATAGGAGCTTACCCGACAGGGTCAGTGGAGTTTGTTGTACACCAGTGTCCTACGGGTTCGGGCTATGACGAGACCGAGTTACGACTGTTAGAGGTTACTCTCTGACAGCCAGTGAAGTGTCCCTTGGTTCGAAACCAGCGCTGGACCACTGTGATCCTTCGACGATAGATATAGTAGCTGTACTCCGGTGAACGGCGCTACGAAGCAGATATGGTGGTTCTGTAAGTATTTCTATTTTGATCATTGTTTTCGAGACTTTCGGTTCGAATCCTGAGATAGGGGATGACAGGGGAGGGTGAGGTGAATATAGTGGTTGGATTGACTTGCCATTTCTTTGATATAATGCTCCGCTCTGAGAGAAGCGACAAATCTTGTGGATGATGATTTGTGTGAAGCTTCTGTTTGTTTTGGAGTCATGGATCTAACCTTGACGATTCAATTTAGAGACGGGGGCTAGGTCTGTAAAATTATGGTGAGAAACTCGGTCAATTTTGGAGCGTACATCATTTTGAACAATCCTCCTGCTGTATTGGGTATACATATAGCATTATCCCCTAACTTGCTGTGAACCTAGTAGACGATCTTTTATCCGAATAATTTTGATTGAACGTCAGTGAACGAATGATAGGAGAACCTCTAGAATATTGTCAACACTGATTTCCATACGAATTCCACGCGAACATTGACTTCCATCCGTTCCAAAATTAGCGGAGGTGTCTAATGGAAATTTGAAAACCGCGGAGCAGGTGGCGACCATTACGGCATCGATTTCTCTTCCTGGACGGCCAGCGAGATTTCCCTAGTATCTAATCAGTGGGCGTTCTGCGGGTTTCTCATTGGTGTGTGGGCGTTATCACGGTGCCCGATTGGTCGATGGGTTTTCACACATGCGCGACGTGACACAGTGCGTACGGCTGCTGAATACGAATCTAACGGATGTGATTCGCAAATTGTATGGCGAACTCCGGTAATGGAGTTGGGTGCTAACTGGTTCATGGGCTTCGATTTTTCTCCGGCTGCTCGACCGATGCCGTCACGAACTCGTGTCTCTAAATTGGGGATGGTGTGTAATTTCCTGTCTTATTAAATTTGTCAAAAGATTGTACGTACAAGAGCCAATACAATGAAAAATCGAATCCAAGACGAAAAATCGATGAAGTGTAACGATTGAAACAAGATGAGAGTCACGTGTGCGGGTTTCCCAAGTTCGAAAGAAAAACAGGACCGTCGTTAAGGGTAGGAACAAATGACGGCATCAATCGTTCGAACCCCGTAGCTCTGGCGTTCATCGAAAAGGATAATCGAGCGGTCCAACTGGAAAGGATCGTCGCCGTCTATTCGTGAAAACCCGATTACGGATGTACCCGCGCCACGCCATTGATCACGGCCCAGCACCTCGAAGACAGATTAAACGAATGTCCGCGGGTAAAACGATCTCCCTTTATCTCGCATCTCGAGAACGTTCTCTCCCTGTCCGCGGCGGTGAGGAAGTCTTTAAGCCCCGTCCACTCTTTCCTTCTTGTCCCTCTTTCTCTCCTGCGACTCCATCGGGACCCTTTTGTATCCTCGCGACCAAATGGAAGCTGACAGTTCACTGGGTTTTAATGACGACACCGGTTTTTGGGCGTGACGACTATTTCCGGGGTGGTTACGACATTTAGGCGAACTTTAATTCTCGATTCTCGATCGTAGAGAGAGAGAATCCTTTCTTTCCAATTACTACGAATAATTTTACCTCCACAGGGTCGTTTCGAATGGCCGCGGTTTCAGTAATTTTTGCAACGGATAAAAATAGAACGGTCCCCATTGAATTATTGTGGTGTAATTCTGAATTAACGGCTTACCGCAATGATAATTTCGGAATCCCAATGACCGACGCTGTAATCGAAATACCCCATCATTTTCCGGAATGGCATCGGACATTAAAAGTACGGGGTCCTTTGGCGCCATCGGTAATGTTTACGTTTTCTTCTCGTGACTGTGGATCGTAAAAACCGCTAACCGAAGTGCGAAAAACACAGGAATAATAGGGTGTCGGCGACGCGACGGCACGGAGAAAAAGGCTCGATAAAACACGATGAACCTCAATGAAACGCGATAGAGCCGAACAAAACCGGTCCAGCTGGATTTTTTTGTAAATTCTTTTAAATTTTTTTTCGCCGATTCCACCGCGGTCCTACACCTCCGGGGTGTGTACATAGAAATCGAGCGAGCGGAGACCATAGGCGAAGAAAAATAGGAAGTGAAAGAGACAGTTCGCGGCGGAGGTGGAGAAGAAAGCCGAAAGGTGTCGTTTCGACGATCCAAATTTAGATGAACGCGTGGGTCTCGTTTTACGACCGCGAAAAACCGTCTGGAGTATGGCTGTTACCATATAATTACTCCTCGACCACTGATTAATGTGTCCGGAGCTGAAAAAACCTTTAAAATTCGAACTTCTTCAATCCATTCAGTTGCCGTAAAGATTTCCATTTGCGTTTTCGACAAATCTATTCTTGAAAAGATTAGAAAATTGCTGGTTTTTATACACTCGATCTTCTCCTTCATGGAAGTTGGAAAGCTCGTAACAGACGTCGAGAGTAGTCACTTTCCCATATAATACAGCAGTGTCAGAATTTATGAACGATGCGATTTTGACTGAAACGCACTCTAATTTGCACACGAATGCGACGTTCTCAATAGAATATCGCGGGACGTTGAAATTTATGAAAATACGAGAATCGTATATGGCAAGCGAGTAGGCAAATAAAAAGTCTGTTAGCGAATAATAACGGAGCGCATGAGCCTCGAGAGCGTGAAATAGTCCGAGATAATATTCTGTACACCGCCAACGCGATATCATCGCGTGTGTAATCAGTTGGATTGACAAACACTGAAGATATTTGTATTCTTGTACTCTTGGACCAACATTTGCCGAAGAATTTCAACTGCTTGATGGAGGATTACCTGGGGATCCGTGAACATGTGTAGCTTCCGATATAATTTATGTTCCGAGATATCGAACTTTCTCAGTTTCAAAATCAAGCCTGGGTAAATGTAATTCTCAATCCAAAGATTCGTGTTTGTCACAGCTTTTGAAAGTTGAAACTTCTGAATGCATCGATCAAAAACGAAAGACGAAAGAAGAAAATCGAGATCGGACACGCGATCGCGAGTGCAGTGGATGCGAATCGAGGACCAGCCGCGCGCGGATTAACTCGTTTAGAAGTTAATCTCTGCGGACGATCCTGCTCGCGCGAATAGGCGATCGTCGAGGGCCTTAGGACGAGCGGATGCTGCGGCCGCGGCCGCGACGGGCACGAGCGTGTCGTTGAAAAAGGAGAAGCCTCGTCGTGAGCCGGGTCAGAAGCGTGATATTTTAGCGGGCTCGCGGTATCAGCGTTAATATCTGAAATTCTGAAGGCACCCATACCGACCGGAACGAGGATATAGTCCCTGGTCTCCCGTTTTTTCTTCCCTTTCTTCCAGGCCGGCCTCGTGGGCCCCGTGGATTTTGCATCTCTTTCGCGTACCTACCTATACCGTGTGCCCGTGTCCGTATCTTGGCCGGTGTTGGCGCGCGAGTCTGTTCGAACGCGCGGGACAATCTCAGCGCAGCATCGTCCGCCGATGTATCATCTTACGCCGGTGCTAAAGGCGATGACTTTATCACCGATCCGGGCAATCATTCACCTAGCCTCTCCTCTCCTTCCACGGCCGACTCTCTGGCCGTGCGTCCCTTTTCCTCCCCTTCTGCCAAAGCAAGCTCGCACCAACCACCCAACGGCTCCCTTCTCGGACCCGAAAGGTGTCGACGACGTAACAACCGTATATAAGTAAAACGCTTTGCGTGCCAGGGAACGCAACAGTCCCTCTCCTTCTCTCTCGTTCTCTCTTTTCTCCTTTCTTCGAGAGAGCCTTTGCTCCTTTTGCATTCAGCATAACGGATCGAGCGGACGAGACCCGTGGAATTATCGCCTCGAACGCAACGCCGCCGGGCCCCGAGATGGCTGCCGCTCGAAACCAAAATAATTACGGCCCTGGTTCATGCTCCTAGTCTCGGTAACCCTTTGGTGGATCGTTTATACGGTTTTTAAACGGTAGTGTCACATGGGGAGGGGGGAATTTCGGAGGGAAGTATATTTGCAATTCCCAGACTTCAACGCTTTTTATAAGAGTATTTAGAATTGAGTATGTCCTTGTGTTGTGACGCACCCTGTAAGTTCGCGAAGCATTTAAGCCCCGCGAATCGAATGACGATAGAACCAAGGTCCTCGAGAGGAGGCTCCAGGCATGCCTTCTAGAGCGTTTGTACAGGTTACGCGTTAGGTGCGTGCACACGTCGTTTCCGTGGGTTTTATCGAGTCGGCCGACGGACGTTTACGATCCTCGAACACCTACTCGAAGCCTGCTCGTCTCGCATGGAATCCCCGACTTCAACGTCCCGCAAAGATCGGCGAAAGCTCGATGAATTTCAATCGACGCGACGGTTCATCCTCGTCGCCCATAAAACTCCCAGCGAGACACAGTTTCGAGTTTTCCTCGCGGAATCGAGCCGACGATAGCTTCATAGCCCATTTCTTCTTCAAACGCAACTGTTCCATTTGCAGCACGCACTTTGATTCACGTATTTTTAATTCTCATCTGAGAAATCGGCTCGTATCCTTGAAATTTTTATATCGTAATGCGCAGCATGTAGGATTTTATGCATTTGTGAGAAGAATTAGTAGGTGAGGATTAAAACAGACACATTACCTCCAATTCTGTAAGAATGTAGTTTCAGATATTTGACTATTTCAATACTTCAAGGCCACCTCCATGTTATTTTTAAATATTTTAACTCGTAGGCTCAATATGGAAGAAAATGATGGAAGGGGAAGGCCATCGACGGAACAGCAGGTTGGCACCAGAAAACGTAGGCGAGTCGCGTCTTTCATGCTTCTCCTCATGGTCAATGACACTCGGTGGACGATGTTTATAACATACGCCGACGATTTCGCGACGAAATCAAGCGGCGAGCTTCGCCCCCGAAACGCACAATAATTTACCTGCGAATATTCGCAAAGTAACCTGCTCGCGGACACTACTCGATAAACCAGTCGAATCCAATGAGCGTTACCTACGCGACCTTACATCATCAGGGATCCGCGAATTCTAAAAATACGGAGCGTCGAAAGAAGAAAGCTGATCGCCAATTTATCTCTTTCCGAAAGAAGGAAATCATTCCTAAGATAATAATAATCTTACATGAAACTTGCACTTTTAAACTTCGAGAGCACAGTTATTTCGGAAAAACCAAATCTGACTAGAAACTCGGTTCAAGGATCGTTCTCGCGGGTCGTAATGTCGCCACAGATCATAACCGCAGACTTTAATGTCATCGGGAGAAAGGCAGAAGCTGTAGCATGACCAGACACGACCTAACACTTACGCCAGAATTTATGCAGAATCGTTAACCACGAGGTTCCTGAAGACGACGACTATTGAGGATATTGTTCGAGCTGTTTCGTGCTTATTAATTTCGTGTGCACTTACTATACACGATTGTAGGAGAAAGAATATTGTCGCTTCTCAGGCGAACCTCAAGGAAACTATATTGAACACTGATCGACCGCTTTTCTCCACAATTATAAAGAATTCAATTATATACTTTCCTGTAATTTCCTATAAAATCATTCGCAAAAAATGAAGATTCTCCGTCCGTGTAAATGTGCATTCTTCGTGGACAGCAATCGATTTCACCAGCATGCATGCTAACAAAGAATCTTATCTTGATTTATGAACGAGTTACAAACAAGCCTTGATTTATGAATCGTCCCGAGAAACCCATAAAAAGTGCACAACGAAGATTGTTTCCTAAAAACGAGTATAAGTGCATTCGAAAGAACAAAAATGACCGAGGGAAGAAAATTCCCGAAGGAAACCTCGACTACCGGAGATCGATCTTTTTCACGATCAGGAATCGTTCGCGACGAACATAAGGATTCCGGAAAGCCGGTGAACGTGGCCGTTGTCAGGCCACCCACGGGCTCCCATAAGTATGGAGCGAGGTACGGCCAGGTACGCACCATAAATCGGGATTTTATCTCGAAGCTGCTGGCCCCTTGGCACGTCGGCCATTGCGTAATCCTAAATTGGTCCTGCGGCCCGATGCAACGAGCTTTAGGTTCGGGAACTCAAGGTCGACCTTTCTTTATTAACCTAATTTTCACCGCGGTCGATCCTCCGGGCGTTTTAATACACTTACTGTCTCAATCTTGTCTCAATTATAGTCTCCGTTTCCATTGAATCAAGCAACTTTCAAACCTAATCGATTTTCTCTGAAGAATGAAGTTTCTTGATTTACAGCTGCAGAAAATTTCTCGAAAATATTTCTAAAACATATGGTTAAAATTCCAGCGAAGCGCAGTAGTTCTTTCGATGGGGCAATTAATCGCACGAGGCTGTTTTCTGTTGAAGGAGTCGCGTTGGGTCGCCGACGATGTCAGCGACGGTGGCCGGGAACCAGCAACAGCAACATCCCCATCAGGAATGGGACATCAACGACTCGAACGTGCCGAGGGTAATTGAATTTTCTCGCAATTCTACCATTCTGCGACTTGGGTAATCCCCGTGTATGGTCAAGGTTAGGTCCCGTCGCACCTGGGAAATTACCAACACTCGCGGCTTCCGACTTTCCCCAAATTCCATGAACAAAAACGCAGCCAGGTAGACTCATGAAGAGAATACCGAGTCTACTTTTCGGGGGCTGAGATCGTTCAAAACAGAAACCGAGGGTAAAGAGAACTCCGACATTACTGCCTCTTCACCGTTTACCGAATCTTCATGCAAACTGTTTTATGCGAGACTATGAACGGGCGAATACTCGAATGGAATCGTCTATATTGAATTGTCAAATTTATGGTGCGAAAGCTGCGCAGTTACGCTCTTCCTCGAAGGATTTCTCTTCACATACGTTTTTGTGCAAATCCTATAACTTCTAGATATGTTAGCTAAGACCTCGAGAAATTGCCTCCGGAAATATTATTCATCCCTGGTATATCGTTAACGAATTATTCGTGTATAACTTGAATTTGGTCGACAACGTTTAGGAACTAAGAGCGAATGCACTTTGTATGCAAGGTTCGACGTCTGACAGGGTTGAAGAAATTAACAAAATGATTTATTACCAGGTGGTAGAGTATGATCCTTGGTGCGAATGGGCAGATGGGCACGTAAGAAGGGTCTACGGGCCAGACTGCGAAGAGGCAAGAAGACACGCCTCTGGTTGGGCGATGAGGAACACGAACAATCATAATGTCAGTATTCTGAAGAAGTCGTGCCTGGGTGTCCTTGTTTGCTCGCAAGAGTGTATACTGCCTGGAGGAGGAAGGGTTCACCTTCGACCGGCTATTTGTGATAAGGTGAGCACGAGAGGAACATCGAAACCCATCATTTTCAATCATCTCTTTTTGGTAGACCAAAGTATCCAATCAAATTTACGAAAGTGGAACTGGAAGTCCTGCAAAAAGAATTTACTAGTATTTTATCATCCTTTACAATCGGAATATATTATCCTGATCTAGCCTTGCACGCTGGAGAAATGATTTTGTTTAATTGGGAGGATTTGTTCCGATTGTAAAGGATGATAAAATACTAGTAAATTCTTTTTGCAAGACTTCCAGTTCCATTTTCGTAAATTTGATTCGATAATATTATCCTGATCTAGCCTTGCACGCTGGACAGATTTTGTTTAATTGGGAGGATTTGTTGATGTTTAGGCGAGAAAGAAGCAGCAAGGGAAACCATGCCCTAACAGGCAATGCACGGGTCGATTGGAGATACTTTCGTGTCGTGGCCATTGCGGTTATCCCGTAACACATTTCTGGCGACACACAGAACATGCGATATTCTTCCAAGCGAAAGGACAGCACGATCATCCGCGACCGGAAGCGAAATCCACGTCCGAGGCGAGAAGAAGCGTGGGTGCTGGCAGAAGGGTGCGCGGACTCGCTGTTCTTTTGGCTAGCGAAGCTGCTTTAGGCTCCAAAGTATGTTACTTTTAACCTGAATTTCTTTACCAATTGTACGGAGCTCTAACCCCTTCGTGATTGAATTTTTTAAAAACAAGTTACACGATTTTTTAACTTCTCTGTATATACTCAGACTTTATGCAATTGAAATAGGCATCAACAATACTGTAGCTGCGCTTAAATTCGTAATCAATTTCGGCGACTTACCGGAAGTTGAGCTTCAAAGTAGAATTCCGGTCCCCAGACAGAACAGTTTCACTCGCTGTACAATCTGCTTGTTCCACGATTCGCTTTCACACAACTAACAATCAACTTTTCCCTATTTTACAGCTAATGTCACTGAGAGGAACGAAAAGACCGAGTTCAGACGCAATAGAACCACCTACGAGAGCGACGCAACCTCCGCCGCTGATTTCGGATAAAGGTTTATATCTTTTATCCTATAAAATACTTTGTCTAATACTTGCACGAATAAAACACTGTTCTACGAAGCTATTATCACCGTAAATTGCAAAGAAACAATGCGATAGTAACTATTTTCACCCGAGAAGAACGAGCTCGATCCGTTCTCGTACTTATTCTCGCGCCATTAACGATAACTACCTCCGCTTGGCGGCGACAGCTGCCAGACCACTGTCAGCACAGACGTGGTAAAACAGTAGACCTGACTCGCGATCTGAATTACCGACATCGTAAACAAGTCGATTTCTTACGCCCTCTACTCTGACGAACGATAAACGTTGGAACTAGATCCACGAAATCCTTAGACCATATACATATGTAGAATTATGCCACATCACATTTTAAACTAAATGAATTCAATGTAATTTTTACGATATTGTGAAAAATCATCCGTTAGATAGTGCTTATTATTTCAACATTATTTGGAATTCATTTAGTGTTAATATTCCTTTCGTTTATATGTATTTCATTTATTGTTAATATCCATTTCCTTTAAATACCTCTTTAAAATTCTCTATAGAAGCAATATATAGCTTAGACCACTTTCATAATTATGAATCTAGTTCACTGCGTTAGCGTGCGCTAATGTGAACACCATAAACATTCAAATAAACGATTTCCTCTCTTTTCAGGATACTCATGCTCCTGCCCACCGTTCGAGTGCATGTGCGGCCTTCAAACGAACATTTCCACCTACCAACCATCTCACCACCACCAAACAACGATGTACCCTCAGCAAACACCTCCGAACGACACCCCCTATTGGATGCAAGATCCGGTGCAGCCTCAAGAGAACACCCTAGGCTACAATCTAGCAGTTCAAGTCCCACAAGAAGCTTCTTACCCCGATTTCCCATCGTTCACGGGCGAATTATTCCAACCTGAAGAGATATTTCAGCTAGACCAACCCCTGCGACCAGAATTTCCTATGAACTCTCAGGACGTTGCAAGATCGCCACCCACGTTGCTCGACCTTGGTAGCGGGACCATCAAGTACGAGGTAAAACAGCACCAAGACCAGGCCTACTGGAATCAGTTCCTTAGCGAGGATTCCAGCAGCAGTCATCTGAGCATGCCGCAGGACGACAGGTTACAGTTCCCAAGTTTCGAACCAGAGAAAGACTCGAACGGCTTCTGCGCGAAGAGACCGGTCAACCAGTTCGTTCCCGACAAAGAGATCAATCAGAACCACTTAAACAACGCATTGAACTTCCAGGAGTACCAGCGGAATCAAAACCACAAGAACTTCGTGGACGGGTCAGTGAAGAACGATCAGCAACCAGGCTACTGGAGCCAGGACGATCGTCTAACCTTCCCTGGCTTCGATCCTCAGAAGGACGAAGGGCTGATGGCCTCCAGAAGGGACGCCAACTGTTTTCCGAAGGAGAACTGCCAGCCTGGGTTGATGGAGAACTATAACATGTACCCGAAGAAGGAGAACGAGATGCCGGAAGCCCGGCCTAGTCGCAGTCCCGCAGAGAACAAACAGTTCTCCTATAACGGTTACAGTCAGATGTTCGAGCAGGAGTCCAAGAACGAGATTGCGAGTCGATGTCACCAGAATTCGAACAGAATGGTCCTGGACGAGAGACTGCAGGGTAACTATGGGAACCATCATGAAGCTCCCGATTCTACGGAAAGACTGTTTCCAGACTCCAACGGCATGGACATTCAGTCTCAAAGTAGCCCCGAGCCTTTCTTCTACCCTAGCAACGACCGGTGTCACTATACTTGCGAAGTCCTCGACACGAGGCTGCCGCAAATGACTATGAACACCGGTAACACGCAGATGAACAATTACGGCGATGTCAGCGAGCTTGATCTGCCGCCTTTTGTGGATTATACTCTCGTAGGCATGCTATGTAGCTCCGCAGAGGAAGACACGTCGAATCTCTTGCCTGGTTGCCAGCCGAACACGCAAACCTACGTCACCCATCATTAGATCATCGAAGCGGTCTTGATTTGTATTATAAATATTGAATATACGATATAGTTGCCCCTGGAACGCGCGGCTCTCGAGTTTTGTTTAATCCTTCGTTCAGAGATCGACTTGGATTTGAGCTTTGGATCGGATGTTGTATTCCGGGGATACATTTAGTCGGATGAGCGTTTATTCGAGGGACTGAGCTGACACTAGTCGTCGAGGTTAACGGAGCAGGATCGGTTATGGTGATTCATCCTGCTTGCTCTGTTCGTTCCTCCAGCTCCTTGGCTAGGAGCCCTTATCCAGGGAAAAACGGGCGGAACTGCGTTCGAGTGAAACTATTTGATTGTTCTTGATTAAGGTGTATCCGAGAGAGACTGACGAAAGACACAGTTTAAAAGTATTATCACGTTTAACAAGACGAAGGACCTCTTTTTGTTAAGAAACTATCTCGAATTGTTCATTCGATTGATTTCAATAAAGAACCTTTTGTTGAACGAAGCTCGTGTGTTCTTCCCAACGAAAATAATGAAGAGTGGAGTTTGGAAATACCAAACTAATACAGGTAGGACCTATTGTATAATATTTATTTTTTAAGTAGGAGGAGGATTCGATGGCAGGTTGAAAACACTCGAGTCCCATGGAAAAGAGTCACGTAGTTTATTCGTAATTTCTTTATTCGTAACAGATACTCTCACGATCACAATTGTATGTACGTTATGTAATGTTATCATACACCTATTTTGCGTTACACTTTCTCGGATTACATGCGCGGTACTCTTCCCCCGCCAGTTTCACGAATCCTGATCACGGTGTACCACGACTCGTAGATCGAGATCGCGATTTTCTCGAGCGGCGAAACTCAATGGAGACGAGAAACGGAAACGGGCGCGCAATCGATCGCCGAACGATCGACGAGTGGTTTCCGATCTATCGTGATCCCGGGTTTCCCTTGATAAATCAGGATGCACGACGTTTCTAGACGAAGCACTATCGCTATAACGTTACTCGCGTGAGAAAGCGATCGCGAAGAATTAATTAGGAAAACACTCGTCCAGATCGTTTGCCCAGCGATTTCGCGGCTCGCGGATCACGTTGGCTAGTGAAATCCCGTGCTCGGAGCTAGCCGAGCCTTTAGGTGTGCCCTTGTTCCCCGGAAAAGGAATTGCTTGATCGAACGGATCTCTAAGTCGTCGCGAGAAATTGTTTTTTTTTCAACGAAACAGCTACGTCTTCCTCGTGGAAATTGTGAAATACGAAGATAATCGAACGAAATCCCAGCACTGGCTGAAGCAAACCTAAACGAGTCGCCTAACGTTCCCAATATCACGTACACGTAGAATATATATCATATTTTTCTTCACCTTCGTTCTTCCTCGGATTTTAAGGGGGCCGTCTCCTAGCAGATGACGGTCGCGCGTGAACACTCACACACCGCTAGAGTACACTCACACACCGCTAGACCACGTATACGTACGCGAGAATTGCTAGGATCAGGGAAATGCGTTCTGATTTCTCGATAATGCAAAGACGGGGGTTTTTATTAGTCAAAATCGCTAGATAAAAGATCAATCTAGTGCGCTGTTTGCTTCAAAAGTCGTTCTTTTACGTTTCCGAGCAATGATTTTGCAATATTCGGCTGCATGTTGCCCGTCGCATGTTGCCCGTTAGATGGCGCTGCAGTCACGCCGGCGTACTAGCCTCTCCGACGGGCAACATGCAGCCGAATATTGCAAAATCATTGCTCGGAAACGTAAAAGAACGACTTTTGAAGCGAACAGCGCACTAGATTGATCTTTTATCTAGCGATTTTGACTAATAAAAACCCCCGTCTTTGCATTATCGAGAGATCAGAACGCATTTCCCTGATCCTAGCAATTCTCGCGTACGTATACGTGGTCTAGCGGTGTGTGAGTGTACTCTAGCGGTGTGTGAGTGTTCACGCGCGACCGTCATCTGCTAGGAGACGGCCCCCTTAAGAAACCTTAAGCCTAGAAATTTTGGTCGATAAAAAAACAAAAAAAGACTATTTTCTACAGTATCGAATGACATATGTATAGTTTTCGTCCCCTACACGCGTCACACGTCAAACAAATCTACTACTATGCTTTCTTTCTCTTTTCTTGTCCATATTGTGTTCACTCTTTCTTGTAAGCGTTGGGTAAAGAACGGGAAATCTGATCGAGTCCGTTACGAGAATCCCTAGAAAAATAAAAACGTGGATATTTGTCCGCCATATTGGTTCGTCCCACTGGGAATTCTCGATCGCGCCGCAAGATCTTTCCCAAAAATACTCTGCCGCCGACCGGAAGTCCTCCAGACCCGCGTCATCAAATAAAACATCAGGTTGCCGCGCAAGTGTGTTGGTTTTTTCAAATGATTTATTGAGAATCGTGATCCAGGAGGCGCCACGACAGCGCAAAGAGCGTCGAATCAAACAAAACAATCGAACATTTTGACTGCACACACACACTGCTGGAAATGTTCAATAACGTCGAAGTTACATTCTTTGGTTCCTGTAAATTCAGAAACGATTCAACGAAAATTCTATAGAAGAACATGTTGCAGAGAGTTTCGCATGTGTAAAGTGAACGGAACCAGATCGAGCAGAATCTGCAATCAAAACGGAAGAAGCGATCTTCGGCTACGTTACTAATTCCACTATGTTAAAGCTTCCGAATGTCTTCGTTTATTCGCGAATCGACAGTTTACAGATTGCAATCGCCTCTCGCAACATGGTTCTTCCGGAAAGCATCGGTCGCCATCATGGAGCGACCAAGATCCCCGCGTCGATTCGTTCGATAATAAATTCGCTCGGTTGTTCATTGTAGAAGGCACTACTTTCTTTTATTTTTCATAGACAAAGGTGAAAAAAAAATGGTTTTGAACATATAATACAAGGTACTTCGAAACTAAAATTAAAAATTAAATACCAGTTTGTCCGTGCTGATCGCCGGACTTCCGCAGCAACCGGGCCCGGGCGAGCCTCGAGAGGGCATTCGCTGGCTTTGATTCTATTTGCAACCAACCTAATTGCTTTCAACGTGTTAGTAACTGTTATACGAGTAGATGCTGTGTCGAGGATGTGGACCGATTGCTCCAAGAAAAGTCACGAGTTCACCGAGGAAAAGAGACTCGGCAAGTACAAAACAATAAAAACAAACTCTTCACTCATGCAACCGTCCCGTTAAAAATTTCTTAGCTCGAGGATTCCTTAGCCCAGGCTTCCGAATTGTCGGACTGGTTCAAAGACGAACAGTAGGAGCAATCGTCCCACCTCCATCGCAAAAGGAGGACGCAGTCCGAGTTGGCTGTCGGCGTATAAGCTGCAGCGTCGTTTGACCGTCTAACGACGTTGCAGTTGAATGTCCGTGCAGCGTCTCTCGGGACACGAAGGTGCAGGATGCGAGCCCGAATACAGTTAAACACAGCGTGTCTACGTGGACAGAGGTTGCACGTTGTACGAGTCGGTTCGCCTAACTGCGCGGAGAGTGATCTACGAGTGCCTTCGAAGGTCGAACAAAAAAATTGAACTAATAGGAACCGTGAGTCGCGTGCGTGGTGCACTCGGTTTTCGCAATCGCGTGAAAAGAGCTACGTCTCCGAGCTACAACAAATCCATCGAATCATCGACATTCGGCAGCTAATGGAAGTCCATACGAAGTCGTGTCTGTCTAAAGTCATATCTCTAAACTCTACTTTCTTAAAAGAAACATACATTCGTTGGTTAATCTCGAAAGAAATAAAATCGTACGGATTGTCACACGTGGCTCTGGCAATGAAGTAGACTGCTGTACTATAACGTCGAAAATAAAAGACTCGTTTGGAAGATGCTGCAGATCCGTAGCACTTATACTCTAGTTAAAAAGAAAAGAAAATTCTGAGCTACGTTTGTCGAAGGTGTATAATGTTCTCCGTAAACTTTCAGTCTTGCCTTCGAACATTCGTTCAACTAAATCGCTTGAGTTACTCAGACACGAGTTCGCGTGGATTTTCGCTACCAAGACTTCGACACTATGGAAAGAGGATCATCGACAATAGCTCGTTAACTACCGAAAGGATGCTATTCACATTTACTACCACTTTATAAGGAAAATCCGTTGCGAGCAACGAAGTGTTTGTTGAAAGGCGCCAGAGAAGCGCTCGATTTCGCGCACGGTGACTCTCGGCGAATCGACGCGACGACAGGACGTCGACCGAAGCATTGGTTTGTGGCTACGAAAGGACAAGACGGGGTGCGGGGTCTCCCAGGACCCCTGACCGAGAATTCATGCTAAATGTGTGTTCCGCGGGTGCAATTTCGCTTACGGCCTGTAGAAGAAAGAGGAATCGTTAAATGATCTACGTTGCGCTATGTCAAAAGCGAGTGCGTCGTTCTCTCGACAAGTTCGAGGTACAGCCTACCAAACGAGTTTTTTTGCTTCGTCTTTTTATCTTACATTATCAGCATCTTTTCGGCGGGCCACCGTGAACGCGGGGCGGCGTCGCTCGAACTCGAAATCGGCGGCCGGCGATCGACGGCGAAATATTCCTCGATCCGCTCTCGATCTTTCCCCGACCACGAAGAGGAAAACGATTTGAGGGTCCAGGGAAATCGGTCTCGAGTGGACCGCGAGGCGTCGCTCGCCGGGGCGCCAGGAATTAAGATTAACTAACGACTAATGTAAGTAGAAGTGAAAACGTCGAGCCTAACGATCACAGCTATTGTACGATACTATGAGTGCTTAAACTGTCGCGGAGAAACGATAATAGTGGTAAACGGTTACGAAATCGGTAATCAAAAGGATGGTGTCCTCGCATTCTCTCCGTGTTGCGCCCAATACTCTCGATCGGATCTCGTTTCTCTCGAGCCTTGGTCGGTGGAGAAACAAAAAAATCTATGTGTATGTTTGTGTATATGTGTGTGTGTGTGTGTGTGGATATCTGCTCTGTGTACGCGTATTCGTTACAAAATTCATCTTACGAAGAGTTCGTACCTCGGGGCCTGAAAGACCTAATCCATCACCGACAAGATGGCGATTCGAAGTTAGGTGAGTGCCGCGTGGTCCCCTCGATCGCGTCCGCCATTCATGCGGCGAACTTAACCCATTCAGACGAGGGTTCCGAGATTTAGGAACGGTTCGGGTGCGGGTTTCTGCTTAGTTTCGTCCACTAAGACTGTTTTGCCGAACGTTTCCCGAACGTTGCGCCGCGCATCTTTGAACCGTCATCAAAGGAAAATCTCGAACCCGACGATTAGGGTTGACGATCGACGATGAGCCGATACCGGACATTGGTAAACGGCTCGAGGACGGTCCTCGCCGACCACGAGACACACGCGGAAAACGAAAATCAGGAGAACACGACCGTTTCCAAGTGAAACAAACTTTCGCTTTCTCTCTCTCTGAACGTGTTCGAGGACGTTTCTCGAGGATTGCACAAACATGGCAATTACGAATCGCTCGGTTTCTCGATAGAAAATCCAGCTTAGGACCTATGTATGACATCGTTACGCGAATATTGCACGCTTGGTACGACAGAGCACACGCGTATATTAATATACATATATATGTATGTATGTATGTATAATATGTTATATATGTTATATAACGCGTATATGTTATATATGTTATATAACGCGTAAATGTTATATAACATATATTTATATATGAAAAATGAAACGAAAAAGGAATACAAATCGTCGTTTACACTTCACAGCTAACCACAGCATTCGGCAATTATATGTTTCACTCGTTTTTTAAAAATGATTTATATCACAATAACGCCAGCGCATCCTTCCTTCTGATCGTCTGTCGCGTGCACACCAATTCCGGCGGCCCATACCTCTGTCGATTGGTTGATTCGATGGATGATCCGCCTGCATTGACGAGGCGTTTAGGATGCGTCTACAGGCTCTGGCAGGTTTTGGCCTTGATCCGAGGGATCCGTTTCCGGATGGTCGCGGAAAGGATGATGTTGCAAACTGGCGGACCCTGGCCCGAAGGTAGACGTTATTCTCGGCCTTCGAACATCAATTCAATCGTCGCGGAGCACCTCGCTATGATAAGAGAATGAATGGCTGTCCTCTCGAATGCTCTTCGAGATGTTCTTCAACGACTTGACACGCACCCGGTAGAACTTGGTGCCACGCGGCACTCGGAATCGGTTCTCAGACTGAAACAAACAATTTTTCGTTAATAACGCTCGCTAATGAAACTCCTGACCTTTTGTTGCTGTGGGAAAATTTTAAACAACCTGCATTAAAGAAAATGATTAAGCTGCTTTTAAAAGTAAGACTAGGTGACTATGAAGAAAACCAAAGTGTCTGGGTCAAGTGATCTGCAGGCTATGGTAACATCTGTAACATCGTACAACGGCCATTTCCGAAATCTTTGGCACAAAACCCTCACCTTCTTAGCCTGACAGTACTCCTTATCGACGACCTCGGCGATGGTCTGCTGCCTCTTGGGCAATCCGTCGGAGGTCGGGCCAAGATCCAACGCAGCGACGCAGTCGGTGTTGAGGAAGTAGAAGATGGGCGACTCCTGGTAGAGGGTGAAGTTCTCATGCGTGGGGTTCCAGAAGACGAGCACCTTGTCGCCGGGGTCGCAGCTGGTCACGGTGATGCGTCTCTGTTGCACCAGTTTCTCCGCGGTTTTCTTCATCTTCTTGCGCACGTAGCCGCAGTGCGCCATGCACATGCAACACTGCGGCTCAGGGCTTGTCGCTGCATCACGGCTGGAGCCCTCTGAGACCACGGCGACGGAAGCGATCATCTCCTTTTCGCGGCCCTCGGAGGACTCGCGAGCAGCGAAACTCCTCCTCGATCTCTCCTTGACCAGTTCCACCTCCAGCCGAATTTTCTCCGCTTTCAACGCCTCGATCTTCGTCTTAGCCGACTCCCTGTACTCCCGAAGCGCCTGCATCTCCGAGTTCAGCCTCTTGTTGTCATTCTCCAGCATCTCCATCCGCCTCGACAGACAGCTCTGGTCGTCGTTTGCCTCCACCCGTACCTTCTTCGACTCTGACACGTCCACCTCGTCCTTCTCAGCCCGCAGACCTTTCAGTACCTCCCGCATTTGACTGACGCTCATCTCCTCCGGAACGTTCTTGAACTCCTCCGACTTCGTCACTCGCCTGATCGTCGTTTTGTACTGCTCCAGCTCCTCCAGCAACGCAAACTCGCGCATCTTGTACATCTTCACCTCCTGCTCTTTCTCCTCCATCACCTGTCGCGCCATCTTCAACTCCTGATCCATCTTCTCCATGCTAGCCGCTCTTTCTTCTATAATCTGGACCGCAATCCGCAGCACGTGCTGCATCTGAAAAAAACAAATAGTTCAATTAGACAAACAGTTATCGCGATAGACTGCGGATTTTATGTATTTATGATAATTTTATTACACTCGCCGTGATATTGTAGACACAAGAGTCGCTAGAGCTCCCGTCCATGACGATGTCGTTCATCTGGACCCTGGTGGTCACGAGGTCGTCTTTGTACACCATGGGCAGCATGTCGGTAGCATCGACCAGCCTCTGTTGATCGGTGCTGGCGGTGCTGAGCCGGAGCTCCTGGATCGTCTCCTGACACTGGGACACCGAATTCGCGAGGGTCGTGATTTCCCGGAACCTATCGTTGTTCGCCTCCTTTGCGGCAGCCTTCTTGACCACGCAAGCCTGTTCGAGTGCCTCATTCAGCTGCTGATGAAGCCTCGTCCGCAGGTTCCTCATCTCGGTCTGCTCGGACTCCAGCTTCTGCCTCATGGTCGTCATCAGACGCTCGTGTTCCGATAGCTCCGTCTCCTTCTCCAGCACGATCCTCTTCAACGAACAGATCTCCTCCTCGTGGCTCTGGATCACCTTCTTCGCGTCCGCCATCTCGAGCTCGTGGCCGACCTTTAACTCTTGCTCTCGTTCCCGAAGAGGACGATCGTACTCGCTCGAGTAAAGGGCCAACGCCTCGCGAACACGCTCCGTCATCTCCCTGAGACCGCTCTTGTCCTCGCTCGACTGATCCCGAAGAACAGTCAACTCCTGCCGCACCGAGCTCATCGCCTCGCTAACCACCGCCTTCATCGTCTTCAGGATCGAACGCAGCCTCTCCACCTCCTCGCGCGTGTTTCCAAGGTTCTCCTGAAACGGCCAGCACCAAACACTTCCGTGAGAAACAGTGCACGAAATCTAACACGCAAGATTAGAGGACGTGTGAATACAGCTGCGAAATCGTGGTAGAAATCGGAGCAGCTGATTCTGCAGGAAAAAGTCCGGAAGCTGAAGTGACATTTTTTAGATCCAGATCTTTGAAGATAATCGAACTTAACATTTTTTCAAGATAGAATTCACTTCGTTTTTTCCCATAGAATCAGCAATCTCCTTTCATTTTGTACCATAATTTTCAATATACTCTTTGCACTATCGAGTCAGCGAGGAATCATCAGGAAATCTGTCGGAACGTTTCCTGACATCGAACTGTTTCAGTATTAACGCATTGTTCACCAAAAGAATTCTGTTAGTAGAGTTCTCGATGTCTGTGTTATATGAAAAAATAAATAAAAACGATAATACCAACAGAAAGTGTTAGATTGTATTAGCGGGAGTGATTTCATGGTTCACGATGGAAATTGCCATTGTTACTGAGAAGTTAATTATAAAATAAATACTGACAAAAATGTTACTGAATTCGAAGAGATACGAATGTGTGAATTTTCATCCAGATAGCGTATACAGAGTAGTATGTTAACATTCTCGACCAGTTTGATCGCTGGACTCCTCGCAGTCTCGGGAATTGTAAACTTGTTTTGTGACTAGTGGCGGAAAAGTTAACAGATCGGGAGTGGGAAGGCAGCTTTGATAAATGAAAAATGAAAAAAAACCCTGTGGAACAGTGCCCGATGCAGTAATGACAAGAGCCGGTTAGCATTCCGGAGAAACGAACTCGTGATTGAACAGATCTCGGGAGAGAGTGTGCGAGTGTGTGTGTGTGTCACACTTCGGGTTCTGGAGGGGACGGGATACGAGTGCGACGGCAGCTATCCTGTAATTAAAAAAAAATTAAGACACACGCACCCACGCACGACTTACACGCGGCGGGATATGCGGCTACGAGAGTGACGGGTTTCGAAAAGAGAGAGGCTAGACGATCCTAGGAGGAAACGAGGAACGGGGAGGGTTCACACCAACAATAGACGGCAGGCAAGAGATACATACCGGCGTGTCTGGGTATACATACTTGCATAAAGACAGCGCTAATAAATTGGGTTGCGAATGTAAAGACAATGACAACGAAAGTACCTAGAAACCACAGAGAAAGGGGAAGTAAGTGGAAAGAGATCGAGACTAGAGACGGTCACCGAGCTAGGTGAGGATGCGGGATCACACAGAACAGATGAAGGTGTCGGGAGACACGAATTGGTGGTCAGACTCTGGACCAGGAACAACTGGCAAGTATTATAGTCCTTTTTACGAAAGAAAAGATCCGCATTGTCCATAATAGTTGTTCATCGCACTCCTTAGATGGTCAACTATTATGACTGTGATGGTATTTGAGGGGCATTCTTTCGGAAAATAGGCCATAAGATGAGCAGGAGCGCTGGCGAGCACTCCCACGAGCTCCTACGGGCACAGATGAGCTTGGAGGCGGAGCTCCTATTCCCCACTCTCTGGTTTCTCGGCTCGCGCGGCCAGTCGCGCTCAGACATTACGTCCCCACCATGCCGGCCGCATTGCGCCACGCCTACGAAGCTCTCTCCACCAAACAACGAGTGCTCGCAGGAGGATCAACAGGAGCTCGCGAGCAGGGCCGACGTACACTGCCGTCCGTAAGTATTTGGACACTTGGTGGAATCTAATAAAGAGTTCATTTCATTATTCTTAATGATCTTACGTTTGTAGTGACTGTTATTTCGGCTGGAGTTAACCCCATTTTTTAGCTATTATTGCGATTAGAAAACTGCGTGCCACCATATGTCTAGTTTTCGAAATAAATTAGTACATTCTGGGTGTCCTGTTTACGGTTGCTGTTGAACATTAAGCGCATACCATTTACCTATTCAAGACATTTCACTTGGATGTGACGACACAGAAGATGACGTTAGGCACCATTTTTAGTATCGAGCATGAACTGTGAGCACGTTAGTACGAGACAAGAACGATATGAATATCCCTGGTGAAAGGGTTCGACGGTACAAATACTTGTGGAGGGTGGTGTACGGGTCACCGGTGCCGGTGGAACCGTGGCCCGTGTCTGACCTAAAGGGTAGAAGAGTAAGCAAAACAGTATCGAGAGTGTACCATCGGAGGGATGTTCTGAATTAGAGGTAGTGGAACGTTTACGGCTACGACTACGAGGTCTGTTAGCGAGCTGTAAGTCGTCCAGTACCTGGAGAAGGGAAATGATAGCCTGTTGCGGTCCGTCGGCAGGGTGCTCGCTGAGACTGCTCGGCAGGGACTCGTCCATGTAAAACTCAGTACCCATGAAGTCGGCGGCGCCAACACCGACCGATGGACTGCTACCGCCACTGCTGGACAGCTGATGCCGTTGCTGCTGCTGGCCGTCGCACAATACGGACCGGGGATTGAAGGATGAAGGATTCGGGCTTAGGGATCTCGGCTCCTCGGCTGTGGCCGAGGAAGCCGGCTGCTCGCTATACTTGGAAAGACCGTTCGCGGCGCGATGAAGCAAACAGCTTGACTCGACGTTCTCCGCGCACTCGGTTAGGGGACTCAGCTGAGACGGACGCTCGCTGACGGACAGGCTTGGGAAGTGGAAGGATCCAGGCTCGCTCGAGGAGGTCGAACGGTTCGTCAGGTCGACGACTTTCGAGTTCAGCGGGGATACGTTAGTCGAGGTCGAGGAAGAAGGGGACACGCTTCGCGAGCCACCAACCTCTAATTGTTTCTGACGCATTTGCTTAGCGCCGTCGAACGACTCGGGTTTCGAGTCCGTGGCGCCCTGCCCGATCTTCTCGAACTCCTCGGTGTCCGTCTCGGATTCGAAGTCACCCCTACAGTCAGACAAGTCGTCGTTAGTCATCGAAACCGTAGACATCGTCCGCGTATTCTTCTATCAGACTTCATTTGATTATCTCTTTTACTAATGAATTAAAATCAAGGGAGAACATCTCGAATAGAAAACCCCTAATTGAAAATTAGCTCCCTACTTTGTTCAGTCATTGGGTACCTGTCAGATAACATTGGAGCCCTAGCTCCTTCCTGTTCCTTGGCTGGTACGTCGTCGACTCTCATGGAACTGCTGTCTTTCTCCTTGTTCCCATCGGTGCTGGCATCGGTGAGACTCTTCGACAAAAAGAACTGCGTGATGCTGTTCAAGTCTGGTGACGATACGGTTAACGCCAGATCTGGTAATTGCGACCTTAGAACCTCCATATCATCCACAGTCAACTACAACAGCATAACACAGGTAAAAATCATCCGCGTAGTTCCAGGAAAGACAAACATCGTCCCTCAGTTTTGTACACACGTTTGGCAGTCCACCGTCGAAGACAGAAGGTGCCTGGGTGGCAAACGGCGGCGGTGTGTCCTCCAGACCAGGAAACAGGGTGTTCAAGAAGTGACCATCGAACTTGCTTTGGAACTCTCTTCGTCGGGCCAGTTCCTCGCTGTGAACAGTGAGCAGTTGGCAGGCAAGGTTGCTGGCCCAGACCAGGAAAGCTTGCGAGAACGTCCTCCTCCGGACCACCTCGGCTACCGCGTTCATGTACATCTGTGGCGCGAGGTGGATCTGCTGAAACACCTCCAGGTGCCTTCTAAGCCGCTTCAGACTCTCGTTGTACATCATTAATTTACTGTCCACCTCCCGCATCTTGTTTTCCACGTACATGACCCACTTGAGCCTTTGGTAGATGTTCACCGACAGCTCCTCCTTCGACTTGGTACACCGGCGCCGAATGTCCCTCAGCTGATTATGATTTTCCAGCATCACAAGCAACTGACGCCTGTGCGAGGTACAGAGATCAGGTAGCACGCTGGCATCGCCAAGATTGCTGGCGCGGCTCTGATTCTGCAGAAATCCCTGCGCCAGCTCGCCCTGCTCCTGCACCAGCCTCTTGGTCTGCTGCATCAGTTGCTCCAGCGCGAACAGCCGCTCCCCCAGGCCCTTGATCTTCTTCATGTCCTGCTTGCTCGCGGTGAAGATCGCTGCGCTCACCTCGATCTTCAACACGTCATTGAACAACTTCTCGTTGAACTGCTCCAAACCCCGGGAACACTGCTCGGCCACTTGCTCCAGGCTGCTCTGATTATCCTTCGCCGAGATCCAACTCAACAAGCTGAACACCTCCTCCTGGCCATTCGCGTCCTTCTCAGTCTGGATTGGCTGGTCATCCGGGCTCAGCAGACCCTCGGCTTGTGCCCTCAGCGCTGGCAGGATCGGTATCTTCGCCAGCATGCCCAGGTCTGCGTTGAAGCTGCAGCAGAACACAGTTTACAGATGTTAGTGCAATCATGCTAGAAACGTTAAAGCATCTTTTCAGAAAATACGATTTCTAAACCAGGTGGCGTAAGTATCTTCTTACACTTTTTGTCCGGTTCAAACAATTTCGCGGAACAGGTGTGTGCATAGACATCCGCCCGGTTGTTACTAGACACAGTATGTTATCAATGTTAACACAATTATGTCTACATCCTTAAACATTACATCAGCGCTACGTGCCGTCAGATTAGATCGTCTGTTTGCCGAGACGCATCTTCAAACAGAAACTTAGCGCGTGGAATGCACTTACGAGTAGAAATATTGAAGCATCAATCACCGTTTCGAATGAAACATTACTGAAGATCTACAATGTAGTCATGCGGGTTGATAGTACTCACTTTTGAAGAAGCTCCATGTGCTGCTCCCTCTCCGAAAGATAGAGAGCGAAGCTCTGCTGATGAACAGCGGCTCGAGACTGGAACATCTGCGTGATGTCCTCCAGATTCGCCACCACGGCGGCCCAGCCCTGTTGCTGAAGATGCTGATCGTGCACCAGCTTTTCACAGATCCTGGTCTGCTCCCCAGCCAACATGCAACATTGCTGAGCCAACTGGGCCCGGGCGACGAGTGTCTGATAAGTGGCGGGCATCGCAAGCGAAGAGTCGATCTGGCATTGTAGATCGATATCTGTAACAGCGAAAACAACATCCAATTACTATCTCCAACTGTAATAGCCACCTGTGGTATACAGCTCTTATCAATCGAAACCTTGAACGTCACAGAGAATCTCGATATCCTGATCGGAGAGCTCTGTCGACGCGTTAGGCTTGAATTACAGTATGTATCACCCGCTCGAGCGTCCGCGATCTGGCACTGTGTCAGGACGTTTATGTAACGGATGTTCTGAGAATTTGTGAAAAGAAAGAAAAACAAGCGGCGAGCCCAAGTCGCTGGGGGTTGGCGCGTGCAGTCAGGTGAGAATGAATTCGTTTTGTTTTGGGGAGTCGAACAGTGGGTGCTCGTGAAAGTGGTTGTGAGACTTCTTTTTCTGTAATGATGAAAGGAATTCTAATCTTATCTTTCATTCGGATGAAGAATTGCGGAGGCAGAAAATTGGAGGGCCAAAGGAAAGTAATTTTCGTGGCAACGATCAGCGGAAACGATATCTGCGGCGCGGTCCCCGGTCGACGGGGGTGGATGATGAGATCCCGAATGATTCGTCGGATCGTTGCCGGGCGATCTTTCCCGTGGAAAAGCGGCTTAAGGCGAGCTCGCCTCATCCGCCGGAGGCAATTGTCGCCGAACCAGGAAGCCTGGACGGCGTAATTCACTTCGTAGCCGATCCGCGGATCCAGGCTATGACGTAAGGGCACTAAAACGGCGCGCGAGGCGTGCCCACGACCTTGAGTTTTCATCGCGTGCCAAGATTACGTTGGCGAAGCTCGTGTCGATCAATTATATGTATGTATACATGGTATTTAGCGAGGACTGACCGGTGGCCACTCGAACCGATACGTCCACCCCGCTTGCTCTTCTCCGAATACTATCGAACCGCAGGTGTCCTGTTCGACGAGCTAGCTAACAACTTTCTGGACTTGGCTTTCGTCTTCATTTAGCGGTTTCGCGGATTGCTGTTAGCAGAAGCGACGACTATGACTAGTTGACAAGCGACAGTAGGGTGTAAAACTCTTCTGTAATTTTAACGAAAGATAATGCAATTGGAGAAAATCTATGTTTTAATGATCTACAGTAGAATGCCCCCTCGAAGCTCGGATCGTATTTATACGCTTTGGACGGAACGGAGGGGTTAATGCGGTCGCCGCGTTGTCTCGGCCCGATTTCCAAGCTCTGCTCGTTTGACCGAAATCCATCCGGGAGAGCTTTCCCACAGGCTGCATAATAGCGAAAGTGCGGCGAGGAACGGCGGAAAGACAACAGAGATACGGTGAACAAGGAATGTGTTGCACAACTGTCGGACAATGTATCGATTTTATGCGGCGCTACGGTCCGACCGAGCTTTTCTTCTTCGCGCGGAAACTGTCTCGCTGCTTCCGGTATCCTTGCAGCGGGAAAAGGACGAACGAGGACTCATTAGGGCATAAAAAGGCCACGCGCCGGAAATCGGCGAGCCGACGATGACGTCGCTCGCAAAACAAAAGCCGGGACGGAATAGAAACTACGGGAACTACGGAAACTTTTCCGTCCGGCGCAGCGCGGCCCGTTTGTTCTAGTGTTCGTGGATTTTTCATTCTCCGAATTTCATTCTAGAAATTCCAACTCGGTGTTCCGAAAATTGAGAAAGTTATGGGAGCGTATTGATCGATTGTGGATCGACAGCCGATCGGCCCAGAAACTCGTCGATACTTATCGAAGAACGACACAGGGTGCAATGGCACAGGAACGACGAAGAAGAATGGAAAAGAAACCGGGGAGAGGAAGTGATCACCTGCCGGCGATTTAATTGAACGCAGCTGCGCTCGATATTATGCAGATCCGAGCGGCATTATGCGTATTCCGGTGGAAACAACGGTAAATAGTCGCGATAGGGTCTTGATCCCACGTTTCGACCTCCTGACCCAGGTGTATTTGCAAAACCACGAGGCATCGTCCCCGCGAAAAACGCCGTTTAAGGGGAAATATTGCGACGAATCGTACACACTGTGTCACTGTGTGAGATCATCGTCGTTTGCGGCGTAGGAAAAAACAGACTCGAGAACGACCAAGGCGACTGGACACCTGCGCAGACGGATATCGCGATCGCGAATCACTGCGAAATCGTTTCTGAGATCACGCGCGTCGTCGCGTGTTAAATCGTTTCGCGAATACAGTGGTTTCATGACAGAGACGCCGGGGGAGATGCCTTTCTTGGCTTCCCGAGGGATCCGCAGGTGAAACTCGATCCACAGGACTTCGATCGACACCTCCCCTTGGATTCTTCTTCCCCTAATGTATTCGCCCCTTCGAACAATCGTTCGGTCTTTATAGATTTTTCACCAGAAAATTGTAAACACAAGGTGGCAACGCAGCGGCGCGTTGCCGAGTGTAAAGACGATAGAAAATTCACTTGTCGTGTAGCGAGGTGCATATGACGGCGGTGACCTCTTTTAATCACGCTATTGCATAAGCTTCCGGCACAGGGTTGAACCTGGCAAACAGGGGCCAAGAATTTCTCGGCACGACACTGAATTCTCAGAATATCTTAACTTGGACTAATGCTCCCTTTTCTAATTATATATTCTACGCACTACAAACACACGCCTACGCGTGCCGAAGTTCTGCTTATCGGGGGAACAATATTCTCATTCAGCACATTTTTGGGGCGTCGTTAACTCCGATAAGCTATTCTGCAGACGATTGACACCTTTTCGATTCTGTGTAACATTTGTCTGTATTTTTACAAAATTTCTATCCGATTTTGTTGAAATGTAATGCTACGAATATGAAGATAATTAGGGGCAATGTGTGGACGCTAATCGGATGATCTCCAAAAATCGCGTTTGGAACAACTGTTTACGTCCCATCGAGGTTTATTACGGAGCTTTATTACGGGTTTCGGACCACGCACCGAGGAGCATCGTATGCCAGACAATTACGATTGCTCATTTCATTCGCATTGGCCCTCGACAGCTGATACTATAGCCGAAAGAGAGAGGGAGAGAGAGAGAGAGAGAATGCGCGCTGGCATAGCGTCTCGATGGAACCGCGCATGAATGAAGAAGAATCATAGTTGGCCAGCTGAGCCGCGAACCATCATTTGCAAATCAGTGGCGAAAACTCGGCCGTCGGGTGTTTTGTCGGTGATGGGGGGTGGGGGTGGGAAGTCGCGTGCTTATCTGCACGCGAAACTAAGGCGAAAAAACGTGTGTGCAGTGACACGTGCGACGCGTGCATCCGCCGCGACGCGATTACCAGAATCCTTTACCACAGACGCCGGTTTTACGCTCGACCCGATTATGCGAGCGCGATTATCTGGCTCCATTTTCTACTAATTTTATTGCCGTTGGACCTAGTCGCGCGATAACCGAGTCTCGCGTTTCAGTTTCATTCGGTGAAGAGAGATCGTGCCACTGCGCGACTGTGTGTGTATCAAGCATGATGTAATTTGTGAGATAACGCGAGAAGGAGGAACTCAGATTTTATCAGTTTTACAGTCACATTGGTTAGCGATCTTTCGTGTGGTGTTAATGGGAGATAAGTAGCTGCAATTTATTTATTTATTTTCCCAATCCTTGAGAGTGCACGTGTGCGCAGCGTTTATGCAATAAATGCCCAAAGATTCACACCTCGAACAGTCTAACGTGATATAACATACCGGATAAAAATTATTTACAGCATGCATCGACAGCTGGTTATATCAAAAGCAAACAGTTCTCCGAATGTAGTTTCGATAATATAATGCTACTACAGATAAAAATTGTTTACAGAATGCACTGATAACCGCGTACATATATCAAAAGCAAACAGTTTCTGCGCATAGTTCGGATACAGTTGTATCTCAAAAATTGATAAGATAAGCTAATGAGTATTTCGAGACGAAGTGTATCTTCGGAAACATTCGACAGAATTCTCATATGATAATTCAATAGTGATAACACTAGTAGAAGGTCTGTCAATCTGTATAAGCACTTTACTAAATCTATTAAAAAGTAAAATTTGTTAATACTTTAATACCTTACATTGTGACTTGTCTAAAGAATATTTAATCCTGCACATGAATTATACAATTATGAGGAACGATAAGTTAACGTAATAGCGGATGATGATTGTCCATAGATAGATACTAATTAATTGATGTGGCCTATTACCAATTTAAATGATCTGAACAAGCGGTATTTCATGCAGCAATTAGAAAGTACAGATTCTACCATTAAAAGTAGACATTTTCTTTGCTGAACCAAATGTTACAAGCCTGCGAATTTATCTTCCAGTTTTTAAACGACTGTAATCTACATCTCTAGCGATTATTAAGACTGTCATTGTTCACTAACTGTAAGCCTAATATATGTATAATTGTTAATAAAAAAAAAAGAAAGTACAGAATTGTAAAGAAAATACGATGTCGATAAATTTATATAAACTCTTATATCCCGTTTGTCGATCGACGTTGTTGTACGCTTTGTACTCGTCTAAACGGCGTATTTAATCAAACAATTAGAAAGTATAGAATCGTAAACAGGATTATATACATAGCAATAGATCGACGGATAATAATTAATTACGATGTCAGTGAATATATCTAAACTTTCATAGCCTATTTGTCGATTGAAGTTGTTGTACGGTTTCGTACGCTGCAACTCGTGATCGACAATGGATAGATAATAAATGACGTGAATGAATTTTTATAAACTTACCTCTTCTATTTCAAATCAAGATGGCTGCCATATACTTATCCAAACAGTGGAAGTTGATCCGACAATTAGAAAGTGCATCACGTAAATAAGATGACTCGGCATTAGATCGTGATTGACCACGGATAATAATTAATGTTTTATATTCGGTTAATTAGATTTCTTGTCCGAGTCTCCGCTTAGACACAACCCACTTATCATCCAAGAACGCCCACCACGATCAAAGGCTAGATTTCAAGAATGAACGTACGGCTGATGCCTGCCACGATCTAATTTGCATGCAATAAGGAGGTACGCACGTACGATAATAAGACTGTCAGGATCGCCGAGACAACAGTTCGACGATAAACAGGAGGGGAACACATTTACTTTCATGCTTATGAGAGTCAAGCGACTTTCGATGCGACCGCGAACTCTGTGTATTACGTATATACATCTTGGAGAAGAAGCGTGGAAAAATGCCGACCTTCCGCGGAAATCGGCGGAATGAAAATATACAATCGCATCTGGAGATTCATCGGAGCCACTCGGCATCGAAATTCTCTAAAGTGCTTCTGAATCGCGAACATAAAAACCCGTTCTTTCGCAAAGACTCTCGCTGTTCATTGCAACGACCTCCGAAAAGGAGAGGCACGATATTTTTATCGATGCTTCAATAACGTTAACGAATTTTTACATAAACGATAAATCAAACTCGATCATCGGTCAACTAGATTTTTGCAGTATCGTTGAATTCCCAACTTCTGCAATTTTCTGAATTCAAAAGATGGATCAAAAATCGATTTGTTCAAACTTCTGGTTGAGCGTATATTCCCAACGGCGCGCACATAGTTCCAAGGAACCAATGGCATTTTTTCCACGATTTTTACGCGAACCGGAGGGATTCGTTCCCAGTGAAAGTCGCTCGCAAGCAGTTTTCCACTCCATGGATCAACGTCATCCCTCCGCGATTTTCGCTCAGGGGAAAACAAGGCGCTGGAAAAACTATTTCGCCGTTGAACTGCATCGTAGAGCCAACCTGGACCCGTGAAAAATTCAGGCACACAGCTTTTTTTGGTGCTCGAGAGACGAGGAGCTTTTAAATTGGAAAGAAACGGCACCGATGCAGCCGCTGTAAAATCATGATTTCCATCGCTTTTACGGGGCAAGTCTGTTTAAAAAGTTCCGTTCATTTCAATTACAAAATACAGAGCGCTCTCCTTCGATCGCGTTTTAAATACTTTAGAAGATGCTCGGGTAATTAACGGCGAAATGAATTGCCTTCAGACCCTATGCTCTTTTCCGTTTTTCTTCGCTGCGCGGATGAAACGCTCAACTTTTCCGAATTACTTCGATTGAATTAATGCGAATATTAAAGAACTGAATCGTGCAACGTCTTGATGGTACGAATAAGTGTAATGTAACTATTTCTGTGCCTCCTAACGGTTAACATCGATGATATTTTGAAAGTATCACGAAGAAATTCTGTTTTACGAGCACAAAGAAACCTCGACAGCTGTCTTCGTGGAAGACTCGGGGTAGATTCCTGGCACCCTAGTGTGAAACGCAAAACCAATAATAAAGAGGGTTTCAACGGGGTGGTGGCGACTGAAACGCTTACAACTCCAGTTCTCGAGGAAACTGGAAACTCTGGGGCTACCGGAAACCGTGGACTCATACTTGAACAAGTTGAGGATGAAAAAACGACACCGACCGACACGTAACTCCGACGTAACACTTACGAAATCGAGCACGCCTTCGCAAGAACAAGATCTTCTTGCTGAAACGTCCTCCTGCTAATTCTATAAATAATTATTTAACAGCTCGTCGTTCAAATTCAACTGACAGCCGTCATCTTCTCGAACTCTTACAGAAACACGTCAAATCTCAATAAAAATATGTCACTGCACGATTTGTTGAGTTGAACACCTTTAAAATTCGAATGGAGAAATGGATTACAATGTACGAGGGTAAACGAATATTTAATGTAAATGATATAAAATATCAGGTTGATTAGACTGCTTGCTTACAGAAGCAAATATTGATCTTCCCAGCGAAATGTAAACGATATGGAAGCGATGATAAAATTATCTGTCATTCGAGGGTTAACGACTGACCAACACGAACATCATTTTTATCAAGAATTACAGTGCAAGATCGCCATGTTTGCTGCCCCCACTTCAGAGAATCTGGCATTTCGCGTTGCAAGAAAAATGCAATGATCAAGAAGCACTAGATCCGAGAAGGAAACCATCGGGTTACTAGAATAAACCCTCAAGGCTGGGACCTGGTCCAAGTATCTGATATATTGTCCCTATGCATCACGCCGCGCTACTGTGTACCCGCCGAATCTACGATCCCTTGTCAATAAATGATCGTAACATACGATGCAGTCGCACTGGCACAGCAAAGGGATGTCTTTGCACTAAACGCGTCTCAAAGGACTTTGGCATCTCTTCTTTCCCCCGAATCTTTCCAAAGGATCACAACGTCTGACACAAAAGCCGATGAAACCAACAGAGACTAGAGTAACAATGTCTGCAGCTTCCAGCAGTTTGCTTGCTTGCATTTTTCAGACTTTCGGTAAATGGTCTTCAGTGCTTGGTAACATTCGCTTTTAACAACGACTATTTGTTAATTATCGCCGTTGAAACTGACCATCGCGATCGGACGTTCGCGCGCGTCGATGTCGAGACAACACACAGCCTAAAATTTCGCTCGAGTTGTCGGCGTGGATTCGTTAGTGTGCAGGCGAGGCCGATCCCAATTAATTAACACGGCCGGGCGTCGGGACGAAGTGAGAAATAAATTAGCCATCGAATCTCGAGTGGGAGGCAGCTGTCGTTTCGTAGCGGGCACTCGGTGACCCGAAAATTAATGGAAATCGGCTAGGTGTTAAAGAGCAACGGAAGAGCCAAATCCGAGAGAGGAGAGAGGACGTAATAAAGCGTCGCGCGTTGGCACTCGGCATCGAGCCGGCCCGATATTCTTTATTTAGCTGTCGATAACCAATCGGCCGGCTTTTAGTTAGACCCCGATACTATTTCTCCTCGTGCACACAACGATGCTCATTGTTGAGGAGAAAACATTTCGGTGTCGATTATCGCGCGCCCCCACCAACCGCTGCCACCCCACGGGAGATTAAACCGTAGAAAAATATGTTTTTGCGCGTATTCCGACGAGCACTGCACCGCGACCATGTTTGCCAGCTAAACAGCGGTCGATACCGTCAAGGGAAACGCCGGAAGTTCCACGGTGGCCTTAGGGTTATCTTTCATCTCTAGAGAATGATCTTATTCCGCCCCGATCGAACCACCTAATCCTAATCTGATCATCGCCGAGGCGGATTGAATCGGTGATCGCGCTCGACGTTTGCTTCTTTCATTTATACAGCTATACCCTTCTGTGACGGCAATACAGAAAAATAATATTTTGCACAGCTTACAACTACGTGATCGCCAGTAGCACAGAATTGTCGAGAATATTATTGATGCAGAGTTTTGCATCGAGACCCAAATTGGCCTCGCGACGGAGCCTTCGTATCCTGTTATCGATTCGATGCGAAGGTTCCATCAACGCGATCCTCGAACACGTACGGGAAATCATCAGAGACTCGTCATTAGCACGGGCTTGATAATTGAGAGAAATTTCGTTCCTCAACCCTTTGCTATCCAAAGTCTTCTTTTCTTGCACAACTTTCTACAACATCTTCGAATTCGACTATGTTTCCGTACGTAATTTTATAAGCATTTCTTACCGGCGGTTTAACCGAATTTTATAGACCGTAAACAGGGGGGTCCGCTCGTCGCGTTGTCATCGTAAAAATTAAGTTCCAAGCCCGTAGAAGGAACAGTGTCACCGATGCATGACTGATGCGCCAGTCAAAGTGTTAACGCGCGGAACGGCTGCGTTTTCCACGACCTGTGGACCCCGCTGGTCCACTTTGAAGCCGGACTTTCACGGCTCCGTGATATGCTCGATAAAAAGCCGCGCTCGACGAGAGGCGCGCCGCCGCCTCGGCTGAAGAAACAATATTAATTCCGAGAGTTTCTCTGCCTACTTCGAGTTCGACCCGACTTTAGCCCGAGAGGAACTCAGGAGAAGCGCAACACTGCCGAGACTCGATCGCCTGGGAAATTGAAAACATCTGCCGCGCGCGCTGCGTTTACCCATTTAGAACCATTTACTCACAGGCGCGTTTCTTCCAATATCTCCGAATCATCGTCCAGATCGATCGTGCCACGATTTCCGTGCTCGAGACACAATCGATCGGCCGGGTCGCTGCGTTCGATAAAAGGCTACGGTGCGTGAAAGTTGCGGCGAAAACCTCGGCCCGTGTTCCATCGAACGATGGAACACGCGTGCAATATCCATCGGGGAGGTCCCTCGACGTTCCACGTCGTCGTCGACGGTTCTCCGAGTGGAATCGATACACGCGGTGCATTGAATCCATCAGGTCGGTTAGGTCCTTTTATGTAACCGCCGCTAGGACGTTGGGAAAACAGAAAGGAAAGTGCAGCGTGTGGGAATCCAGCCGCGTTACCGTATCTTACTTAACCTTTCCGCGCGCGATTTACGAGGAATCGCGAGTCCTCGGGATCGTCGGACGAAGTATAATCGTTCAATCATATACTGTACTCGTTCATTTCATCAATCTTGTGAAATTGGGAATAAATACTATTATCTTCGTCAACTATCACGTCGTTAAGTATGAAACTTGTGTTGAAATTTGTGTTTTAGACATGTCTATAGACATCTCCGTTTCATTAAAAAAAATTAGTCCTCCGGTAATACATTCCTAAAAGCGACCTACTTCTGCGTGATTTGCAGTCTCCCCTCGAGGGCCCCGTAAACGAACGAGTATTCCCTTTCTTGAAATCCATCAAGAATAATGAAGAATTGCATAGTCGTCAGGGTGTTCATTAAACCCGGTGGTCTCCAGCTCGCAGGATTCTGTTGGTACACGATTTTTGAGTCGGTGTTCGAAAGCGAGCTAATCAAAAGAAGGTCAGCGGGCATTTCCCGGGCGAATCCTTTCCGCCCGTTAGAAAGGGGGACAGCGAGAAGAAGAGGAGAAGGCCTCGGGACAGACACGGGTACTAATTTGCTGGCATTCAGACGGCAGCTGGGCAGGAAACGGTAGCAATTTTTCCGCGAGACAAAACCATCGCGCCGCAACGGAGAAGTAAAGGAGACGCGTTGTTGCTCTGGGCGTAGCTATTCTTTCACAGTAGCCGATATTACAGCATTAAAGTCGACGTAAAGGGGGATTAATTCATTAAATAAGTTTTTCTGCCAATTTGATCTGTCTTGCTTGTTAACGTCTCTCGAAATGTTCGTGTTTGAGCTCGCAGAATCGCAGGATCCCGAAGAAGGAGGAACAAAACTGCGGACGCGGGTCGACCTCGTTCACACGGCCGGTATATAATGCGGCTAAATAATTGCACGGTGGGAGTGATACACGGAAAACTGCGCGCCTACTTTCCGCGTAAAAAAGCCGGCGAACAATATATCGCGGCAACGGCGCGCGGCGTGTGCTCGCACTTACATCACCTTCGACCGCGGCAATTGCCACGCGCGTCCGTGGATATCCACGCTCGTTTCATCGTTCGCTGCAACAGTTTTGCTCGTTTCCTTTGAGAACCTTTCCGCGAAATCAAGAACAATCCTGCGCGACGAAGGAGCAAGTGACGAGTTCCTTTGTGGGGCGAGGAAACCAAAGACGGTCGACTCTGCAACCGAGGATGAAATTTTCTGTACGATGATTTCCGTTGCTGCACCCAGAGTTGGGCTAAAATTTAATCAACGATAGGCGACTAAATTTCTGCTTCAATCATTAATCGCAATTTGTTTTTTTTCGATGATTTCTTTTTTTAATCGTACACATTATGTAATCAAACAATCATGATTAAAATTTTAATCGATTAATGCCCAACTCTGGCTGCACCTCGAAATAATTGCAGACATGAAATTATTTTATCGTATGTGTATATATGGGAAACACAATTTGGCTAAAGAATGTTTTCCGTCTGTGTTTTGCAGCGTTACCAAACGATTCTTCAGCGATCGGCGTGTCGTTTTTTCGAGGGGCGTCGAACAATTGGCGCGAGGAGAAATGAAGAATGTTCTAATGAGGACAGTGACCTTGAACAGTCAATTCAATCCACGTACACCGGCTCGGTACACTTTGCAACACTTTCTTCCTCGCATTACGAATGCTGAAAAGTGAAATAGGAGAGCCGGGCATCGATCACACGAGCCTGAACTAACGATACTCCTTAGTACACGACCACGATTCGTGCGCACACAGGGCGTATAATGGATGCGGTTCGACTTTAATTCGGATTAATGTGATTCCGAACAATTATAGTCGGTTATTGCGCCTGGCTTTCTAATCGAGAATTTTTCCTTTCGTTTTTCACGCGTTGCCCCGCTCGAAAGAGAATGACAGAACACACGTTTCTCGAATGATCCATTTAATCGCTGAAGAATTTCCCTCGGGTGCATGCGATCATAGAACATACAAACACGCCGCGGGGAGAGGTGTGACCGTTACTCCAATAAACACCATCGGTTTTTTCATTTTATCACATAAACGATTTGAAAGTCTGTCGAATTTAATAGAGTTCGTAGTATTCTGATCTATTAAGACATTAAACACCTATTACAGTGCTAGAGTTGCCTGTTTAATTGCTGTTGGCAAAGAGTATGCGTGTTTCGCGATACTCGGTTATGTTCCCTGATCAATATCGGTCAGAATGTAATTATAATTTATATTTCATCCCAGCCAAAGGATTCAGCTGAATTTTCTGATAAAAATTCGGTAAATATCAAATGAAATTTTAGGATGAAAGGTGGAGGAATTCAAGTTGACGATAATCGATTAATGAAACAGTGGTAAAAGCCGGAGACTCGCCAAGGAAATCGCATGACTGCGCGTCGCCACGTTCGCGTTCGCGTTCTGTCGCAACAGAAGGCAGAAAATAAAAGCTGTTCAGGGAACGGATCACGATAGAACTATAGACGATGCATGCGGAGCCGAGTCAACGCGTTGCGAGGATAAATAACGAACCTATTGATTATTCGTCCCGGAACACGGTGGATTTTTTTCCCGCGGCATGATCGTAATCTCCTCTTCTCTTTTTTCCCCCGAGACGGAGCACCGGGCATAGTTTTAAACGGTTCTTGCGTAGGTCGAAAAGTATAGCGTGTGCCCCGTCGTTCCCTGAATAACCAGGGCACGGTTATTATCGCACGTGACCACGTATAGTTATTTATCGGAATGAAACGCGGGAGAGCCGATTGTCAAACGATGACATTTAATCGAAACCGTTCGCGCTCGATACATAATTTCGCGGTCTGACGTATTAACACCCACGAGGCCGTTCATGGAAATCTCGCAACGGTAATTGCCGATACCACTTTTCTGTCTTAAACTATTCACCGTGACATAATCCCGCAATTTTCTGTCGTTCTTTTATCTTATGTCTATCGTCGAGCACGCGCGGTAACATCGGCGACTGTTGTGTCGGCCGTGTGCAAGGTGTTTCGCAAAGCGTGGGTGATTCCACGGACATAGATCCAAGAACATTCAACATCCTGGAAATGGTTTTGGCGCACAATCCTATTCATTCCTCCATTCATTTATATTTTCTAATCTCCATTAGTCTCCTTATTTTTATGACGCGAAACGGCTATAACGCTGCCGCTATAAATTATCAAAAGCTCTAAATATATTTTCCAATTTTCTGAACCACCCTCGGAGACTCACACGTGACCGGGCTCGCATAGCGACATAAAAGAAGATCTCTGTGGGAGTTTATCAGCTCCAATAAGAATCGCGTAATCGATCGTAGTGTTTACGGAGAGCGACGCGAGCTTCCCACGTGTACGACGATAAAACGCGAGAAAAAAAAAACATATCTCGTAGGTGTCCGTCGACAATATCTATCGATAGTTTAGGTACGGAGAGGGGTGGGCTACCGTTCACAGTAGTTTTCACGTGCCGGTTAAACAGATATCTATACTTTTCGCGAGTTTCTATCGCGGCGCGGCGGTCACGCGTCCACTCGCGGAATAAATACGGGAGCCTCTCGCTCGACGGGTGACGAACGAGTGACGCAGCTTCAATTTAAAGCAGACAAGCTGGCACCAAGCTAAGCTGCTTCCTATCTACTGCACGTGTTTTCCTACTGACTGGCAATTCGCGACGTTTGCACGTGCAGCGATACGCGAACCTGCGGTCGGTCTACGCATCCGCGGAAAACACTTCCTCGGAATTCGCTTGAGATTTCTTTCTTTCTCCAATTTTTTTACCACGCTTATATTAACTTGCCGCGTTGTTGTGTGCGTAAAATCTTGTAATCGAATTTTAAACCACTTCCCATAGTCCAATATTGTTGAAATTTTGTATACACACTTGCTTCCGATGACAATAAAAGTAGAAAATAAAATGTATAAAAAGAACTTTTTAAAAACCACGCTTATATTAAATTGCACTAAAAAGGAGAAAATAATTTTTTTCCTGGTTCTTCATAAAATACCGAATCCAGTTAAATGATTAATAATATTTTTCCCCAAAATTTTAGGCAATTAGTTCAAAATATCTTCTTTTATAAACCCACGAAGATTACGTCAATATAGTTTAGTGTGCTCTCCACGCTTTTATTTTTATAGTTACTAATGTCATGATTTTATTTGAATTTATATTAAATTTTTCTATTTATTCCGACACTAATTTTATAACAGAAGAAATTTTGAACTAATCGCCCACAATTTTGGGGAAAAATATTATTAATGATTTAACCGGATTCAGTATTTTATGGAGAACCAGGAAAAAATTATTTTCTCCTTTTTAGTGCATTTTAATAAAAGCGTGGTTTTGAAAAAGTTTTTTTTTTATTTTTATGTAGATATTTAGCGAGCTTTAGTGGACAATAAAGTAATAGCGTGTCCTTGAATTCTTTTAAAGTTTTCCGCTGCTTTACATTTCACAGCGAAAATTTCTTCGCGAGTGCATAAAACCTGCAACGCAATTAATTTGTTGGCTCCGTGCCAAAGTTTTGACGAATTCATAATAGATGGCGTGGTACGAGTTGGTAAGATGGATACAGTAAATCATTTCAGAAGTCATAGAAAATGTATGTTATTTCAGACAGGGATTTTGTAAGAGCTCGATTAAATTGCTGATTTTTAAGAGAATGCGATCTACATCATACACGTCGGAGTTTTTACACTGACCGAATATTTTTTTCTCTTCGATCGCAGCAACGGACCTTCGTGCGGGAATGATCGTGAGGGAAACGCGGAAGCGCTCGGAAACGGTAATTGTCAGTGGGGGCCAGGTGACGCGATAATATATGTACACGGTGTCGTGTATCAATGTACAACCAGAGTCGACAGTTAAATCGATAAATACCACGTGAAAATTCGCACGAGGTTCAGATCTCTTAAAAAAAGTGGATACCGATGATACACGAGCATACTTCAAGCGGTACGATAGACACGAAATAATGGAATACGGTGTCTGAGACAAAATTGGAATAGTTGACAGAACTTCGTCGCGGAAAGATAGATGGACGAAGTTCGCGAGTCTTAAATCACCCGTGACAGTTTCTTTTATATCGATTACCTCTAATTAAACGTGAAACACAAATAACAAATTCAGAAAACATACAAAAATTGCATATTCAACCAATCTACTTATTCTCATAATACAATGCGAGATCAAAGTTTCTGCGCGACGATTAAAAGAGGATAATATTTGGTTCGCGGAGGATTCCCGGGATCATCGAGAGGCATGTGGATTTTCCGACGAATTCCAGCGTTATTAATCGTTTCGCAAGGCGGGTGTCATTAAACGCGAATTCCGCCGACGAATTCCGGAAGCGTTTTTCCGTTACGAGCGATTCCGAGGAACATTAATTGCGCCAATTATATTATCATCGAAAGCGATCGGGCTAGCCGATAAGCGAGCCTTTGATGCCGGTTAATCATTCGTTCGGTATAATTGCTAGTTGAGCAGTTATCTACGAGTGATACCTGGATGTTGGTTAGGAATCGAGCGACTTTCCCCCACCACCGTCGCAAGACAACATCATTGTTCTTATTGTTAGATAATTAGGTAACAACCGAGCGCGATTCTTAGAACAGCGAACAATTATTCCATCGCAACGGTACCGCGTTACAAATTCTGATTGCAATTTTGCATGTTGCTCCGGAGCTTTACGACAGTTTCGGGAGCCGAATCCAACTTCCATTTGATGCTTTAGAACTTTTGCATTACAATTCGATCCCGGAACGATCGTAGAACGCTGGTTTCAACGTTCAATCAGATCCCGTCTATTCTAACCCTTTTATTGGAATTCGAGTTAGCCCGATGGTTCTACTGGGAGTTGCGAAAACTTCACATATTTTTCTTTGGAAAAACGTTGATTCGCGATTAGCTCATCGAGCAGGCTGTCATGCAACATTGCAACGAGAGAGAATCACTTTCGCCGTGTGTACGATGCAATTACGTGTACCTATCAGAAAGTCGCCGTGGGGTCTGTGGCGATGCGATAACACGAGGAGATTCGCAGAATGCAGAGACCTCGGCGAGGTCAAGGGCAGAGAGCCTCAAAGGTCCACGAGGAACAGCGCCAGCTCGCTGCGAACGCTGAAACATGCTTCAAATCCACCCTTTGACTCTTCTCATACTGCTATCCGCGTTTTCCAATTCCAATTTCCATTCAACATACTTCGAAACTGCTCGGGCAACACATCCTCCAAAGCAGAAATTTTTTCTCTTTTTTTATTAAGAAGAGAAGGAAAGAGACGATTCCTCAGCAGCGGAGCCGCCGGTTCGCTGTGAATTTTTCCGTGAGGAGGGCTCATCAATATTAAATTTGTACTCAATTTAACGCCATTAGAATCTCGCGAAGATGCACCTGCGATGTGTACGCGCATTTGTTCTACATAAATAATACGGCCAACAGTTAATTATGTATAGAATATGCTCGTCCGGCATTGATTATACATACACATTTATTCTGGCGTTACGTTCGTTTCGATGCAATTGTGTTGCCGGCTGAATCGTTCGGCAGCGTTACGCAGCGTTTTCGGAGTCCCGATTTAACCAGCTGTTACGCTCGCGTTGACTCGCTCAAATCACGGAAATGATAATTATCAGAGGTTAGGAGTTGCCTTAATTGGAGTCGGATCGACTGAATCGTAGAAACACGCGAATCGGGCATCAAAATAGGAAACGCTTGGAAAAACGTGATTCTAAGTCTTCTCGACCTTTTAGAAACTACTGCCTCTCCGGAGATCATTCGTGGAATTGGATTTACATAGAAAATGTAAAAGGGCGTAGAAACATGCCGATGAAACCGTAATGTCTATTTCGAAGTAGCTATCAAACGGAGGAAACTATAAATAGGGGTTGGAAGCGCCATTTGTAGGATTCGAACAAAAATTCGAAAAAGTATCTAGGGACCTGCCGGCGAAACCCTAATGTCTATTTTAAAGTAGCTATTAAACAGTGGAACCTATAAATGGCGGTAGGTTTGGACGAAGATGGTGAAAAGCGACTAATAGGGGTGGAAAGTTGCAGGGGAAGCCTAAAATAGGAATCAAATGTAGACGCACGTGACTGAAAGGTTCCGAAGTAACCGGAGATGGTCGAGGGGACTCGAGAAAACAAACTGGTTTGGGCTAGGGTGACAGAAAATACGACCACCTAGACCGAAAACCTGAAAAAGAATCAAGATTTTGTCTCCGGAGACTCCAGTCGCGCTCATCTATCAAAAGAAATGGCTAACTTTTTATTCCGTGATAAAGATCGACTGCGATCGGGTTTTCGAGTTGATTCACTGGATAGTGAATTTTTTTGCAAACTGAAATCGAGTGCAAAAATAAAATGAAGATTTGCGATAGGAGAAGATTCATTCGGGAATTAATTCTTTATGTTATTGCAACGCTATCTCTTACGGATCTGGAGAAGTACGCTTTTGAGAGTGTTTCCTTCTGCGAAACGCGATAAACGACGAATAAACTGGCCTAACGCACGCATAATAATCGCGATTACGTTTCACGTAGCACCAAGGTCTAGCAAGTGAAAAAACGCTCACGTAAGCGATCTCGGGCCACTTAGATAAAAATACGCGAACGTATGCGTATTTCATGCTGCCGTAATTGCGAGAGACAGACAGAGAGAGAGAGAAAAAGTAACGAGGAAAACGATCAGATGAGTCAACGCTCGATTTTTCATGAATCTCTTTTACGGCTAGCGTTCGTTTAATCACGTGATTTAATGCCCCCGGATAGATATATAATACATTTTCCGTAAAATTAAATTAAACGCATCTCTACATTTCGACCCGTAAATAATTCTGTTCTCATCGAGGCACATTTTTCTATCTTCGAATATAATATCAACGAGTTACTTCAACACTAAAAGATAAAATTGCTAGTGTGTTGGCTTATGTCGATCGCAGCTAAAGAACATAATCGAATCCTGCTCGTTCGTTTCGGAGAAACAGAAATCCCGATAGCGAGATCAAAGTCGTTGAACCATGGGATTTATTAAACTACGAATACAGAGGGGGTGGAAGAGGGGGCGTTTTCGCCAGCGACATTTACGAGCGGGCATCGTGACGGTATCGCAAACCCGTTCTGTTAAACAAGAATCGAAGGAGAGAGGAAAAATACACCGATACCGGCCGGAGAATAATATTTACGAAACAGTGCAGCCAGAGATCGCGGGGTGCGCGCGTTTACGCGAACACGAAACGTCACACGTGTACGAGATTCGAAATTCGAAGCTGCTGCGACTGTTGAAATTCAATTTCACGAGACACATTGAAGAGCAGTATTTTATACAAAATTTGAATGTATCCTTTTATATTGAAAAACACCGGGTAAAAGACGACAAGTATAATCTTCCTTATCATCGTTGCAGTGTGAAACTGACAGCGGTGGATAAGGGTTAACGTTCCTTTGTAACGGAGTATTGTATCCTTCGAATTTAATGCACTGATATTAAAGTGCGCACTCTCGTCCAGAAGTTCGCGGAACTTTTCGTTTCTCGAGAAAATCGCCCGAGGCAGGAAATTCGAGCCGCCTGTGTTTTAGTCTCGAGAAAAACTCAGGATTTGAAAGTTCCGTCGCTACTTGCTGCCCCCGGATCTAGAAAAATGACTTTGGAACTACAATTTGGATGCGAGTGTAGTTATTAAGATGATCTTTTCCTTTTCTCATGGACAATGTCGGCCTCTGAGGGCTCCTGTTATTAGCGTAATCGTTGCTCTCCTTTTCAAGGGCGAGTTTTTACGTACATTACGAAAGATGCAAGCTCTTCTTATAGGCAAAAAATCATCGCTACAGACATTACATTTACTGTAAACATGAATATCAAGAAATAAGCACATTAAATATGATCGTAAAAGACTCGAAAGGCGCAGCAAGCAGTAGAGCAAACACGTCGAAGGAAGATTTGAATGACCGATCGGTTACACTTCGCGCAAAAACGATTGAGAATGCTAATGTACACACCGGAGGTAAAAAAAAATAGTGACCATTGAGCTAGGTCAAATCAAAATAAACTGCGCAGGTACGCCACCGGTACCTTCGAAGAGGTTAACACGGTGATTCTCAACCATGTGAACACCAGTATTATTCATTTATTATTCCGGAGAACTTTACCATGCGGTCAGAGAATACATAGTAATTAGCGTGCACATAAATGTTTCTTGATGCTTGCATACAGAAATCGAAGGCAGTCCGGCGCCATTACGTGCGCGCATAATGAGGGATTAATAAAAATGATTTCGAGCGATTTGTTCCGCAACAAAGGTCGCTTGCGTTTTAATCGGATACAATTTCGCTTGCGGCTATCTCGGCAATCTATGGGCGAAATAATGGGAATATTATCGGGAAATGAGTGTGCAAGGGATCTCGCTAATCAGTTAATTAAAGTCGTCGCGTTAAATGTAGTGCCCGCTGGCCGCGCAGGTCCACGAACTATTTCCCCTTGACCGTGAGCGATTATTTCAAGTGAGGCACGTCGATATGATTTTATTTTAGGCCACTTGGCACAATGCGTTATTGTGCGATACCACTCCGCCCCTGGAGTACGAGCACTTGGAAACCTTTACATTGTCCGCGAAACCTGTGCGATTACACGTGCAGATCCAGCGGGTCCTTTGCACATCTAATTCCATTTACCGATCAGGGCGGTCTTTCCAAATCGATTTTAACAATACAATAGATTAATTAATACATCTGATATTTAAACTATCATAATTTCGTAAAAAATTATCGTACGACAATAAATTTGGAGTCGTTTTGAAGCTAGAAGTCTTCACCTCGAAGACGCGCAAGGGATCAAAGTCACAAAGAAGGTTTGAGTCGAATCATTTGGCTTTTGAGGCTCCTCCCATCGGGGCTATGCTGATCCATTCTATTCTATTTGGATTCGAGCAGGCTCAGAAAACGGTCAGCCTCCTTCGTGGCCATATTTGCGTGGAATCATCGGTCAAAGACCTGGGACGCGACACGGTCCACATCGGAACGCCTGGAACCGTGTGGCATAAATTAATTCAAGGCCGGTCGGGTGAAAAGAACTAGGGACCGCAAAAAGAGAAAAAAAGAGCGGGAATAGAACAGAGAGAGAGAGAAAGAGAGCAGAAAAGAGTGGGCCACGTTTTCTCGAGACATCCGGGGCCACGAGCGTTCCTTTGTCCCGCGTGAGGAAATCCAATTTCGCACGCGCGTTGCGCCATCGTGTCGTCGATCAGCTGACCGACACCGAGCCAATTGAATTCAATGGCCGGGGAAAGATATCGACGATTGCGAAGTCCCGCTCTCTCACTCGAGAAAGAAAGAGAGATCCTGCGCAATCATTCCTGCCATTCGATAGGTGATCTCTCTTCCTTGAACCACACCGGAGAATTAGAGAATCGGGATCAGCAGATCCTGGGAAAAATTTCGGTCCGGTAATTGCCAATTTTCTGCCGTTTGAGCTCGACGCGTTTGAAAAATTGCGGGCTTTTGTTTAACTGACCGCGCAGGCTTGTTGAAAGATGATGTTTTCGTTTCTGGCTGTCTTGGGGCCAGAACGGTAACCTTTGAGATTTGATGAATTGTCACAGCGAGATTTTAGACGATATTGACTATTAGAAGAAATCTTCAATTGTTTAAGAGCTGTGATCGAGAGCACGACTACAATTAATCTGCCAATGCACGATATTACAGTTCAGTGACTCGTGATAACGTAATCGCCGAACGATCTCGTCAGTGAAAGTATGTTTGCGTTGGGGATTCTGTCTGCATCTGTCAAAAAATCTAGCTACGTACAATCTAAAGCTCGAACATCTGTCGTAATATTCGCTCGACCAATAACCACACTCACATCGGTATTTAAAGAAGGAAACCATAATTTATCCACTGGTCGACATCCTCTTCGTTCAAAATAATCTCTCGTTAAAGAGAGCAGACCAGTTCTCAGCTGTTCTCGAAACGGATATTGCCACTAGTATTTTTACCATTTCCAAGCAACGGAGCGCACAAAGCGCGGTACCATTTAAATAGGAAACAATGGCGCGCTCAGGATCTAACATTAACGCAAACCCAATATAAAATGTGCAGACAATGGGTCCGAATTCTGCGCAGGTACGTCACAGTTGATACCAACAATCGCGAATTAACAATGCTCTCGCAAATTCCAGTTCGCAGGGAGGTGATTCTTTGTGTTTCTCCGATAGCGGGCATTCAGCAGCCAGTGGCATTATCCCGGTCATGCGAGCCATTCTCCGGTGCCGCAGCTGTTCCCATCTGCAACCGGGTTTCCGCGAACGGAATCGCCGTTCCTGCTGGCCACGGTTCGCGTGTCGTATCGTCAGCTGACGGCGAAACGTCACGTAAGCGGCTTCGACTATCGATAGAACGTGAGAGAGCCAGGTCATCGGGTACTTAAACGCGTGACCATTATGCCGATCACACGCCGGAGAGACGGAGAAAAAAAGACAGCGAGGGAGAGAGACGGTGCCATCTTCGCCTTGAACACGTTTGCCGGGGACTATCGCTCGTCAACCATTTATTGTCGTCGCACGACTCGCTCGCTGCGTACATTTCGCGTTTACTTCGATCGCAGAAATATTCATGAGTTTTTTTCTGGACGAGTCCGATGCGTTCGCGTGCTCGCTTTATTCGCTCGCAAGCACCGTTGTTGCCATTTTTGGCACAGTTATGCACGGTTTAATCTGCGCGCGGACTTTCTTACGCATCCACTGCAACGGCACGCTGCTGCTCCTTCCTCTCTTGCCAATACTTGGACTGCAGATCTAGATAACTCGATAAGACTCTCCAGAATTCGCGAGGATCCCCACGAATTAAAAAACCGAGATAACTGCGAGAATGGTCCGCGAAAAGGTTCGGTTGACGGAATCGAGGTGCACTCGAACCGTAACATTTCACAAATAAATAACGGCGCGCCCGAACGACTGCGGCAAATGCATCTCGTAAAAATACGCGGCTACATTGTTTCGGCTGCATGCAGCGGCTCGGTTTTTAAAGGGCGGTCGTCATGCAACCGTGAAAAATTCCGACGACATATCGGAACGCGTCGTCTAAAATCGGTCGCGTGACTCGGAAACGTTTTCCGGCCGCGTTTATGCTCGTTCGCCTACACGGAGAGGAGTTGTTACCCCACACTGCCGTGTTCCGCGCTCGTACAATATGCATGGAGCACGGAATCGAACCAGGTGAAGGGAAGATGACTCACGTCCAACCCCCCACCGCTCCCCCCACCGCTTTCGCCTGTAATTAAAACCATAATTCTTCTTATCGTAATTGCAAATGTTGCTCGACGACTTTAACCCCCGGCCGCCCGGCGAGATTTACAGCGTGTACCACGCGTTTATCAACAGTTAAATTAATTTATGCGTGTACAACAAACTGCCATCGACGGTCGGAGTGATTAGGATCCTCCTCAAGTCTGGTGACCTTGAGATATGGTACCAAGGTCGACGAACTGGGGAATGTCGCCTGTAATCTTCAATGTTTTGCAACATTTGAACAAATTTCAATTGCACGTGTGCATAGAAGTTTAGTGAGCACAACTGCTACCGTAAATAAATGAGAATATACCCAGGCGGTCCAATGAAAAAATTCAGATTGTTTCTGGCCAAATTCACGTATCGAAGTATTCGGTGAAATCGTCCCGCGACAATTTCGAAATGCGCCGAACGCGAACGTCGATCGGTTCACATAACTCGAATGGGCATTATTTCACGGTTATCGGCGACTCGACCTTTCGGGTCACCGAGCTGCGACAATGAATAATAAATAATGTTCTCTCAGCACAGAGATCTGTGTTAGATGTCTTAAGAATAAAACAGTGGTGAAAAAAGAACCGCGTGGCAAGGGGTTAACGCATATATAATTGCAATCTAGCTATAATAAAGCCATTAAAACAGTTTCTGATTTATTCGTTGCCGCGATCGATGAAAACATGTAACCCACATCGCGGCGACAGAGTTTAACGTTCGAAGACATCTGAATCGGAAAGTTTCCCCCGGCCAATTAAAAAAAAATGGAAAAACAAGAAGAAACAAAAACTCCATTACAGAGTCATTACGATAATTATTATAATTGCAGCCGTTAGCGTTCCAGTTCCGCAACAACTTGAAACAACCGGGGGAGAGCCAGTTGAAATAATTAGAAACGTGCTGAAAAGGAGGAGGAGAAGGAGAAGTCTCTCCCCGTCTTCTCCCGTCCCAATTTAGTGTCGCATCTTATATGTTATGTATGTACATGTACATACTCGCGTGTTGTACACGTATACATACTCCAAGCGGAAAATTCTTGCCGCTTCGACCCCAAGTTACTCGGCTGTAAACGGCGAGAATCATCGGCCCGTTATGTACGGTCTCGTACAAGTTTGAAGCCGGGGCCGGCTTGGAAACGTCGATCGAGGATCTCGAGACGTCGCCTTTAAGCCAAACGAAATGGAAAAGAAAATGTGGCACGCCTCTTCGCGGTAAACACCGAAACCTGACCGGGTTTTTAACCGACTTCGAAAAAGGAGGAGGTTACTCAGTTCGATCTGTATGTGCCTTTTTTTCGCTTTTGTTTTCTATGTATGTTCATCGATTACGCAAAAATGGATGTTCTCGGGATGGTCCCGTGCAAAAAAATTTTACATTTTGTTATTTTATAATTACGATTTTATTTGCGAAAATGTAGGGTGGTGATACCGTTGTGAACTCCGCTGAATGTTAGATATTAGGAACAGTAACGACGCGTTACCGTTATCGATTGCGGCTTCCAGATATTTATAAATTACGATTTGAAATGTGACGGCTGACAGAGATAAAAAGTGTGAAAAAAGTGTGACATAAAAAAAATTTTATAAAAAAAATTAAACCGACTTCGAAAAAACACTAACAAATATAAAATAATTTCCATTTAATTTATATGAATACACACGAACTTAAATACAATACAATCTTTTCGGAGGCGGCGCAAAATTGAAAATTTTCGGTACTGGGAATTACGAAATCAGCAACATCTGTCATTTGGAAAATTTTTAATTTTTGCACCGCCTCCGAAAAGATTGTATTGCATTTAAGTTCGTGTGTATTCACATAAATTAAATGGAAATTATTTTATACTTTTTAGTGCGTTTTTCGAAGTCGGTTTAATTCTTTTTTATAAAATTTTTTCGACGCCTACTGTCGGTCGCAAAAATATCTGGACACCGCTGCTATTTCCACATCAGTGCTCCAAACTTTCAACAGATATACAAGAAAGCTTGACGAACATCAGATTTTTCTTACAAAAAGATTCGGTCACTTGGTAAACGCAACAGATCTTAACTGCGAGAAAAGTTAGAGGAAAACGAGAATCCACGTGCAGATATTACCATATTCGAGAGAAGTGATGCAACCGTTGCGTCATTTAGTATCGCTAAATCAGTAGCTGGAGACACAACGTCTGCGAGACTGACTGATTCCAATGTAACTAGTTGGTTCTTGAATTGTAGCTGGTAATGACATTCTACAGGTTAAAGAATCTGTAAAATGAGATTTGCGCAGTAAAATTTTTCTAGAACTCTCTTGATGTACGATAGCAACATTGAATGTTTCTTTTAAGTTCCTACAGAATAAATGTCTAACGCCGATTTGTTCGGAAATGTGACAATTTTGTTTTACTTTAGACTGACTGTGTCTATATGGGTAGACGGTGGTTTTTTGCAACCCACCAGGAACCGCATTGTGAACGAGGTCTTAATGAATCGGTTTCCGCGCCGATTGTTCCTCGTCCTCGCGCGGCAGCTTTCATCGCCGTCCGAAGGCAAGACTCGCGTTTTTCCGGGATTAAAGCGTGCTTATTGTCTGCGAACAAGGATTAAATTCATTTCGCGCCTATGAAAACGAATGTGCGCATCGATCGCGCGAGATACTAAAAATTTCAAATGCTGATCAAAATTGAACGATCGCGAGACACACTAAAACTGATGTTTTTAAGCAAAATTGCAACAGATCAATGGTCACCAATTTTTTTTATCTACTTTATCTCCTATTAATAAGGCACGAATTCTGGAACAAAGCTACATATACGTGGAAATGATTAGCACCAATGGAGGATCGTTCGAAGCTCATTAGCGACGCCACAACCGGTCTAAAATTTATGTGCGGCTCCCGGTTTCAGAGACACGTGGCATGGCGGCCTCGCGTCGTTTTCACTATATAGTTTTGCGTAGGAAACGACGTATCGCATTGTCCTGTATCGGGCTCCTAGCGAGGTACACTGGGAATGACGCAAAAATCGTTCGCGTTTCAAGATTCGAGTTCCGATGACTTAACGATAAGCCCGTCTATTTTGAACGTTGTCCTTTCGACTGGTCTAGCTGCCTATCATTGTCTGTTAACTCGGTCGGTTCACGTGGCGTCGATTAACTAATTTTGCTTAGAAAACGACGTACAGCGGGCTGACCCAGTTTCGCCTCGAAATTGACGAAGACGCCAATTCAAGCGGAGCAACTGGATGCACACGGGATCGCACTTCGACGCGGTCGCAGATCGTTATCCGCCGGATAAAAGAATCAGGTCGAAGATGGTCACGAGGCCTCGTTGACGGGGGTCAAAGTCTTGTTGCGTCTGCGATCGTTCTTCGAAACCGAGGCCGATAAAAAGGGACAGTCGATCTGCGGCCGATTTTCTTTCTCTCGAACTGTTGATTATCGCTACGAGATGCATCTTGAAGGCATGGAGAGCGATAAATAATTTCAATGAAATTGCTTGAAACAGTAAAAATGATTTCCTCAGTCGTTCCAAGGTTCAAAGAAAGAACAAGTCGGCCGTGACACTTTACGACGCCAGCGATACAGCGGCAGAAAAACATCAGAAAAGAATGCACCTGGGGCCCCTGACATACACGACACGGCCGTGTCAAGGGTTCCATAACGATTCAAAAAATGAATGCACCTCGATAGGTCGCCTGCATGCTTCGCTAATCGACGACAGCTTGGGAAACGGATTTTCCAAGCTGGATAAGTACCAAGGAGATAGTAATTGCTGTGTTTAATGTATAGTGAAACGAGATTGTTACGACAACTGGCTCCTAATGTATGATTGATCCTTTCGTTTCGGGTCACTTGTTAAACGATTTTATTATATGTATTGTAGCAGCGTTGTTGCAACAACTGGTTCCTTCTGATCGATCTTATCGTTCTCTCGCTGTAGGCCACCTGTGTCGTTTATATTTTCTACAGTTGTTGCAACAACTGGTTTCTATTCAAGCATTTTATCGATCGACGTTCAATTTTTATTTTTTAGTATTTGTTCGGACCTTGTTTCATCAATTGAGACTCCTGGAAGGTCTCAACGTGGAAAAACAAGCTGTTTTGTTAATAAAAGAATGGGCACTTGTCTAAGCAGGTGCAGAAAGAACTGTTGAATATTCCAAGCAATATTTCGCAATAAGACCAAAACAACTTCTTCGCATTTCTGATCTATTAATCAGACTGACGCGCACACAGTGCCGTTCTTAATTAATCGGTCAAAATGAATTTCACATGAAACCTTGTTTTTAAAACACGTGCCGAATAAATCTCTCACATTTCTGTTGGCATTAATTACTTTTTAGTACATCGGTTGACGCTGTTTTTATTCTATGATGACGAACACTGAACGTAATTAAAATATTAGTCACCAGGTAAATATACCGTTTAGTGATCAGAAACGTAGAAGATAATCTTTCAAGTGATTGCAATCGATTAAATCGAAATAGACAAACAACTCAGGTGAAGTTCAACAGTGCTTCCATATTATCTTCATCCACTTCAGGTGGTGGAAAACCATGATGCAAGAACCAAATGAATTTTATCGTAAAATTACTGATGCTTAGGACCAAGATTTTCACGATTTCGCTATTGTCGATCGCGAGAAAGATCGATCATAGGTTCGGGATAGGTCGCAGCCGGCTTCGTGCAGTTTCGCCGGGAAAATCGAAAGTGCTAGGCGATAAGAGCGAACTTGATCGTTACTTCATCGAGAGCCTGTTGCAGCGGTGACCGCGAGGTGCATCGCGGTGCAACGTGCAACGGGTACGAGCGGTCTCTCTGCGGTCGCGTTACCGGTCCGCGTCGAGAAACGTGAATTACCGCATGAAACCCGAGGCTGCGAGGATGAAATAGCCGGATGGAAAGGAATGGAAATGAACGAAAATTCTTTCACGGTTCTGAATGGAAAAAAAAGGAATACGGAAAAAGAACGAGAAGGAATTACCACGGCCAAAAGTATGTCGGACACGAGCGCAGGGCGATGGGAAAACAGATGGTCACGCAGCCGCGCATCCTGTTACACGGTCTCCCTTAAAATTCTTCATTACCGTATTCTTGTGCGTTTCTGTATTCGCGGTAAGTAATTGTATTCCTAAGTGATTATTCCTGTCAAGCGCGTTCGCGGTTAACGCCGCTGACCAGCGAGTTACCGCTCCGAAAAGTACCACATACAAAGACGGAACTAGTTAATTTTGATGCGGGCAATAAATTTTCCTTCACTTGTGTATTTACTTCGATAACTTTTGATTCATATGAAAATATTGCGAAGTTGTCGATGACATAATAGTTCCAACCGAGAGTTATAAATATTAAATATGAACATATAGCTAGGTTTATGTTCGTATTTAAATTTATGTAGAGCTGTTCAATTATTCAAACTTCGAAGCATAACGAAGTCGCTTTAAACATTTCGGTTCCCCGCGTGACGATTAATGAAATGTTAGTTACTTTTTCCACGGTTTTATATCGTTTGAATTGAATGAAATATTCGGTATCCATCACAGCCTCTCAAAGAAACAAAATAAATCGGCTAAAGCAACAACTGCGTTTTCTACGGATCGCCTACTTCCGATCACGGACATAGTTATCAACCCGACTGCCTAGATACATACAAATTGCGCCTGCAATTCCGCCTCTAATACCTACAATACAGTCGAAAGAATATTTGCAAACCGCTATAAACAAGCTTAACCATCGAGTAAAATTTAGAGGTAGCTCGCAAAGCCTCGAGAGAAGCAACCACGCATAGGATTCGCATTCGCGATTGCTATGTTCCAGGTTTCCAGGTAGAGGGGTCGTAACACGTCTGATTTGCGGCCGAATCGGTGCTAGGAACACAAGCAAGCTTTCCGCAGAGAACACAAGCAAAGAGTACCAGTGAGATCATAGCTCGCGGTAATCGTTGTAACATAGGATCGTGAGGTGTAATAGCGAGTCGAATGTACGGCCGAGCGTTTAGCGGGGTAACGGTATGGAAATCGCGCGCGGTTAACATATCGTTTAGCGTTCGAACATAGTCCTTGCGAGCAGACGTCGAACCGACGCGCGACGGACTGACGGTGGCTCCAGGTGGAGGACGTCGACGGTGACCTGGTTTCCAAGACGCCGCGACGCGCGTCTAGACGCTCTGTCTTGAAGACGTGACGGCGTCGCGAGGGTGGCCAAAAATGGCGAATATGCCAAAATGGGGACAATGATAAAAATAGTTGTTGATACCCCGAACGGCGGAAGCCTTGGAATATCATGAATAAATTTTTTATCTTTCTGCAAAATGTGTGATAACTGTCTGCAATAATGGTTTTGTTCTTTCTTTGGCAATTAGACGATTTTATTTTACCATAGATATCGCCACGCACACATATCCCCAGTCTGGTTTTCCCGAAGTTGTTACAGAATTATTTTTGCCTCAGAGATTTTGTTTCGATGTTCCCGTGGTGTGCAAGGGAGGCACACCCTCGAACCGTTACCCGGTGACGAAAAATAAGCTAAACGACCGGCCAACATTTCCCATTGTGCCCGTTTACGGTACCGTGAGCCCCACAGTTGCCCGACGAAGACAAAGACAACCTTCGCGCTGCCGCCGTCGCACGGATATCGTTGTCGTCGAGCTGATATCATCTAACTCCTTTTTTTCTTCCCTCTCTTCTCGTTCTCTGTGCGCTTGCCGATAAGGATCGTTATTAGCCGCGTCCTTCCGGCACGATTCTCGGTTAACGAAGACAGTATAGTCAGTATAGTGTCGTCGAGATCGCCCCCTCCTCTGTGTCTCTCTCTATCTCACTGTGTGTTCGCGACCATCTTGTCGGAAGATATTATTTTCGTCACGCACGCGTTTCCATGATGCTGCGCGGATAATTCGTGCCGTTTATGAATGTAAAACAAGTACCCTAAGCGGCAGGAATCATCCGTTAAACTGTTCTGCGTGGTTGTACTTGGGTTGGTCATGCTATGTTACGTGAGGAAACTGCGGATTTTATCGATTTGATTTTTTAACGCGAGTTACAGAGATATTTAAATATAAATACATATATTTGCTTAGAAACCTCCAAAGCAGAAACCGAGCGGACTCTGATGCGAGTAGCACGCGACGGTTAAAAAAAGACGCAGATTGAGTAAGTGTCCCGATTGCACAGAGTCCGTCCGCTAAATTGAACGGGTCCGCGTATGATCGGGATACACACGAAGCTCGCGAATCACTACGAATAGATTCGTTATGTAAGCCTGCTCCTTAGTTCCGCGGTATGCAAATGCAGTATTATGATGCAAAATCTCTTGCACGCGGACATCCCGCGGCTGTTTTCTGGCCGGGTAGTTTCTCTGCGAGGGAACGTTTCTGCTTCGGCAAACAGAAAACGAAGAAGACGCGAAGGAACAGGATCGGCGGAAGCTCGAGCTGCGACGGGCGTCATTATCGTCGCGCGCTATCGATCAGAAAATCCGAAAGCACCGCGGTTTAAAGGATCACGATCGTAAAAAGACTGCGGAAGGTGTTCCCCTTGACTCCGCGGAAACTTTGTACTGCTGCTTTATCGCGGCCACTCGACGCGACGTTTTCTTCGTCGGGAACTTCCCTCCGAGAGAAAATTATTAACTGGAAACACCGAGATACGAATCTTCCGACAGACTTGTTTGCAGTTTCAGGCACGAAAGTAAACGTATGCAATTAAAGAATAATTATAAATTTTCCTGCGGAGGGGCTCTTGCAGGAAAGTTATACAGCAGGAAGTTATACAACAACGATTAAGAGTTGATTCGCTGGAACAAAATGCGAAGACCTTGGAAAGCTTGTTCGGAGTAGATTTAGGTTTGTTATTCTTTGTTGGTACCGAACGCGTGTCCGTTTTATTTGTTTCTGTTGGCTCGCGAGCAAGCGCAGACAGGAAACGAAAGAAGAAACGCCAACGGACCGCAGCAGGCTAAGGATATTCACAGGTGAAGAAGCTCGTCACTCACCGGAACCATAATCTATGCTCGGCTTGGGTGGAGTTTGGTCCTGAATGGCGGCCTTGCTGAACAAATAGATCGGATTCGTGTCGGTTCCGGCCGAGTAGGAGCAGACACGCGCGTCCGGCTTCAGGCTTTCGCCTCCGCTCATCAGGAGCACCTGGTGCGTCGCTACCACGCCGCATTCTCTCTCGATCGCTTCCATCAGCTCGGACACCCTGTGACAGAAAGAAACATCATGCAGATTAGCGCGAGACAACATCGCAATCATAACGAAACAGCAAAAAGAATTTTACACGCGCCTCCATTCGTAAAAACATATTTTCATGAACGCATCCGTTCGTACAAACAGCTTTTGCTAAAGGTAATCTTGATTAGAATAGAATTCTTCAAGTGTGCGGACATCTTCTTCTTCTTCTTGCTCCAGTGTGAAGATAGCTTAAGGTTGTTGCGTTGTTCGCGTTATAAAACATGAAGAATCTGCTTCCTACCATATCGTAAGTCCGAAACAGGATCCGCGAGAGAGCAGGGTGAACTGTTTAAGGCTTATAATCCCGGCGGATAATGAATTCTGCAATAAACCCAGCCAGTTCTAGAGCTTCAGCGTCGGCGATGTCGCGATTAAGGTCAAGATTATCTCTACCTGTATCAAAGATCCATGCTCTTCGACGAGCCCAACAAAAGTCCGACTAATTGGGGGAAACTGGAAAGAGACTTCTAAAGATCTAGCGCGAGATCCATCTTCCGGATCCAGAAAGCCGCGACCTGGTTTTGCGAAAGGCAGGAGAGGAGATCCTGACAACCGGATGACGTGTTTCCGCGGTGGAAACTGGGAAATAGGGGGGCACCGCGAAAAAAAGGAGAGAGAGAGAGAGATAAAAAAGTCCGCGAACAGCAGCGCGGCGATTCGCGAGCCTACTTTCGATCTCAAACGCGACTATCCGTTCCTCTCTATTTACTACGATGCTTCGAGTAATCCACGAGGGGCCGTTTCACGTGCTATAAACCGCGAAGAGAGCAAACGAATCTTGAAATATTGATATGTTTGACTTGAAGAGCCGCCCCGAGGCTAGAACGTTCCTCGAATGTACAGTTACCTGCCGATCTAATCTGAATCAATTGCAATTAATCGCAGATAGTCGGCTGCCAAGTAATTACAGGAGATTTATCAGAACATTGAAAATCTTCCGTGAGAAACGATTAACACACAATATCACATTTTAGTCAAAAATTAAATTTAAGATCATGAGACCGCTTAGAGTTTGACGAAGTTCTCAATATTTATTGAAGATTAGTTTGTTTCGTGTAGAACCGTTGTGATTTAGTTTAAGTTTGTAATAGCAAGACGCAGAGTAAAAGAAAATATTACATAAACATATTTTCGGCAAAAAGACCGAGCAAAATTCAACTGGTTTTTCGTTCGACGCTACTTAACAACGATCAACGATGTTTATCTAATCTGTTGCGTTCACTGAAACGAAAGGAAACCAGCAGGAAGCTCGTTAATGCAATAAATTCAGTTTCTCGATAGACTAATTCTATACAGGATCAATTTCGTGTAACTTCCCATTTTTCACAAATCATTTATTAAGAAGTAAAGTATGGAAAAATTTCATTTCGTCGATGAGAATATTTTTATCGCGAAAAATGAGGTAAAAGCTCCGCTAATTGCAGTTCACATGGACGTTCCTTTTCCCAGATCTGCAGATACCATTTATCGGAAAGCAAAGCAACGAAACATTTCATATAGCTGATTAAGAAACGTCTTACGACGAAAATAAAGTAAAAGCACCATCAATTGCAGTTCGAATAGACTATTACCTTCCGAAAGATTCGCAGATGCTATTTATTGAGAGTGGAGCCAAGGAAAAATTTCACTTTGCTAATTAAAAACGTCTAACGGTAAGAACGAAGTCAAATCACCGCTAATTGTAGTGTACGCAGACACTTCTCACTATTCTAGAGATCTTTCGACGCTATAAACGCGTGGAAATCCGCAGTCCAATTAGTCGAAACAACAAGTTCTAAAACAAATATAGAACATAAAACTGCGTGCGCCGGTAGCTGAATTGTGCGAACGAATCCGTGAGTAATGTTAGCCCTAGCCTTTAGTAGTGTTCGCTCTGTGTACAGCTGGTTCCGTGTCGGAAAATCGATTCGCGGCACGCGTCTCAGCAAAGCCGATTAAATTAAAGCGTTCTAAAATTCTGAAAAAAATGTAACATATTTTGGATCCTAAGCAGCATTTAAGAGGATTTTTTCAGATTTTTTGTTGCGGGAGATCATTGTGCAAAACAATAAAAAAGTAATTTCGTCGACGTTTCTGCTTTGAGGAGGAAAGTTACATTTGTTGGTTTTTCATTTTTTACGAGAAGAGTTTGCAACAAAAAAATCTGAAAAAATTCTCTAAAATGCGCATTAGGATCCAAAATATGTCACACTTTTGTCAGAATTTTTATTGTGAGAGATCATTGTGAAAAACAATGAAAACCGAATTTGTACCACCCCGATTTTTCACACTAAAATCATCAGAGTGTTCATTTTGCAAATAATCCCGATACGAAAACTGGTGCCGTGATTCGACTGATCCCGATAGGGTTGCATGCGGTAATTACTTCAAGGTGATATTGATCCCCAGAGGGGAATCCCGTAGAACGCGTAAAACGCGTAGCGGAGCAAACAGTTCGGATTAATGAATAAGACTGCACGGTTCCTCGGTTGTGCCGCGTGGCTCGCCGGGTCCCGCTCGAATGCACCTTTTCTAATTAATACGCGATGCTACTCGCATCGTCCTCGCCGCGAACAAAGAGCTTCTCCTTGTGCGTTATTCAGCCTCGACGAGGGTGTTGACGACAACTCCGTTCCAATTCCTTTTACGCGTACGTTTATGGCCGCTCGTCGGCGTCGGCGAGCTAAGAGCGTCTTCGAGAGTCTCGCCGCCGTAAAACTCGCAACAATCTACCACTACTGGCTCGCAATCTTAGACGTGTATCGGCTACCTCTCGGAGAATTAATTAATTTATATCGACGTGCGCACCTGCAGAAAATTGCGAAAAGAAACGCAATTTCTGTGCAGTAAGATAAAATGATCGTAAGGGAATCATGTTTCCGGATTAAATTCGGAGCACTATCCGCAGCGAGCGTCAACATCATTTTCTAGAAATCTTCGCTAAAACCTCTCGGAATAGTTCTGAATAGGCGAGTAAACAATCGGCTCGAGAGCTCTTTACGGAACTGCGGCCCTTTCGAACATAGAATTCTGCGTTTTCTGGTAGAACGGCTGAGGCAAAACGCGACATAGAAGGGAAAGAATCCCCGGAGCATTGAATGGAACCGAAGTAGATTAATGCTAACCGACTGAAGACTTTGTTTCATCGATTCGCGTGGCTGGAGACTCTTTTTTCTATCTTTAATTACCAAAACGAGTGAATGGGAAATCGTGCAATCGTTATCGAGGATCTCGCCGCTTCGAATAAGGTAATTTCTCAAACAACTGAAAATTAAAGGGAAATAGTGAAACTAACGATGAATATTTATAGCAGAATCTAGTAAGATTTCTAATGACTCTGACATATCTAAAAGGATCTCGAAAATTTAATTAATAATCTCGGGAGAAGTCGTAATACGATATTACACAACACGACTCGTCAGTTTACGAACGGAATCGGTGTAACCATTGAACAATCGATTAAGACGTCCCAGATCGGTAATATTTGACTTTTAAAGCGCAGTTAGGTAACCGTCGAGTAAAGTGTTAACAACATTTCGGGTTAAGAAGCGTTCCGCGAGGCGTAAATTGGAACCGGCCCCGCCATGCCAACGCAGAAGACAGTCTTCCTTTTGGTCGGGCGGCTCTATAGCAGTCTTCAAGAAGCAATTCAGTTCGAATCGATTGGAGTCAGCCGTTTCCTCGGTGACAGAAACAAAGCGAACAAGTGTTAACTTGTGACGCTACGGGTCCGCCCGAAGCCAGTTGACCGACGGGGACGGAAAACTAATCGCGTCTAATATTAACGAGACCCAATTAGCGACGACGCGGGTCGAATTGACTCGCGAGTTTCCGGCCGGTCGTGGGGCTTCCGCGCGAAACACATTCTGCATAGATGTTCTGGGTAGGAGTGTGCGAAAAGCCGAAAATTAGAGAAAATTTTGGAATCTTCGAATGGGTCGAGATTCCGGACAATTTTCGAGATTAGTCTTGAGAACGCCGGAAATTTCCAAGATTCCCGATATATTCGGAAACCCGTGAATACCGTTGCTAAGAAATCCCAAAAATTCTCAAAAATCCCAATATATTCGGGAATCTCAAAGTTCCCGGCCTCGCCAGCTCGATATTTTCAGGTTCTCGCATGACCTGCTTCCGGAGGCCTCAGTCCTCCAATTTGCGCACCGAACTTTCTGAATCGCGATTATGGCAACCGACGTTCGCGGTTTAGCGGTACGCTTCGCAATTACGCGAGAAAATAAACGCAACGGGGTAGAAGGCGCGAGGTGGATCGACACGCATCGTTAATTGCGTCGACGAACGGAGGGTGAATGACCGACGTGACCGCACTGTCTTGATGCACGAATATTCGTGCATTAAGATAGTCTTTCCAGCGCGTGGGATCATCCTCTCTCTCAATCGTGTAATGGCTGGCGGAACAGCTGGATCGTATGTGACATAACGTAGATACATGGTATGTATGTAAGTACGTGGCCGTGCGAGCGTCAAAGGCGGTCTCGGGACTTTGAGGAGATCTATCGTCACGTTACCAAGACAGAATCGATGCACGCATTGAAATAGAATCGTGGATGGCCTGGTGATTGATCAGTATCCGCCGTTACGGTCCCTTAATGAGCTGATGCCGTGATGGAAATCATGGAAATGTACAAAGAGCATGGGAGTGGGCTGATTTGGTTTTGGAAATGGACCAGTTGATTTCGATCTCGGTATAATACGTCAATATTTGTACCGAACGCACATGTGGGCGTGGCTTGGCTGTTCTTCGTGGTAATGAAGCTAGGGATCTGTTTCAGTCGACAATTTCTACGAATTCTGGCATGTGAGAGTTGGTAATGAAATCTTCTAACAAAAAGTTTATCTTTGATATCTATGTGAGCTTCGAAGCTCAGGCATGAACGGTAACCCTACTACATACAGGAGTATAATATTCCCTCTGCATCGAGTATCCTGAATGGGCGTGGCTTCACACCAGTTATGAATGAAAATGGTACGTTAAATAGCCATCAGAACTTAAACAATTTGCCACAATCACAATCCTCGATCTACCCTCTAAAACTTTCAGTAGAATACTGTCTCCATCCCCGTTGTACGCCCGAACACCTCCAAAACCCACAAGTTCCGTTGCTCGAACCTCTTCCCTCAAAGAAACCGCTAATGGCGCGTATCATCCGCAGAGAGCTTAATAACGACAACAATAATTCAAACATGGAGGAGAGCCGCACGGCTGAAGTGCCTCGATAAATTTCTTCCCTGACATTAAAGCTGTCTCCACGAATTATACTAAACCTCCTGGCAGTACGAAAGAGCAAAGGTGTCCGATTCACCGGGGCACTCGCGGAAACTTCTAATTAGCGTGGCCCCGCAGATCAAGCTCGACGACACGTGACTGATGTCCCGTTTCTAGAAATCGCAGGACAATTGCAACAATATGCCACGGTTCACCCGTGAAATCCCGCGTAAACTCCCGTTGGATCCCGATATAACGAACGGTAGAAAAGTTCGAGCGAGGTTTCGTGCGTTCGGTTCAGGCTTCGATCCTCCGGACTTTCTTTTCTCGAAGGATACATAAAGTGGTTGGTTTGCCAATCCGAGCGCACGCCGAGCGTAACACAGCTCGCGCGAGCGAGGGATAATGGCTCGAACGAGCGGACGGACACGCCGAATCGTTTTCTTCATCGGCGATAGTTGCACGCCTACCGGTTTTATTTTCCTAATTCACGCTGGCCTCATTCCGCGCCAACTTTTCCTCGCCTCGCGTACCGTTAACACCGTGCTCGTTCCCCTTGCGACGCGAGCCAACCGCGTTATATCAGGTCCGAACGAAAGTTCTACCGAGCGCCGCTCTTAAGAGGCTATTCTAGTTTTTCATCTCCCACAATCGATTGTTCCTGTGTTCTACATGTTCTTTGAATAAAAGTGTCGTAGAACACGTGTGCAAAAGGATATGTGAAAAATTCGCAACACCCCTTAAGGGGGTACGTTGATTTTGTTACGAACCTAAGCAAGAACACCCCTCTACTCGAGGCAGTGCGAATTAAGCGATATAATTTCCTTGTTTGCGCACGAGTCCCCGGTATCATCGCGATGATAAATGGAAGCGGACGAGACAGAAATTCAAATAGTAACGTCTCTCGCTTCCGCCTCTCTCACGCCTCTACCTCTTTCTCTCTCTTTCTGTTTAGTATCGCTATCGTTATTGATATCGCGCAACGTTACTGGGCCAAAGAACACGAGAGGCGGCATCCTACTTCCTTATCGAAAAAGGTGAGGTTCACCGCCGCGGTACGCTTTACAACCTAACTCAACGATTGCGTGCCGTTCATCGATAATCTATCGTGAGTTTCTGCGGTAAACATTTACAAGGAGCTCTCTCGCGAAGGAAATCCAGGCAATAAAACCAGAAAACGGTATCGCGATGATACGCGCGCGCGGTGTGTTCGTCGGTGAACGATCGAGCGAGCAATCGGAGCTTCGGGATCATTCGTCTTTGTTCTAATGGCAAACAATTTTGCTCTTGAAACCGCAAACAATGGAAGCTTCCTCCGATAAAAGAGTCCTGGGAGAACTAACAGAGGTCCCAACTGATTTTTCCAAAGAATTTTCGTGGAGACTGTTTTACAAAACAGACAAGAAGGAATGAGGTTGTTTGTGCAAGGAAAGGATTTCCCGGCTCCAGGATCAGAGCGATTTATCTAGGGCTGCCAGCAGCCTGGAAATAAAGCGGAAATGTCATTCGGTGGGAAGCGGAGTTCCAAGGAAAGTTTCGTAAACGGCGGTAGCCGTGCAAAAGTGGACCGACCGTTTGAAGAGCGGCGAGAGGTTCGAGAGATGTAGCGTTTTGCATCACACATTAAGGACTTGGCCGAGTTTTGTCCACGGGTCAGACTCGTGTGTGACACAAGCGAACGGCCGCCCACGTTACCCGCGCCGCGCCGATTCCATTACTATTTTCGTTGCCACCTGCAACAACCACGAGGAGAGCGTCGTCCGTCTCTCCTCTCTCGTTAGAGAGGAAAAAGGCCTCTCGAGCACGCGTTGCCCACGTCCGTCCGCGATAGATCGATCGTTTTGCAATCGTCTTCACCTTCGACGGATCCTTGGCGCTTCCACGCGGTGTCGTTGTTCGCGTTAGAGGTTGCTAAATGATTGACGGCGACCAATCCCGGCGACGATTGAGAAAATCTTGCGTGGCAAAAGAATCAACGATGCACGTCGATCGGAACGAGCCTGCATGCATCACCGTCGAGGAGATATTCGATCTTTGTTTGATGCTGTTCGAACAGTAAAAATGGAAATGAAAATGATGGGCAAAAATCTTCAAAGAAGCTAGCGGCTCAAGAAGATTACTGCCCGGGTATGATGGAACACCCTCAGCCACAAAAGAATCCCCTATGATTTCGCTTCTCCAAGCGGCAGTTGCAAATCCGTCATGGACACTGATGTCCATGATTCTGGCCAGCGGAATGAATCACTGTAACGAAGTGTTACTCACGCGGATTAGACAAAGGGACCACAGTCGTTCCTTCAGGTTACAATCACCACGTTCATCCGAGCTTAACTGTATTTGTCCTTCGGTCCTACAATGTGTCGGGCTCGGGCGGGCATCCGAAATATACCTACGCTCGGATAACCTACCTGTTTCAGATAAATTCGAGTACGTCTCCGAGTACCCGGTAAAAGAGATCGTGAAGGAAGCAAGATTTTCTCGAGTGTCGGACGGTGTCCGTTCGCAAAACGTCGAGAGAGTACGCGAACACAGGCCAAGAAAGGACGTTCGAGCGGCCTATATTCGCCGTATCTGCGAGGCGGCGGAAGAAATGAGTTTCCGCGGCGAGGAAGCTAACGTTCGGAGGCTAGGCTTGGTCTGATAAGCATCGGCCGGAGTTTAACGAGGGAGTTTAATCTGGGAATAATATCGAGCGAGCATGTATGATGTCATAAATAATACGAGTACAGTCTATCCGGAGGAAAAAAAGAAAATCCGAGGCAGGCGATGTAATTCGCACGGAGGAAGACGTTCCGCAACATCCGCGATTTCTGCCTCCCGGGGAGCAGCAATCTCGTGTAGTCTGAAGCGAAACTTCAATTGCAAATAAAAACCACTAGCCTCCAAATTGAACGGCCAATTTGAATTAGCTGTGGAACCTCCGAGGGAAACTTTCTATGAGTAATCGGAACAGCTGTGGTCTGATTGCGGATCTCGATTTGTAGCTACCTATGGAGACTTGATGAGTAGTCTCTGGGATCTTCGGGCGTTTATAAAGTAAATAGAACGGGCACATTAACGTTGAATCATCTAGACAGTGATATAAATTGTCTCGTTCGCTTGGACTTCGCTAAATTATTTATTAGAATGATCATTTGCGTAAGATCACCGTTCATTAAAAATTGTTATGGGGTCAGGTTTGCACCGAGTTAGAGAAACACTTCCGCGGGGATCGCCGCTTAATTCCTCGACTGAGCGGTTAATTAAATGTCCGCAGGATGATGTACGATTGCATCTCGTCCTACATACGAGCGGGACACGAAAAATCTGTTGATGGAAAAGTTCCGGTATATCGTTCGGGGCTGGCCGTGGCCGGTCAATATTCTTTGACGGAAAATGAATATTTAGAGCGGCGTCAATTACCTACTCGATATTCCGCGTGCGGTTAGGGTGGTTTGAAGGAAGTGAATGAAGGGCGTCGAATGGCCGCGCACAAGAGGAATGGACGGAAAAGGGAAGGGGATTATTTATAGGACGGGAATAACAGATATCGGGTATTAGAGAACAATATATGGGCTGTTGCTCAACACCATCGGCGTTCACGTTTTTCTCTCTTCTGAATAACGTAACGCTATTTTTGGAACACGCTTACTTCGTGCAATATCTCGTACAATGTGTGTAACAATCTGTAGAATCGTAGTATTCTGTGGGCCAATAGGCGGAAGGATACAATTCTGGTATTTTTAGAAAACAGAAGAGCGACATATGCTGTTGCGACCACCGATATTGCGAGTGGGAGCGGATTCAACTATTCGCTGCTATTTCCAAAGCTTCATAAGCGGATTGCGAGTGTTTACGGGGGAATGCGTTCGTAAAAATATACACCACGTGACTATCGGTGCAGGTTCCCTTTCTGCAGCTTCGTTGGTTAAATTCGAACATTTTCTGTCCGAATTGTATACTGAACGAGGAGTGGCAAAACAAACAGAAAAAAATTATAAAAACCCTTCGATAAAATCATTCATACTGAATAGCAAGTTTGTTTACAATATCGTGTCCGACTCTTAATGAAGATTCCGAACAGATTCAAATAAAAATGTATAAAATTCTATTTCGGTTTTGTTAATGTACAGCTATTGGAGAACATATAGGCATACAACAGATATAAGTTTCCTCCTTTTTTAGGAAATTACGATCTACAAAAGAGTTCTAATCACTGAAACCGTAAAATATTAGGTTGTCCGAAAAGTTTCTTCCGGAATGTGTTCCTTTAATGTTGCAAAATAAATACTAATAATGCGATAATCTTTATGTTGATGTTTTAGTACTACCTAACATGAATTTCGACTATGTGCATGAATGGAAAACCAACTTTTGGGACAATCTAATATTTATTTAGCAATATTAAACGAACACACTCCGAAAGAAACTTCTGGGACAACCTAATAAATCGTAGGGCAAGGGGTAACCCCTGAAACGCATCGAAACCTGAAGGTTCCCGCCGTAAACAGTCCCGAATCCCAGTCAAAATATTACTCACGGTTGCAGCGCCAGCTTGATGTCGAAGGTGATGGTGGTGCCGGTGTCCACGCGGAATATGTACAGCATCTTGGGGCCGTTGGTGTTCCTTCCAGTGCTCGGACACGGTATAAACGGCCAGCCCGCCTCAAGGACCCGACTGGCATCCGGCGTATCTTAGACGCTGCCAGGTATCGTCCTTGTTCGAGGACCTCTGGTCACCTCGCCTCGGCTCCAGTGTAATCAGCTCGATCGGTGCCTAACCCTCGGTTTGCCAGCGCGAGCTGATGTGTTTTCCTAGGGTTTATGCCACATCGATCATTTCCACGTAATCATTCATCGACTCAGAGTAGTCTTTTGGATCTCTCTCCAGTCGGATACGAGGATCTCGACTCGTACTCGCAACCGTACCGTTTCCTGTTCGAAATGATCGCGTGAATCCCGCGCGAACCTTGTGGAAACGACTCTGACCAGAACAGAGAGAGAGAGAAAGAACAGCTATCTCTGTCTCTAGGGCAACTATACACACAACCACTATAGACACGGTGCAGCTACGTTGGTAGCAGTGATTGGTTCAGCTGCCCTCGCGGAAGGTTTATTCAAAGACTCGTCGAGACACCAACGAATTCGGCAGGCCAGGACGAGGTTGCATCAGGTCAGGCGACTACATACACAACATGCCCCACAGTTAATCGTTGTATACAGTCTCGCTGAAAGAAAGAGTTCGCAGGTAGAGGCTGACGGCACGGTCGATCGTTATTTACAGCGTCGAACAATCCTCCGTTCCGTTCGGGTGTAAATCAGCGTAGTACACGCAGAGCAGGAACCGACCTGCTCCCCAATGGTCCGTAGATTCGTGTTGCAGCGACGCTTCCGAGGACGATGAAGATTTTCGTCGAAGTTGGTCCGCCTGTCATCGAGCTGCACTCTTGTATCCCGAAAGCATCGGTCGATCGCGCGTCCCCCGTTTTTCCGTGATGTAACGGATCTTCTCTCTTGCCACACGATTTCTTTCTCGTCTCTCCCCTTTAAACACACTACTCGCAAAGATAAATCTCGATCAGCTACGGCACAACAGCTATGTCGATACACAGACAACGCAAGTGTTTTGAATGGACAGGGCCCGTCGCGGAACGAGTTTAGTCCCGGATCAGCTGCTCGTCAAAACAAAGCACTCGCGCGTACACGAAAGGCCAGCGATTCTTCCTCCTTCGAGCTGTTGGCCAGGACGATTGAACCCAGGTACGAGTTTCGTGCTGGTTTTATCTGGTGGACGCTGTCCGCGGGGACCCGTCCCAAACACCGGAGATCAAATCGACACAGGCCAGGTAGCTCGTTCCCTAGACCGAGAGCCGTGTGTACACCGAACAGAGTGACGTACCGACCACAAGAAACAACGCTGCGCCACACGCACGGGAACCTATGCGCAGAGAAAGAGAGAGAGAGAGAGAGAACGTTTCACGTAGGAACAAAGAAACTCCACTTTCGCCGCGGATTTTTGCTGTACCGATTCCGTTTCACGACGCCTCACGATTCCGACGCCGTTGACCGCTCGTTCCCGACTTCTGTACGCGATCCGCTCGACCAAGCCAGTCCGACGAAACAGACATTCGTATTCTCCAAGAGCTCTTGCACCGTGCCTGACGATCAAGGTAGAGGGGGCAACTAGCTCCGCGCAGTCCCGTTCAACATTTTGCTCTGACGCATCGCGTCGCCAGCTGTTTACTGCCGATCTGGCCGAGCACGGAGAACAGAACGTCTGCTCGCCCGTGCACGCCGCTTTCACAGATATTCCACTCGCCACTCAGCTGTTCGCACCGCGATCGCAGCGCCATTCTCGAACCACGCGAAGATGGCGCCCGTAATCGTTGCGGCAATTTCAACGTCGCTCCTTTCAAACTATGCTTCGTCGCTCTCGAAACGCACCTTTCTCCTCGGACCTGGCACAACTGGAAACACTTTTCGACAAGGCATTTGCACATCTGATTATTAGACTGAGGATGCTTATAGAATTTGCAATTTTTCAAGATGAATTCTCAGAAACTTGAATCAAATAGAATCTTATTGTCCGTGGTAGTAGCCTTTTTTCAGCTGAAATAAATTCGAATCGTACTGAATTCTATCGTGTTTTATATCCTAGCATTTTTTGAAAATTTTACTAATTATACAAACGCGTATCAGTAATAAAGAAAAGCACAATAATAGGTTAATTTCGTTTATTTATCTTACAACTGCTGGATCTATGACCGTAGAATATGTATCTTGTATATTTTTCAACAATTGTTTGTACATTTACTGCTCCTTGATTGATCTACCGTAACGTGTTTGATCAGCGATATAGCAGAACGATGAATTATCGTGTACGAGACGTGTTGTCTCAAGAAATTTCAATAGGGTTGTTTTTTTATACTCGAAGCTCTGTTTGTGCGTGCGCGTCAGATTAGATACGCGACGAGGTTATAATAGCAGGGATAATTCAAAGTGGTTAATGAAAATAATGGTGCAGCGATCGACCAGATGTGGCAGCGCGCTTGCGCACAGGGATAAACGACCCAGCGCTATTATCGCTTCCGTGTGGAGGCTCTTCAAGCTGCAACTCGACTGTGAAAGGGGAGAAGTTGATGCAAATTTCCGTGCTGGCAGAACAGAACTGCGTGGGGCCGCAGCTACACGCGGCCGTGTTTGTTTATATGCTGTAACGCTATCGCGGCTTGCAGAAAGTTGTAGGCAACCCGACGTTCGCGATTTTTGACCGCGCTTTGATCGGCCCCTCGCGTACCTCTCTCATGAATACGTACCTTCAGTCTAGGCAAATAATAAACACACGGGTTCGATATACAACACATACATAATGCTCCGACCCGAAAATAACTATTCGTATTCGTCTCGCGCATCGAGTAGTAGGTCGGCGCGTGTTGTCTTTGATCTTAATGCGATGTTTAATCGAGAAATTAATACCCGGTCATCTTTAGGAAACAAACGCCCTCGTACGATTCTCCGCGTCGCAGTATGCAAATATTTCCCGCGGAATTGCGCCACCGAATGCCACCGTAACTCGGCAAAACTTTCGCAATGTTATATTTCGGCTATTAGGTAGACTCTTCTGAAACAATGGAGATATTAAACAAATTTCCAAAGCGTTTTTCCACGTCCAGAGATCTTCAGGATTTTAAGTCCTCCTCACTTTGGGAGTTCTTTCTCCAAAATTTTAACGCCACCACCAGTTCGCCCCAGATAAACCCATTGCTTCCGACCAAGGAAAACAGATATTTTACGACGGCTGGCAAACTGGTCGTCCACGATAAAATCCGGGCGTAAAAAGGCGACCTTTATGGCTTCGACAAAAAAAAGGGAGGGTCCGATAAGCGTACTGTAATCATCTTAGAGGCTCGTCGCCAGTCGCGTTGCACAAAACAAAGGAGGCAGATTCCGATCGACGACGGAATAATTTAAGGTGATCGCGTTAGACGGTTCGGTCTGCCCGTCTATATTCTTTTCTAGCGGTTCTAGCATACAGGTATAGCTAGAGAAACGTTCACCTTTCGATCGTGGTCTCGAAAGTGCTAGGGCTCTCTGTAGTCATTGTTCCTCGTGCGCGTTCGAGCGGACACGCGCCGGAATCCGCGCGACGCACACGCTCGTGGTTCACGCTCGGCTCACTGAATTTTAATTCTGTCGCTCTAACAGACTCTAGTGTCAATGTATGACCAGGAAAACTTACTGCGCCGCGGATCCGACATTAACTCGCCCCGGGACCGACGCAGTTGAGGCGATCTTGAGCCGCGCGTGTGCGTATATAGGTGTATATAGGTATTGTGGCACGTGGCTTACGATAACGACGCTGCTACATGTCGCCAACAATCGTGTCTGCATAGCAGTACATATTAACATAAGGGAAAATCGATTTCTTTTATCATCGATCTTTGAAGCTTTGAAAATCTTTACATAAATCAGTCTAAATGTTTACATGTATCTCCATTTGTACCGCATATTTCTCAACGAAAAAATTTCTGCACGTTCTCCAAACACGAGACAAGTTAGCCACAAGGTTTCAGAAAGCTCCGCGTCGCAGTTTCCCAAGAAAAAAATCGCAAGTATCGCCGTATTCTTAGAACTCTAAATCGAGCTCCCCTCTCTCTCTTTCTCAAAGGACTAACAAAAGAGGAAGTATATCGGAAACCGTCTAGAGTAGGGGAAATCATTTCCGACATGATAAATGAGTCCGAACCTCTCTCCCCACCTAGAACATTATACGTATACACGTTGCACATCGTCGAAACGAACATTTTACGCAATCGAGTGCAATTTCTTTCCGTGTTCGAACATTGTCAACGACGATCACAATCTTTCGATACAAAGCTGTTAACGATTTCCGTGATTAGTCATACACGATATTTCGTTGTAATGCCTATGCAATATCGATAAAAAGACATGACGAATACGTTCGTCATCTCGACGAGATTAATTTTTTGAACGATTAATTCGCGTTAACAAGTCTCGCTCGACTTTGTTCGTTTTCTCGTTTGTAACGTACATGTATTGATAAGTTTGTTGATAAGACAGGGTCATCGATGCACGTTTTCGGTGACGTGATCACGGTTCTTCCGATAAGGTGATCGAGAACGATCAACGCGCGGCGAAGAAAGCCATTGACATTGGAAACGCGTCGCGGACTAATGACGTGGGGAAACGAAACGATTTTCCCGACTGTTCTGGAATTAATTGACCGCCGAGGAGATTTATTCCACGCGATGCAGATTTGCATCGGCGCGGCGAGCCTTTGTGCTGTCTTTGTTGCTCGAGCTGATGTAACGCTTCTTTTTTCTGTAAACGTAAACTTTTCGTGTGTGGGAGATATTGAACGTTTCTTGAAGATTTCCAGAAAATGATATGTTGCTAAAGTGTGCTGCATATGTACACAGTGTCCAGATAACTGCTTTATAATGGGTTATCCAAAAGTACGTTTAGGATGTTGAATGAGAATATCTGTCAAACGCCATGTTTGTTTCTTGTCACTTTCTTGTATTTCTAACCTACAATGATAGACAATTTTAACAATGGAGTCGTATACGATTGAAGAGCGTGTTAAAGTTATCAAAATTTATTTTGCAAATCAGTGTTTCGTGATTTTTTCGGCACACATACATAAAAGCAAATCCATCAGAGCAAACAATTCGAAATTTGGTTAAAAAACTTGATGAAACTGGAGGTGTTCATAGTTCATAATTAACCAAAGTGTGACAGACCAAAAACAGCTCGTTCTAATGAAAACATTGCTGCTGTTCGTGAAAGTGTTGCTAATGACCCATCAACATCAATTCCACGTCGTTCTCAAGGATTGAGTAAACGTGGTCGTGGTGGTCATTTGACAGATATCGTCTTTCACACATAATTATCATGGATGATACCTGATAATCACATAAAAAAAACCAATAAAATTAAAAATAGTATGTTTTTTATTTAAACAAAACTCCTATAGTTTATTTTGGATAACCCTATACAATATCAATGTACGTCGGTCTCCCCTATCCACCGCATTCACTCGGATTCGATCGTGCCACGAGGAAGTATCGAAATTCGGCTCGATGAAGAAATTACCCGGCCAGGGCCGTACCGTTTGAAGCAATTGCCGGTAGTGGGGCCCGGTCGGTGATCATTAACGATCGTTTTCCCCTCGCGAAAACGCAGAACCTTGGACTCGGTTGGCGGTAAGGTAACCGGCCCGGTTCTCTCGGTTCTGTCCGGTCCGTCGGCTGATTTCTAGATTTTGCTCGGGTTGCGAAACGTTGCGCGAGCATAATATAACACGAGGAGGCTGAACTGAAACGTGAACCGTGCACCTGGTGTGCGCCCGCGAACTCTTTCAATTCCGCTCGTTGACGTGCCCGGCGACGATCAATTATCCCCGCGGTGTAAGCAAGTCCGCGCGCGATAGTTCCCGGGAAAATGTGGTGGCGCGGGCGCGTTCAACGGGTTTTTGTTCCGTACTCGGCCTCCGATTAGCATATGCAAATCCGATAAAACGTAACGAGCCGGCCCCCGGTAATTGAGCGCGTTAAGGGAAAGCAATGGCTGCGATCCAATCGTCTCGCCGCAATAACGCAATAAAGAAGGTGAACAAGAGAGGCTCGTCGCGTCGGCCAGCGCAGCGGTCACGGCCTGCGAATTTTCCGGCGAAACGGACAATGCGTTTTTTGTTTTCATCGTTCCTTTTTTTCTCTCTCTTACTCTCCACCGCTCTAATGAATATTTACGATCGACGGAAAATTCCCCCGATCCTTAATGCGCGTTTCGGCGAACGCTTTCTCCATTGTTCCGCCGATAGGAAACGCGTCTCGGATGAACCGTCTCGCACATTTTAATTATCGAGGGTAGAAAGTCTCCTCTCCACCGGTCGAAAAATTAATAACATCCAGCGGGCAGCCGCAGGATCTTTGGCAATTAATCATTCGAAATTGTAGAAAGCCTCGTGTGGATCCGAGTCCGGCGAGTCCTAATGATAGATCGCTTCGAATCGTAGAAAGTCTCGAAAGATCTCCGGTATAATTAGCAAGGTTTCATTGTTCAAACAAAGAATTTCTTTAGCACCATCTTACTGAAAAGATCGTGTCGAAGGAAATTTTGTATTTCGAAGTTTCGTTCATAAGATGTAGTTCGCACAGCATCGGCTACATTTTAATCGGGTTCTCCCATCCCCGCGCTGAATAATTCAAGAATCGATCGGACTTCGATCTCCCGTTAGCATCGTCCCCCGAAGTGTATTTTCATCGCGTACACACTCCCCATACCGTTACGGAGCAATTAAAAAATTTCTCCCATCGTTCTCACGTCGCTCATGACCCACCGCTTCGTAGAAAGTTCATTAGCGGAACGGTAACGCGACGGATCAAAGGGAAAAGGGAATCGACCGGATAGGTTCAACGATCTCCTCGATCGAGTCGCGTTTCTCGCAGGAGGACGATGTCATCATCCACTACGGAATGACGCAATTCCTAAAAAGTTCACGATACAATGTTCATTTCACTGTAACACATTGTCCGATTCAAAAGCAGCAACAAACTGTGCCCGAACTGATAAAAATCGCTGCGCAGTAGTGATAGAGGAAGACCGCGTCACGTGAATCATCGTATCGGCTGATCGATCTATGGATCAACGGGAGAAAGGCGGATCGGCGCTTGAGGCTCGGCTAGATCTCGGCGCTTGACGAGCGGATCGTTGCGTGCGCGCGACACACGCGCGGTTTCTACGCCTCTCCCCGCGTCTCTACTCCTCTCGCGGTTCTCTGGTGTTCTCTGAAGGTCTCTCGTTAGGCTTCGCAGCACGCGAATCGCTGGAGAGCCATGCGGGAGGTGCGTGGCCAGAGCGAGGTCAGCTCACGCACGTGCACGTCGTGCGTACCTCGTACTATTATGTGTTATATGTTACGGGCCCCGCTCTTCGCTCTCGTCCCGTTCCAGCAAAGGCGTAACCAGCAAAAAGGGCGCAGCGAGAGCCTCGTTGTTAGACCGTTGCATAATGAACAGGCCTTTCTTTTTTTCTCTCTCTCTCTCTCTCTCTCTCTCTCTCATCTTTTTTCCTTTCTTCTTAGTCCCCCTCCTCCCACTGCACCGTTGATCCGTTTTTTCTCCCTACGTGTCTTTTTGTTTTTTTTTTTTTAACGCTCCCATCTCCGTGAAACACGACCAACACACGGTAACGACCGTGTTTCCCGCGTCTCCTCAACTTCTGCAATAGGGAAGAAGAAAGGTTCGACGCGCTTCGCCCCTGATTTATGAACCCCAGATCCGAACCCGAGCCAAGGTCTCGACGCTCGTTGACCGCCGACGAATATTGCAAATTTACGGGTCTGGGCCAGAACAGTGATTTATAGGACCCCGAAAAGCCACGTGGCTTTCCGGCCGGTGATAACGGTGGCCATTTCTTCCTGAACGCGTTTGGCTATATTTGACTCCGACACGCGAGGATTAACGATTAAGCCTATTGTTTACTGTTTTTGGGGAATTATCGAGGGGATCGTGGAGAATTGTTTGCGACGGAAGGTATTTGTTGGCTTCGATAATGGGAAACTGGTTTTTTTTTATCATAGAATTGAGTGGGTGAGGATCAAATTGATTATTTGGAAACCAGTAAGGTGGAGTGGGGTTAGTCTGCCTACGGAGCAAGTCCGTTAATTGGTTATTTTAATTATAATATGAACGAAACTTCTCTAGCTTGTATTTATTAATGTAGTATAAGTTAGTATTAACTATTCTACATAAATGTCGCCCAAGAATAAAGTTGTTTTAATCGCTTAAATCAACCAATGCCAAACAGTCACGTGCAAGGAACACGTACAACTTTGAGTTTACAAATTTACAAGTTATTAATATATATTGTGTTGTTATTTTAGGTAAGTACAGCAAATATTGATGTAAGTTTACATTAAATAAACCGTTTTTATTGTATTTTTTTAAATTTATTGAGAAAAAAACACTAAGATGATCTTGCCCCGTGAATATTTCTACACGGGGCAAGTACGTACCTCACGGTGGGGTAAGTTGGATAACTATAAAACTAAACAACATAATTTAATGCAATAAGAAGCATTTTGAAGCAGGCTTATTAACCATTCTTTTCTTGCCCCGTAGCACTTGAAACAAGTTTCGAAAGCATTTTTAAACTTCGTTTTAATATCACTGTATCCCCTTTCATATTTCAGCATAAAAGTACTTGTTTGTTTAAAAATGGATAACTATAAAACTAAACAACATAATTTAATGCAATAAGAAGCATTTTAAAGCAGGCTTGTTAACCATTCTTTTCATTTTTAACTCTCAGAGACGGACTTGCCTCATTTTCGGGGACACTTTGTACAATATCCTATCAAAATGATAATTTTCAAGCAAAATTAGAATCCCTCATAATACGAATTCATCAGTAACAGCTGTGGCAAGAGTTTGATACCAAGAACGTTAAGTTTTTACATACCAGACTGAAAATAGATCAGTTTAAAGTCCAACTTTGCAAAAACTAGGGCGGACTTACCCCACTCCACCTTATTTGAGAACGTATGGAACTAGGCTTTTGGAATGGAGAATCGTGTGAAGAGGGGCGAGCTTAATTTAGAGACGCGTAAAATGAACTAGAAAATAGAGAACCCTCCATTCACCCCGATGGTCATCATTCAGTTAAGAGTTCAGTGACCCTCTCTCCGTCGTCTACGAACCCATGTATAAAATGTATGAGCCGCAGGCGGCCATCTTGAATGTCTGTGTTTCTAACAAATCCTGCGGTCTCTCCGAAGGGTGAGGATATACATTTTTCATGCTTCTGCGCGCGGTCGGCTCACGATAATATTGAAGTTGAAATACGCCGACGCCGAAAGTTTTTCTACCATTATTCATGGTCTATACGATGTTTATCGTCCAACTGTAATAATGTTTTAAAAATTACATCGTACAGCGACTACCGGTAAAGTTACAGGATACATTTATGTGCGTTTTACAAAAATATTGAACGCAGTTCCGAGCTTGAAAATCGTAGATTCTCGGACGGAGATCTCTCGAGGCGGACTAATTCGTTGTCGACTAATTAGCACGAAAGTTCCACGCACTATCGATGGGGAAAGATTGCGCGGCGACGTCGGTTTCCCGCGGTTGACAAATGTCTGTAATCAAAGAGGCAGCATGCGGTAGGTCCGCGTTATCGCTGCTAGACGATTATATAAGTTCAGATTACGCCGACGAGAAAATTAATATTCAGTAACGGCAGTTGCGCACGTTGCGCTCCGTTGGATGCGAGTTTCAGGTGAAGGATACAACCAACGAAACCAGAGATGCAATTGTATAGCGCTCCGAGTAACCAAGGTCGACATACAATGTGTGCATGGAACAACGTAATTCGCAACTAACTTATTCACTTTGCCAAACAAATTCGTTACACAATCATACTATTACAAATAAAACCGCCCAAGATCCATTTGAAAATTTTTCTTCGCTGCGCCAGTTCACGTTGCTCGTTGAGAATTATCGTTCTGCTCTTCAGTGTGGTTTATCAGCCGTTCCCTGTATCGTATTCTCTCTTCAGCGAGGACGACGACACGCGTAGAACATTTACACAGTAGCAAACGTAACGAGGAAAACGACAGATAAGGAACGAGTCGATGCGTCGCGAAGAGACTTCTGATTTACCGGGCTAAATCAGATTCCTGATTTCCGGTGAAAAATTGGCAAAGAGTATTAAATATTGCAGAAATCATTTGATAAACTGGAGATAATGTTAAACTCGAGTGGCTTGTAGTCTTGAATTTTTCGAAAATAGAGAAGAGCCGAGATAACAGTCAACCTAAAAACTGTGCTATCAAGTAATTAATGAGCGTCGCAAGTATCATTTATCTCTGCCACGAGCGAGCGAGACGCTGCTTATGTGGGACGCAGAAAATTGGTGGTCAACGCGTAACGTGGACGATCAAGATCTCTCGGTTTGAATCAATTAGGGCCTGTCCGCGGACGAACATGGTAAAACTGAAGAAAATTAAGGGTTACGTTAACGCGTATGAAACGGAGCAGGAAAACGAGAAGACGTACGAGAACAGGGGTACGGCGATAAAAATCAAAGACATTTGCTTTCCCGCGACTCGGATCTGATAAAATGGCAACGGGACCAACAATCGTCTGATAAAACCGCACACGTTTGTAGTATTCGTTCCGGGCCGATAATCTCTGCGCAATAGCTTTATCTAGAGAGCGAATACTCGCGACACTGTTCTATATTCGGCCCAACAAATATTTCTGGCCGCAGAAACGATCTTGGCTCGGTATGGCCGACATGATGCGATGCACGTGGGTTACGTGCATTCGGAGAAACGTAAAGGAAAGGAAAGTTATCGGCCTGCTGGATCTCGCGGTCGGTGCATCGCGTAATTCGTCACAGTCGTTGCACCAGTGACGAATGAACCACCTGTCCTGCACGCGAAATTATTCATCGGTTAAATTTAGAATCTTTTTGTCTCGGCTCGTGCCGCCGCCTTATCGACCGTGTAATTCGCCGTCAATCGAAGATCGAGATAAAACGCACGCCTTGTCTTTTATATTTTTTTCCGCTACGAACGATCTTGCGACTCATTGCACCGCGTTCACGATGGACAAAAGTTAGGAAATCACTTCTCTGTTCACGAACACGTATCAGCCATCAAAAAATGAAAACATTAGCAAATTAATGCCGCTACAGCAAAACTGTTTGTCCATGCTACGTATATTGTTTGTAAAATACGGAATAACACCAATTCAAGGATAAAGATGTTTGCTGCGACAGGCAGCTTATCGAATGTTTTTTATAGTTGCGATTGCAACGCAATTAGGTGAAGTGAATATCATAGTCGTACATATAGAGTGGACAGGTCTGTTTCTGATTTGCATGTGCGTATTTTCTGCCACGTGTGACCATTCGACGCGAACTTGGTAATCAACAGGTAGTCCATCGAGACAGAAATTTGCATGTCTAGGTAGTCGATTTTCGGAGCATCGTTGTTGTATGAAAATTCGACAGAGTCGATACAAAGTCCAGTGTACACTTGATACAGTATGTTTACGTGTTTATCGTCACATTATAATTTCAAAGTAATACGTTTCATAGTAGACAAACACAAGAATTAAAACGTCACTTTGTTATCGTTCTGACATCGCATTTAACTCGATGGAAATGTAAGAAGTACAGTCATCTTTTTTTTTTTTAACGGAATAATGCATATATTATTGATAATTGGAGCAGTGGGAAGGACTATTTCTAGATGAGTTGTATAGTTATAAAAATTCGCAGCATAGGTGTCCTTGGCTGATCAATCGTTTTCGCTCATGCTGCAGGCCACTCGATGCTTAATGGCTCGTGGTATCATCTCTCCGAGATGGTCCCAGTGATCGTCTCGATTTCAGGGCCTCGTGATCACCGCGGAGGAGTAAGTAACGAGGTTTTGCGTGCGGTATCAGCTTCGGTAACGTTTCGCTCGCGCCATTCTCTTATGAGCATTGCCAGCCTGACATCGATACTGGACGATGATATCGTCGTGAGGTCAAGCCGAGCACGTGACAAGATGTAAGCATAAGCATAGGCGAAAGGTGGAAGTACACGTTCCTTATTATCGGTTACATTTTTTCCTCCGCGTTTTTCTTTATCGCGATGCGCCTTAGGCAAAAATCGACGCAGAAGTGAATTCACGCACGGCTTAGTATCTCGACCTTGGCTCGGCTAAATCATTGGTAAAGTGAATTTCCACGCGGATTTTTGCAAAACAGCGATAGTGTGTATCGAATATATCGTCAACTCTTATTTTAACACGGAATCGTGTTCGATTTATTGGAAAGAAGAGCGAGACGATTTTATCGAATGTTGTCCTTTTCTCCGGAGTGTAATGGCAGCCTGATTATTCGCGCGTTTCGCGTAAAAAGCGGCGAGCCAGGTCAGGGACCGTGAAAAACTCGTTTCTTATTCGCGGCTGCGAAGCAATTAACGCCTACCCCGGCTTTTGTCATCCGAGGCACCAGACGAAAAGTTGTTGGCCTCGTTCGACGTCTTCGTTCTCTTTCTCTCTCTCTCTCTCTCTCTCTCTCTCTCTCTCTCTCTCTCTCTCCTCTCCTCTCCTCTCCTCTCCTTCTTTCGACGATAACGCTACGCGCGTTCGCTGCAGATCCGCTCGAAGACGAACACTTTCGCGCGGAAATGTTTCCCTCGACAAAAGACGATGGAAATTGAAACTTTTCGGATGTTATTCAATTGTTTGCGGTCTTTGAAACAAATGAACAATGGCCATTTGACGTCGTCCATGCATAATATTTATTCCTCGGAAATTATTCAACATGAAAAAAAATAATTCTTGGTGTAAAGTTTAATGGAAATACTTGCGTTACCCTCCGTTGCTGAAAAATGCAGTAGTACTATACTTGATAGCTTATTAGATGTTTTAAGAATGCCAACATGAAGGTGTGTCATTAGCTCATGTTCTGCATAAAGAAACCCTCACTGTAAATTCATGCGAATTTAAATTTTTATCAGCAAACTCTGAGAAATTGGAGCGGAATAAACATTCATGTTCTTGGCTCAGTATTTAACTAGAGTAAAACTAAACTGGTAATTAAACTTCACGATAGTTTCAAAGAGTTTGAATTTCAAAAGTGAATTACAAAAGGTAATGAATTGAAGACTTTCTGTTTGTTAAATACCATTTAAGATTTAACATAACATTGCAACTACGTAGACTGTTGTACGATGTCAAGCTTGTTGCATTATGGAATCAAAAATGGCGGTCGACTGCGCTAAAAACCGTCATTCGCAGCGTACGCGCGAGCGCGAGCGCAGCAAGAACGAACGAGGCGACATTAGCCAGTTATGATACAAGTTTATTGAATCACTGTTTGTTTTACTTCCCGAATCAACAATGACAGTGGGCCCCATCGTGTGTTCTCGTCGTTTTCATGATGATTCGTCGTATAATTATGCTAAAACCGTTCGTTTCAACGTGTCTCCCTTGCAGCCGTCGATAGAATGATGATCGTGATGGTAATAATAATAATAATAATAACAATAATAGTAATAATAATAATAATTAATGATAATTAATCAATAATAGCGGTAATAGTAGTAATAATCATAATAATAGTAATAATATTATACAATAATAACGAGAGATATGCTAATTTCTCCGATAATAATCAATAGATAACAATTAAAATATACATATGATTGTTTCATAGATTTCCTCGTGTATAATAGCAATCGGATACCCAATCATTTGACTCTCTTTCGTTTTTTTCGTTCGGTCGATATTTTTCATATACCTAGTGTCCCTATACATATTAGAAATTTCCCCTTTGATTCGTGATATGGTTTTTGTGACGCAGTAATGAATAATGGATTAACGCGTGTAGGTTCGAATAACATCCCCTACAATGCCCGTCACTTTTTCCGTGAACCTTCTCAGTCACCCTTTTTCTTTTTCGCTGTTTCTCACTCTTTCTCTCTCTCTCCCTCTCTTTCACTCATCCTTTCACTCTGTGTCACTTTTTCTCTCTCGCACGGATACGTTTTTATCAAATTGTTAGAGCTGCTCTCCCCCGGTGATACTAATTAATCGAATCATATATGCGTACATAGTTGCAATATATATACAGTACATGTTCTCGGCGAGCGAACACCTCGCCGGTACAAATAGCGATTTTTCGATTATTCCTACGAACGTTCTTCGTAACAAAAAAATCATCCTCGATCCCCGTGTCACAGGGTCCATTCAAATGGAGCCGATTACAAATCGACGATTACAGTCGAATCGACGCTCGCGATTAACTCTGAAAAAAGCTATCCGCTCGTTTATGTTTCCGTTTTCGTCCGGAGACGATGGCGAACGCTGCTCCCGATCGTCGATCATCGATCGTACACGTCGAGAAACAACGCGCGCCCTTCTATTTTCATCCTAAACGGACTTCGCCGACGATTAAAAGTACTCGAGACGGTACGCGCGAAAAGTGCTAGTGTTAGGTACAAAGAGGAAAATATATGTATATGTATATATATACCTATATGTATATGTATATACTATAGCGTAGGATGAAAATAGCGAGTGTCCTCTTTCTTTGGAAAAATAGTCTCGAAACCTGGTCTCCCGCGAGAAAGACGAAACCAAATTAACGAAATCGTGCCTGACCAACTAAACTGCGCCGATCATGGTGCGTACAAAGCGTTCCACAATAGACAAGATCCATAGTGGTGTCTAATGCAATTGAAAATCCATGAACATGTCCACGAAAATAAATTACAGCCCTCAATTTTATAAGTGATCCACACATTTTTGGTTAGACGTTCATTTCAAAAGTATCTGACAAATCCTCGACATTTTTCGAAAGATCACCGTTTATATTCAACTCTGATGACTTCTGCACATTGATAAAAATCACAGCAACTTCTTTTTAATTTGTCGAAGATCCACTGGAAGGTCAAAGACCGTAATGTTTTTCTAGACACGTCACTGCATCCTCATTTGCAGAAGACATTTAGGTGTACTGCCTCGCGTGAATCACTCTGCACACACTCTATCTCTCTTTCTCATTCTCGCTCACACTTTCTCGCCTCCTCTCCGTTCCATATTTACAAATTCACCTAGGTATACAAGCTACGCCTGAGGCTAGAAAAAAATGCGATCGCTTGAGCGCAGGCAGGTCAATCCTCGATCCCCTCGGTGAAATCGAGATCACCGTGATCGACCTTCAGCCCGACGCGTGAAGATCGACGTCGATCCGCGCGTCACGCGAGCACAATTTTCCCTGCGGGGGTGGAAACGGTCGAAAAAAATGTTCGTCATGGTGATACCGCTTTTGTAAAATGTTCGTTGACCCCCATGGGAAATGTCGGTGACGCTCGGAGTCTCTTGAAATCTATCCACAGCACGTGTACAATGACATTTTCGAAACCGTCGAGAAAATACAAAGATCGCGCGCCGAGAGAAAACGATATTCGATCTTCGATCGTTAATTCATTATTTTATGGTACGTCTCCGTAAATTAGTGACATAATCGTACCTTCGCAATGAGGATACGCGCTATTACACTGTGCAAGACTGTATTTTAATTGAACGTTTCTCAAATATTTTCAACGTAAAACATGAATCTGTTAGTAATTATATGAAACGCAGATTTGAACAGTAACGATTACGCGGTTGTTTCTTGCATTGATTTATACGGTAGAGAAAGTATACAAATGTATTTTGCACAGTGTAGTTATTGTTTCCCTAAATTTGTTCTCTCGTCAAATTTCTAGTCTCGATCCGCGTGTCCCGATCGACCGGCGAAAATCCGATCGCGACGATCGAAATCGTGCGCAGCTATGTGTATATAAAAATCGGAGAATAGTGTTTATGTACAGTGTTCGCGTGGAAGGCAAGGCTACACGAATAGACTTCGTAGACGAAGCGGTCTCCCGATGGAGCTCGCGTAATTAATTATACACATGTTCCCCTCCGTAACGTCGCGCAACATCCGAGAACGCTGTCTTCTCTTCGTCCTCGTTGGCTACTTTGTGCCATCGATTTTGTGCTGCCTTACGATCGATTGCGTCGTAATAGGGAGTCAAGTACGACGTTAGGGGGGTTCGCAGAGGGCGACGCTACGAAGGAAACAACGCGCGTCCGCACAACAACCATACAATTACATGGACACGTCGATAACACATGAATACATCGTAACGTTTAATCACACAACAACAATTCTCTCAATCTCTCTCTCTCTCTCTCTCTCTCGCTCCGAAATTCGTAGAAACCGTAACAATCGTATAGAAACTCGAAACTCGTCGCCCTAGCTTCAGTGTGCACCATCGCCCACAAGCATTAGGACCTTGTTTCTTAAACATTGTCAAAGATTAATTAATAAAGTGACTTTTTAACTAGATGGAGCTGTACACGAGAAGATTTGAATTTGTTTTTGCTCGTGTGTAGCCTACGGATTTTATGCCATCCGATTTTCCGTGTTATCATTCCCGCGCGAGTTTGAATGCTTGTGGACGCGTGACTTAAAATCGATCCAGCGAATTTATTTAAAAAGCTTCGAGCCCGAAGAACCCCTTTCGATATACAGGGTGTCCAAAAAACGTTTTGAAAAATACCTTCGACTGTCCAGGTTCCCCGACCGTGAGAACGTCTCTCGGCTTGAAAATGATCCACTAGCTGCTCTAAATGTCGCGTATAAAAGTGATCGTGTGGTCGTCCGCGCTCGAGTCGATCGTCGAGTCGACCAAAGCTGGGCTACATTTAAAAAAGATCGAATGAAACGCAACTTGTTTTCACTCCAGAGTCCAAAGACAACATCTTCATCTTAACACTTTCTCTAAAAGTTCGTTGAATTACGAATGAAATCCTTGTCGCTTTGAATTGTCGAGACATTCTGAAGAATTAATCTTTGATTTGAAGAAGACTATTAGGAAAAATTGTAGGTCAAGTGTGTTAATTCGAAATTGAAGAGACCTTAACAGAAATCATACCTATTCGTAAATGGAGTTAAGAATCTTTAATCACTTAAGGTACATTTTACTTGACACTCGGAGGTTTAGTTCGATGCCCAGTTTGGTCGTCGAGGAAGAAAAACGAAAAGGAAAAGTGTAAGAGAGATTCGTGTCTGTGCGCACCGTGTTTAGGGCATCAGGGCCCAGCGAGGGACCATCCGAAGCCCTTACAAATATTATTATATTAAAATACTCGGTGTAAAAATATGTATGATACAGCCGGTGGCGGATCGCTGAAATAGCCGGCCCGTCCAAGAAAAAGAATCGAGCTGGTCTCTCTCTCTCCAGCCAGCGAAGATCCTGGTCGTCCTTGAACCAGCTCACCGGAAGTCCTTCCGCGAGCGATCGCTATGGAAGTATCCCGGCTTGTACTTCGTGATTCGTTTGCCTCGACCGTGTTTTGATCGTGTCGTAAACTTCGACGCGAATTCTTTCGTTCTAGGTCGAAAGTCCTTCTTGTTCGTGTCGCTCTTCATCTTCTTGTCCTTTCGTTTCATCCTGCTGCTGCTGCTGTTTCTTCTTCGACTCCTGAAGAACGGTCGTCCCGATCTAAGATCCGAGTTTGATCGCTCGATAGCAGTTCTCAAGAATTTAGTCGGTGGTCTGCGTCGGGGGCGCGCTCCTGCCCCCGTGTCCATCGCTTCTTCGATTTCTGGTGACAACTCGGGGCAGCGCGACGCCCCCGAGCCTCAGGTCACGTCTACCACGAGTCCATGAATCCGATCGTCGGCTGGCTGCTACGTCAGCAGCTTGAAGAACATCAGGGCTAGGGATATGTTGATGAACAGCACCAGCATCACAAGTTTCTGCCGGGAGAACCAGTCCTGAAAACCAATTATTTCGTCAGATATTTTTATTTTCAGTCTTATCGGTGTTTTCTGCTTGCGTCCTATCGTAAAGTAAACGTTATCTTTTTTTTCTGCACGATCTAGCATCTGTATTATGTGTGATTAAATGCTGTCAAAAATAAATATACCCAATAACAGTACACACAAACTTGCCTCGATCAAATTGAAGTTAACAAGTGGCCTCTAAACTTCCTAAAATGCAACCTTTTCCAATGAGCGAACAGTCGGTAAACAATCGGTATCTTTGTGATTAGCACTTTCTATTAACAACATCGCGCTCACAATCACGTCTAAAAGCGTCCGAACGCAACATTGCTACGACTAAACCGCAATTTTCGCTGATAATCACAGCAGGCGGTGCGATACGGCGTAGCGTTAGAAAAAGAACAGGCTGTCCACGTGCAAGAATGTGCAAAGGAGTTGATTTCATAACAGTGCTCGTCATACTGTGCTACAGCTCATGCAACAAGTCTGTTTAAGTTACGCGAGAATCTCGTGATAGTAAAAATAGTCTGTCTAACGCGTCGCTGGAAAAAATCAAATCGAGAGAAAGAGAAAAAGAACGAGACCGAGAAGTGTGCCGATGATTACTCTGTTACATAAAACTAAGTCTGTTGTTAAGGTTTTACGCGAGCGCGTAACGCGGTTAGCTGGTCTTGAGTACGTCGAGAACATTCTGATCGGCGCGGCGTGGCTGCTGTTTATCGCGAAAGGTGCACGCACCAGGTAATTGCGATTCAGAGGATGACCGGTGTAGACCGGATATTCAAAGCGGCCGGCGCGATTAAATATTCATAATCACGTATCAATACTCGCGCGACCTACTCTCGCAATCGTCCGATAAGAAGTGAGCGTTTTTGCGTCGTGTCGATTCGAGTGTCAGGTTGTCCCGCTCTCTCTTTCTCTTTTTCTTTCTTCCTTCGTATTTCCCTCTCTCTCTCTTTCCCCTTCTTTATTTTTTCACCAAGGCCAGTACGACTGGGGTATTGCGTCTATTCGTCGATCTACGCAACAATTCTACCCGCGTTTTCGAAATGCCAACGTCGCGTCTTAGCTGGGACCATTTCCCATTTCGGCCTCGTCTCGTTCTCACAGGTCAAACCATTTTTCTGAGAGGCCTTACAATTTTTCTGGAGTTTCTACGAAATTCATCTTCGCACAAACGCTTTTGTGGGTCTCTGGGAATGACCGACGGAATAATAAATATGCTAACTCATCGTTTCGACGAAAAGAAGGGATAATTCCTGGGAGATACTCACTTTGACCTGAGGACTGACCAGGTACAACAGAGGATTCGCTCTGAGCCTCTCGCTCTCGTCGATTTGCCTGCGGATCTCCTCCCTCCTCATGCTGCTCAGGATACTGACTTCCTCCCTTGATAGTGGTGCGCTCGCTGTCAGCTGGATGGGCTGTGCCACATCCGGCAGTGACTTTTTTCGTTGAAGGGAGACCGCCGCTGCCGCCGGTGGCATCGCCTGCACGAAGAAAGGAAACGAGAAACAAAGAGAGAGAGGTGGCCCACGGACACAGTCCTTAAATTCTAGAGGTGCGTGTGCATATAGCGTGTCCGCAAACGGACAAAGGGTGCCCGTCAAGGAACACCCTTTCACAAAACTTATAACAATCAGCTCGTTCGAAATAAAGTTAGTAATGTACCGAAATATTGTACAGAATTCTGATAAACATAAACAGTTAGCAGTGGCGCCTCAAAGTCGCCACTCGAACGCAAAAGGTAAAATCGGTTCGGAACCGGTCCGAGGCAAGAAACGGCAACTTGCTCGGCGTTGGTTCATTAGCTCTCCACGTTTTCACGGAGTTCTAGGGAAACGGGCTCGGAGGAGTATAAGCCTAGGGGAATCCTTGGACGCGTTCCAAAACGTGCAGCCTCGCTCGTAATCGCACGTAATAATGATGCGAAGACCACGCTGTTCTCCGTGTATGCGTTGACCTTCGACACCAATTTTTCGTTCGCCTTTCGAAGAATCTCTCGAGACACGATAACCAGGCCGCTAAAGATTACAGTGTCCTGGCAATGTTACACCGATACTAGTGACCTCCCGGCAGCAACTTTTACACGGAAGCGGAAAGTGTCATCCGATAAAACGCGCCGTAGATTATCATAATCCAGAGCAGCTTCGGAGCTGCAAGAGAAGTCGCGAACAAAACCGTTCTCTCGTGTCTCTGTTTTATCTTTTAGTGGATTTCTACGGTGCTTTACTACGCGTAAAATTAAATCACCGTCTCTGTCCCTTTATGGCGATAGTGTTCAACAAACTATGGAGCCCCCGCTGCCTTTAATTAGCCCCTGATCGCAGCTCTGGTCTCGTGTTAGAGCGGTATCTCCGGTCATGGGTCGGCGAGACTTTATCGTCGGTTTCGAGGTTACTTCTCCGGAGCATTGTTAATTGCACCGCTAATGCGATGCCCGCGAAGGAAAGCTTGCCATTAATTCTCCGGCTCCTACTGTCAAGCTTACCGGACAGTAATCCTCCTACACTTTCGTCTATCATCATCCGACGTGATTCATGGTGCAGCTGAATCAACCGATGTCACTCGAAAAGGGATTCGAACCGTGGCACCTGTCGATACCGACACCTATCCTGGAGGTTCTTCCAGGTCTCAGAAAGTGGCACTTGGGATTTTACCTTTTTTTCTGAAGCCTCGGAAAATCTGGTCCAGAATTGTTTAGACGGTCAATTTGAGTGATTTAGATAATTTCGAGCAACAAAACAGACGTGAGGATAAGAACGAAACATCAAGTTTTGAAGGGGAATAATATTTTTCTGAACCGTACACAAATATCCAAAGTTAGAGGATCAGAAGAACGAATAGCATGAACAGCACGAATCGCATCGATCAAAGTCAACACAGCCGAAGAATAACGACTTGCGTGGGCTGTCAAATTGACAGGCGCCGTAAATCTACTGTCAAAACCCCGTCACAGGCTACCGGTATTCCCCCGCCATCCTCGCCACTAGAGAGGGTAGTTAATCTCATCACCGTGGAGGACATCGGCAAACTTTTGTCCTTTTCGTACCTCCACAGGAGGCGCGACGATCCAGGACTCCGAGGCCCTCCTGGCCATGAGGGCAGGGCTGCATAACAGCGCCTCTTCCTCTTCGTCGGGCTCTGACCAGAACATCTTGCTGAAAAGAGTCCTCGAGCTTCTTCCAGGAGCAACCAAATCAAAAACTTCCTATCTCGTTTGAGTCACCGGTTGATGCACCATCTTCATCGTACACTGACTATCCCTGGACATCCTTTGACACTTTGTGGACCTCGCAATTCTGCCTAGATACACAACATCTTACATGCTAGCAGAGATACATCTTATAAATCTTGATAGATAGGAGACAGAGGTTGTCTACTAGGTCCAGAAAATGTCAAATCGCGAGCTGCGGATCTGGAGAACTGTTCTAAAGGGGGTGGCCACCCTTCGGGCCTGTTTTGGAACTAGAGAACCGTTTATCCTAGAACTTGTTCGCGTGTTTTCGCGACGGTGAAAATGGGAAATTCGGACCCGCGGCCTCCTGGTGAGGAAGCCAGGCCGCAGACTGAACGGCCCTGGCTGGTCCGACCGAAATAGAGGGACGCCCCACTATCTTCTCGTCAAAATAGCGTCGCGACGCTCACGGCTCCCGTGCTCGCGACGCTGCCAGAGCCTTGTCGATCCACCGCTGCTTGATTTATGGCAGCTCGTCGCCGTGCGCCGCTCCGTTGGCATTATTTCGGAATCGTTTCGCTTTTTCGTTCATATGTGTCGAACGCCCGGTATCGGACGCTATTCTTAGGCTGACTTCAGGTACGCCTCGACGACGAACCGCGGATCCTAAGGTGCGGCGACCTTGATTTCTCGTGTGGGATCTGGTGGAGCTTCTGGTTGCGTGAATGAGCTTTACCGAAGGCCATTTTCTCGGTTTCAAGAGGTGCTAATTCAGTGCAGCACCTGTGTTTCTTAAACGAGCTCAGATTTTGCAGATCTGTCTATCTGAATCTAATCCGATGCACTTGAATGGTTGGAGTAGACGGAAGTGTAATGGTTGGCATTGGCGCATAAGTATAGCCACGATTTAAGGAGCAAGTTCAGCAGTTTTGGTTAATTAAAGGCACCGTCATGAGCAACAGCTGACGAGATGCCGGGCAAGAGCACACCTCCATTCGGGCCGTTCACGGCCGAAACTCCACCGGAAATATCGTTACGCAAATACGAACCAGCCGAACTTGCAATTCGCGTTCTCTGATTCATCTTACTGGTATGCAAATAAATTCGTCGCGATTTTCGAGAACTCTGTTTTCGATCCCCTGCACGCCAAAATGGGACTCTGCCCACTTTGTTTTCGCGCTTCATTGATGCCGTGTTTACTTTGCTTGTTTCAATTGCGCCGTTACTTCATGTATTCAATTTCTGATCGGACATTCCAGTAAGATTAGAAAGATACAACACTTTTTATCACCGTACATGTAAAGCTTGGATGATTGAACAATCTTTTGAAATATCTAGACATATCTATCTTGATATAGTCTAGACAGTTGTTACGTGCATGTGTTAAATGCTTGAAACCGGAAGTGGGAGTTATTAGTTGAGACGTTCTGCATATTTGTGTGTAAATTCGGTTCGTCGGAATGTCGCGTTTATACCTCCGAAATTCCTTGGAACGACGCAACACGACATTGGTAATAATTGTCGGACGCTCCTCCGAAGCGAGCTACCGAAATATCGCAGTTCGTTTTCACGCCAACAGGTATTGTCCCGACCAGTCCATGCATCGCTATGCGTACGTGCGAGAACACCCCTGTTTCTTGGCACTATCTTAGCGACCAATTAAACAAACGTACATTGTTACGCAAAGATTCGGACGATTTTTCCTTGGCAAGGTCTTGAAAACAACACTGTCGGCGAACAGAGGTGCCATTGAACGTACTATTCAGTGAATGCATTCTTCCGCTATGAATCACTGTCATCATCAAAATTTCGTATCTGTACTCGAAAAGTCACCGGAATCAAGAATGGAAATGATCAAAACGATGAAACAAATTCTTCATCCCAAAAATTCATCTCAACCCATAAAAAGTACCAAGAACAAAATACCACCCCATATAGAAATACTTAACACTAAACCTACCCTGGTACATGTTCCCCTATAAAGATGACAAGATTGATTTTATTTATACTTTGTGCAGCTCCCCTATTGTAATATGTGCTCTACTAAAGATATCTATACAATCATTTCTTATGGAATTATTTATTATTATATCAATAATCGTAAATTGAAAACTCTAGAACCGGTCATTTTGACCGGTGATGGTAGGTTCAGTGTTAAACCGTGAACGAGTTAGGATCGACATGTTTCGCTTAAACTTCTGACAGATCGAAACGAACTGAAAAGAGGCATCGTGGACGAGAAAATGATCCAACGTCCTCCTAATCGACATATTTTTAATCTGTCGGCCAATAACAGCTGTTACATCACGTACATAAATACATCCAATACATCGAACCAACGTTTGCAGTTTATCGTTGTGTAATTAACAGAGTTTCGGACGCCGGTCGATCACTCTACGACCTGTACGCCGTCGAAATCGTTTCCTCGGAATGCAACCTGGAAACGAGAGTGCATCGTCGAGTGCATCGGCCATTCAAGCTTATCGATCTGGCTCCTCTAACGCGAGTCGAAACTCCCTACGTTCGTTTTCCTCTAATACGCTACGATTTATTTCTCTTTTCTCTTTAATAGTAAAATACACGGAATCTCTACTTATTTGGAATTTCGGTGGATCGTTCACATGTGCCACTGAAATTCGATCATCATCTTCGTTACTTTAATCGTCGGCAATAAATCGAAAAATCTCAACGAAAATCAATTACATCGATTTCTATAAATTTCAACAGATCTCGTTTATGTGAACGCAAGTATATTAGAATAAATTGTAGTGGAGGATGAATTGAAATCAATAGGAAAACGATCAAATTTCGCAGTGCCACACCCGTCGGCCCGAATCCGCACATTGTATCCCAGTATTCTCGCGAAAAGACACTATCGAAAAGCTTGGCACTTGAACAACCACGGACATCAGGTTCGCGTCGCGGACGCGTTAAAAAATAGTTTTTGAAAGATCAAGGAACTTGGGGAGATTCAATTACAGCCGGGCCTGTCTCTCCTACGCGTTATTTTCGCCCGCAAGGTTCCAGGTTCCATTCGATTCGGCTCTCTCGTGATCGTCTCTCTCTCTCTCTCTCTCTCTCTCGCTCTCCCTCTCTCGCTCTCGCTTCGTTTCCTTAGGCACGACCGTTGTTGAGGTACGATTTGCAACCACGTTGAATCGGGAAATCGAGGAAACTTTCGGAACAGGCCTGTTTCCGATTGAAACATTCATACTCGCGAGCCGTAGAAATGCTTTTTAAAAATTTTCGTAGAAACGCTTAGTTACCGCGTGGATTGAGCAAGATGATGAATCAAGTCGCGTTCCCACGAACCAGTATTTATTATGCAACCCTCACGTGTTAGGAGCGCTCTAGATAAGCCCCGGGGCCACCATTTCAAAAAACAACGAGACAGAAGACTGTCAATATCGATTTTTCCACGCATAGTGCTCTCTCAGAGGGCGTGGCTTCGGCGCTCCCGATTTCCAAGGAGCCAATGTAATGCCCCATAGAGCAATTTATTCTCTTGCTTAATCCGTATTGTCTGGAATATCGAAAATCTGGACGATTCGTGTGTACACCCATCCAAATGGCTTACAGACCAAAATCACATAGCAGAATTGCAGAATAAAGTTTAGTTGGTGCGAGTGCGGCCTTAGAAATCAGCATTGTTGTCCGCGAAACGAATAGTCTGTTCACTTTGATCTCAGAAAAACATCGTCGAAAAGTATATATGGTTCTTTTACGTTTAAGAAGCTCAACGTGGCGCTCGAAAGGCGATTCGTAATTGTACTGTGAAAAAGTTGTGAATAAAATAGAGCAATCTGATATATATATATATTTATACGCGTACGTGTACGTATGTGTGTGTTCGTGTATGCGCGTCAGCGAGTCGGTGGATTTTTGTTGGGGCCGCACCTAATGCACAAGATTAATACTTTCCCGCGTTGGTCTAGTTCGACAAAGAATCTCAATAGTTCAGCAGAGGTATCTCGAGTTATAGTTACGTATTCATAATGCACATTTGGTACTGACGTTTGTGCTTTCTCGGTAACGAGGATCAACCCAATCGAGAAGTTCGTTTCATCACAGGGAGATTAAAAGATTACAGTCAAGGTCGCTATCCCCACTCCAGGTCGCGGTAGGAGCTCCTCCCACGCGTAAGCTACGCCTCCTTGCGCAAGAAAGAGGGGAGAGGAGCCTGCTGCAGTTCTTCGTAGCCAATAGACTCCCCAGGGATTCAATTCATAACCCTTTTGTGTAACGGCAGATTAATCAGCAACTCTGACGGAATGTTTTAATTACGACGATGATTAAAGAGCCCGGTCGCATGCGATTTCATTAACGATTCTTCCCCCTCGTTTCGCTCAATTTCGTGTTTAATTATATCGAAATCCGTCATTCCCGGAAAAAGCGTTGCTTGTAATCAGTAGCCAAGTACATACGACAATTTCAAACAGCTAGCGAGTCCCAGATCATCGTCTCGTTAGCCTTTACAAAGTAATTACGCTCCCGCCGCGTGTCTGCTCGACGATTCTGCTCTCGAGAGTACAATAAACGCAAGAATACAGCTCCCAGAAGCCCCCGTTCTCTCGCGGACACGCGGCAAGAAAAAAAATATTGTTCGCCATAGTTCTGCATCTCGAAAGGGTTGTCGTTGTCGACCAGTTGAACAATATTACCACTTAATTAATTAGACACTACTGTCTCTCCGTACTTATCTCTATGAAACGTGTGTTCGTGTATGTTCGTGTGTCTTTATATACAGGGTGACCGACTGAAACATTTTCCGAGGTGATTTTTAATTGATGTTTGAGATCGAATTGTGCAATCATCCCTTAAAATGTTTGACAGGTAGTCGAACGCCTTGCACACATACAATATATATATATGTATATAATATTATATATATCCCATCCTGTGGAACTGGTATACAGTATATCATAAACTTTACAGACTGACGCTACGTCATAGAAGCATGCGTTAGAAAAATAATGTCTCTGATCAAAAACAGGAGTAAACAAGCGGCGTGGAGGTGGAGGAGAGAAAGATCATCGTTGGCAGGCCCCGCGAAATCACCAAGCCAGTCAGAACAGAGGTGGAGTATCGGTGGAGGGGGATCGGGGGCGTGGCCAGTGACCTCGCGGAGGGGGTAAAGTACGTCCCACAGTGGGCGGATCGAAGTGTTCGGATAAAAGAGGAGGTGGGGCGTACCCTGTTTGATGTGGGGAAGTTCTCGGGACGGGTATCTTTTTCGAAGCTTGTTAGAAACAGAGTGTAAAGGAGAAACAAGAGCAGTAGAATAAGATTGACAATGAAACCGGGTCCCCGCCTCCACACCGCGCGCGCGGAACCTTACCTTTCTTCGATTTTCCTTGAATTGCTTAATCAATGGACGTCGTTACGATACTTGCGCTTAATTAATGGACGTAGACACCGAGTGCTGGGTTTCAAAATCAATTTCTGTGCGTGCGTGGTCGTGCGTGCTCTCGACTTTCACTGTAGACTCGAGGGGGCGTGGCAACGGAGAATGACGACGGGAATTCGAGTGGGCGTGTTATTTACATGGCTGCTGGAGAGAACTATTCGCATCGGAGCATCGAAGCAAGGGGTTGGAGTCAAAGCGGATCGTGTGCGAACGTTTCGCGCAATTCTTTTGCACTTCTGCACTTTCGTTGCACTTGCATTACCTTCATTGCCGATGCTGCGACTTGCATCAGGAAAATTTCATTTTCTATACGGCCAATCTTATTTGGTCACTGAACCGTTCAACATTTAATCCTCAGCGTCTCGAGAATTTTTTAATGAATTTTATAGCGCGAAGATAATCGAAATAACAATTGCGTACCGGTAATTAGAAGAATGTATGTATTTAATCGCAACATCGACAGATCGGGCGCAATTCGCGTGCACAATCCGAGATCGTAATAAATCTTTGTTCATCGTTCCGCTACGTCTATTGTGCTTCCCATAAAAAAATAATTTCGTCCGTCTCTGACAAGAAGGCGTAAAGAACGTCGCTCGTTTCGTTCGATGCCCAAATTCGGCTTAACCCTTACAGCCTCGTTAGCATTTGATCTCTCGGCTCTCTTCGATCGATAGTCTCTATCGTTCCGCGAAGCTGATTCGTCACACGGATCGAGGAGTTACATCGATCGTCAGTTTTCCTGGGATTTTTGTTTAAAATTTTCTACGCCGGAAGGGTTAAATGCCTATCGATCCGCACGTCGCGAGTTGTCTATATACGTAGTAGCTAATAACAATCTACAACCAGGTACAAGTTCTGCTTCGCTAATTCACACCTTGAGAAATCGGAAAAAGTCGCGGTCCACAAGACGAGGCTGCAAAACGAATTTTTGAAAGGTGCTTGCTAAGTGTGGATCCTTTTTGCTGCATACTAAACGGGGTCTGTGAACCATGGTTGCGCCGTTCGTGACTCACGGCGATACGCTGTGTTTGCGGATTCAATATTTCGAATTTCTGAGTCATCCTTACTTTCTGCATTGTTCCCGATTGGACACTCTTTCGCCTGGCAAAACTTTTTGTGCGAAGTTCAACAAAAGTCGGTTTTACTAAAAGCAGCCTTTCAATTCCAAAGATTCAATTTTTGAATAAATATTCCTTCAAAATCGTGAATAGGGTAAAGAGCCCAAATATGGTATAGTCGCCTATTATGGCACTACCTTATATCTTGTAAAGGAGAACTCGCACTCTAGTGAGAAAATCCTCAAACAATAGTTTATTCACTGTTCATTCAACAGCGTGCAGTGCATTCGCACCATTCTACAGATTTTAGTATCGATCCTCCGCCAGTTGTCTCCACGTGTTGAATATTTTTGTGGTTAGATTTTCGATTGTGTCTTTTTCGAGGAAGGTAAGTGATTTTGAAATGTTTGAACATATCTGTCGTTTCAGTTTATTTATATCAATGTTTGCCAACTGTTGGTTTGGGCTGAAATTCATTTTCTCTTTGTCAGTAACTAGTATTATCAGTCCACGTGGAGTTCCCAATATGGCACTACCGAGGGTTACCTAATATGGGTATAGTCTTTTTATTGACATTCTTGATGAGGGTGCCGAATATGGCACAAGTTGTCATATTAGGGACTCAAGGTGTACCATATTAAGAACCCCTTTCGCTGGAACTGCTGTATTAATTTTTGAACAAACTTGACCCCAGAATCTTATAGGAAGGAAATGCATCTACAACTGGTAATTTTTTGGTCAAAAAATTGCATTCTAAAATAATCAAAAAATAACATCAACAATAAGTGATTCATATTTGGGCACTTTACCGTATAATTATTGGAAGAATTATTGGATCGTCGATTGACAGAAAGAAACAGATTTTTCATCAGACTCGGATTACAAAATCGAACCCGCCACGTGTGCAAACAACACGCTGTCTATCATCGAGCAGGATGAACCAGCGTTCGCCTAATCCACCGAATTAGCTTTCTATCATGTTTCTCGTCTCGCAGCCTCGTGGTGAGTCTGGCTCGTCGACCGTTGAGACTAAAGTGTCGATCTGAAAATATTTTTCTTTTCGACACGCCAAACAATGGTTCCGGTCAGTGTTCCCGTTGACGGGCCACGATGTAAACTGCGAGAACGTGCCCGTTCAAAATTTAGGTTCCTTCCGACTCGAAACCGTGACCTCATGATCTATTAGGTGTAGAAACAATCTCTCTCCAATTAACTCCGCACAAACCAACATCCAGCATTCAAACAAGATCTTTTGAACCTGAAGCAGATTTATTTAATCAAATAAGAATTAGAACGTTCCTTAATTCAACGTCTTTCAGTCTTCATCGCGAACAATCGTCTGAAGTCGTTAATAGGGGTGTTACTTTCCTTCGAAGGTGGAAGTTTTTGAAGCTTCTAAGCTTCGAATTTCGGAAACTTTGAAGGTGACGAGAATCGAATTTTCGAAGCTTCGAAATTAAAACCTCCGTAATAAATTATTAGAGGAATAAAAGAAACGGAACTTCGGTGATTCGAAGTTCGAAATTTCGCTGCTAAGTTGTATTTGATACAATTACAGACACTCCTACATTTCGACGAAATGTGTCACCATAGCTGATAGATTGATTAAGTTACAACTTTATACGGTTCGAAGATTTCGAAACATCGCGCACTTCGTCCCCTTCGTTCCTTCGAATCCTTCGAATCTTCGAATAGTTAAAGCTTCGGAAAAGTGACAGCCCCAGTCGTTAATCGATCTGAACCTCCTGTAATGATTATTTCAGTAGAATGTTGCTACCACCTCGAATTCCGAAAGAATTGATTTCCACACCTAATACACACACATCTCATGCCAAAAAGTGGATCGTGTCTCGGTAGAACACGATGTTTGATCGATCGAAGAGCGTGAGACGCGCCCGATTCTTCTCGCATAAGCACCGTGGCCGGGTCACTTTGGCACAGACTCCATCGGGAACGTTATCGTTCGACAACGAGGCGATTACGTAAATCTTACGTCGTAAAATATGATCTCTGGGACCGGGAATGTGTATCTGGACCGGCTTGGCCGGTAGAATGTGAAAAGTGCGTCGCCTGCTCGTTTCCGATTGCAGAGAGCTCTGCTCTCTGAACCCTGTTTCGCGAATTCACCCTGGATCGTCGAGCGAGCAAGAAAATCTCTCCGCTAAGTTGATTAAAATCGATTCCATTTACTTCGTTACTGAGTAAAAGCATGCTGTACAAGTAGCCTCGGTTACACGGAACACAACGTTACACCCTGCGACATTGAACTCTATGACCACTAGATACACTGCGACACGACGAACAATTGGTTAAACTATAGCGTACCGGTGGACGGGACGATCATTAGGCTCTATTGTTTGGTTTGTTCTAGGCTATATTGTTGGGACATCGATGCTGAGAAATTGTATAATACTTTGCTGCACGACAATATGTTTGTCAGACAAAGGTTTGTCCATTTCGAGGTTCGCCTTTGTTGGGAATGATTTTTGAACTTCAGTTATGTGTACAGGATTGAAGAGAAGTGTTAAAGAAAACAATACATTCGATTGAGGCCTGTGAAGAGCGAAAAAGCTGGAGGACTGGACACTACCAACAAATACTAGACCGCTAAACTGGGGGTTCTAACGTTGTATACAGGGTGTCTCAGCTGAAGGAGGCCACCTAAATATCTCCTTTATTTTTAATGGCACAAAAAGAATATTGTTGGCATAATTTAAATGGTATTGAAGGAGGAATATCATAGAACAATTTTTTTGGTCCGGTTATCTTTTTATTTCATTTTGTTAATGACTTAAGCATATTCAAATGTATTTTTTCAGCCGCCATAAGATGGAATGAAAAAAAATTTTCCCGATAAAAAAATAACGATGAACTTGAAAAATCTATGAAAAAATAACCGGACAAAAGAAATTGTGCTTCTATGATATTCCTCCTTCGATACCATTTAAATTATGTCATAAATATATTTTGTGTCATTAAAAAGTAGAGGAGATATGTAGGTGGTCTCTCCTTCAGCTGAGACACCCTGTATATTCTACAACCTACCCTAAACACTGTAATTATAGAAAAAGTAAAGTGTATAAAATCCTCCGATGAACGTAAATCTATTTAAGTCTCCGTCCGTCCATCAGCACTGAGATCTTAATCTAAATTATCCTTTCTAAACGTTTCCCTGATACCTACTCGTGGGTATCAAAGTGCCCTAACCTTCTCGTAGAACATTGCCTAATAAAATCAGACATTGCTGAGACATCCAGGGTGAGATCGCGAGAGCCGTTTTTTTTTCTCTAGGTCTCGAGTGAACACGCGGCGAAACGCGGCTTGAGCTTCGCCTCCTCTCGCAAATCGCAATGTGTACATTATTTATTTATAATACTTATACTCATAGGGTTGCGCGGCCCTTCGACGTTGCGGCGAAGGCGGGGACCGTCCGGCCTGCGTCCTGGGATGGCATGCACAGAACACAGCACAAAATGCCACACAGTTACACAGACAGACAAAATCGACAGAGAAGAGAAAAGATACAGAATACAGAGGGAGGCAAAATATATATTCTTTGGTTGGTTTCACGGGGCTCTGTGGATGGTCGAGATGATGAGATACGTGTGTGAGGAGGTTGGAGGTTCCAGGTGGTCGTTTAGGGTAGCATCGAATCATGGGCGAAGCTTTATGGTCGTAAAACCGTCGTTGATCCGATGGTCCTGTAAAACTCTGCGAGGAAACGCTCGAAATCGTTCCTTGATCTCCGGAAAATCTTTGTCGATCGTTCGTCATCGAAACCACTCGATCAGGGTGGCAACAAGAACCGGATTGTGCGTGGCTAAGTCTTGGTCGCTAGCTAGCAACTACCGCGCAACTATACTGACAAGGAGTGCTGCCGAAGAGACTTTGGTTCTTACATCAAAACGAAAATTCAAATGTTAAACAGGTATTTGTTTTGGCTGCTGTTCTTGAAAACAAACTAAAACGAAAACTAACGAGGAATACACTTATACCACAGTGAACTAAAGAATTTTTGAAAAAATCAAGATAATGAATAAACACCAAAAAAGCTTTATTATAAAATAATCATCTGGGTGGCACTCCCTGCGAAGCAAAGATTTTTTATTCGACAGCTAAAGGGTTTAGAGAAAAATCGTACGATGCGACTAAGCAAGCATTGTGAGGCGACCGAATTCGAGTATTTTGGTGGCAAAGATCTACGGAACCGATCGATTGAACAATCTACGTGGCGGCTACGTGGATCGGTGATCGCTACTCGGAATTCTCGGAGTTCTTTAGAGGCGGTTACGTCGGCCCGATGGTATTTCCTTTCGTGAGAAAACGTTGCCAGGCCATAAACTCGGATGGTACGCGTGAATGAACGAGTAACAGTCGAACGATTGTTATCCTGTTTGACGAGGCCGCGGTATTTTCGATCTCCCCGGAAAAGCGTCTCGTCGGTTCAAGATTCGCCGAAGTATCCCCGTTTACGATGAAACCGCGGTACCATCTCTTATTTCGACGTTTCCCGGAGAATTGGGAGTTTCATGAAGAGAGTGACAAACGCCTAAATGATGCACTAAGGGAGATTCGGGCGGAAAACGGGTCTTTCATCTTCTTGGACCTTTTTCTGGATAAATTAGGAGATATTTCATCCGATATCTATTCGACTGCAGAAAAAAAGTAGTTGCTTTAGTTTGAGTTATAGACTGGTCTCTACGTAATTTGCATAAACATTTGCGCAACGATGTCTAGCACGAAGGTTAGCGATAACAAAATAACGTCGAAGGTCTTATTCTTAAACGCTGCACTTTGAATGCAAATACACACATATTTCGTAATGTTGTGAGAGCTAATAGTAATAGAGTTTTTTTTCTGATATGTCATTATCAATTCAAAGTCCGGGGCAATGCGGTTTTAACATTGTTTACTTTCAGTCTCTTCTTCGACAAAGCAAGGTACGGTATCACACTCCATAAATTTGATTAAACAATGATATGAAACAGAATATGAAATTCAAGATCCAAGGGATTCAGGGCCCGTTTCCCTTGCCTCGTGAGGCATGTGCCAGGACGACGGTGTCGCGTGACAAATAGGAATATGTAATAAATAAATGTAATAATATCTATACGGTGTTGATTAACTACGATAGTAGGAGGACTCACCTTCGGTACTCCGCCCCCACCACCACCACCACCACCACCACCACCACCGCCTCCACCACCACCGGATACGGTTGGACCGCGTCCGGGAGTGACGTAGAGGCTTTCGGTACGCTTAGGCTGACCCTGGCTCGGCAGGATGTCCTGTCCAAGGCCACGATTCTTCAGCAAAGCACCTTCGAACTGACTGGAAGTCGAGGCGACGTACGTTGGCGTCGCAGTGCCGCTACCCACCACGGATCCGTTCAGAGGCGTCCCTGATCGCATCACGCTCGGTGCTCTCGTTGATCTGTATTCAAAATCAATCTTTCATCTCGTAATCACATCTTTAGGGGGTAGACTCGTTTTCAGGATTGCAAGGATGCGGGATGCACGTTCTCATTTCTCGATAATGCACGCCACGGGGTTTTTCCGTAGTGAAAAGCGCTAGACGAAAGATCAATCTAGGCCGCGATCGCCCTCAAAATTCCTATTTTTACGTTTACGAGGCATCATTTGCATTATTCGGCTGCATGTAGCTGTCAATGCAAATTACGCTGCCGAATAATGCAAATTACTTTTGAGGGCGATTGCAGCCCAGATTATATTGATCTTTTATCTAGCGCTTTTCACTACTGAAAAACCCCATCGCATGTATTATCGAGAAATGAGACTGCGGATGTTATGCATTTGTGACAAAAATGAGTAGGTGTAATTCAAAACAGGAAAAAGATTAAACGACTTTAACTATACTATTTTCCACATATAAAAATCATTAATGAGGTAAATAAATTTGTACTTAGCTCCTATAGCTTGCTATTGATGTACAAGAATTTCATTTTGCATAAAGATCCGCAGTCTAGAAATGAGAAAGCGCATCGCGCACCCTTGCAATCCTGGAAACGAGTCTACCCCCTTAACCATTTTAGCAGCTAAGAAATATTCTGCGGAAAAATATTTTTCACGGGTTTCTTCGGTTGGATCGGATTGGAAATACTTTAGTCACCTGTCGAGCATATCCTGGGGCGGATTCGTGATGGTTTTATCGACGGACGGCTGCCTCGATCCAGTCAACCGGGTATGCGCTCTAGCGTAACGATCCACGGAACTATCACGGCTGGGCGGCCTCTTATAATGATCTAGTCTGTAAAACGATCGATCGGAACCGGCCGAATTAAAATCAGGTCGCTGCGAACCAAGAATCTGCTCGTTACGAGCGGGTTACGAGTAATCAAATCTCCCATCTGGATCGCGGAACTTTATGCATCACTTACATTGGCCAGACGAGCTCTTTGTACCGGTATTATTCGCAATAACAAATATTAGACCAGCATAAAGACTCTACGAGATTGTAGGACGTTTTAATGATGTAGAACTTCCCTACAAACATTAAAGTTTTATTTTCATTTTTAGTATTATCGAAGGAAGGAGACGTCTATGAAATCACAGTAATGCATAAACTTCCACAATATCTGTAGACCGCGTCTCGAAATAAGATACTTGACACGGCAATCAGTTTCGGCTATTACCGGAGTGTATGTATAATTGGAAAATATTTGCGGCAAACAAATAGCCGACGGTAACTAGAGATATCTGGTCCGCAATGCGTCAACAGAACCCGGTAAATATTTATACCGAAATTTATGGATCGCGGTAAATTTATCTTTCGAAAACCGAGAATATTTTTTAATGGTCGATAGGTAAGGTCGAGACCTGTCGTTCAGAGTCTGGCCAATATTCCCGGGTCGATCTTGCGGGGTCAAGACCCTGCTGTTTCTTCGTATACTCGTCGAACTCGGTGGTCGTTGTGCGTCCCCGATCCCGTCGGGCTGATATTGTTGCGGAACCTGCGTTTGTTGTTGCAGCGGCAGTTGTTGTTGCCCGTAAAGTTGCTGGGAACCGTATTGGTTCATCTGACCAGGCCCGTACTGATTGGGTAGTGTCATCTGAAATAAATCCGACGGAGTTAATCGCGATACTCTCGAGTCGCTGAAGCTGCTGTGGCACAGCATCTCAGAAGCAATTAACCCTTGTTTTCTCAGTTTAATTGGTTACTTCATTTCAAATTGACACATTCGTAAAAACATTCAGGTGGCAGAAGCATTTGTCAATTCTTCCTTTGACAATGGAAACCCGAGGTGAAATAAGTTTATTAAATTTTTCAATTTTGTCCCCTATTAGTCCAGTCAATGAATGCTCATAAGGGGGGTGTAGAGGGAAATTGAAGGAACACAATTTTTAACATTGGGACTTTGTTTGGACGAGTTAAACATACTAAAAGTCCCCACTCCTAGGAGGTGAGCGGGGTGCAGGGGGCATGTAGAAGGTCTGCTTTTTCGGTTTTTCACTTATATCTCGGAAACTATGCGTCCTAGCGATAAGACCATTCTATACAAAATTAAAGCTGACAAAATATGCCACAAGATTGATTCGATTCAGTTTTTCGGTATCTCGCATAGTTTTCGAGATATGTACGCTCAAAGTTCACTAATTGTGAAAAAGAAATTTATGCCTCATGTTTTTTGCCTTATTTGACTAGCTAACTTTTCAGCACAATTAGTGAACTTTGAGCGTGTATATCTCGAAAACTATGCGAGATACCGAAAAACTGAATCTAATCAGTCTTGTGGCACATTTTGTCAGCTGTAATTTTGTATCGAATGGTCTTATCGCTAGGATGCATAGTTTCCGAGATATAAACGGAAAACCGATAAAGGGCACCTTCTACATGCCCCCCTGCACCCCGCTCACCTCCTAGGAGTAGGGACTTTTAGTATGTTTACCTCCTAACTAGTCCAAACAAAGACCCAAAGTTAAAAATTGTGTTCCTTCCATTTCCCTCTACAACTTTTCGTTGACTGGATTATATCGTTTTCAAAATGTGTCAAATTGACCCGAGGAACAGACGAAGATTAATTGATCAAGCATCGTTAAGATGTTAGCCTTATTTGGGGGTCTTAGGGACGTCAATGTGGGACTATCTAGCTGGGTCAACTGTGATCAGTAGGATGATGAAGAAAGTATGTCATCCAAGCTGTATCATCAGAATAAAACTGAACACTCTTGCAAGCCCAACACAAGAACCAGATCAAACAAACTCGATCGGATCGCTCGTATTAGAAAATCCCGTCGAGTCAAACAGAGCGTACGGGCAGGCAAGCAGTCCAACAGATAGTAGATCACCTGCTGATTGGGATAAGCCTGCATATTCTGATAGCCTTGGGGGCTAGCCTGCTGCTGTTGATAAGAGTAGGGGTCCGCCTGTGGCGGGCTGATAGGTTGGTACTGCGGCTGACCGTACGGACTACCCTGAACAGGGAACTGAGATTGCGGGACGAACGGGACTCCGGGATATTGTCCCGGCTGCTGATACTGATTCGGTAAACTGTTAGGGTACTGGCCGGGCGGCATAGGATTCTGGGTGATCTGCTGCGGGAACTGCGTTTGGTAAAGGTTCTGTCCGCTCAGGGTAGTCTGATTCAGCTGGCTCAGCGGCAGCTGGTTGATGAGCTGCGCGGGAGTCACCTGGGTGGGTATTTGATTCTGTGTCAGCTGATTCTGCGGCAACGTAGCCTGGTTCTGGGGCAGCTGGTTGCCCAACAGAGGATTCTGCGGCAGCTGATTCTGCTTCATACTGGCCCTCCTAATCGACTGCATCATGTTGCTAACGGTGGACGTGTTGGTCGTCGACGTGGGTTCCATAGAGGGTATCGGGCTTTTCGTAGGACCCTGGGGACCAGCATGATCCACGCTGCTGGCTTTTTGAAGAATGCTCTTCCCTGGAACGGTGTCCTGCGGGGGTGGCACGTATTTAGGGATCTCCCTGTTTCGTAACCTCTCCAGTCCAGGTTGCCGGAAGTCTGGTGCAAATTGTTTCGCTGTCTGCTGGGCCAGTTCAGAGTCCTCTCTCGCGTGTTCAGCTCCGATGTCCGCTAACTCTGCTCGCCCACGAGCTGCCGCCGCTCTGGAGATCGCGATATCGGCTTTCTGAAGAGCGATCTTGCTAGCTCTCTGAGCAGCGTTCACCGCAGCCTCTATCCTCTCGCGGAATTTCGCCGATCTGATCAGGAACAGGTGCTTCTTCTTCTGGCTTGTAATCAGCACGTTGTTCTTGTACTTGCCCTCCTCTTTCGTGCCGTCGCGGAACGTTGTCACACCGTAGCCGTACTTACGATTGTTGAACCATTCGCCTTCGTACCGGAGACCGTCGCTGCGCTCCGATATACCGAACCCGGTTCTTTTGTCGTTTTTCCATTCGCCCAGGTAGGTCTCCGTTACCGAGGCATCCATCTGCTCGTCCTGCAAGCAGAATTTTCGAGTAAGAAACTGTCTATTGTATTGGATCATGACGTTTTTTTAACCCGGCAAATCGTGGAAAATTCACTTCGCCGTGACGGCATTCAAAATTTAATGACGCCAGAACCAGCAACGAGCTCGCGCTCTTTCAGAATTATACTTTTCCTCGCAATCGTTATTTTTAATCCGACTTGAGGTAATCCTCTTGCTCTGCCCACGTTCTTTTTCAGTGTTCCTTTCTGTTTAATGATCCTCAACGTATTTCCCTCGGAAGGGAGCACAGTAGCTAGAGATTTAGAGATTGTACTATAGTAACGTGTACCTCGATGACAAAGGACGCGTTGCTGTCCGTATGAACGGATGCCGATGCTTGACTCTGCGAGCTTTCCGTCGACATCCATGACGCCGAGCTTGCGTTGCTTCTAATACTGCCACCGGTGCCCCGTTTCTCCAAGTCGCCTGTGCTCCTCTGCTTTCGAATTTTCAGTCCCTGAAATTACAATTATACTGTGAGGAACATGGTCTCGTTAATTATACTGAAATTGTGGCCCTGGAAATGGGTCAAGAATATAGAAAACGGCTGAACTTTGTTTGCAAGAGATTTCAGGATAAAAATTACACTTTACCGAGAGGATTCCCTTCTTCAAGGACTTCTCCGTCAGGCTCTTCCTCCTGGCTGGAGGATCGTCGCTTCTAGCTTTCAGTACAAAACCACCCCTGCTGTCGTCAACTCGACGATCTCTCTTGTCCGTTGGTTCCGGCGTCGGGGCGACAGGTCCTCCACCATCGGCGCTTCTCAAGGACGTCAATGACGCCCTGACTTGCTTCGACGGCTTGTAATGACTCGCTAAACCGAACGGTGCGCTTGCTCTTACGCCGTAGCCATGCCTCATTCCACGATGCCACTGGCCTTGATAGGTACCTGCAAGAAAGAGCATCCTTCTTTTAATCGTTTCGCTCGTGTACCTTCTATTCAGATTTCAGCATCAATAATGCACGCGTTTCGGCATGATTAGGGTAATTAGCCGTGGCTGTGCGAAATGAAATAGAACAGCACGCGATAATATAGATTATTCGCCGTATTATTACATCGAATTAAACAATAGTACAAATTATGAGTCTCGGTTAATGAATAGGCATCAGTGATTCAATGAAATTCGCCGTTGCAGCGGCCGACAGCTGTCGATGCAGCCGTCGAGGTAAACTTCAAAGGCTTGGCACCGCTTTGATCCTCTTCGTTCAAAGGTAACGCGAAATTTTCTGCAGTCAGGGGAAGAAATTCAATTAAAAGTTTGTTCTCCCGTAGAAAGAATGAGGAGCGAGGAACGACGGGTTCGACTCGCCCTCCCTACAAAATTGATAATAACCATCCCCTAAAGGAGCGTCGCGTACCCATCGCGTTTACACGACCTTAATACATTTATGCAGCAGGGAATTTATATTCGCCAGTTTGTTCCTGCGACAAATTCGGGACGGGGCGGGTGCAAACCACAAATTGGCCGCTGCGTGATACAAATACGGAACACAGTGGCTGTAGAAACCTTTGACACGCTTTTCGAGTTTCCAACAATCGTCCGTACTTCGACTGTTTTCTTTCTAGATGTTCTATTAGTATATCGGAAGATAATTTTGCGGGTGGGACATTTCTTTCGTGACTGAATGTATAATGGATTTGGAACATTGATGCACGATCTCTTAGCTGTTTGATAATTATAAAAAATAATTGAACCTACCTCGAAACAACGCACTTATGTGAATACACACGAACTTAAATACGATACAATCTTTTCGGATGGTGGCGCAAAATTGAAGAAGATTTTCCAAATGACAGATGTTGCTGATTGTGATTTCATTGGAATATGGTGGATTTGGAAATCAGTAGATGGGAAGATAAGATACATTAATATGTGAAAGTATGTAGAAGAATTTAAGGATTTTCTTAATTTCCAGTGTCGAAAATTTTCAATTTTGCGCTGTCTCCGAAAAGATTGTATTGTATTTAAGTTTGTATTTATTCACATAAATTAAATAGAAATTACTTCATACTTTTTAGTGCATTTTTTCGAAGACGGTTTACTTTTTTTTTTATAAAATTTTTTTTCACACTTTTTAGTGGAACGAGCAGAATTTGTAGAACACCGTAGGATGGTTTTTCGGTCTTATTGGTTATTAGCAATAAAAACCGCAATTAATGAAAAAATGCAAATTTCTTTTCACGGGACCACCCCGGGGACATACTCTACAAGATGCAAAAGGTTTTGTTCCGACTGATCCATCCATCTCGGCGTAATCAGTGAACGTACATAGAAAAAAGCGAAAAAGGCACATACAGATCGAATTGAGTAACCTCCTCCTTTTTCGAAGTCGGATAAAAAAGAAGTGAATGTTGGGACTTGGAGATTTATTGTGTCGACGCTTTCTAGAGCCACTGCAGTTCGCCGACCCCCAAAAATGGGGGGATCTAAGTGAACAGAAGTTTTAGCCAAAAAGTGTCACGAGGCGAACAGATAGGAACTCAGGGATGGAGTTTACTCGGTCGGACGCGTGGGTGCGCTCTCCTCTTCGAGGAGCATGCAAATTCCATGCCGATGAGATACCGCAGACCGTCTGCAGACCGCCGATACAACCGGATGGACGGCGGTCGTAAAAACCAGTCATTAACGCCGCGCCGGCCTTTCGCGGAATAACCCCGCTCTTTGGTTTTCATTCGGTCGCGTGAACCGCGAGCCGCGTGTCTTTTGAATGGTACAGCTGTTGATTCTTCGTAGAAAACGGTATTTCTCTTCTTAATCGTCTTTTAATTACCGCGGAGCAATTTTTGAGTTTGTTGAGGCGGTCTAGGTAGTTTTATTTTTCCCTCGTCCATTTTTGCCATAAATACTTACAAAAATATTCCACAGAATAACTATATCTACCAATACGTATCTTGTTAAAAATTGCCCATCAGTATGTACACTGAGAAAAAAATCCTGTCGAAACAAGAAAAATATATGTTGATTCAATAAGATGTACTATTGAATAGTGCCAATATCATATGAACTTATTTTAATATTTAATACTATTGAATTTCAATAGCAAAACTCATTTCCGCCAATCATATAAGCGAATAGCTTGACATCAATGTTTTCAAAAAAATAAGATATGGCCTCAAACCAATTCCAGTATAAATCAATACATTTCTCAAATTTTTTTAACAACATATCTGATTGAAGGAAAACGAGAAATATTACGAATAATAATGTACGGTATTGAATCGAATAATATTTTCAATCATTTCATGATAGACAATTCAAATACATCACGATTTGCTTCTAAATACTATTGAAAAGAATACATTGATATTCATCGAAGTAAAAACATTACAATAACACGCGTGTTATTGAAGTAACTACTTTTTTTTCTCAGTGTACCCGAAAACAAGCTCAAAATTGGATTTGCGTTTCAAAAACGATCCCCCGCGGCCGCATTCGCGTTTTCCTGGTTCCTCGAAACGTAAACATCCCCCAGCAGTGTTTAAGTGGTTGTTGAAGGGGAATGCAACGCCAAAACCTGTTTATTGTAATTCTCTTTCGGTGAGTTATCGTTACACAAGCTTCTCTCGGAAAAAGTATTTCGTTGCTGGGCTCTGAAGCAAAGCGTGTTTTCAGCACTCTGGGATGATCAACAAAGTGGCGGCAACTCTTGAAAGCGTTTCCACTCTGCACTCCTACCCGTTGTAATCCACCATTATTCGGCCAACAATAATCATCAAAGCTTTTCGTCCCGTATTCGGCGAGCATTAAAAAAGTGGCGCGAATTCAGCGGGAACGATGCATCCTGCTTCTCTCTTCTTTTGTATTCGTAAATATTGCATTCGCATCCATCGACCTGCTTCGACGTTTTGTTTGCGTGCGTGTGTATACATAAATCTCGCGAAACTTTGCACTCTTTCTATTCCAAACATCTATTTTTCTATGTTATTTTTATTTTATCTTCTTGTATTTTAAAATACCGAAGATTAACATCACGAATCCGATTTGCCCAGCAAAATTAATCCTGTTAATGATTTTCTGTTGCAGAAACGTTGCCGGTGACACAATTCCATTGATTAAATTAATATTTTTATATTGAAGAAATTGAAGCGCTCGATTCATCGTAAAGTGAGAAGTTTATTTTATTCGATTCGAGTTCTCATTTCGCTGATATAAATTAGCAAGCTGGATATATTGCGTAACGAAGTGGAACATCATATAGTTATTTTGATGAAGACATATGAAGTTCATTGAGAGGAGAATAAAACGAGAGAACCGGTCATTTTATTGAAGTATTTGTCTCGTTTAAAGCAGAACATAGAATTTTCCGGCCAACATTTGGAACGGGCGCTTTGTCGCCGGGTCTCCCGAGACCCAGGTCGTATTCAACGGCCATTGAAGTAGTTGAAGAAGCAGATTAGCGATTCAGGAGCGTAATTTCGTGGAGCAGGGTTCGGATCGTGCCGAACCGTGTCGAGAAGCACGGCGTGACCCACTTGCTTAAACGCTGGCGAAATAATATTCCGGTTGGAAGGAGGGAGTCGGCCGTTTCCATATCTACAGTCGGCTGCAATAATGCCCGTCCGCAGACTCCATTTTCTCTCTAGCTCTCGCTCCAGCCCGTACTTTTCTGAAACGAGGCTGCCGGGGGATCGATCAGCTGGAGACGAGCTCCGCGTAACGACCTCAGCAAATAGATCATCCGCGATAAGTTACGCTGTTAATTTTTTAATCCGCCATTGTCGACGCCGTGGTTCAACCGAGAGAATTTCCCTCGAACCGTACCAAATTCTTCAGAAGATTCAAGGTTTCCAGACCGCATGTTGAAGAACGAAGTACATAATTCTTGCGAAAATATTTGACATCTTCTTTTAGTCTTCGTTCACATCGATCGGGGTGAAAGCAACCCTTAAGTTTAATCCTCGGCTGCTCTCGTTGGGTTATAGATCGAGAGGAGTCGAGGCTTTCACTTTCTTGCCGTCCTGTAGCAGGACGTCTTAAACGAATTTTTTAATTCATATCTTGAAAATATATGTTTCGTATGTTGATATATCCTTCAGGACGAATATCCTTGAAACAATCCACGTGTCTACAATTTCCTCCACCTCTCCACCGAGACTGAAGTCATCGACAACATCGTTCTCAATGTTCTCAGCCGAAGAGGAACAAGTTCAAGCCTTCAGAAATTCCTCGATCGAAAATCCGCGGATGACGCGTCGCATCGAGATTAAAGTTGCACGTTACGACGAAAACCGCTCCGACAATTCAGGTCAGCTCCCTTTCTCGGAGACGCCTGGGGACAAAAAGCCCCGTCGACGACGTCTCGGTGTCTGCAGGTCCTTAACGACATCGGAACAGACGTCGCGATATCCGGAGGGAATCGGAGCTTGCAGAAAGCAGCGATGATCGCTCGGCTACCGATCAGGTATGCTCGAAAATTCTTTGAAAAGATCTCGGCGCGAAAATCGATTTTAGAAGAATCGAATCGGAGTCGACATCCCCGAATCGAACGTATGTACTTACTATCGATCGCTTTCGCCGGCCCACGACCTAGATTAATTATTGTCGAGCGTGTAATTTCACAGCGCGGCGCTTGGTCTGCCGGCCGTCTGTTTCTTTTGACGCGGACACGACTAAAAAGAGAAGGTGAGAGTGGGGGGAGAGCGTTTCTCTCGCGGGAACTTTTACTGGTTATTGAATTTCCGTCGACTCGGCTTTTCCTCTTCTCCCCCGCGCTCTCACAGCTCCTACCCCCCTCGAACGGTTGCTCCACTTTGCGCGCCTCAAGTAGTATCGAATTTCTCGCTTTTGTCGTGCCTCGACTTTATTTCAATTCCAGTTATCCCCGCGACCAAGTTCCACTCCTCCTCTTCCTCCCCCCGCACAACCCCTATTGTCGGCAAATTTATTCCACGATCCTGATGGCACCTCTTCCAGCCCGAGGAATCATCTCTTTCGGATTTTTAGAGGATACCGATGCTATTTTACCGGATAATTTATTTCTCCCCGTTGCTGCTGGCCTGTTGTGCGAGCAACGGACAGGGTCTTTATGCAAATTCGCATTTGCATGGACTACTTGCTGGGAGCAATGAGATTTTCTCTGTAGATCTTTTCCCGTGAAAACGATCTGAATTTCGTACTGAGCTTTCGGCGAAGTATCGTTTTACGGAGGTTTACATGCAATTGGTTTTATTCAAACATTTAAAACCAAGATTATAAGAACTTTCTTGATCAGAAGATGAATCACTACAGAAAAAGCCATCAGGACCTCACCCCTTTCCTCGCCCGTAGATTTCCTACTCAGGCCCCGATCTCGTCACCAATCGATTTCGAAGCGTTCCCAAACGACCTGCACCGATTCTCCCATCAATCGTGCTCATTTCTCAATCGCGACCGTTCAATTAGGATCTAATTGCCATCCAATAGGCTTTGTCCTCTGCTCACATCGCGGAACACAGATTGATTGTTCGGAAAAACCGTCGGACGCGGTCGTTCCTCTGTTTATCAAGCGACTTCTAACTCCGCAGGGTCTATTTACTCTAGCAGCTAGAGAGGGAGAGAGAGGGGAGGGGGTCCACACACACAACCTGTTCCGCGTGGACTGCGAGGGTGAAGTCTTCAACGTGAACACCCTTTCTGGATTATGTCCGTCGCGCGTGCTCGCCGAGGCGCAAAGTTCCGCTCGACGCAGGTCTGACAAGCTGTTCAGACCTACCGTGCCGCGAGGAACTCGTGCAAAAATAATCATCGATGAATTTCGTCGCTGAAAAATTGATCGCACGCGCCTGCTTTTTTTCTTTTGGCCCCTGGCCCTGTTTCCTCGCTGCTGGACATTCGGAAATTTACGTCTCTCCCGTTGTCGAGAAACTTCCCTCAGTTCTCGAAGAGTTTATAACTGGTACAAAATTGTTGCTCTCTCGCAGAAAATTGCCGAAGCCAGAGAACGAAGGGAACGTGTTAATGACGAACCATCACGCGACATAACAATATCACTATGTCATTCGAGTTCTAATGAAGGTAATTGCATCGTTAAAATGAAATGCGAGAACGATCTTTTGATAAAACTATGACAACCTTGTACACGATTATTTCATTAGAATTAATATGTAGAACTTCCAGAGACGACGAAGATGATTACATATATAGTGAGTACTTCTCGCTCTTGAGGAGAAGTTAATTAATTAATCCTCTGGCAGGTCGGCGTGAATGAAATTCGTCTGCGTCATGGCTGTTTAGTCTGTCTTCGGTATGTATTCCTTTTGCCGACGTTTATTATTACTTTATTATTACATACACCGCTTTCTGCAACTCTGTTATATCGTGTACATAGCGAGTGTTTAGTTTGCGTTTAAAATTAGTATGACGGCCCCACTATTCTGAACTACAATTTCATTTGACCTATCCTGATTCAACCAATCTAATTGTCCGCCCTGTTCAGCGGTCAGCGTACATCTCAGTAAAAAATGCTAGAATCAGACCACCAAAAATCCAGTTTAGATTTCTCGATTTAGTAAATTGAGAGGAATGGTGAGCGATTCGACGATCGGATCGTATCGATATCGAGGGAATCCGTGGTCGACGGGTAAACAGAGGCGATCGGTACGGTCCTGCTTCGCTACATGGCACCGGCTGGCCCGCCTGAAATAGCGCGGCCACCTTCTAAGATGGTGGTCGGCTGCACGTGCAATCGTAATCGCGCCTGTGCTCGTGAGAATTGGCCGTGCGAGTGTATTTCGGTCCGCAGCCTCCATCAGATCGTCACCAACCACCCCACGGGCCTGTCGTTTCCTCTCGTCTGTTTGTTTCTCTCGGATAACTCCTCTCGATACCTCGACGGGGACCGCGTTCCTCCCTCCTCTGCCACCTTGCCCCGCCATCAGGTCGGATTTCGTACCTGACCTCGCTCTTTTGTCCGCTCGGCAGCGGTTATGTTTCGACGCTGATGGAAGTCGGACGAGAAAGTCGAGCGTCGGGTTTCCCGACCGCGAACGAGCCGTCGCTTGTTCCTGATAATACCCATTATACAGGGTGACCCAAAAATACCGGAAAACCTCGCAAGGGGTGGTTCCTGACGTGAAGATTTCCATCTCGGCTTGCCACACCATCGTTCCTCGTATCTTCTAAATAAACCCAAAATTAGCCGGTTCGAGTCCCGGCTATTTCCACGGGGCTCGTTATCGAGCTATCGTTTATGGCTTTCAATGAAACGCTATTAATCGACGCGCGAGAAGCGCGTGCGGAGCAGACGGAGAGTAAGCAGACAGGGACGAAGGTTATACGTATAGACAAGGATAGAAGATGAGAGAGAAAAAAAGATTGTTCGCGTAAAAAAAGGCGATTCTAAAACTGTAACGAACACGCTCTCGCTCTCCCTTCGACTACGCGTCGAGCTGTGTGACGCAAGGCGCTCGAAAAACGGAAATGACGGCAGTCTGCAGAAGTAGGTGACGCTGGTTTAATCAACGGAAGGTCCGGGCGGCTTCTGGCGAACGGAAAACGAGAAAAGAATCAAGAGGAAAAACACGGAAAAAATTGATTGAACGTTTGTTACCCGTTCAGGACCGATTGTGTATCGGTGTAACCGGCTCGGCAATCCGAATTGACCTCAACGAATGGACAAGAGAGTTCCTGTGTTGCAATGTTAACTGTGCAAAGTCGGCTGGGTCCCTGGACGGTTGTAGCTGCCACAGAGAGAATTGTTGCCCTCCTCATCGTCGCGCTAACGCGTTGCAACGCCGGTCCTCGAGAGCACCTGCGCTCCAGGACGAACCTAACAGAATTACCCGCTCGCGCGCTGCTGGAATGCTTTTAGCCGAGTCTTTTGGGAATGGTTGATTGCGGCCGACCCGTTCGAGGACGCTCCGCGTCGAGTGCTGATCCGGCAAACATAATCACTGGACGCTCGGGGCTCGCGTATGCTAATTGAAAGTCATATTTCGGCCCTCCGCGTTCGTTTCTCTGGTAATTGCTCGCTGTACTCTCACGTGGAAACGCTTCGATTGTTTTATTTCGAGGGGTCTTCCACTCGGCCAGGTTATTTTATCGAGCGTTATTGTTGTTTACGTAGCGGTTTCATTGCCCCCTGTATTTCTACGTTTGTTGTTTAATTTTAGCTCGTCCCGCGCGACTGAATGTTGAATTGTGTTCTCAGTATTCTTCCAATTGGAGAACAGGTGAATTTTCCCTTACACCACTCATAATCTTGTAGGCACGCGCGATGAAGCAACCTGTATAAGCATCACCGATCGGAGTCACTTTCGAAAAACCTCGACCTCGGTGGTCAGAGTTTCGTCATCGAAGAAAATGAAACAACAACATTGAAAACACCCCCGGATCCGTTTTAAGCGTCTCGGTCGAGTTAAGGCACTCTCCAAACGCCATTCCATTTCTCCGTGGCACGTGGCCGACGTATTTATTTATAAATACCAATGCTGCCGCACACGCGCGCACATGGACACCCGATGCGTGTGTCGGCTCGTGTGCGTGGCGTTCGATGCGTAAGCTTGACCTCGTGCTGGGGTGGAGAACACACCCGGTTGACCTCCTATCAATCTAGAGAACCCGCCCGATTAATAGAGCTCTTGAACCTTCCACGATCTCTCGATACAGAAATCGAGGAGTCGAGCCCTTGGGTCGCGATCCGCTCTCGAGAAACTTTGAGGCAGGTCGACCCGGTCCTGGAATCTCGAGCATTTTTCCACTTCAAAGGAAAATGTTTGCCTGGGCGGAGACCGTGGGATTAGCGACGACAGACTGCACCTAATTGGTCCCTCCCAATTATCTCATCACATTCTATCGTGAAACTTCAATTTTATTGATAAATCGAAGGGGGACTCTCGAATAAAGTGATCCAACTACTTTTTCCAGAGCTAATATCCAGCAGATAAACGATTGAGCTTCTCCGAGACGTGGCAGAGTTATTAAAAAAAGTCTATGAATAGGCTTCCAAGTAGCGGGAGAGTTAATATTAAAAGGGGGAGTGTTCCCGAGCGAAGTGGAAAGTGAACAGAGCTCGCGTAGGTGTTAATATCGGTGCCGACAAATGGTTCTTCGGTGTAAACACTTGTTGCGAATCGATTGTTCCCCGTCGTGGACTCGTTAATCGCCGGCCGGTAACCAATTTACCGAATTCCTGGCGGTAGCGCCGTCGCGCGGTGTGTCCGAATTAGAATCTTCTCCACGGACTAATCGATAGAAACCGTAAATTTCACTTTCGTTCGGCTCTTCGACGCCGTGCCGCGTCACGTCGGAAAGAAACCTGTTCCACGTTCTCTCTAAGTAAGATCCTTCACTCGGTATCGAAGCAGCAATCGACGCCCGGCGCTGACGCAGCGGCTATATTGTCTCTAATTTTAGAGCGACGTTCGTTCATTGACGAAACTTGTCCGAGTTTAAAATAAAAATGAACTTCGACTTGGAGAGAACCGGGATATGTACGTATCGCACGCGAACGCTGTTTACCCACGGCGATCCTGGTAGCTGGCGATGATAGTGATCGCTTTCTGTACTGCTGACGCATACGTTAACATCCAACGATTGTTCTAATAAGATAGGGGCATTGTCACGGTGATTTTCTATACTTGGGTAACTTGGAAATTGGCTGTTCACGCTTACCAAGAGTCCCATAATTTTCTTCAAAGGGTAGAATTTAGTAGGATCATCCCGATAATGCAGAGAACGCGAATATTTCCGTAACCCTCCGTCCCCGGTGACGCAGATTTATAACATTGTTGTACGAGAGCGCGCCGGTATCATTCGCGCTGCCAAATGACGCGCGTGCGATCAGAATAACGTAGCCCGGTAACGAATGCGGAATGAGAGGGATACGCCGAACGGCGACGGGATGGGAATTTTTCATTCGGTTCGGAATCGTGGCCCCGACGTCACGCATGAAAAATAAATGGAGAACATTAGGTGGTGCGAGTCTTTCTCGGGCTTCCTCCGAGCATCGGCAATTTTAGATCGCTCGTAACTCATCCTAGATCGCCCGTACTATTTGATCCGTATCCTACCCAGGGGGTGAGATTTTTCCTCGATGCCGTATCCGCGTGCTTCGTTTTAAAACAGGCACTGCTTTGATGGAATTTTGGGAAATTAGATTAGATTAAATTAAATTGTATTTCAGAAGACCTCTGAATCAATTTTAGTTGAAACTCTGCTAGGTCGCTGGACCTCTTTGGGCCATGAATTCGCATGGGCTCATCAATAGAGGAATTTCATTCGAACGTAGATGCGGCACGTTTCCACGGACCGAAACGGAAATGCAAAGCGATACGTGTCGGTGATTCGGTAAACATCGGCGATCCATATTTCATGATCTATCTTTAAACGTCAATATAACCTCGTTAACTGTGTACCAGTCGAAATGTCGAGCTTGTATCTCGGCTCGTGAATTTTACGGTACGGCTGAAAAATGTCTGCCGTTCTCTCTCTCTCTCTCTATCTCTCTCTCTCTCTCTCTCTCTCTCTCTCTCTCATTTTCTCCCACTTCTTCGCTCTCCCTAGAGCCGCACCCCTATGATCGCAATAGTAACTTCTAACGTTAACACGAGGATGACACGTTCTGGTTTGTCACGTGCACCGAGATATCGATCCCTTTAAAAACCTAGCATGTCGCTACGAAATAATCAGCGAATACGATGTATCCGGAAGATTTTCATTAGCGACCTCATAAAGCAGCGTAATCCTATAAGGTGGAATGGGATAAGTGCGCACTAGGTTTTGCAAAGTTGGACTTTAAACTGATGTATTTTCAGTCCGGTATGTAAAAACTTAACGCTCTTGGTATCAAACTCTTGCTACAGTTATTACTCATGAATTAGTATCATGTAGGATTCCAATTTTGCTTGGAAATTATCATTTTGATAGGATATTGTACAAAGTGTCAACTACTACGCACTTGCCCCGAAAATGGGACAAGTACGTCTCTAAGAGTTAAAAACGCTTTCAAACCTTGTTTCAAGTGCTACGAGGCAAGAAAAGAATGATCAACAAGCCTGCTATAAAATGCTTCTTATTGCATTAAATTATATTGTTTAGTTTTGTAGTTATCCATTTTTAAACGAACAAGTACTTCTATGTTGAAATATGAAAGGGGATATTAAAACAAAGTTTAAAAATGCTTTCGAACCTTGTTTGAAGTGCTACGGGGCAAGAAAAGAATTATTATCAAGCCTACAAAATCCTTCTTGTTGCATTAAATATATTGTTTAGTTTTATAATTACACATACGGACTTGCCCCGTGCAGTAATATTTACGGGGCAAGAGCATTGTACGGGATTGGACTCGATTAATGGTTCAATCGTAACCCCGCTGCGCTCGACGAATAATTAATCTCGTGAGGGCTGGTTGAATATTGTGGTTGACGATGATGTTGATAGTGAAGTACAACACTTTAAATTACAGTTTACTTACTAAGTAGAACTCTTCTTTAATAACCAACTACTATGTACAAGTTTGTACAACGTAAGATGATGTTCGTTCAGTGCAGTTCGGTGGTTGAGAAGAATCTGATCTTTTGAAAAACGCTTTGCTGTTGACTAGATGTCTTTTTGGGGGTACAAGAAATGAGTGGTGGGAGACAGTGTTTAAGGAAAGGGAAAACTACAGAAGAGAGGGAAGGCTGGAAATTGCAATAAAGAAAAAAAATGCAGGGACAAGGATGGACCTGAGGATTGGTGAGTTGGGGAAAACCAGATGTGAAGGATGTGAAGGACTAGGGCATTCGCTCGGAGTTATTTATTATGGAGAAAGTCCTTAAAACTATGGGGGTGCGTGACAAATTGTAAAACTTGGGTTTAAGCACGGTTTAGAAGTTAAAGTGAAACGGAATTAAGAACTAAACGTGACAATGACTGTTGGTCGGGTGTGCTAGCAATCCGGACAAGCATCTTAGTGTTTTTCTCAATAAATTTAAAAAAGTACAATAAAAACGGTTTATTTAATATAAACCTACATCAATATTTGTTGTACGTACCTAAAATAACAACACAGGATATATTAATAACTTGTAAACTATTGCACGTTCAGGATAACCTCAAAGTTGTACGTGTACCTCGCACGTGACTGTTTGGCATTGGTTGATTTAAGCGATTAAAACACCTTTATTCTTGGGCGACATTTATGTAAAATAGTTCATACTAACTTATACTACATTAATAAATACAAGCTAGAGAAATTTCGTTCATATTATAATAAACATTTCCAATTAACGCACTCCACCTTAACTTCCGCAATGAAACAATCCGAAGAACATCTTTAACTAAACTTAATAAAGCAAACGATTCACAATAACACAGAAGAATAAAAGATTTCATAAACCAGCAGAAAATATAATTAAACCGCAATTTTACGACAGCATAAACTTCTGAAGCACTCGAATATCGCGGGGAGATGGAAGGAAGGCTGAACCTTACTTAAGACAAGAAGTATAATAACAAAGCAACGATTAATTCCGCGAAGTACCAAAGTCCGGCTAAACTTCGCGCGTTTCCTCGGTCGCGAGGAGATGGTCTCGACTTAATGAAGGAACGGAGATTCGGAGGAGCCCGATTAATTACTCGGCCGACACGAAATCAGGAACGGGCCGAATGTTTCGCGGTCGTTCCTTCGTTTCTCTAGGGATTCATAAATATTAAACGGCTGCTCTACGCCCTCGAACAAGAATGTCGTTCGTTTAAATAATGGATGCTCGCTCTGCGGCACGCTCCTGCGAAAGAAAGAGTATACATAGTATAAGTATACGTCGAGCGCATATCTCGCGGGAGTTCGGCACGTGATGAATGCGAATTCCAGCGTGTAACGAATTACGCTCGGGCCTCGTCAGTGGAATCAATCTTTCCATCGGGAAACGATTTTAGTTAAACATCTCCTAGTCACTTCCTCCCCCCCGAGCCGATTTTTTCCAGCGAATATTCTTGGCAGGCTGAAAACTGTGTTTTATACATAATAATTGTATGATTCTCTCAGAAACTTTCCTTGACAATATTTTTCAATGATTCTTTTGAGGGTCCCACAACCTCGTCACCGATTCTACAATTTTCTCGAAGAGTCTTTTAATCTTCTCAGAATTTTCACCCCCGGCTGCTTCGTTGATGTGTTCCATAAAAATGCAAATTTCCAGAAAGTTCCACAACCTAGTTGTCATGCCGAGATTTCGTGAAGAAGCACGAGATTTAATTCAGGATGAGTTTCGTTCTTATTCTGAAGATCGAGATCCTTATTCAACCCCTCGAGAGCCCAGCCTGTGGCAATCATAAGCTACGGCTAGCGTAATTCACATTCACGGTATGGTTTACGGCTTCTTGGGTCTTCTCAATTTTGCTTTTATATTGTTTCCAGTAAAAGAAGGGCTGTAGGTTCTTTCTACCTTGACCGAATTACTGAAACGTGTTGCAAAACGATTATTCCAAGAAACTGCAGTCTCGTCGGTCGTCGAACAGAACCGTAATACTCGTAAATGGTTCCCATAGCATATTTGCCTACGAATTAGCGTGGCAATGTGAATTGCGCGAATTATAAGCCAGCTGAAGCAGAAAGCAGAGTCACATATGTTCCATAGGGTGATCTTACCCCCATAGGGGGTTGATAAACGTCGCAGCACACGTAAAACAGGATGGGACCGGGTCTGAAGATTTATCGTCACCCGAAACTGTCGCTCCAGCTTAATTATTGGCCGTAATTAAAGGTCGACGCGAGGAATTCGCAGAAGATGGAGCGCTGTTTCCTGGGGAAATTTATTCGCGATGTTTCGGGAACGATTATCATCCTTTTTTCGTTCTTCCGAGTGGTTCAAAATGGGGTTGGATAGATTTAACGGCATTCCGAATTAATTAAAATCGCAAATTAACGGGTGGCTCCTAATTCATTCTAGAATTATTTATTATCATTCCAAGAGCCAAGTCATCGGATACGACTGCATCGCAGTGATACGATAACACAACTTCAACTTCTTTGACTATCCTCCTGGAACGAAGCAGCGACTCCAAGTAACAGAAAAATGAACAGAATCCGCGGAAAAAGAGGAACAGCGGGTAGAGAAAAAAAGGAACCAATACCGTCGCAGTATGTCAAAAGAAAGCAAGCACGAAGGCGCAGAAGAGCAGGAAGTATAATACAAAGGGACAATAACCGGGGAATAAGGAAAAATAGACGAGGTATCATCCACAAAGGGAATTTTGTTTGAACAGGACGGAACGGGGTCGATAAAGAGCAACATCGTACCAAGGAGTCGAGATAAAGTCAATTGAGACATAGAGGATGCGGGTGGTTTCAACGATAACTCGAAGCAATTATCTCGATCGCGAAAGGACGGCTAACGGATCACGACAAAGAATTAAAAAAAGAAGAAAACAATCGTTCCGAACGGGACAGTCCAATTTGCATGATTATTCGCGTTAAAAATTAATTGCAGCCCCTTTACACCGGTCGTTACAAGTGGAGCAATGGTGGAACAGTGGTGCTCGGTAAAAGGCGATTATCTCGTCGAGATAGAACGACAGCGATTTATGCTAACTCCTTCACAGGGAAAAAGCAGCTCGAGATTAGCGGGATCGCTATCATGTAATTGTAAAAAAATTTTTTCGCTTACGGGCCGTTTTATTTCTTCTTGTCTTGTTCTGTTTTGTTTCGCGATTTCTCTTGCCAGTACGAATTTCTCGTGCATCCAAGTCTTACGTTAATTTTGAATTTAAGTTGTGCCGGCCATTTTGAATAAGCGTTTTGCGAGACATTGCGAAATAAATGGCGAGAGAGATCGTGTTGACGAAATGTTGAGGGGAAAGGTGAAATTTCGTTTGCGGAATTCCGTGGAACTCGGGGCGTCGATTACGGGGCCATTTCTGTTTTCTTTTCGCCGTCGGATTCTTATCGTTGCTCCTCGAGGACCATGAGTGCACTCGCGAAGCTTATCTCGCAATCAGCGACGTTAGGAGCTTGAGAACGGGGTTGAAGGCGGGGGCTGGAAACGATTCTACAAGGCCCTTCACCAAAGAAAACAGGCTGATGCGCTGGGGGTTGATTTCACGCTGGAAAAACGGACTTGAATAAACCGACCGAATGGCAGGCGTTCCTTATTTTTTTTTCCCTCGCGGAATACCAGCGACCGGCTTTTCGAGATTAAAACGACCCGAACCGGGGCTCTCTTCTCTCTCTCTCTCTCCCTCTCTTACTGACTCTTCTTTTCTCTCGTCGTCTCATTCGTTTTGAACCGCGGCGCTTTTTTCCAAGCGTCGAGCTATTCGATCGTGTGCTCGTTTGCAATTTTTAATTCTGAAAAGTGGACGAAAACGCGCCCGATCGTTGAATGCAGCATGCGTTCAAGAAATAGAGCTTTATCGAGGGCTTAATCAACTGCACGGGAGTTTTATAGTCTGCTTTTCAGATGCTCCAGCTATTGAATCTTTCTTCGTGTTTATTCTAATTAAACCCTTGCCGTATTTTAACGAGTCACGCCTGTCACGAAGATTTTAAACCGGGGACCAAAACTGTTATAACCACTAATAAGAAAAGTCATAAAATAACAAGTATTTCATCGACTAAAATCGTATTGGTTACGTTACAATTGTTATCGTTGCGAGAAATTCATTTCGTTCACCTATAACAGTTATCAATCAGAGAAATTGATTTCGATCGCTCATTACAGTTATTAATGAGAGAAGTTCATTTCGTTCGCTCATAACAGTTATTGTACAACTTTCAAATGGTAGACAATAAATGATTTAATGAATTTTTTATTCGTAAAATTAATAGCTACAACCAAAATTTAATGTGACAAACAGACAGATTTTGTGTTGTTCTTATGATCTGTTAATTCGTCTTGTGCGAAACCTGCACGATGAATTTCAGGCTTGCACCATCCGAAGAAGAGTAGACAACTCAATAAATAAGCAACCAAAATGAATTTTCTCATCAATAAGTATTATGAACAAGTGAAAAGAAATTCGATCATCAATAACTGATACGAGCGATCGAAATAAATTTCTCCCATCGATAACTGTTATGAACGATCGAAATGAAATTCTCTCATCGATAACTGCTTCGATCAATCGAAACAGTTTTTCTTCATCGATAACAGTCATCGAGGAGGATCCAATTTTTTGGACACTAATAACTATTATTTGTAACTAGAAAGTATAAAAATCAATCAGTTCGTTCTTCGTATTTTTCTCTTTATATTTTGTGCACACTATCTTAAATTTCAATAATAATCAACTTTGTATTAATGATTGTTACCGTAGAAAATTTTAGAATAGCTGTTATTTTTGGTCCCTGTTTTAAACAAAGCCTAATAAATACATGAATGTTACGCCTTTCTTTTTAAGTTAAATATAATTTGATTCGTTTGTAATCAATGTTTAAACATTAAAATAAATGTAGTCATACAAAAAATATAAATTTTCGTTTCTCTTCTACGGCATTTTTCGTGGATAAAAACGTTTCAATCGCTGTAACTGTAAAGAAAATGACGTGGCAAGGGCTAAGGCAGAAAATGTTAATATTCTTTATATTATACAAAGATGTTCGCGGCTCAGAGTATGAAATAACGCTATATGTAAATTGTGTTGTAATGTCCCCGAGTGTAAACAGACAGACACCATAATTGACCTTGACCAACAATCAAAGGGTTCAAACAGGGTGCGCGATGAATCAACGAGCCCCACTCTCTAGCCGCTTTGAAGATGGACGCGTCCAACGGAAGCTGCGGTAAGTATAACCACGATTGCTCTCGCATAGACTCGTCCTTCTCCACGCGGTGTGCACAGAAATGCGCTTGCACTTTGCACACCAATACCGATAAGCTACGCTTCGACGTGGGATTGTTCTCTTCAATCTAGTCACTTCACCGCGAGCCTTTGTAGTCGACGACCATGAGATTATAAACAGAAGGAAATTTCGCTTTTATCGACGCGCCGCGCCGCCGCGAACCTAACCCGTCGGAGGATTTTCTAAATTAGGCTCAGACGATCTTTCTATACGCTTTACTTTTCTTTTTTTTTAAGGCGGTCGCATCAATTACATCTTTTTACGTTGATTTTGTCCTTTCACTCTTTACAGCACGGAGAAGCAACTTTAATTTTGCGAACGAGGTTATTGAAGATTTGTGAGTGTCTTTTAAGATCGAGAATGTTTCATTTTTCCTTTAACGAGAATGTTACTATCGATAATGAAATCGTGTTTTAGGAGGTTCTTAGGTTGCTCGGAAATTACCAAACGAATTTTATGTTTCACGGTTTTCGAGCGTGGAGCCAATTTTCTTCGCCAATCCCATTCTCCACGACTACAGCTGGTTATATTCGTAATCGTCGTGCGAATAATTGGGAGACGTTCATTAGAACGGCCAAGTGCTCGCGCTAGCAGCTCGCGAAACGTCACGAAGAGTTATTCCTTCGTTAATTTTATTACGTGCTTAAACGAGCTCTGAAACGCGGGAAATTAGTGTGGGGTGGATTCACACATGTCTCGATCCAATGGTTAGTTTCTTTCTTGCTTAAATAAAAATCTGAATTTCCTTAGTGTTCATTAGGAGAACAAATGTATACAATGAAAAATTTGAAGAACGACTAGAATACGAGCTCTAAACACAATTTTGTATGAAATTAAAAATTGTTCATTTGTTACTTATTTAGTACTCTTTCAGATAATTTAAATCACCGATGTATTTGGTTATATATTCCCCGTATTTCTTGAAATATACGGAATGTGAAGAATAAATGTTGAGTGGAAATGAATTCTTTGAGCATTTTTTGAGTCGGTACTCTTATGTTTGCACTGTAAGCTCCTAAAAACTCATTTTTCTCAGCTTGCTAGTTCAGCTATTATAATTGAATGAAGAAAATGTTGACGCTTTCTTTTACACCTCTGTAAAACCAACAATTTTTAAGATTTCAAAAAATTCCCTGAGATACGTTTATACAGGGTGTGGCCGGACGGGTGGTACAACCGAGCAGGCGGTGATACTACATGTAAAAATAAGTCGAAAAAAACGAGAAACATTTTTTCGTTTGACGCTTCGTTTTCGAGAAAATCGAGTTTAAAGTTCTGCCTGGTTCGCGTGCTTCAGTATATGCACAAAGTAGAAATTGGTTGATCATGGTCATTTGTCTGTATTTTCAAACTCGATTTTCTCGAAAACGAAGCGTTAAACAAAAAAATGTTATTCCTTTTTTCGACATATTTTTACATGTTGTATCATCCCCTACTCGGTTGTACCACCCGTCTGGCTACACCCTGTATATCATTACAAATTACAACGTCTCGAAATTTGAACAAAATCCGAAACAGTAGCCCGAAAACTATTCTGAAGCAATGGGTCGACAAACGCATGGCTCCGAGTCTGGACTGCCTCGGAAGTAGTGGGTCAAAAAACGCTTGCGTTTGGGTCTGGCGCAACATTCAGCGGTCTCTGAGCGAAACTACAAACGCAAACGTGTGCGTCGAACACATATCGTAAATCGATCGACGCACGTGTTTGAGTTTGGGCGATGCTCTTCCGCTTGTCTTCGCAAGTGCAATACAAGGAAAGACATACCAAATACCGTAGAAACACAAACTGTATGGATAAACTGGAGTATGGATAACGAAACGCTGCGTCCAGACGAGCAGAGGAGATCCCACTTTAAGGTAGGTCTCGTTGTTTCGCATTTGAATAGCCCGCCCGGAATAGGAGTGGGGATAGCTGCGAGCGTGTATCGAGGTGATCGATCGCGATTCCTCGGAGAAATTCCAACAAAGGGAATTCGGAATGAACCGCGTCCCACGCGAATGGTTTCGTTGAGAACTGCGATGACTAAATGCGGCACGTCGATCGCCAGTTTCGAGAACCTCGCCTACAAACCGATGCGACTGCGAATACGAAGAAGCATCCGGGCATGGTCACGTCATCGCGGACGTGCGTGCCCTGTATTCGCGCGAAAATAGCATGATTATTCGGCCGGAATCGGTCGCGCGACGGACGCACCCCGTTTCGCGAACCTCACGAGACGAAACCACGAGAGCACGCGCACGTGCTAATTAATGGGGCCCATTTTCGGAATTCCAAAGCGTACACCGCCTTTGTCTTAGCCGATTAAGATGGTCAAAACTGCCCTTAGAAGTTTTTCAATGACTATCAAACCAGCCCAAAAATAATCTGAAAAAATTTTCTAAAATGCGTCTTGGGAACCAAAATATGTCACATTTTTTCAGGATTTTAGAACGCATCAGAGACCGGAAAATGCACGGAAAAGCGCAAAATCTAATTTACCGTGTAACCAGCCTCGCAGGAAAGCTAGATGGCTGAAATGTTATTCGGAGGAGTTTTTCTTGGTCAGTAAATTTTATCGAAAATTCATTGAAAAACCTCTAAGGGCAGTTTCGATTATCTTAATCGGTTACGCTCTTTTTAACCGGATTTTCGGAAGAAGGAAAAACGATAGAAAAACGAGTGGCTCGTTAGGCATTCCTTACGGAACGATTTTACGGTCGACCATACATCATCGGCCACGTTTCTTCCTTGACACGGGGCGCCTCGAGATCAGAAAACGCGGGCAGCTGGCTCCAGCGGCTCTAAATAAATCGCTCAAGTGCACCAGGCAAGATGAAACGCAATGAAACTTATCTGCACCACACATTCCCTCCCCCCAACCACCCGTGACATCCCGTGTCTCTACCCTCGGCTTTCCTTTTGTGTATCTCGTTGCTCTTTCTTACAACTATACATATACCTGCACTCTACATATTTCTGCAACTGCATCTTCCTACCAACTTTTTCCTTGCCATTTTTCCATGCGATAAAATTCTTTTTAATACCGCTCGATTGCACCCTGCAATTTTATGGGAAGGAACAACATGTGCCAATATCAATTTTTAATCCCTACGTCTTCGACCACGTTTCCTTTTCATGTTTCCACATTTCAAGATCTTCCTAGTTATTGACGAGTCTCCTGCAAATTGAATGAGATCCCACTATCTTCTTCAAATAATCATTCCGCAGCTCTCCTCTCTCCATTTACGTTTCTGAATGATTGGTTTCTCTTCTCCGAAGTTCGAACGAATTTTTCTTTCGGAAACCAATCGGAATCTATCACGTCGATGTCAGGAACAAAATGGTGTACGTTTCTCCCATTTATTCTTACATCCATTCATTCTCTCAGTCTTCATTTTCACGATACTTTGGAAGTTTCTTCTTGAATTATGAAATGATTGGCATGTACCACCGGAAGAAACAAAATGGTGATCATTTTGAAGAAACGTGAAGGGTCCGGTAGTCGGAATCAATAAATCGATTGGTCCAACTTGTCGCTGTCCATTTCGTTCATAGACATATAGAGATAGACTGCGCGGCCTGTACGAAGCGCTGAAGCCCACAATGGCGGCGTGCGAGAGAGAGAGAGAGAGAGAGCATTAGCCGGGGTCTATAGCGCTCTCTTTCTAATTGATGTGTCGACACATCATATAGAAAGAGAGCGCTATGGACCCCGGCTAATGCTCTCTCTCTCTTACTCTTTGTACCGCGCGCCGCCATTGTGAGCTTCAACTCGCCCATAAGACGGCGCAGTCTATCTCTACATATATGTCTATGATTTCGTTGTTCTTTCTTTGGTTCGTTACCGAGTTTACAAACGATGTACGCTCTCTATCATATTGATGACTGTGTCTCGGCTGTGGGATTCGCTGTGGAAGAACATAATCAGTCACTTCTTTTAAACCGTTACATCGTACAGTGTAACGTTACGACAATCCACTGTGGAAAGTGGCTACCGATTGGTTGTGCCGCTATCGATCGATTGGGAAGCATTAGGTCAACGGCGTAATTACCGCAACAATTTCGTTCCTATTCCCACTTGCTTGTTGCGATGCTGTGGTTAGGGTTCCTGCCACTCGCAATAGACTTGCTAATCAAATTGTCAACAAGAATATAATCTGGTCAATATATAATATGTTTATATTTTTTGAAGATCGAATCTATCCCATCACCAAACGAAAATTTCTAGGGTACCGAAAACAGCATTCAGTATTCACCGAGAAAATCGTCAGATTTCTCGGCCTTCGTTCGATCTAGGAAAATTTCCTAGACGAAGGACATTGCGAGAAGGACATGATCGCCGGCGTATCGGAAGAGAAAATTCGATCACTCGCAATTTGCTCGTTCATTTCCCGCTGGCGTTCGAGGGCAGATGCTAGGGGTAGGTGGCAGCAGGGGTAACTGTTGCTCCATCGAACCAAGAAAACGCTGTCCACCTTCGGGACAAGAGATAGAAGGAAAAAGACACTGATTCGAACCACGAGGATTCCTAGGAAAGACAGATTTCAAGGGTCGGAGACATAGATCCGTCTTCCTGTCTCGATCGGTACGAGTTCCCATTTGTCTGAAATGCGTTTCGGGACACTTTGCATCGAGATTGAAGACGCGCAGATTAAATTTGTTGGAGCCATTTTCATTTCGTAAGATCGCTCTATTTCCTGCTCGGCAAAAGCGTTACGTTTAGCAATTATTCCTGCCGTTGAAACGCTTCTTTAATTGGTCGCCGCGGGCATCTTTGGAGGTAGTACATATACAGGTGGTCCTTTTAAGTAGAATTCGAAGATCAAGGTCATGTTATTATACATATCTGAATGTATTTCTCGATCGGTTACACGCTGGAATAAAAAAAAAATGTAGTTATGAGTCAAAAAACACCTATGACCTTGATAACTATCTTGGAAAAAAATATTCTTGGCAGCTATTTGATCCATCGACACCATGCACATTACGTAACAAATATTTTTTGCATCACAATAACCTGAAGAGATATTTAGCCTGACTTAACAGGGCCACCTTGTATAAAGTGGAATTTTTCTCGCATATAGTGTCCTTTTATTTCGAAAGACAACACTATTTCCTGCCGAGTAAAATTGTTTCGTTTAGCAATTACCCGTACAATTCAACCGCCTCGGTAATTGCTCGCCGAGTCCGCGGGCCGCGAACAGCTTTCGAGGCAACGGAAAGCAAAAGGCAGCACCGCGCGCGGCGCCTGCAAGTTTTCTTGCATGTCAGAGACAACGTTTAACCTCATTCCGGTCCAAGATGAAGGACAACGCGGTGCGCAACAGAGGCCGCAGAGGAAGAAAGGGCACGACGATTGAAACGCGATGGTCGCGTTCCCGTTCCGCTGCGTGGCGTTTATTTAATATTCATAATTCGTTCGGGGCTCTCGGGCGCGTTGCTTCGATCCATGAAAATGCAAAAAGGAACATTGTACGCTGCGGACTCTGGGGCGCTGCGCGGCTCGTAAAGTAACTTTTAGACCGTCCACGATAAAATCGTGTGACTCACCCTCCAACTATTTTCCGAGCGCGGCGCTTGTAACGTTTCGAAAGTCCGCGGACACGACCTCGATTTCACGCGTAACACTGACACACGACTTCACGGGGAGGAAGAAGAAGGCGAGGAGAGGAAAGAAGGAAAATAAATTCAAGATACACACTGGGACGATTGTATTCGAATGCTGGACATCGCGTTTGGCACCCCTTTCATTTTTAACAGACTTCGGAAAAAGGAGGAGGTTACTCAATTCGATCTGTATGTGCCTTTTTTTCTATGTACAAAATATTCAGACACCACTATAGTTTTGACTATTATAGTCCGTACTTCATAAATTTATGGAATAAGAACAGAAAGAAGTTTCACGTATGTTACTATGCAGTGTGTAGTTAACATAAATATAAGAGATATTTATTTACGATAAGTGATTACATAAATAATAAAAGAAAAATGGAAAGTACGCTCATTTTCATGCCACGAAAATATTCGGACACTATCAAAACTAAGTTTATAACACTATATATAAATCTTGTTTTTACAAGTTAATATTGTGTTGGATATCGCATATGTTTTATGACGTGCTGTAATCGCATTGGCATATTATAAATTATTCTTTTTAAATAATCGTGTCTAATACGTAGCCATTCTTCTTGCAGACATCTTTTTAGTTCGTCCTTTGTGTTTACTAATTAAACTAATATCAATTAAATTAATTGTGTTAATTCATCCCATAAATTTTCAATGGGATTCAAATCTGGTGATTGCGGTGGTGGGTGGAGGACATTCTTGCAACTGTAGAATAAGAATTCTTGCACAATACGCGATTTGAGCTTTGGGTCGTTATCCTGATAAAATTTTATCCCACTTTGGAGTCCCATATTATCAGCACTCTTTTAAAAATTGTTTTGCAAAATGTGCAGGTACCTATTTTTATCGAGGATGTCGTCGATAAAAACCAATTCGCCTACTCCATGGGCCGAAATACAGCCCCACACCATCACAGATCCACCACCGTGTTTCACAGTTGGCTGCAAATGTCTCAGATTTAATTCTTCTTTCGATTTCCGCCATACCCTAATTCTTCCATCACTTCCATAAATATTAAATTTGGACTCGTCCTCGATAATTACGTCTTCCCACCACTGACTTTCCTTTGAAATATAGTTCTTTGCAAAATTCTATAAAGTCTATAAAAACGAAGAAAGAAATTTCGTCAGTTTTTTTTTCAATTCACGTTTATTGTAATATAAACATAGAATTGGTTGTTCTTCCTCTATTCAGCCCACAAAAATATTTTTCGACTTGCTAACTGTGAATGACACTCGTCAAGGTGCGATGGAGCAAGTATATATGCCATCAAAGCTTTATAAAAATACTACAAATTTTTGTCAATATCGCGGGTTTTCGTATATTCGCCCCACTATGCGCCGTGACGAGACGGTGTCATCGATTTTCTGCGAGCTCTGTCGCGTGGACAATGCGAGAGTAGTCCAGTAAACAGAAAAAAATGAAACGGGGGGTGTCTCTGATTGGCAACGAAGTCGAAATTCAAACTGCTTTGAACTTTGTGCTTGAACGCGTTACTTTCCTGAACTTGAAGAAGACGCAAGAATTGCTTAAGTGATTGCGGAGATTCAGAAAGTCAGCCAGAATCACAGCCAGACATTAATACAAAGTGGGAACTGACAGAGGAGCCGGGGAAGATAAGAAATTAAGAAAAGGAGCGGAACAAGAGAAGGGTGAGTTTTGAAACGATGAAAGAGCAACACAAGCAGGAAAGTTGGTTTCCTTTTGGAGCCATTATTCGGATTCGTAGCTTATTTACGACAGGCTGATTCCCAAACGTACGTGACCCGAAAACGTCGTCTGCTCGTACGCCTGACGTTTGTGAAGGGGATGTTATCGAGGGTTGAAATTACGAAGTTCGAGACGTGGCGCACGCTATCGGAACCGTCGACAAGATAGAGGAATAAGACTGTGTTTGTTTATTTATTTGCTACACACGGAAGCTTCTGCTTTTGGCATTCTACTTCTGCTATACTTTCGAAGACGCGGCACCTTGGGGCGTGGGCTCTAAATAGATCTCATTAATCACTCGCCACAGCACGACGAATTGTTCTATTATTTAAACGACTGTGGAATTATTTTTGCTTATTACAGCTGTTAAAGCTGAAGAAACGGCTGAATAACTGAATGATTTCCTGCTAAGCATAGACGGGATGAAACGCTATAATTATTGTATAATTTAATCGTGGCTCGTCGAGCGTATAATTGTTCCGTTTGGCTAATTCGATTCGGGTGTTGTTGACATTCAGAGCAAAATAGCTATTTGTAACCCAATTATAGTGCGCACTAAATAATAGTGTAATGCTGAGCTTATGTAATTCTCCGACGTTTATTAACAAGAAATATAATTAAACGCAGAGATTCTATTCGTTCGCGATACACGAGAGCCGAAGGACAGCTCTAAATTGTTTAAACTATTTGAAAATACTTGCGATTCAGGATTATTGTCGATTTTAATCGATATTAATCGAGTTGTAGAAATTTGAATGGAGCCCGATGGTTCTGCTTATTAATTATTAATCCAACGGAACAGAACGTCGAGAAGACGATGGCCGGGTCAGATCGTCGGCCAAGTTGGCAGCGTTCCCGGTTTCGCGCGAAAAAGGGGAGCACGCTGCTCGCAGACGGGCTGATAATTAAAACGCGTATTAATAACTACAAATTAAACGCAGAAAAAAAAGGAAACGGAATCCCGGGACCGTGTTTGATCAAAGATTGTCGTGGCGTCGTTAGAACCATTCGATCAATTTGCGTCGGACTGAAATCTGAGCGGAAGCGTCAGGGACACGTGTCCTGTTTCTTGGCGCTGGCACAGATTTCTGCGAGCAGTATCGGCGTTCAGGATACGCAGTATCCTTTGATCTAAGAGCAACAACTCTGTTCTATACTCTCACTATCGCGAGCTCCTGCACGCTTAAGTCTTTTATAATCAGTTTACTTTGTGTTTAATAAAACGAAACTAACTGTGTTCTCTAGATCCAACAGTCGGTGAAAAATTGAAGAATCTTTAGCGTAATTACGATTGAGAAACGTGCGCGAGTTACATAATGTATGGAATCCTTCAGACTGCAGTAGATTGTGCCCGTATGTGGTCAGACACAGACTGCACAATTGCTCGGTTGAAAGTATTCAGTGATTCCTCTTTCAAATCGAACAACCTTGTTTCTGTCACTTGAACTAATCGCAATATTCTCAGAATCTCTTTCACACGTCGTCTCTCTAGCAAACCAATCCCTCTAACATCCGAAAAAAACTCAAGTCGTCTGGTCGATTTTTAAAAAGGTTGTTCGACTTTGAAGAGCGTCAGGAAAAATTAAGCTAAAAAGTGGTTAATAAAATATATAAAAAAGACTTTCTAAAAACCACGCTTATATTAAAATCCACTAAAAAGGAGAAAATAATATTTTTCCTGGTTCTCCATAAAAGACCGAATCCAGTTAAATGATTAATAATATTTTTCCCTAAAATTTTAAGCTATTAGTTCAAAATTTTTTCTGTTATAAAATTAGTGTCGGTGTAGATAGAAAATTTAATATAAACTTAAATAAAATCATGACATTAGTGATTATAAAAATAAAAGCGTGGAGCGCTAAACTGTATTGACGTAATCTTCGTGGGCGCTCCATGCTTTTACTTACAGTCACTAATGTTATGATTTTATTTAAATTTACATTAAATTTTCCTATCTATTCTATTTCTTTCTAATTGCTTAAAATGTTGAGGAAAAATATTATTAATCATTTAACTGGATTTGGTATTTTATTGAGAACCCAGGAAGAAAATTATTTTCTCCTTTTTAATGCATTTTAATATAAGCGTGGTTTTTAGAAAGCTTTTTTATATATTTTATTTTCCACTTTTATTGTCATCGGAAGCAAGTATATGTACTTACAGTTACTCGAACTAATATCTCGACGCTCTAAAAAAGACGTTAACCTTTTTGATATTGTACTATACGATTTGAACTTTTTTGGGGAGCTAGAGCAATTAGTTTACTACAGGATGTGAAAAGAAATTCTTTCAAATATTGCAATTCATCGGAATTGTAGAAAAGATACTAAAAGTTACATTTTACAAATTTTTTATATGGCCCAATATTGAAAATTTAAAAAATAGGTTTTATAGATCTGTGTGAATGAAACATATTCTGAAAATTTCAACAAAATCGGTCGACGTTGTAATGAGCCACAAACGTTTAATGATGGTACAAATTGCAGATTTTCACGATTTTTATATCTAAGAATTCTCACATCTTTCGATGCCCGTCGTTTTTCCGGCATCAGCCGATTTCGATGAAACATTCACAGTGCACATAATTGACACAGACCTACAAAACGTACTTTTCAAGGTTTCAATATAGAACCACATAAAAAAGTTGTAAAATGCAACTTTTAGTATTTTTTGAAAAAAAATTCTTTTACATCCTGTAGTAAAGTAATTGCTCTAGCTCCCCAAAAAAGTTCAAATCAGTACATTATTAACAAAAGCTATCGTCTTTTTTAGAGCGTGCGAATATTAATTCGAGTAACTGTATACAAAGATTGGACTATGGGAAGAGGTTTAAAATTCGTTTGCAAGATTTTACGCATACAACAACAACACGGCAAGTTAATACAAGTGTGGTGAAAAAAGAGAACTGTCGTAAAAATTAGACTCACCACTGTCGGCGTAGGTCTCCGAGCCATAACCATCCTGAAGACCACTCGCCCACGTGCCCTCGTACCTCGCCGTGGACGTGGTCGATTGTCTGACACCGTATCGACCCTTGAATCCTTGCGACCATTCACCGCGGTATATCCATCGTCCCCGGGTTTCCATGCCGAGCCCGTGCCGCTTCCCATTCTGCCACTGGCCCTCGTAAGCCGATCCACTGAAATCGAATATCCTCGGTAACAATCCGATCCATGGATCCCCGGCCGAATGAATCGCGGCCGGCGGACGAACGGGGTAATTATAGGACCGGCCCTATTCCTTCGCACTTGTTGCTTCCGTCGATCCGATCTTTTCAGTTTTTATGGATCGTACGTCACTTTTATGCTCGCTTTTCGCAGTAATGGTTCTTGGCCTACGAACGAATTTAATTGATCATTGTCCGTGCGGCGGAAGTCGCAAATGTCGACTTAAGAGTCTCTAAAGTCTAGATACTATTGTGTTCTTATACATGCAAGTCTTCTATCTTTAGCATCGAAGAAAATTCTTGTAGTTAAGGGATTTTTAAAAAGAACAGAATGCTTAGAGACGATAATAACGCTTTTGTAGCATATGCATACAACATCCTAGCCGATTAAGTTGGTCACAACTGCCCTCAGAGGTGTTTCAATGGCTATCGAACCATTCGAAAGCTGGCCAAGAACAATCCCTCCGAGTAAAATTTCAGCCCTCTAGCTTGCTCGCGAGGGTAGGTACAGGGTAAATTAGATTTCGTGCTTTTCCGAGCACAGTTTCGAACAAAAACGTCTGAAAAAATTCTCTAAATTGCACCAAAATATGTCAAATTTCTTTCAGAATTTTAGAACGCATCAGAGACCGGAAAATGGACGTAAAACGCAGTCTAATTTACTAAGCTAGAGAGGACCAAAATTTTACTCAGACAGGTTTTTCGTGGTCAGCTTTCGAATGGTTCGACAGCACTGTCCAACAAATTTAAACTTTTTTTATGTTCCACAATTACTGTTAATATCTTGAAAAATTGGTGCAAAAGTGGTGTCTCTCCGTCTTTAACGATTGTTTAAACATCTTTAAACAATCATAATGTATTAATATTGGATATCACTGTATTCGGGATAGTCTACAGAATCTTTTGCTGTAAAGAACAATTCAATATCTTTTATAATAACTTCACAATATTTGTTTAAAGCTGAAAAATATGTTTTTTTTTCAAAGTCATGTTTCTCAAAAACTGTGCGTCTGGGAGAAAAATTAAGGACAGATTCGGAATCAGAGCAAAAAACTCTATAAGAACCACTCAACAGTAATCGTGGAACTATGGTGTTGGACAGTGTAGTCATGGAAAAACCTCTAAGAGTAGTTTTGACCATCTTAACGGACCTTTGTTAAGCTAATTGTAGCATTTGAACGGGCGCGACTGAGGATGAACAGAAATTTTGAAGAAATGTTTCTTCCATTATCGAGTTTGCCACAATCGTGAGCTAAGCGTAAGTAATCAGAGTGACTAGGATGAGCCGGCTCCTCGTACTCGGCTAGCACGAAAGGAACTCATTATCGAAATGTCTCAGCCCCTTCCAGACGCTATCTCTCTCTTTCTTACTTTTTTGAGGAAGTCGCGCGGAGCGAATCCGTCTCGAGGCTCGAGCCGCCTCGCTGCTCGAATCCTTGAACCTGAAGAAGCCATTTTCCTTTCTACGTTAGGGGACGGTAATGGCCATCTTCTCGGACGGTTCGACGAAATTGTTGGGATTTTCTAACAATCCTGCTATTTCTACGAAATTGAAGAGGCAGAAACTGAACCGGCTGCGGACAATTAATGGGAACATTCCGTTTTCGATCGACCGACCAGCTGGGTCCGTTTTATCCCAATATTCGGAGACTTCGTTTCGTTTCTCTTTTGGCTTCTGGCTAACTGAAGTTGCCAGCCGTAGATCGGATTCGATAAACGGATCTTTGGGAAGTACGTGTGCAAATATTCTCTGAAAAAAATAGCCATTTTTTTTAGAACTTGACTAGGATAAATAGAATAAATTTTGGCTTAAAGTTACAAATATTTGCGCGAAGAATTTGGCTAGAATTTGTTACCCAGGAGTTTTATAAAATGTTCAAAAATCAATCGTGGCAGCCTGTTTCGTTGTTCGCGGCGATAATTGAATACGGGATACAGAAAAGGCGCTCTCAGTAAACGGAAAATCTTATTAAGCCCCCGTATGCGAAATCCGAAGTTAACCACCGCGTCAGCAACTCGGCCAACTAATCTTTTAATCGCTCAGCCCGGAGATCTTTATGAATTTTCAGTGCTTCGTGATTTGGGAAACCCGGGTGAAATTCAGATTCCAACTGTATTTGCCGAGACAGGCAATCGAGCGGAAAGCATAAAATCGTGTGAAAGAGAGAGAGAGAGACTTGGTAGATACAGCATTCGATTAATCGTCGTTTCCTTCCGCCATCTTTGTTATCGTTTCTTTTTATTTGTTCTCGGCGTGAACAGTTCGCCGGAGATTATTTCCCCGGGAATTACGCTTGGACAATCGCGACGATGTTCACGTGCCAATGCCGCTTGTAAACACCGCGCCCGGCAGCTCGTTTTAATTAACTAGGATCGGAATTGAAAGTTCCGTCGATATCAGGCCGACGGAAAACTCCAGACACCCTCGGGACGGATAGAGGATCGATCAAAATGGAGGCCGTCCTTCTACAAGCAAAGTTTCTACAATTTTTCTCGATATCGAAGCGTGTGTCGTAAAACGCGCCACGGAGAAAGTCGGCGAAAATTGCACGAGCATACCGAGGGCTCTCGACGAATGTAATCAACGAGAAAATCCTCGAAACATGGAAACAATCTTCGAAAATCGCGGGGAAAATACAGAAACGACTTCAGTCATTTTTCGTCGAAGCGTTCAATTGATTTAATATTTTCTTTTGTGTAGAGAAAATAAATGAGTATAAAATTGCAGAATGATTCTAGAGATTACAATAATCAGACTACAGCACTGAGAGGCAGGTTCGAAGCCGCGCAAATTAAATTTCCAGAATATAGTTCGAGCTCATAATCCGCCAGCGTCGGTACAAACAATTAAACACATCTGTTCGCTGTGGATTGCAGGCGTATCGTGCAGCGTGGTTCGAATAATCATGGTCAAATGTCACTCTGGACAAGTAATTAATCACTCATAAATAAATAGAGTCCTTGTTTCCGGTACACAGATGCACCTCCGCCGGCGATTTTCGTTCGTGGGAACGATCATGAATACGAAATGATAATCCTACTCCCAGTGTTCTCGTTTCAATTAGTTTTATTTGAAACGCCACTCCCGATGCTACCATTTAATCCTTTATGTCCTGAAGGTACTTGCGAAGTGCATGTTTCGTTAAAAAGCGAACCGTGTGTGTTCGCTTGGATATATATATATATATATATTGCTTTTTCACCTTGTTATACTTCGTTTGAGGCTCTGCTATGTCATGCGTTAACGATTGCAAAAAATATTTATACTTAGCAAACGCGTTGCTTGAGCGGACTTGACGTTTCTAGGATGAAGATGCCGGTGCGAAAATAAGAATGACATAATTCAGGATAATCCTCAAACGATCAGTTTTTTATTTAGCTTTAGCCTGAGATCGGCAATTTTCTCGTCCGCAAATGAAGGACTATTAAAGACGATAAAAAGTTCGCATTACCCAATAGCGGTTGTACAGATAAATAAAAAACACTTTTTAAAAACCACGCTTATATTAGAATGCACTAAAAAGGAGAAAATAATTTTTATAGACATTAGTGACTATAAATAAAAGCGTGGAGCGCTAAACTATATTGACGTAATCTTCGTGGCCGCTACACGCTTTTATTCATAGTCACTAATGTCTAAAAAGATTATTTTCTCCTTTTTAGTGCATTTAAATATAAGCGTTGTTTTTAAAAAGTTGTTATATATTTTTTATTTTCTGCTTTATAGTCTTTTTTAAATGGAACGCAAGGTATAGTAATACTGCTATGAAATAGTAAAATATGGAAATACGCGTGATGGAATGAGGGAATGACTCCGAGAGAGACGTCTCTTAATGGAGTCCGAAATTGTCCGAAATGGAACTGAATGAACGGAATACCAAACTGACTGAGCTCCTTCGGTGCGAAATTGGTCAGAGTGGAGTGAGGATGAGTCGGAGTGGGAACGCGTAGTGGAGTAGGGAATGCTGGCGCGCGGAGTGGGGATCGCTGAACGCGATGACGTACTACCGAGTGTCGCGCCACGAGGTGTGACGGTTAATATTAACATTTTTTTTCTCCTGAACGCACAGTTTTTTTAAAATTTGTTTCTTAATAGTCTCTAGCTCATCGGAAAGTGGTTTAAAATTCGATTACAAGATTTGACGCATACAACAACGACAACTCGGCAAGCTAATATAAGCGTGGTAATAATACAATTAAGAGATGGAGATACAAAAGACTGTTGTACTATTTTTAACTTGAAATATAATTTCTGTGCCAACATTTAAATAATTCTTGAGAGAGTAGAGCGGATGGACAAAATTTTCCGCGTGTAACCGCAGATCCACCGCGTTATTGCCATTGATCCCCATAATCTCAGGGATCACCGGCTCCCTTTTCGCGTCGCTGCCATCAGCGACAGTCGTAGCATCGCGATTTATCGGGGTGTCCCTTGTAAAACGTGACTTGACGAAGACCTTGCTCCAGTTTGGACGGAAACGAAACGACGGAATCTCTCGGCCCAGATACTTGCTCGCGAGGAACCCGAGTTCCCCATCTTCCTCTCTCTCTCTTTCCCCTTTCTATTTTCTTCCCACGGGTATTTCCACCCTTCCGGCCTCGCGAGCCACGGGCTCCGATCCGAGGGATCCACCGAAAGAGAATATTAAAAGATTAGGGTGGTTGCTCGCCACGGGGCCATTCCGTGAACCAATGAATTGTTAATGCTGGGACTACCCAAGTGACCTACTTCAGATTTTCCTTTTTACGATTACAAAGGTACACTCTGTAACATAATTGTTCAATGAAGGTGTTAAATATTCAATTTTTTTTTGAAAAATCGTCTATTTCTTTTACAGCAAAAACGTGTATGTAATTCTAGGAGAAATACGATTACTCGATCTGGAAAAATGCATGACTCACCGCACATAATTGCTCGAACCACGCGAAAAAATTACGATCACCCTTGCCACGAGGATTTCCTTATCATAAGGATTTTTCGATCTATTTCAACGTCAGATGAATTTTAATAAAATGGTTTTTTCAATGATTAATTTCTGCTGATGTTCATCAATGTTCACAAGATAGTGCTTGTAAAAATGGAAGTTGCAAAGTGGTTATGTATAATACGTCTGAATTAGAAAGTCGTCTGGTCTGCGTGACTTTCATTCGCGATACGATCGAGCCTCGATCCTCCCAGCGACATTTTTCCTTATCACGAGCCACCACGGAGTCCACCCTACGCTCGCGTAATTGTTTTAATGTCGTTGCTTAATCGATACGCATAGAACAAGCGAGAACTTCGTACCTTCACACCAAATTGATACTTTGATGGCGGATGGAAGGATCTGACTAGGTCATCTTGACACCTTCATGTAATTTCTGTTCAGTGTCGTTCCGTAACAAAATTTATTTTATCTGCTTCTGCATCATTAAACAATCTACAGCCTCCCATCAAATTCAACGTTTATTTACATAATCTGTGTCTGAACGAAGTTACCAATTTATCGAGGATCTATGGATTTATCAAGTTTTGAGGAAATTGAATGAAACGTAAGAAAAATGTTAAATGCAAGCGAGCTATAAATTTCCGAAGGTGAAAGCAATTTTTCGATAAAAAGATGGAACACGATCCCCATTGCATGGCCTACACGATTTGGCAGGCTTCTCTAACACCAGAAAGATGAGGAAATTATATCTCGAGCAAAAATATAGACTTCCAGAGATGAAAGCTTCTTGTTCATCAAACAAGTTCACGTTTCTCTATAAACACAGCATAATGTATGTATGTCGGAAAATCTATATCATGGAATCGGGTTGGATCTATTATTAAGCGTCGGAATTCTTGGATTGTTTCGATAGTCCAAGCATTCCAAGAACTGACATTCAATAATTACTGGAGCACACTAAGAATTCCTGTCATCCGAGCTATGCGATCTTTGACTATTTGGTTTCGCGCAAGAATTTTATTTATGTATTCCTAGTCCGTCGTTAACGAAATAAACAGAGAATTTCAGCTAGAATTAGTTTGTTAATTTATGGGATCGTCGGATGTGAAACGAAGAAAGCGATTTCTAAGTAATCCCCGTTTCATTTGTATGTTCGAGGTTAGGCGAGGCTCCATTGATGAACCGCGACTAAAAATATGGAAAAATGTAGGTCAGTTCCCGTATCCGTCGGAACGTGTGTCAGCAGATGTTAATAACAATTATATTTACGAGCTCTGGTTGGACTGGACTATTTAAAGTCGCGTGACAAAATTTCTTCCGGAACGATCGACGCCTCAAATATAGTCGCCGCGCCGCGCCGCCCGGTTTCGTAGAAAGAAACCATGAACGTTTCACCGATGATTCCGGCCGTATTTCGAAGCTGATTCATTAAATCATGCGAGGAATCTAATAGCGAATAACCAAAGCAATACAACAATCTCCCACAAGAGACTCTTCAGATTCTTGTGTTTTCAGATAAATATAGAAAAATTATAGCCATATCTCGGTGATTCTAAAAAACGTTTGTATATTCTGTTAAACGTCTTTTAACGAAGCCCCTTGAACGTAGTAAGTTGTTAATTAAGAATGGCGAGTTTAATTCTTATTCATTTTCGCCGAGCACTCTCGTAGCTTTTCTTGCGACATTAAATTGCATCCACGATAATCACGCCAGCATCCACGTTTACGGGGGTGGATGCTCGGAGCTCTCCTCGAGACTTTTAAAATGATAGCGTGATTATTTATAATCGAAGAATTATGCGCTCGCCGGGCGAGTCTACTTAATCCTCCCTATCTCGGTTATTCCCGTTGGACTGACCGCGAAACGTAAACGCGTTCGTAATCCATTAGAATTGCGCAATAAATCCTCTGTTCATTAACGCGTAATCATCCTGCTCGGCGAAGTCCGATTATATCACCTACTAAAATTATCGACAAGCCATCGCGTTCTCCGCGACCGTAATGGGTATAGTTGCTACCAGCAGGATCTACGTGAATTAATCATCGGGATTAAAAAAGACGCTAGTTCCATCTCATTTTCTGAACGGAATGGTCGAGACTATTCCACACCTCATCGGAGAAGGTATGTATCGAGATTCGGAATTTCGATCGTTTAATCCTGACACAGAAGGTTCTTCAGATTTTACAGAATGTATGTAATCATTTGTATATTTTCAGTACAATTGCAGCACGAAGCATCTGTGATCAATAGAACTGCGGATCTTGATGCATTTTAAGCAAAATTAAGTAGGTGAAATTCAAAATTGTTGGAAAATTTTCAAAATTCAAGAAGTCAGGGTGTACTCCTTTATTTTGAATGGCACAAAAAAAAAATATTTATGGCATAATTTAAATGGTATTGAAGGAGGAATATCATAGAAGAACGATTTTTTTGTCCGGTTATTTTTTCATAGTTTTTTCAAGGTCATCGTTACTTTTTATCGGGAAAACTTATCTTTTTTATTCCATCTCTTGTTAATGACTTAAGCATATTCAAATGTACTTTTTCAGCCGCTATAAGATGGAACAAAAAAGAATAAGTTCTCCCGATAAAAAGATAACGGTGACCTTGAAAAAACTGTGAAAAAATAACCGGACAAAAGAAATTGTTCGTCTATGATATTCCTCCTTCGATACCATTTAAATTATGCCATAAATATTCTGTTTGTGCCATTAAAAATAAAGGAGATATTTAGGTGGCCTCGTTCAGCTGACAATGAGATTCCCTGTATGATTTCTCCTCCATTAAAATCATTAAGGGAAGAAATAGCATTCGCAAGACAATTTTTATTTTGCATAAAGATCTGCAGTCTAGTGATCAGTAGTTCATCGTAAGCAGCTAACAGTTGCGAGCAGCATCGGAATACGGTCGAGGAGGAAGAGGAAAATTATTTTGCCAGTAGCAGAGGGGAGTGGAGGGGAGACTGCCTGAAAGCGGCCGGAATCCTGGAAACGGCTCTCGGATCCGGGAAGCGATTGTCTGCGGCGTCCGTGAACTAGGTCCTAAACGCTCGGATCCCAGTGACCCGGACTCGTTGTCCTTGCACTCGGTGACCCAGTTTCAGGATCGGGAGAGATTCCCGCCCGGCCCCAGGTATATACCAGGGATATATGTGTCAAGGTCCCTCTGCCCCTTTGCCACCTCCCCAACCCCCTTCGTTCATCTCGAATTGACGGCGTTAGAAACGGTTTTCGCGACGTGGCGATAGAACAAAATCGTCCGCTATTTCGAGACGTGGCTCAAGAAAGAAATTCTTTTCTCCTCCTATCTCCATTTCCCCACCCCCTCAGGTCTTCTCCCTCGGATGTTCAGCTGTCCCACTACGTCCGAGTGACGCGACGTTGACGTCCAACGGATTGTACACAATGCGACCGAAATAGGCAGCCGAACCGGCGAACTACCGATGCTTTTGTGTGCACGCTGGAACAGCTAGCAATGGATTGCGGAATTTCGGGGATTCAGAATTAATTTGGGAATGCCGCTGTCGAATGGAGAGCTGCTCCTTTGTTATCAGCTGTTTGCCTCGATAATAGTGCGGAGTGGTATCACGAGGTGGTTTAGTGTTCTGTTGTGGAGCTCGGCGTGACTTTGGCCCGAATTTTTCTGCTGCGAATGCAGTTCAGACAAGAAAACCAAGTACGAACATATTCTAAACGCTTTACACCCTAACAGCAGCTATTAAACGAATAAAAAGGAAAATATATACACGAAGATTGACTCGGCTTTTAGGGAAATGGTTAATTCAAAAAGTTTTTTCCCCCGCATACTACAGCATACGGACATTTCCTCGCATAGATTGTTCGTTTTATATTCGAAGCGCAGGATCTGAAAAAGCTTTTAACAACCGTGCAACAAGTGAACGCTGCTTATTATGTAACGAAGCACTGGTTAAAAAATCTTTCGTCCGCCATCCGCGGAATATAAATCACAGAAATTCATCGAGAAACTTCAGCACGCCTCTGCGGGTTTAATACCGGTTTAATCCTGCCCCGTGGCTTCTTCGATAAAGTATGAACCGCGCAGATATTTCGATGAAACCGAGTCAAAGAATTGTTTCTCCCTCGACCCGATTTGTACAGTTAATAACGCGTCATGAAGACGGCAACCATTGTTGGCTCGAATAAATAAAGCGGCAATAATGAAAGTTGAACGGAAAACGTTCCAGATCCGCGAAAAGATGGTTTCAAGAGTTTTTAAAGGACGTCCGAGCGTTGAAACAACGGACGCGAATTTCTCATTGCGACAGAAAAGTCGAGAGAAAGAGGGCACGTCTTAACGAGGTAATAACGGGGAAGATACGATTACTTCTGAGCGAGATTCGAGGATGTGAATCGGTTGAAAAATCACTTTTGGGATTCGAGGAGACCGTGGGAATCCTCTTAGCGAACAGTTTTCCATCGATTTTTCTTCGGGAGCGCGAGTGTGCGTTTTATACGTGAAAGATAAAAGCGAAACACTGGGAAGCAACGATCCCAATCTAGCTCTTTAACAATCCAATATTTGGAAATTTTTTAACACGAGAGCAGAAGGTATTTTGATTTGAAATTTTGTACGCTTATCAAGTAGAATTTGAAGGAATGGACACAAGTATTCTCAAGCAATTCTAATGATTTTTTTTCAGAGTTACAGCGGTAGAATTAAAAGCGGTGAAACAAGTTTAGATTACAAAACCCTTAAATTTCATTTGAACACACCTAAAAGGCGACTGGAGGCATTTGATCCGCCTTGACTGCTGTTCTTGTCGCATAATTGCGTTAATCCTCTTACGATCGGTCCACAAGGAGATTTGCTCCTTTACGTGGGCGCCTCAGGACGGAAAGCTTCCGAGCCCAACTGAGACAGCGAACCAATTATCCGTAAGACGTTCGCGATTTGCGTACTTTCGAATCGCTACCAATAAAGCGACGTTAACTTTCGCAATAAGAGCCCCGTCGGCGACGGTTGGCGACAATAAAACCTTGGATCAAGAAAAGAGCCACGAGAAAAGACATGCTGGAAGTAAATCAAGGATTAATCCAACTTGACGAGAAGTGCTAACACGGTGTTGGTGGATGGACGAGAGATATTCTCTCGCGGAATTAACAATGGGTGCAGCAAACCTGGATTACAACAGAGCCGACCTAATCCGGTCTGTAAATCGCAAGAATCCGCGAGTTCTACGGGATTCACGACCCGATGTTTTTAGCCTTTCGTAGGGCTAAAATGATTCCTGAGCCTTGGAAAAATTGTTTTTTCCTGATCTTTGTGGATCATTTGAGCATTTCAAGGTTCGGGGAAATTGTTTGCTGCGGTGGGTGGAGATAGTTTATACTTTTTAAGGTTTAATCGTTGTGGGCTGACCATTTTGACAATTTTATCTTCTTTGAGGGCAAAGACTATAGATTGTAAGTACAGGGTGGGCCATCTAACGTTTGGAATTTGAATCGGCTATAAAAAAAGAACTAATGAATATTTTTTCAAAGTTATGAGTTTATTAGAAAGATTAAACCTTTCCATTTAGGAATGGAAGACAACATCATTCCAATGACTGCCACGGCTAGCCTTACAATACCCCATTCGATCAGTCCAATTTTTCAGTACATTTTCGATTGTTTGGGCCTCTCATTTCCACCTCGGAGGATACGTCAATAAGCAAAATTGTCTTTATCTGGAGCTCAGAAAATTCACACGTCATCGTGGAGAAACCAATGCATCCACAACGAGTGATTGTCTGGTGCGGATTTTGGTCTGGCGGCATTATTGGGCCATTTTTCTTCGAAAATGAGCAAGGAAACGCCGTTACAGTGAATGGCGATCGCTACCGCGCCATGCTAAGCGATTTTTTGTTTCCCAAAATTGAAGAGGATGACATAGACGACATTTGGTTTCAACAGGACGGCGCAACGTGCCACACAGTCAACGTAACAATCGATCTTTTGCGCATTGTTTTCGAACATCGCATAATCAGCCGAAATGCTGATGTCAATTGGCCACCTCGAAGCTGCGATTTGACTCCGTTGGACTTTTTTTTTTGTGGGGAGTCATTAAGAACAAGTGTTACGCTAACCATCCAGCGACGATTGACGACTTGAAACACGAAATCGAAGTTGCCATTGACGAAATAGAGGCCCAAACAATCGAAAATGTACTGAAAAATTGGACTGATCGAATGGGGTATCGTAAGGCTAGCCGTGGCAGTCATTTGAATGATGTTGTCTTCCATTCCTAAATGGAAAGTTTCAATCTTTTTAATAAACTCATAACTTTGAAAAAATATTCATCAGTCTTTTTTTACAGCCGATTCAAATTCCAAATCTTAAATGGCCCACCCTTTAGTAGAAGTGCTAACACGTTCGAAACAACAATTGAAAAGGGGTCGTTTCGAGACCAAGAACCATTACTATGGGTGCTTCATCCAGTAGGAGAAGCGTCGCGTAAATTGAACACACGCCAAAAATGAATATACAGACTGCAGATGTTTATGCATCTATATCGAATTCTATATCGAATACGCCAGAGTTAGATGTTAAAGATCGGTAGTGCACCGAGCGAGAGAACCTACTGTAAAGAAAAATGCTCTCACCTAGGCCAGGTGTAGACGCCGGAGACCTCGAACCCGAAGTGCCAGCTCCCGGAGTACGCTCCCTGGCCCTTGGGCCCTGTGCAGACGCCGTGTCCATGGGCCTTGCCGTCTTCCCAACCGCCGCAGTAGGTGCCGCCATCATCGAAATCGAATCTGCCGCCGTTAACCTGGGCACGATTTGACGTCGCGGTGGCGGTACCTGTCGCTCCAGGTTGGGCCGTGCCTATGCCACCTGTTTGCGGCAATTGGGCACCACCTGCCACACCGTTCGGTGCCCCGGACTGTTGGCCAGACTGTGGCTGTTGCTGCATCTCTCTGCACCGGTGCTCCTCCACCGCCGCCTCCTCCTCCACCACCTCCTCTTCGTCTCCCCACTGTCGACGTTTTCCTCGTCCTTCTCTTCTTCCACCTCTTCCTCGTCTTCTTCTTCGTCGTCTTCGTCTTGGTCGTCTTCGTGATCGTCGTGGTTGTCGTCGTCGTCGTCGTGGTGGTGATCGTTGTGGTCGTCGTGTCGGCCCGTTAACAAAAACCGCACCAAAACCGCCCCCCTGGACGTTGCTCCATCCTTCCTGTCCGCCTCCACGTTTCTCGTCTTACGCGTCTCGACAACGGACCTCTGCAATATCACACCACCAATCTCTCTTCAACAAAACTCTATCTTCACTCTGATCTTGATCACCACCGAGACACACGAGGCCGCCCCCCCACCCGCGATCGTTCTTCGCGTTCCGGGAGCCTGGGACCATTCGCTTCAGGGTCCCATTCGCGGGGACCCTTTACGCCACCCTCTTTCTCTCGATCGATCTACCCTCGTCGACGGACGGACGGACACGCGGGTGTCAAGGACACCCGGTTTTTCTGCTCGGCCCGCGATTCGGGCGCTATAAATACGAGCCCACCAGAGGCCAGAGAACCGAAGCTAGATGAAAATTTTCTAGGATTCGACACGGGTTAATTTTAGTCCCCTGTCGCTCTGCGCCGAGAGAGCGAGATCGACCAGAGAAAGAGCGAGCACACGAGTAGACGATCGCGAGGCTCGTTTGCAAAGAGAGCCCCTCGTCGATCCTGGTCGGTTTTCTGGTTCGATCGTGCGGACACCAGGCTTCCCTGCGAATTGGACCGCGCGGTCTCGGCCTTGAAACACGCTTTCGAACACGCCGGGGGATCGATAACGGACGGTCGCAAAGATCTCTCTCCCTAGGAACACCTTGGTCTTGTGCACGCTCCCCTCTCTCCTCTTTCTCTCTCTCTCTCTCTCTTTCTTTCTATATCACCTCCTTCCTCAGCACCTCCCTAGAGCAAGAGTGAAAGAGAGAGAGTATACACCTCCCACAGAACACACACACTCTCACCCACTCTCGATTCGATCCGACGCGACCCGATCCGATCCGTGATCGGCGTTTCGCGCCACCTCGGGTTACGTACCCGCGGAACCAACACCACCGAGGCTCTAGCTACCGAGAAGCTCACGACGCGAGAGTCGGACCCTCCGCGTTTCAGCGTACCCGCCTCCAGGCGTTCGATACCCGCCACGACACCAGAAGAGGATGCGGCCGCTTCCCCGTCGTCGTCGAACTTGTCGAAACTCGACGGCCGAGCAGCCGCGGTTTCGCCGTCCGTCTGACGCCGTTACGCAACGCTTCTATAAGCATCCGTGATCCGCTCGGAATGTGGCCCTCTCTCTCTTTCTCTCCTGATGCCCCGGTCTCTGTCTCTCTCCGACGACGTGTCTTTCTCGCTCTAACCCGCGGTCCTCACGTCGTCGTCGTCGTCGTCGTCGTGTCGTGGTCGTGGTCGTCTCTTCGTGCGTTCTCTTTCTCTCTTATCCACCTCTCCGCCCTACTCGCGCGAATCGGACGAGGATCGAAGAGAGGCGCGAAACTGTTCAAGCTACCTGGGGTAGCTAGCTAGGCTGGCTGGCTAGCTAACTTGCTCGGTTCGTTAAACGGTGTCCGCCTAGCAGCCCGAGGAGGAGAGCGAAGCAGCATTCTTACGAGCGTGTAGCAGAGATCTCCTCCTCCTACGTGTGCGGGAACGGTCACCAGTGAATCAGCCGCCTCGCGCCGCCGCGCCGCCTCTTCCTACATGCGGGCTCTCGTGTCAGGCTTAAAATATTCACTAGACTTCGCGAATCAGCTTCACGGGCGGCCGGTGGTGTTCCGCCGAGAATGTGGAACGATCTTCGCCAGATCTATGGACCTCTAGCCTCGTGATCCGGATAGAACGGATAGATCGATCGCTTTTATCCCGATTCTTCGAAACTTGGAGGCAAGATGGGAGAAACTATCGGAGAATGACCGAGACGAAGAGGACCACGCACGCCCGCCCGCGAGCACAACGAAAGAAACGACCAGGAAAACCAACGTCACTGTCGTCTCTCGGTCGTCATGGTTGTCGATGGTCACCAACGACAGAACCACAGGTCCGCGCACACCTCCGCACCTACGTCCGTCCGCTCTAGCGATGCTAGAGCGGTGCTCGCTCGCAAACCGCACGAGCTCTAGCCTCGAGCTTCGGCTAGCTGGCTAGGAGCTTCTATTTTTACCATGGGGTGGCGAATTGTTCCCCACGCCGGCGGCCCACGAGGCGGCAGCTCGAGAGCGGACAAGCCGAGGTTCGCCAATGCGACCGGGTTCAAACCATTTATAAATAGTTGATGTTCTCGCGCCGCGCGGAAAATCGGCGACCATCGCACCGGACCCGACTGAACCAGACGCGAAGCCTTCCCGCGGAGAGGGACGCGCGATTTATGCGAGGAGAAAGTAGGTTGAGGTTCGAGAACGTTTGCTAAGGTTTGGAACACACTCGGACTGGTCGGAGACTCAGTTGTGCGAGAATGGTGGCTGGGATTTGGTCCAGCAATGTGCAGGAGCATCGTGGTGATCGACGATGTTTGGAGAAATGCTTTGGACCGGTTTGGTGTAGTCTGATGATTGTTGGAGAGGATTATATTGAGAATGTGTGTGGTATTGTATTAGGTTGTCCCAAAAGTTCGTTTCGTTCTCGATTAATGTGCTCAGTGGAAACTCAGAGTAGTTTTTGAGAAAACCAATGGCACGGTTAAGAAAGGGGAAGCTTAAGGAATTAATTAACGAACAGAAGATTGTGTTGTTTGTGTATGCTGATGTTATCTAACAATATGGAACGTGCACGTAGTGGAAGAGACTTTTAGGACAACCTAATATATTCGAGGTGGTTATGTGGTGTCAGTCGTAAGACAGTGACATGTCTAGTGATGATCGATGCGTGTACATCGTGGTAATGATCATTTATGAATGTAATTGATAATGTAAAGGATTTATTTGTAGGAATGTATTCGATTAATTTTTCGCCGTTTAACGAATTGATTGGAAACGTTTGTAAACATTGTAACGGATTGCGGCTATTATCGATGCAGCAGATAGATGGATATTGATGTATGGCTGGTGTAATATGCATATGGACCATGCAGGTGGTTCTGATTAACCAGGTGCCTCATAGAACAGGTCTAATCGGACATGATGTGCCGTCTCATGTGTTTGTCCATGGGAAATTAATGTATTGACCTAACGTACACTACGGTTACATATGGCATTTCCGATTTGATTACAAAATTATATCGAGATATATAAGAAAAAAATGACAGTCGCTGGAAATATGCTACCGAGGAATATATACATTTATTAAAATGGAAATAGAAATCAAATTTCCAATGTAATGGGAACGAGAAGAGATAAGAGAGCTGGTTCTGCTTTTACTCTACGCTTAAATATTCTACAAAATTGAAGACCATACTTTCAGGCGATCTGTCGAAATAGAATATAGCTTCTTTAATATTCCGGAAAATCTGTCAAAGTAGAGGAGAAGCTCGATTCTCTAATTAATTCAACAAAATTAGGTGCAGCAGTCCGTCTTGCCTCCAGTATTTAAGAAAATCTCTTCGAAATTGTATGAATTCACAAAGGATCGATTGGTGGAATAATTCGACAGCGAAAGAACAAGACTCTTTCGTGTTTAATGAAAGCTATTAAGAGACCTATTAATTGAACGAAAATAAGGAGAGCATCCAACTCCAGCAGAGTTCGATAGAAACTGGACAAAGCAGGACGTATCAATCTCTGTATTCCTTAGTATTTAAAAAGAAGTCTATCAAGAGCATATCAATTCGCCAAAAATAGGTGGAATGCAACTTTCTCGAAACCGGAAGAAAAGCTCAGTTCACGGGGCAGTTCGGCAGGAGAATTACAAAGGCGGGTGCAGCAATTTCTTTAATGTCGAAGACGAGATGTCGGAGTCAGAGGAGAGCGTATCGATTGGCGAAAATAGAGGGGAAGATCGATCGGCCGAGCGATTGCGATTGCGAGAATAGAAAAGCGGAAGAATCTGTCGGTGCATGCTCGTTGAATTCTATTGAAACGTCGCGCGAGCGGCGAGTTCGATCGTTGATGGGGGAAAACACGAGTGTCTATAGACGGTGCACGCTGCGGCTGCATTTTTGATGCTGCACATGCGGGCCGGGGCGATGTCGGTCAGTTACATTTCTCTCTCTCCCTTTCTCTCTCTCTGGTCGAGGAACTAGGCTTCCTTCGGCTCGTCGGAGCACACATTCGACCAATGCTCGGTGTCAACGATCCAACGGGAACAAATATCTATGTACACGTCTATATAATGATCGTACATATGTTTTACACGTATATGCACCGTGGCATGTGTACATAAGAGGAGGCGGATTGAATCGCGTCCGCGGTACGAGTAGCCGGCCATCTGCGCGCGTCTTCTTTTTTATATAACAACAATCAATTAATCGATACCGTTGCACGCAAGAACGAGAAATAATCACGCGTACAACGATGATGCGACGATCCGGCGCGGCCAGGAGGAAAAGAAAGAGGCTATACAAAGCGCCGGTACACCCTCATTATTAAAATAACTCCTATGAGGATGTTCGGTCTTGAAACCCACTCGGTTTCGAGTGCCAGGTCTGGGTTAGCCACGCGGCTGTTCACGAGACTATTCGAATCTCGGGATCCAGTTTCCTCCTCTTCGATTCTTACAAATCGAGTTTTTCGACGGTCCGCTGGGGATCAGTTTCGAATTCAATCGGAAATGGAACCTGACGAAATTAGCGGTCTAGATTTAAATCATGCGCGAGACCCCGTTCATCCATTTTTGTATCCACACGTACGGGAAAAAATCTCCATTCTACTTGCGCTGGTCTACCGCAAGTGGAAACGGCGGATCATAGTCAGACAAACTGCGCGACCTCGAAAGAGGACACCGTGTACATTGACGGTTGAGAAATGCCTGTATAAAGAGGGAAGACCAATAAATTGACATTTAATGAAAATCTATTGATCATTTTGTGTTTTAAATAAAACCTCATGAAAACCTATTAATCATTCGGCACTTCTGTGTACGTTTAATTAAAATCTATCGATTACTCGATGTTTTAGCCGGCGTCCAACCGAAACATATTGTTCGATAAGCGTTTCATTGGACATCTCATAAAAATGCAATAATCGGTGTGTTGTGAAGAAAGTCTGCTGAATACAGTCGGTCACAAAAACACTGGGACAAAATTGCAATAGATCGGAATTGTAGAACAAATACTAAAGGTTGCATTTCACAACTTTTTTATGCGGGATTATATTGAAAATTTAAAAAATACGTTCTGTAGATCTGTGTCAATTAAACATATCCTGAAAATTTCGTCAAATTCGACGTTGCAATCAGCTACAAACGTTTAAAAATGGTGAAAATTGCAATTTCTCACGATTTTTACATCTTTCAATGCCTGTCGTTTTTTCCCGCATCATCGATTTCGATGAAACTTTCACAGTGCATATAATTGACACAAACCTACGAAACATAATTTTTAAATTTTCAAGCCCCACATAAAAAAGTTGAAAATGCAAGTTCTAGTATTTTTTCTACAATTCCAATCTATTGTAATTTTTGAAAAAACTTCTTTTCGCATACTGTAGTAAACTAATTGCTCTTGCTTTCCAAAAAAGTTCAAATCGCATGGTCCAATATTAAAAAAGTTATTGTCTTTTCTAAGAGTGTCCCAATATTTTTGTGACCGACTGTATGTATTAATTGTTCGATGTTCTAGTTAAAATCGACCAATGAAGATCCTTCGACCAAGTCGTAACCCCATGAAAATTTATTGATCATTCGTCGTTCCAGTCGAAGGGGTTACTTTTAAAAGCACGATATAGCACGGTGTCGTTCTGAAATACACTCCCGTCGCGATAATAATAAAAAGCTATCGATCAGACTCTATATTTTCTAAGTGCTTATGGGCTAGGTGTTGTAGAGGAGTCTGGTGTATTTTCGTACGAGGGATAGATTAATTGGAGAAGATTCACAGCTCTGCTCTGCGTGGAACGCTAGAGGCTAGACCGAGCGTGCGACGCCCTCGTTTCACGCATGCCTCTTACACCTGCATCGTCCGGCTGCACCGTGGCCGCGAATCATGCACATCTGCGATGCATTGTGTGCGCCACCGGAGGCCGATTATGTCGATTGGCGTGATCACGCGGCCCGGCTCGAACATCCGTGGACAAGCTTGTGCATCTGCGAGCTGTATTCGACACGCGTTTTCGACCTTAAAAGGAACACGAGAAAGGATCAAATAAAAGTATTAAATTCGGAACCTTTCGGAATCATCCGTTCCAAGAAAGAATTGGATCCCGATTGATTTAGTGCTCTCTCGAATCCACTATCCGCGTGTTTACGACTTCGAAAAACCAATTGCAGAGAGGAATTCTATCCGAGAAACCAAAAATTCCCTGAATTACGCTCATCCTTTAGATCTTTCCTTTAAACGGAATTTCAATTTCAATCGAACTTTTCTAATTCTCGGGGTCCTCCAAAAATCGGAACTACAGTGTTGAATCTGTCAAAAGAAGATACAGTATCTGACAAAAACCACAAATTCTCTAAATTCCACGCTCCCCAAGGTGTAACGCTATCCTCGGAATCTATGTTTCGAAACGAGTTCGACCTCTCAACTTGTAAAGACTCCGGATTCCAGAACCCCGTAAAATTCAGTGGCATAGCGTGACCCTAACTTCTCGGGCCATCAATCGCGAACCGAAATCACAACATCGCCTCGCGGCCAGACTAAACTTCAACACCGTCGAAAATACAATAGCGCGGTGCGCGTCACCTCGTACTCCGAGAACCATTCGTCACGATCCACCGCAACGGAGGCTCGTACCGAAAAATTCCTGGTGCTTCGAGTGAACCTCGAACGAACGAGGGAACGATCGAACTCGCTTCTTTCCGGAGATCGGCCTCTGCGAAGGAACTCTTTCCAAAAATACACGCGAAAAATCAGGGCCCTCGTTGCGGCGGAGCCGTGGCCCGCAGCTGCAAGCATCACCAAAGAAAACACCCGGAAATAGAGCGAGGAACACTAGTAGAGCACGCGATTCGCTGGAGGCGTGGACCCGGTGTCATCCTGAGTGAACCAGGAAGTGGGCAAACAGAGGCAGAGACGGAGAAACGATGATATTGCACGAGACGTAGACGAAAACATCGTGGCATCATTTTTTTCTTCTATTATCTTCTATACGTCCTCACAATAACGAATGTTAGCATTACTCTCGTACAGTACGCAATATTCTTCGGAAAGAAACAAGTCGCGCCATTTACACAAAAGTATCAACACATTACCGACCGGTGATTATTGCATAATTTTGAGAAATCTATGATTCGCGGCTAAACACTTTTTAATGGAACCTTCAACAGTGACACGAATTTTCATTGTCAACGAACAAGTCACTCCCAATAACGTCATCTAATACATTTAAGATTGCAACGTAAAAGAAAATGTCTATGCTTTCTTTTGGTACAGCACAATTATTGAAAATCCTATTAACCCCTCTCCCTACGATTTATTCTTCGGTCATGGTGATTAATATTTATATCTGTTTTATGCTGTTTATTCTCCAAACGCTGTACATTCAACCAAAGTAGAATGTTATTTCTGTTTAAAGGAAGTTGGTAGAATACACATTTATTAGACTCTGTGCAGAATCTTCATCACGAGTCAGACACGATATTGTAGGAGAAGGGGTTAATAGGCTTTCGATAGGTAAAGTGTTAAGAAAAATACCGTCCAGGACTCTCACAATCCCATTCAACCCTCCCAAGTACCCCTGTATCAATATCTAAAAACTCTACAGAGAAAGAGAGAGAGAGAGAGAGAGAGAGAGAGAGAGAGAGAGAGAGAAGAAGAGAACCCAGGCTCCGGGCAAGCGGTCCGTGCAGCACAGACAGCACAGGTAGAGGCTTCGTTGCGCCTAGAGCGGTTTTGCGAGTCCGCCGTTCACACTTCCGGCGGATCGATCGCTCGCGGCACGTGCGACTCGACTCTGGTCGGGCGAACACACACAGGCGGTCCGCGTCGAATACGGTGCACTGTGCTCCTCGAGGAGGAAAGGAGAGAGGACACGCGTTTTTCCGCACACGTGCATCCGGGGGGGCCGCGCGACACTTGTCGATGCACTTCACAGCTGCGTCGCCGCGACACGGTACGCGACACAGTGCGACACGGTACGCGACACGAGCGAAAGCAACCGCTTTATTCATTTCCCAGCGAAATCCCCCGGCGCACCACGCACATGCAGTCCGCATTCATCTCGACAGTTAATCCGGTTCGAGAGAGAGAGCCTGGCCGGCTAGAGGGCCTAGAAAGAGTCTAGACGAAGTCTAGCTGGCTTAGGAGATATTCTCGTTCCCGGAATCGTCGATTCGACGATGACCACCGTACCGTTGTTTCGCGCGACGTCGTCGTCTCGATGGTCCGGCATCGATGGGCCACCGTGGACGCCGTCGATCGCACTCGTTTCAACTAAATCCTCCAGCAAGCTCTTCTGAATGAATCCACACTTTGATCTCGTTCAACCCTGTTCCCGTTCTCCCGTATCTATTCGCACGATGCTCTCTCGCGCTAGTGTGCGTCTCTGTAGGTCGAAGACGTGGTTCTTTTATTTTTAGCGTACGCAGGTTGAAAATGGACCGTGATCGTTGCGATTCAATGGTTCGGTTCGTTGTTGTTCTCGTTCCACGCGACCCACGAGGCGGTTTGTTATGCTGATCTTTTTTTCTAATACTCGCGGACACGATCTAGCTCCCCTACACGCACACCGTCGCCAGAGAACGTGCGTCAGGGTGATGGCATGACTGCGACTATCCAGCTTGCCGTACGTCGACGTCGGCGCTGCCCTCGACACCATGCGACGCCGGCGTCGTGGCGCCTCTTCGGCCACCGCTCAACCCTCACCTGACATGCGCTGTTCGATACCGATGCGATGGCCGCGGAATAAATGCGAACACGATGAAACGATCATCGCCGATCCTGAACGACCCGAGACATTAGCGAATTACCTGCTTTATCGTCTCCGTCGGACACTGGACCTTCCCGGTGTCTGCTAGGTGGAATTCGAGAGGTTTTCTTTGGGCGAGACGCGTTTCGGGATTTGGATATCCAGGAAATTTGAAACTTTGTGCTTGGGGATACGGTTTGTGCGATGGTCAAATGAATTTTTTAACCCCTCGCCCTACAATATCGTGTCAGACTCTGTGATGAAGATTCAGAACAGAGTCTACAGTTACTCGAATTAATATTTGGACACTCTAAAAAAGACGATAACTTTTTAAATATTGTACTATACGATTTGAACTTTTTTGGGCAGCTAGAGCAATTAGTTTACTGCAGGATGTGAAAAGAAATTTTTTCAAAAATTGCAATTGAACGGAATTGTAGAAAAAATACTAAAAGTTGTATTTTACAATTTTTTTTATGTGGGCCTATATTGAAAATTTAGAAAGTGTGTTTTGTAGGTTTGTGTCAATTATATGTACTGTAAAGGTTTCATCGAAATCGGTTGATGTGGGAAAAAACGACAGGTATTGAAAGATGTAAGAATTCTTAGATATAAGCCGAAAATCGTGAAAAATTGCAATTTTTACCATTTTTAAACGTTTGTAGCTGATTGCAACGTCGACCAATTTTATTTTTACAAAACGTATTTTTTAAATTTTAAATATAGGCCCACATAAAAAGTTGTAAAATGCAACTTTTAGTACTTTGTTCTACAATTCCGATGAATTGCAATTTATGAAAAAATTTCTTTTCACATCCTGTAGTAAACGAATTGCTTCAGTTTCCCAAAAAAGTTCAAATCGTATAGTACAATATTAAAAAAGTTATCGTCTTTTTTATAGAGCGTCCGAATATAAATTCGAGTAACTGTATGTATGTTATTAATTTCCTTTAAACCGAGATGAAATTCTATTTTAGTTTTGTTAATGTATAGTTATTGGAGAAGATAGTAGGCATATACAATAGATATGAATTTTTTCCTCTTTTAGGACAATTACGAACTACGAAAAAAGTTCTAATCACTGAAGCCGTAAAATAAATTGTGGGGCAAGGGGTTAATATGGCGATGTTTATAAGAAATTTTATAAGGTGGGCCCTCCGTGCGGGTTGCGCCTGACCATTGGCGGTATACCTGAAAAGGTTGTTTGGCAGACAAAAACGCGCACGGATCAGCTCTGAACCGGCCGATTATTTACAACCACCGCGCCCCGACAACTTCAACCCCGACAGATGGACACACGTGCGACAGACCCACCGAATCAGATCGATGGGATCATACATTCACACACACACACACACTTTTCTATTTTATATACCGGGTATTTCACCTAACTTGACCACCTTAAATATCTTTGTTGTTTTTAAAGATACGTCAAATGTCTAAAGGACAAAGTTGAATGGTAAAATGGGGCACAATACGATACCAAAAATATTTTTGTTTTTGTGTCATTTTTTTTAGAGATATGAAGGTCACCTTCATTTTTTTTAAATGGAATGAGGTATTTTTTAATACATCAATCGATGCAGCTGGACATTCGTTATAAAAAAGTATGTATGTCGAAAAGTTAGTAGCTCACAGGAGATATTTCAATTTAAATAACTCTAAAACACCATTACTGTCGTACAAGTACATAGTAAGTAAACGCCAACGTCTTTGTACGACAGTAATGGTGTTTTAGAGTTATTTAAATTGAAATATCTCCTGAATTACTAACTTTTCGACATACATGGGTCAGTACTTTTTTATAACGAATGTTATATGTACAGCTGTATCGATTGATGAATTAAAAACTCCCTCATTCCATTTTAAAAAAAATGTAGGTGACCTTCATATCTCTAAAAAATTGACACAAAAACAAAAATATTTTTGGTATCGTATTGTGCCCCATTTTACCATTCAACTTTGTCCTTCAGATATTTGACGTATCTTTAAAAACAACAAAGATATTTGAGATCGTCACGTTACGAAACTCACCCTGTAGATAGATCGAGAAAATTAAATTGGTTCAGGGAATAGGTAATTTTCAGCAATTTATTCTGCAATGTATTCAGTCATGTTTCATTGTTATCCAATCCTCGTAGAATTGTCAAAAAACTTGTCTAAAATGTCTAACAACCGCAGCAAGATTTTCCGGGAAAGGGGCTCGAAATTTTCGAATTCTCGCCGAGTATTCCAGCGTGGAATATTTTTCAGCGCGTCCCCGCCGGCTTTCCCGGTAATAAAGCAAGATTTCAGATTGAAGAAAGTTGCCTCCCCTAAGTAACGTATTGTGTATAAATAAGAATATAAAGTAGGGAGCACGGGGTGGAACGTGTTTACGTACACATCGCGTAACCCATGTACCACATACATACATATTTCGAATGTAGGGTAGAACATGTGCGCACCGGTCGGAAAATCGAGGCGCGGCGGCGTTTACCGGAAAATCGAAGGCAACCACTTCTCTAATGCGCTTCGTAAAATACAATAGATTTTATTGTCGACCAGGGGAAACGGGTCACTCGTCATTCCATTCCCCCCCTTTACATAACAATTTCCTCGATCAAATCCACTTAATCAAACGCGAACTAATCACAAAAGTTCCTTGCGTAACGCGAACATTCGTAACGAAACACCATTTTATCTCTGTCGATGTTGCATCTACTGCGACGAAAATTTCATTCTTGGAATGAACATGAAAAATGAGAATTCTATATTTACTCTGTACTCGCGATACAATTCAATACTGATTACTACGTGAAAATTCCACTTAGAAAAATTATATACATTGCTCAATAATTATGAGGTTTCTCGCGATGAAAACGAAGTAAAAGTTAAACGGAAATGCGATTGCAACGAACGCGCATAAAGATGCGCAGTTGGTAGATAACGGAGAAATAGGATTTTATTTTCCGACAGAAAAATTGAACGATTAGGTAACTGCGGAAGTTATGCTTTCGGATTTGCAAAATCTACTTCTGGCGCCACGAGTTATCAATGTTAATCGCTCGCTTTTCCTCGTCGCAGTTGCATGTTAATAGGCATTGCAGCTTATGTTGCAAGAGGAAAGTGTAAGCTGGTTGCTCTCTTACGGTATCTCTTATTGGTCGCTGTTAAACATTGCCGCCTGCTGGCAAGATGTCAGCACGAGGCGACGCATCCACTATATCGACGGATAGTTAGGTATCGACGTTAACCATGCTGCATATCCATTGAAATCTGAACTCCATGTGATATGGACACCGACAAGATACTATCGTCGGTGATATGGATATTTGCATCTGTGCAACAAATTTATATTTGCATAATCTATGAAATTAGTTCCGTTCATTTGCTTAGGAGTACAACTTCCTCGTTATCTATAGCCAGTGCCATAACGATGGTATGAAGCGCCTGTGGCAAGTGTCTAACTTGCGCCTCCCCGTTACCCAATAATGACAAAATAATTAAAAATTTTAATGTAACAAGTTAAATTTGACTAAAAATGTTAATATATTAAATACTATTAACCTCATCAAAACGAGTTGCCTGTATATACAATAATGTATTTGTCAAGGTATTTGCATGAATAAATAATCTATAACCTAAATAAGAACAAATTTAAATTCATATTCAATGACGACAAAATAAAAGAAATACAAAACACAGGTATATGTTGAAATAATATATAATAAAAACATAAAACAGTTCAGCATATTTTATAAAGTAATTTTTCTCGTTTTTTCATTTGCAAACACATCTATTATATCGCCATAATTTAATGTTTTGGCAACATCTTTTTTTCAATTGATATTATAGATATGTTTGTTAATCGCTCTTGTCCAATAGAAGAACGAATGTACGATCTTACCATTTTTAATTTGCTAAACGAACGTTTGCAGGAAGCTGTTGCTACAGGCATTGTTATGAAAATCCTTAATGCTATGTCGAGATTTGGATACGTGTTTTGTAATGAGAGTTCGTAATTTTTCTGCAATATTTGAAAAGCGTCCAAACGACCCACTACCGGGTTGGTATTCTTTGTTTTGCGCCCCAAACCCAGTTGCGCCCGTGGCGGGCGCCTCTTTCGTCACGCCCTCGTTACAGCACTGTCTATCGCACATTGATTACGTCGCTTGTGTCATGATGTAATTGATCACGATAGTTTCTGCATTATTAAAATATTCCCTCTGTTATTTATTGGCTACCGCAACTACAATTGAATATATGCTCATTAAAGAACAGAAAGCAGTCCGATGAATTGTTGCGGGTGTATTAGGTTTACCGGATGAAATGAACTTGTCAGAAATATGAAATGTCTGCTCACGGAATGACCATGTTACGTACGAAAGTAGTTATCGTCGTTCCACGAAGGTCGTGATCAAGCGAAACACAAATACACAAATCACAGCGGATTCTCACGCAACGATTTACGCTTCCGCTGTAATCCGGAATTATTCGATAGCTGATCCGCGGTTACGTCAGATCGGACACCGATGATGTGGTTCCCCTTGACCTCGATGCATAGTTAGGTTATTAAACTAGTTTCCAGAGGAAATCGGGGAACATTTCAAGGAGTGACCCGCCGTCTATTGCAAAAAACTTTCAGCAAACCGCGAGCGATAATGAAAGCGTAAACAAACAACAAAACCGTCCGACGAGAGTGCCGGAGCGGTGAGTCGAAGATTCGCCACAGTATCGATCCAATCCTCTCCTATTAACAGTCGTCACCGAAAAAAAGAATAATTACTCTAATTACTCGACAGCCAGTGAATTACTTCGTTAAACTCAAAGTGAATTTTTTTTGCGGTTTTTTTGCGAATAGTGAGAACAATTTCCATTCGCGTTACATAAGAGGTACAATTATTGGGAAAGCCTGCTTGGTCAGCAGAAAGGAGGCCAATTTTTCAATTCGTCGTGCGAGAGTATACAGGTTAGTTATCAAGTAATTTGTTTCACATTTTTATGATTAGATCTATGTATTTAGCTTGACTCGGACGAGAGAATCATTATACTGGCAACAATGATCGCGTTCTCTGTCAGGCGCGAGACAGTTGTTAGTTAGACGGACGGGCAATTACTTAACTGCGATAAGTATAATTACGAAACGATTACACAATGTGGAGTGCACGATACGTGCCATCGTTGACCTAAATCCGAAATGAAAGAAGGCTGATTTTATATTGGTGTGACTGTGGGTTTAATTGACCGTGAGCTGCCTAATGTATGTACGATCAAGTATAAATTGTTCAATCTATAGACATACTGCAAAAGGAAAAGAGCAAAAAAAAAATTAACATTGATACAAGCATAAATTGTAAGTGAAGAAAATTTAATTCAAATTGAAAAATTGCTTTGAAGTAAAATTAGATCGAACCAGTGCGCCGACAACATCATTACATCTTTTATCAACAATTATACGATCGATAAAAAAGGGACATTTATAAATTTTAAGGTTCACTTGATTTTTAGAAACACGAATCTGCTGTAGAACGCTGCAATTCACTAACAGCGTTGAGAAGAACACCTTGCAGAGACGCATCGGGTTTCAACCGGTAATGGAATTATTTTCCGTTCCCCTACTAGAGAAATTGATTTCGTGTTACCTGTGCACGGCTGCTCGCTATGTCTGTTCAGTAAGATCGCGGTTAGGCGACTGTCGGTTCGTAGGAAATGGAAAACTGCACCGGGAACGAACAAAAGTAATCATTCGTTGGTTTTTTTTCGAATCTCCTGTTATTTTCTGGCGAACTTGATCCAGTGAGACACCGTGAAACCATCGATTCGACGGTGTTAATAACACAATCACAGAGTGCGACACAGATGGTCAAATTGCGTGCAAATTGCAACATCGTGCATTCCGCATCGGAGAAGCTCTACTTATCGGTCGTTGATAACGTCTCTTATCGATTTTCCTCAATTTCGTGACTAATTATCCCGGAGTCAAGTGTCAAGTAAACGTTCGATCGGACGAGAAAGATATCGAGCATCGATTCAGTAATTAACTTCCCTGCAATTAGCCAGTTCCTGATTACACAGTTTTCGTAAACACGTTATGGACATACTCCCGATAGGCACCTTGTGCAATTGTTGTTATTCGTAAAATAATGCATTGTTGTTCGCTTATTTGCATGACTCTTTTCTTCGATGATTATGCACCAGTGTAAATATTGTGCTTCCTTCGCCTTCTTCGAGAATAATAAGACATTTGAACGTGCAGAAACGTTGAAAAGAATTTATATCGCTGTTCCATATCGTTGCTGCTATTTTTGTTTTGTGTCGACATGTTTTCAATGCGTTTATTGGTAGCTAACTTATATGTACTCCGGGACAAAAAGATAGCACATCGTCTATTTTTTCCTCATTTGGTACAGTAAACGGAAGAAAATGAATATTTTAATATGTTAACACCTTCTGTCATGCCTGTATGTATAATGTACTGAATATCATCGACAATATTCACTCTAACAGAATTCTAGCAATGAAAACGTAAATATTCTGGTTTGCAAGCGGGACAAAATGATAGCACAAGTAGCAGATTTACGCTTCTCAGTTGTGTAGAAGTTACTTAAGGGCAAACATTTATTGCAAATCGCAATTGATAAAGTAAAATTTTATAAAAGAACATACTAAAGTATTAAGAATAGATCGTGGAAAGAAACTAAGTGATCGTGAAATACATACGATGTTGAAGTTAAAGGAAGATCAATATTGAATTACACAAATATCAAAAGTTGTAAATGCAAGCCGAAAAGTAATTATAAACTTGTTAAAACATTTTGAAAATTACAGCGAAAGTTCTGGATCGAATTCGAGGATGACTGCAAAACAAGTCGCAGTAAGTGTTGGTGAAAACACTCGCGTAAAGAATGTACGTCGTGTTTTACAAAAATGCAAGCATTTAGCGCGAACAAAATTCCAGAAGAAACCTTGGCTAAAGAAGGAACATAAAGCGTTCCGCTAACAATTTGCCGAAAGCATATAAACATCAGAACAAAATGGCGAAGAATCATATTTACTGACGAAAAAAGATTTCATCTGGATGGTCCAGACGGCCTAGGTTATTACTATCATGATTTGAGTGAAGAACAGCAATTTTTAAGCCGTCGCCAAATGGAAGGCGGCTGTGTGATAATTTGAGCCGATATTGGATATTGGGGGTAAAACAGAAATCGAATTTATAAAAGGACGAATGAATAGTGAACGGTATATTGAAATGATAAATGAACAACTAAACACTTATGCTGTAAGAATTGCTGCAAATAAATACATTTTACAACAGGATAATGCCGCACTCCACGCGACGAAAGCGGTCAAGAAATACTTTTCTTAAAAAATTATTCGTGTTTTGGAGCGGCGAACAAGATCTCCGATCTCAACATTATTGAAAATTGTTGAGGACATTTTACTAGAGCCGTGTACCAAAATGGCAGTCAATTCCAAAATATTAACGATTGAAAACAGTGCATTTTGGACGAATGGGAGAATATTAGCCAAAACAGTATTAAAAAATTGTATAAATCTTTACCAAACCGAATGATTGAAGTCATTGGATGCAAAGGAGGTCCTACAAAATATTGAGCATTGATTTCCACTCATTAATTGTGTTATATTTCAAGTTTTTTGTTAAGTGTGCTATCATTTTGTCCATCTATATTTCGTTAATAATTCTACTCCTTTAAATAAAAATAGATAAGTTAACGAAGCTCCGTTTCATTTCATTCATATATCGCTGCTCCGGAAGTATAATGACGCAACTGTAAAATTTTGTGAAATTGACTTTATTTTGTTGGCAGGCCCAAAAATGATTTACTAGATGTTTGTAAATCGACATAATGTAAATCGAGGCTGGTATTTATTATTTTATAAATTGAAATAGCTTATAAATGTTGCAATAATAACCCACAATGTTTATAAACTACTCTCATAGAAGAATTAAACCGAATCTGCAATTTTTGCAGTTGTGTCATTATACTTCCGGAGCAGCGATATGTTAAAGATGCACATTTTGAAAATATGTGTATAAAAAAATTGAATTTATAATGTTTAATAAAAAGAAATTAAACATAACTTGCATCAGTGGATAACCATCCCCGTAATTTTCTGCTTGCAGAACCAGCGACAGCGATTCGAAAGATATGGATCTCTTAAGCATAACGGGATGGATGGAAGGACCGATCGGTCTTCTGAACTCGACGCCATCGGAGAACAATTATCTGAATTTGAGCGAAGAGCAGACAGTCGAGAGGGTGCTGATTCAGATCACAGAGGAAACTACGAAAACCTCCATAGAAAAGGAGCAGGAGAACCTGAAGACGATCAATTTGAACGAGGTAGCCTGGCACGACACTGCCGATAGCTGTTGGATCGTGGTCCACGACTTCGTATACGACTGCACGGATTTCTTGAAGAATCATCCTGGCGGAGCAGACGTGATTCTCGAATACGCTGGCAGAGACGCCACTCTGGCTTTCATCGGGACTGGTCACTCGAAAGCTGCTCGATTGAGCATGGAGAGGTATCTGATCGGCGAACTTCCGCCGGAAGAGAGGATCTTCCGCATTCCCAACGGCCTCAAGATCGCCGGATTTTAATTACTGCATCGATGCAGCAGTGAAAGACTGATCTATTGGTCCACCGAGTGTCTCGTGACTGAACTTTGGACACCATTGGTACTATCCGTCCTTTGAGACTTTAATCATATTTTAGTCCGGTAATTTTTAATCTACAACTTTGGAGCCACGTGCTTAACATTTAAGTCCGATTTCCTCTCTTTCCGATTCGAGGAAGTTTGCTTCGCCAGCTGTTCAGAAATTAAGGATTTCCTTATTGCAGTCCTTTCGCGTGCTGATTTGAATGCATTATTCAAATGCTTCAGTGAAATCGCACTGTGGCTTTGGTATGATTATATATTGTCCATTATGTAAATATATAAATGAATTCCGTAGCCGATTTAAAAGTGGATTTCGACTTCATTGAGTGGATGCGAACGTCGACCCAATTCAATTTATAGAATGTAAATGGAGTAATTGATGGGCTTGTGTACAAGTTGCTTATTGATTTCCTCTCGGAGCGTACTGTACGAGAGATACGGGTCATTGTGGACATAGTAAATCTGTTTTCGGGAACATCGTCCTAATTGAACCGACCCGCGGATGTCGGAAACCGTCTGGGTTATCGCGAGAGGTCCGTCATTCTTTAATTAGACACCGTGAAATTAGATACATACGGTGTCTGCGGTCTCAAACTGAGGTATTTAAGTCACGCGTTCCGGATCGCTTTACATCATTCCGTTTGCGTGTACTTTTTGCCCTCGTTTTGCACCGCGATCCCTTATTTTTAATCTCGTCAATGTGCATCAACCAAACCATACATAATACTGCAGTGGTTCGAAAATTCATATTTCATTTGCTGCAATTTTCCAAAAAAATTTTCCTGTTATTGCGGAACGAAAACTGTTGGAGAATTTCGACGAATCGGAGATCGCAAGGAGGCGAGGATCAGACGAGGATTTTACACCGGTACAGTATATTTCTTGGTCCTCTAAACATTCATAATATACACAACATACAATATGACATAGCAATTCAGCTTTTTAGTTTCTCGTTAATGCGTAACCGACAGAACGTTACAATTAGTTTCTCGCGAACGTGTTCACGCTCTTCTCTCTCCTCTCTCTCTCTCTTTCTCTCTCGTTTTTTTCCGCTTCTTTATTCCCCCATCGTTTTCGCCATGGTACAGCTAGAACGTGTGTCATTGTGCTCGACAGCAGGAAATAGTTATCGACATCCACGGAAAAATAAATACGAGGTACACGACGACGACGATGAGAAAAATATTTCTATGTCCAGAGTAATGCATCTACAAGTACGATCGTAGTTTTCTCCGTTCATTCTCTCATGCACACATTTTCATTCTCGCTTTCTCTGTCACTTTCTCTCTCTCTCTCTCTTCGTCTCTGGCATTCTTTTGTTTTTCTTTTCTTCTTTATCATTATTATTATTTTTACCAGCTACGCCTTTCAATCAACCTCGCACAAAATATGGAAAACACTTTTTCCGCCGGTGACATTTCTGTTACACAATCGCGTCGGATACAATTATTAATACTCCATTGAACGCATTCGCAATCAGTCGCTATTGCAATTAATTCGAACTGAAACAACTCGTTTGAACGTTCGACAAATGGTCGATCGTGTCGAACGGAAATACGTGTCTCGCAAACAACGCGTTTCAATTATTCCGTTTTCTTTATATTTGTTTTCTTCTTTTCATTTTGTAAAAGCGAACACGGAGTACACGTATATTTGCGTCTTGCGACTCCCACGCGGAAAACACTCGTGGAAAGGATGCTACAGATTTTAGAAATTTCGCGCTCTTTGGCAGTCCGGGATACACCACACACACACACCTATCACGCGATCGTTTACGATGGATCTCTCTCTCTCTCACGATCCGATTCTTCTTTGTAATATACATGTTTCTTGTTAGATTTATTATCCGCGTCGTTTTAACGATCGACCGTGTGCGCTTAGACGTACGTCAGCTCGCATACTGATTTTCCTGTCGCTGTCATTCCTCCTCTGACACAGGTCACTGCCTAATCTGCTGCCGTAAACGTTCCACAAAATTTAAGCAATTTATTTCATCGAGGGAAACTTAATTCTTACACTAGAACAACCATTTCTTTCTTCACAATGATTGAAACTATACAAACGCTTCTTTATTCGAGTAGACGTTACCGTAAAAATCGTACGAAGTCTGAATAAATTCAATTTTCATTTCGATCGTAAAAGAATATTTATCGTTCAAGCTTAACGCTCGTTGGTCTAGTGCCAAGATTTATAGCATCGATTGTTGCTTCGCTATGGACTTTATTCCGGTTCGAATGTGTTACGTTCGCTGCAAAAATGAAGTAGATTAAACTAGATAAAAATGCTCTGGTTGATAGCGGACAGGAGAATCACGCGTGTGTCGCATCGGCGTGGAAACTCGGCATCGGATTCGCTAACATTAGATTGTTTAAACACAACGAGCACCGCGAATCCTAATCTACACGACTCATTTTCCTCGTAACATTAATATACATATATGTATATATATATATACTGTCTGATTTCGACTTGATCCTAACGCTTAGAAAACATAATATCGTTTCGGTGGTTCATAATCAGCGTAGAGTGAACCGATTTAAATCGTGGTTCCTCGATCTACAATCATTTTAACGATCGATCAGTGCGTTTAGATGCTTTTATATTTCCGCCTCTCGATCGAGGAACCATTTCAATCATTTCACAGAGTTCGAAAAGTGTGTCGATACCACTAACAACAATGAAAAGACGACGAGCGCGATTGATAATGACGTCACGAATTATTTTAGCGGGTCGCAATCAATTTTTCCGCTGTTTCCCGTTCAGAAATAAATAACAGCCATTATATTGTTCGCGGAAGTGATGCATAGAGAATCATTTTCGGTAATGTTCCTGCAATGTTACCGATGTCCATTCATTTCTCAAGGTTCCACAGCTTGGAAATACCATTGCGAATTATTCGTACCGCTGTGGAACAGCGTTTCCCATCGTTGCAGATAGGAAAAGCTCGATTCGGAGTTCGCACAGATCAAGTGTACTTTATACTTTATACTCTCCTCGAAATAATGGTAACCATTATATGTATACAGCCACGAGTCCTTGACGAGTATCGTACATCCATCTCGTACAGTTAAACGATTGGAAGTGACATTTATGCGAGAGTCGAGAGCCTCGATCCGAATTCGCAGAATACTGTTCTGGAATTTTCAAAGGAACAGGTGTCTCTTTGAACGAATGGAATCGTTCGCGTTGCTCCTGCGCAGGAGATTTGAACGCGCGCGTAGGCGAGCGCTCACGCTTCAGGTCGCTGATGCCGTTATTCTCGAATTGTCGTTCACTGGACGAACAATGCTGGTTGTGTTCTCGAAGGTGAAGGATTTTCGAAGGCGAGATTCACTTTTTCATTCAGTCAAACAAACAGTTCTACGCGTAATATTAATGATAATAAAATTTCCCTCCCCGAATCTCGAAAATTCGCGAACAGCATTCCGCAAAAACGATCGAGCGCAATAATCGATTTACAGTGACGCGTATGCTCGGCGGCACAACTGTATAATCTCTAATCGACGAATTCTCTGCCATCTAATTACACTTAAATCGGAACAATTTGTAACTCTACAGCTCTACACGCTTAACACGCTTCTGTATTTTTTTTTATGTCGTTTTACATTTTTTTTTTTTAATTCGTTTCTGCATTAAAACACCGACTTTACACGCTACTTTCTGTTTTGTATGTCGTTAGGACAGCCTATACGTAGTCGTTACTTAATTAAACGCATCCTCCTCCTATCGTCCAATACGGTACGTCGAGTGGCTCGATAATTGTACACGGTTAATTGCTGCGGTGACCATTAAAATTATGGTTACTCCTAAAATAGAGACGCGGCGTTCTGGGAGAGAGGGAGGGCGTGTTTCGTAGTGTGTTGGGAGCGAAACACGAAGCAACGATTCGTGTAGAAAAATTGATGACTCGATTCTTAATTGAATTGCCGGCGCATGGCTCGCTCGGCTCGTCGGGATACTCGGATAATCAGTGTCTCGTTAATTCGCGAGTTGCGCCGGAACACCAGTTGTCCGGACATCGATCGATTCTAGCTGTTTAATTAGAGGTTCTTACTCTTACTCCCGCGTGCGCCAGCGGGAGACAATGTAATTATCGAATTGGAGATCATTGGCCGAACCTGAAACCGGAAAATCAGAGGGAAAATGTAAATCACAGGGGCGAAGGTAAAAATATTTAGAAAACACGTTCGGATATGTTTAAAAATATAAAATACGCTGGAATTATAAACCACGGGAAAATGAGATCGAAAATATAATGACTGAAAGCAAGATAAATGCAAAATAAAAATTGTCTGTGCATCGATTGCAAGAAATAGAAATTAAATTGAATATTAATTCTTCTTTTAACGATTTTAATAGAGGAAACATATATTGACATCTTCATTTTTTTTTTTTAAATTCTTCAACAATTTTGAATCTCATGTTCTCAATTTTGCTATAAATGCATAAAAATCTAATAATGACAGAGAATTTATTCGCAGCTTCAGAAATTTCATTCGTTTCTTGTCTTTGACGAAATAATTGTTGCTTACTAGACAGGATGAAATTATGAGTCTGTAAAATCTGCCTGCGGTTCACATTTTTGGAATTTGGGGATGAGGGTTGCTCGACGCCCATCCCCGCGTCTCTTCGTCTAGTTAATTAGACGTATATACAGTAGGACAATGAAGATTATCTCGTACCCCTACTCGCTATAGGAATATCTATCTCCCTCCGTGTCTCCCGTAAAACACCCATGCTTTTTTAGATAGTACGATAGGCTAGGACATACTATGACATTCGTTCGTATGAAACGTTACAGTGACAAAAATAAAAATTTCATACCTGCGCGTCTACAGAATGAAATCCGCTCATCTCGTTCCGATCGCTGGAAACGATAGGGTTTCGACAAAGTCCAAAAAAACCGAAAGAACGCCTTCCTCTCTGAACAAGCCAGTAAACTCAGGAAGAAATGAACTTTGTGCGAAGGGTAGATTCGATCGCGTTAAAAGAATTTTAAAGTGTACATTTGTTTGGCTTATTAAAATAATTAAAGAAAGAAAGTGATCCGGCTCTTATTTCGCGAACATCGATTGCAGAAACTTTTTCTTTTGCATAAAGATTCGCAGTCTATTATACGCTCGTAGTGAACACAGAGCACGGCCTCAATTATTTTCTGTTCTTGATTTACTTCGAGAATGATTTCTCTGTATTTTTATGGATTTTCCTGGAAGCGTTCCGTCGGAAAAATGTTTCTTTGATTGTCATGTTAAAGAAACCACGAATCTGCCACGAGAGTCGTGGTGATCGTGTGGAGCAATCGATCGATATCAAAGAAGGGGTTGGGATTGAAAATATTGAGACCGGGGATCGTTCAGAGAAACGGAAAGAATATGAAAACGGTACTATGCAAGGAAATTGTACTTCTACGTACGATTCGATGCGATCACTAGCACTCGTCAGCGTAACATTACACATTCCGTCGTAAAAATGATAGAAGATCGAATGGATCGAGACTAACGCTGTCTGAGTTACTGCGCGAGTCGATTATACGGAACATTATAATTAATCGTTAATTAATTATAATTAATCATATGTACAGATCGATCGTACAAAAAACCGAGTCTCTATCGAGTCGCGTTCGATTATCGGCGACAAGAAAGCTGGGACGCTTCGCGCCGAGAAATTAGGCCCAAACTATAGTCTGACGCACAGTTAGGCTAAAACGTCTCCGTACACTCTTCAAAATACGGCGGACCTTTTTAAAAATACTACGTACAATGTTTATATTTATATTCGTAACTTTTCTTTCTCGTTTCTTACAGATTTCTACAACTTGCTTGACCGAGGAATAATCACGAAATGGAAAAGATGCCGAAGAAAAAGAGTTTCAATATTTTCTTCGAAATTGTGTGTGATTGGTCGCACAGTGAAATCGTTTTACATTCTTCAAAAAATTGAAATCGTTACTTTTAAAAACGCTATCTTCTTTTAAACAGTGTGTGGAGACATTTTCAACGGACCGTGTATAGGAATAGTTGCATCTCTCGTCCAGCACGGCGAAAAGTAACCAGACTCGAGTAACTGATGTTAACAGACGCAACCCAAACGGGAAATCATCATCCTACGGCGGCGGAATCATCATCCTCCATCTATTCGAATTAGGCGCGCAAAAACCTGGACCAGCCAGGGGCGGACGACCAATAATCATCCTCGGACCGATTAAAATCCTCGCGATAGAATAACCCTAAAGTCTTCGTTCGAAACGAGAACCGTGCTCGACCAATAGTAATCGTCCGAGACAGCGTTCGTTTTCTTCATGTTTGTTAACTCGACGAAAGATTTGTGCGATGTATGATGATCATTTAAAAGCCTACGCTACCGGAAACGGGCCCCGGCGTTTCCGGGACCGTGGGGAAAACGCCGAAAACGATTCGAGAATTAATATCGAAAGCCCTGCCGAATCGATTCCTCTCGGAAAACTTTCGAGAACGCTTGAAAATTTCGCTCTCCTCTCGAGCTTTTTCGATACTAGTCGGTCCCCGACAATCTCTCGAATCGATTCATTTTTCTCGATGAGAATCGGTCGAACGAGGCTTTCATGCATTCATTATAATTAGCATTCGCGCTCGTAGTACCGGCCTGAATATTAATGCGGCCTTCCCGCCGGTGATTAATATTCATTTTCGAATTTGTGTCTCGTTTCGAAATATCGCCCGGTGAACAAATCATCGACAAATTAATTTCCATCTTCTGTCTTTATCGTATCGATTACAAGGATTACGATGATTCTCAAGCGATTCGCCATTTTGCGTGCAACCAGCGTTACTTCGAAAGTCGAGACGATCCGCGACGGGACTTTTCTTCTGATTTTTCGGAAGAGGATCGTTCTTGCTAGAGAGGACAATTTGTCTCGGATCTGTTCCTCTCGTGTTCGTTCTCATCGGGCAATCACGGCCTTACATCAAACTGCATAGCGAGATCCCGTTCTCGAACGCGG